>NC_080052.1:27877825-29077825 GCF_026212465.1 Amaranthus tricolor | reverse complement strand
TAAACTTTTATTAAATTTTTTTTAAAGAAATTTTTTCTTTAATTTTTATTTATACATTTAAATTTATTTATGTTTTATCATCAATTATGAATTAAATTCACACAATTTTCTAAGTTCTGCATAAATCATACATATTTTCCTATTTTTCTCCTCTTTTTTGGTTTTCACCTGGATGTGGGATTTTTAAAAGTAAATTTGTTTATGTTTTATCATCAATTATGACCAATTATAATTTTATCATCTAAAATGACTTTATCTTTAAAATGTTATCTCTAAAACATACATCAATCAATATAGTAATACTCTAGTAATTCTTATTAATTTACAATTATATCATCATTTTTTTTATTATAATAAAAATTAATTATAGATGGAGACTACTATTGACTCATAATGCTTGGTATGTATGGGAAATGTATTTGGCTAATAATAGGTGAATAGGTCCTTATCAATTAGGAAGAAGACATTTACTTTACTAACTAAATTCTTATGTGGGTCTCCTTAATGGGTGAACCCAATGCTTACTATTTCATAACTTTTCCATTAATTAATTACTCATTTTATTTCAATAAAGCTTTGCATTCATATTAATTAACAACAAAGTCAAACTTTTGGTTCCATTTTTGTTGGGAATAATAATAACCTACACTTCACCCATCTATTTCCGGGAAACATTTTTCTAAAGAAAATTGTGTGTGATACTAAAAATACTTTCTATAAATACATTAGGAGCAAAATCTTAGAAAAAGAAAAACTACGCTAAGACCAAGATGTAAATATGTAATAACTTACTTTCTCAGTTTTTTTTTTAAATTTATTTTATATATTATAGCTAATGTATTAAAAGAACATTTTTACAATATAAATTTTTTATATATAACTCAAAATATAAATGATAAAAGTAAGTAATTGTATAAAACAGTGAAATGATGTGAGTATATAATATGAGTAAAATAAGACAGATGAAGTACGTGGTATAAAGAAAACAAATCTCATTCATTCATATCGTATGAATTTAAGTGTTGTTTTTTTGGACGCTCTCAACCATGGAATATTACATTAATAATATATGTTACTAGTATAAAAATCCGTGCAATGCACGGATTTTGAAATATATAAATATTTTAATGAAATTTTAGATCAATAAAAATATTTTAACTGAAGGTGGGTGATAAGTATTTACATATGTATATTGTAATTGAAAAAAATTACATATAAAGAAACCCAAAATAGGTTGTTAATAAAGAGTTTATAGGTTCTGAAACACCTCTTTATATACTATATTCTCAGTACGATGACATATTTCACCATCTTTGTCGCATTTGAGAATTCTTAGTCATTACCTACTAGTCACTCTAGAAATGGCGACGTAAAATTGTTCACGACTAAAAACAGGCTTAGGTTGGAACAGACCAACATGGGATACTGTTTGTCCTTGACTTTTATTAATAGTCATTAGTTTTCCATGTCTGAATTTCTTGAATGTAATTTAAACTCATGGTTATTCTAGAAAATATTATTAAACAACATTAAAGATTTAGAGAAAAGAAATTTTATGAGCAAATAATTGAAATGGCCATATAGGGCTATTTATATTGTAATTTTTGTCATGAAGGTGTTTATACATTTTTATTTTTATAAATAATTACATTACAGAAAATCAGACAATATTTTTAATTGATTAATTTTTATTGCACTATATTTGGTAGCTAAGATAGTTTGATTGCCTACACACTAATTGAAGTTGGCTGACTTTTTTGCATAATATATTTGTTTTCATAATTGTATCTGGTTCAATATTTATATTTTTGACATTTTTCCTAAAATTCAAAATTGTAATTATGGTAGTCTAACAATGTAAATGATTGATTTTAATGATCCATTAAATGAATTTTATGTCATTTTAGTTTTTAACAAGCATGGGAAAAAGAGGAATTATGTATTTCTAGTAATTTAATAAATTGCAGTATAATTAGAATGAGTGTTTAGTTTTAGTGTTTTATCTATTTTCCAGTATAATTTTCTAAACTATACATTTTATATATAACCGTATAATTGGAATAATTGTGATTTATTGCATCAATTAATGTATAAATTTTTCCAAAAATGCAAATGTGTAAATATGGTAATTTAAAAAATGCAAATTAGTCAAATTTCATTAATATTGTCCAATGAAAATAAGACAAATTGCATACTCACAATCAAATTGTCTTTTACTATTATATAATAAAATTAATAGAATGTATGATTCCTATATTAGCTCGAATTTAGCTTGTAAATCATGGAATACTGCATCAATAATATTCTCATTTAAATTTCTGAGAAAACACCATAATCATTTCGATATTTTAATATCTTTCAAATTGAAAGAGAGAAATATATATCGTATATATTATTATTATTATTATTATTATTATTATTATTATTATTATGGTACAACTACTTATATAATATATTAATAGGATAATTAATAGGATGAACAATTAAATTACAAAATTATTTTCATCTTCTGAGATAAAGGGGTGTTTGATAATTGACTGTTTGTAATTGGTTATTGGCTTTTGTAGTTGGCTTGTTAGACCAGCTGGAAATGTTGGCTGAAAAAATCAGTTGTTTGTGGAGATGTTAGATAAATTTGAATACTGATTGTTGGTTGTTTATTAAAGAAAAAGTGGGTCAACAAGCCAAAAGTCAACAAAAAAAAGTTAGCTGGAACAGCTTTTCATTTTGATTTAAAAGTTAGCTTTTCAACTGTTTTAAAAGTCATTTATCAAATACTTTTTTGACTATTTAACTAACCTACAAATCAAAAACTAACACTCAATTAAAAAACTAAGCAGAAAGTCATAAACCAAACGCACAAAATAATTTTCATTCTTGCTTGGTGTTATTTTTTATGGACGCAAATCCTCACTTGGTTAAAATTAGTACACATCAATCATAGTTTTTGTGCAATTATGATTAAGTGTCCTTGTCCCTTGATGAGATATGTAAAAGTTTCCACTCTTAAATATGTTGACAAAATTACAACTATGTATAAATAGTGGGGTGCCAAAAAATTTGTCATTTGTGGCGACTTTGAACCAGCATATATTGGGCCTAACCTTTTCTCCTCAACTCCAATAAATAGTGCTCTTATTAATACAGCAGGTCTTGTAACATGCCTTTTTATCGTGAGAGTAGAGCCGTTCAAATGTGATCCGATTTGAAAATTCAAATTGAAATTAAAAGTTAATTGATCCGAAAATATGTTTTTTTTTAGGTTTATGAACTTACATTATCCGAATCGAAGTTGTGCCCGAATCGATTTACGGCCGAAAATTGTAAAATCGAACCAGAACTGTGATCGATTTTTATAACTGACATATAACCGTTAACCGAGATTACCGAAACCTAATAGTGACCGACCCGAGTCATGCCCGACCCGAATCATGCTCAAAACCGAACTTGATCCGGCTAAAACCGACTTAACCCGAACGAATTTTTAATCGAAATGTTGTAAACCTGAACCAATTTTTAACATAGAGGTATAATTGACTCATATTCAATCATTTTATTAGTTAATCTAATAAAGTAATAGAAATTTTAATAAATTAAATTTTTTACATACATGCTTTCATATATTTAGAGTTAATAATCAATGGTCAATGTTTATTTAACTTTTTATAATCAAATTAGATGAAAAATGATTAAACTTTAATTTTAATTTACAGTCAAACAAGTAAAAGTAACAAAGTAATAATCACTAACTGATTTGCATTTTAACCTTTTTGCCTTAACTAAGGGGAATCTTATCATCAATTAAAAAATGTCTAACAACTTAATCTAATATTGACTTGATCTATAGTAATTTGTAATTCGTAGCCGAATTCTACTGGAAAATAATACCTGAACCCGATCTGTACCCGATAAAACTGAACCAATTATTAACTGATGACAGTCTGAGACCGATTGACTACTCGACACGAACTTCAACTGACACCGAACCGATGCTAACCCGATAGCTCAAATAACTGATCTTCAACTGAACCGTGACTAACCGACCTGACCCGAGTGTGACCCACCATAACTCGCATCCGAAAAATAACCGATCCGCAATACAACTGAACCGAATGACACCCGTCCGAAACCGACCCGATCACCCGAATAAACACCTCTACGTGAGACTAATACCTCAAACAGCCTAATTATAATTTTTTAAAAATGCTACTCGTAATTGATCAATTTAAGTTCATATTGATATTTTTAATGTCAAAATTGAATTCTTTTAGAAGTTATAATTGAAAATTTAATTTATCGCTCTATATATAATTGATTACTTTACGGTCTCAATTGATCACTTTAACGTCAAAATTGAAGACTTTAAAAAATAATAATTAATCCATTTACGGTTATAAACTTGTATATAAAAATTGATTACTTTAATATCAAACTTGATCACTTTTAGATCAAAATTTAAATTTATTATTTTACTTGATCTATTTAATGTTTACTTTAATTTGAAATTGATTACTTTAATGTCAGAACTGATATCTTATTTGAATTTTTTTTTTTGGCAAATTTGAGTTTGGGCCAGCCCATTACACCTCATACTGAGGCAGTCTCTTGTGACATTTTGCGTATTAATAAGTACATATTTCCTACGTTTGTTAATTGCTTCCGTGTTGACTTCGGCACTATTCATCAATCATAATGACTTGCTTATTATCAGTATTCTATTAGTTAAAACATAATCATATAGTAAAATTTTATTTGAATCATCTTGATCTAAAATTCATTAACTTTAAGATTTCATGAATTTTTTTATTTGCATATTTAAAAATATCAACAATTAAAAACCTGAGTGATGTTTAAAAGTAAATACTGCAAGTAAAAAATAGAGATTAAAAATTTGTAGTGTACTTATTAAAGATTATGATTAATTTTTTATACAATTTTAACCTAACAATAATTATACTACTTCCATTATAAAATATTTGCACCATCTGGACTTGATACAAATAATATTATCAAAATAATTGAATAATAGAAATATATCATTATTATCCTTAATTAAATAAAGACAAAAGTGAAGAATTAATGTGGTATGAAATAGAAATAAAGTATAGGTAAGTATGACAATCTATAATGTACTTTAATGTATCACGTATTCTACTCAACGGAGAAAAACGAAAAGTATAACAAGTATATAATGGAACAACGAAAGTATAATACAATAGGACAATGATATACTTTATTTCAAAAATTAATCAGAAAAGATGATACTTGTTATAAATATAATTCACAAATTTAGAATATTGTAAGTACTTAAGTACTTATTCGGTGGTTATTAAGTATATTTTAAGTACGCATTAAAGATATTGAAAGTAGGCATTAAGGATATGGTAAGTAGGTTAGTAGGCTAAGTTTCTTGGTAAACATTAAGAATATTATAAGTAGACATTTTAAGAACTTTCTTGTTGGACATTAAATATATATACAACAAGTGGAGATTAAGGTTTAATGGGTTGGGCCTGAGCGACTAACTCTCAGGAGACCGGCTAAGTGTAATTACTTTTTATTTATTATTTTACTTTTTACATGCATTTTAAAATAAATTTTAAGTCTTTATAAATCTAAATTCACATTATAAATAATTATAAAAACTGTATAATAAAAACTATTACAAAAACTGTATAGTAAAAAACTATGTACGTATTAGTTAGAGTTAAGACGAATTTTATAAACATTAGAGAAATATTAAACATAATTAAGAGTAGTATTTAGAAACATGTTTATAGATTATAGCAAGAAATTAAAGAATTAAAAGTGCTTTGATGAGAAGCCAAACGAGAAAGATGAGTAGTCAGTACTGAGTAGAATAGGGGTTGACTTCTATACTTGTGTACCAAACGTAGAACTTCCCTGGAGATGAAGCTAACAACACCATAGATTTCCGTAAACTGAAACTTCAGCAACTTATTTTAATATGAAATTAATGTATTTCTAATTTCTTCATATCATTATTTATTTTACTCGCTTTCTAATTTGATTTACCTTATTTTAATTTATCTATTTTCTTCTATCGTATATATGATTTATATGACCCCCTATCATGTATATATTGTGCCATATCGTTGTTGATCTTAAATTTAAATGACAGGAATTGTAATGATTATTTAAGGTAATTTTAATCCGATATTTTTTTTATAATTTTAATAATCATGCTTAATTTATTTTTATTACAAAGTTTATTTTAATGTATGACCTTTTCAAAATGGGATATCAGCATGTATATGATATAATATATTTTTCCTGAATAGTCTCACTTATTGTCTATCTGCTACGAATAATTCGTATTATTGATTAATTCTAAATAATTCAACCTTTGTATATTTTTTTGCTAATGACACCCAAATAACATATTGAACGCCACCGTAGGTACCTATCACCAAAGAGAAGTAGGGATACACCAATGAAAAAACATGAGGAGGAAGAAAAAGTGAGTATAACGACTAGTGGGTAGTAGCTGATTAAAATGTAACAAGAAGTGTTGTGAGAAAAAAAAATACAAAATTAAATTATTTAGAAATAATTAATAATAAAGATTATTTACGACAGATGACTGATATATAAGACTATTTAGAACAAAATTTCTTAGAATATATAATATATATACCCTGCTATAAAAACGCATTACCATAACATTAATATAGCTGTAGTTAATTTCTGCACTGGAGGTATAAATAAGTGCCGAGTTATTACTACCTGTAATTAAAGTTAGGGACAGATTGATATTAAATGGAACATTCATACATGAGAAATTAAAAAAATGAATCGTGGCATGGTCGTAGGTCAAGTAAACATTAAAAATCAAGTCATTCAAGTGATCAAATGTACTCATGCATTTTTATATAAGAGTTGTTAATAAAAATTTGTGAAAACAATTAAATTATATAAATTTAATTAAATAGAATAATAGAGACAATAACCAAAATAATTAAAATATTGTAAAGTAAAAAGAAGGAACACAATATAAATGTTAAGTACAAACGAAGTATTTCTGAAATTATTTAATTAAATCTAAATTCTAATGCAATGAAATATATGTAGTACATACATCAACTTGTTCAATTAACTGAACCATGTACGAATTGCAAATTAAAACCGCGTATTCTATGTTAAGCAACTGTCAACCGTCATTTTTCACAGTACATATTTTTACAGGTCAAAAGCTTTTTATAAACTTTTATCAAGGATTTTACTACGAAATCTGCTATCAACCTTTTGAGTTGCTTATATTCAATGTCATTTAGCCATTTTAAGGATTCTGAATATATACTCCCTCCTATTCAGCTGAACTGTCCCATTTCCTTTTATGGTCAAGTCAGCTTAAATGTCCCATTTCTATTTTTGGCATGAATTTTTGACTATTATACCCTTAGTACTTTATCCTATTTTCAATTATACCCTTTATTACCCTTACTAATTTTCCCTCCCTTATAATTAATCAACATAATTAAATCTTAATTAATCCCACCCATTTACACTCCCTCCCTTTATAATCCTAAAACCCTACCCATTCCCCATTTGATATTCTGCCGTTTCTCTTAATCCTCCATTGAAACCTTCACCTTCTTCCTTATCGTGCTTCTTGTTCTTCTCTGAAAACCCTACCCATTCCCCATTTGATATTCTGTCGTTTCTCTTAATCTTCCATTGAAAGCTTCACCTTCTTCCTTATCGTGTTTCTTGTTCTTCTCTGAAAACCCTAAATCATGGCAAACTCCAGTTCGCCATTAAAATCCCCCCTGAAGAATCCTAACTCGAAAATCGACTCACCCATGAAAAACCCTAAGTCGCATACTTCTTTACTTCTGAGAATCCCCAAATCTCCTTACAAATCGCCTTCTAAGATAGACTTTAAGGGGTTCGATGATGGAAACCCTAGATCTGGACTGAAATCGTTTGAGGAAGAGTCTTATGATTACAATGATGACTCAACTTCTGTTGAGACTGATCCTAAGTGGGGAAGAGAACTTGACTCTGAAGGTGAACCCATTTACACACCTGAGCCTGATATGTATCCTGATCGTGAATATTCTTCCATTGATGCTGTTTTTTCGAATACTGATTGTGAAGAAGAAGATTGGCTTGATAAGCTTGGTCCTTTCTCAAGTGAGTTTCTGTTTGTGTTGGTGCATGTTCATTTTGACTGATGATGATTTTTAAGTTAAACGTTTTTTTATGCATTTAATTTCATTGCTCTGTGATCTCAAAGTGAGAGCAGTTTTAGCCACCAAAAAATCGAACAAAGGGGGTTTGGATTGTTTTCCAACGTTTACTGCACAAAGATGTTCGATTTTATACTCAATGATTTCAAAAAAAAAAAAAGAACTTTACCTGAGAGTTCTAAAACAACCAATTTTTTTCATTAATGTATATTTGAATAAAAATGTTTCATTGAAAACAACATACAATGTTTGTTGTTTGCTTCTGAAACATTCCATGTTAAAGATCCCAAAAATATGTCCAAATTGAAAAGGAATTTACATTTGGTTAATGAAGCTGTGCTGGTTATGCTTGTGTTTGATTCTGTGCTTCAGTGCTGTTGTTGCTTCTGTGCTGTTGTTGCTTCTGTCCTGTTGTTGCTTTCTTCTGTGTCCCAAAAATTGTTGTTGGTTGCTGTTCTTTTGCTTAAACGAAGGTTGCTGTTGCAACTGTTGAAATTTGATGACTTTGGTTGTTGGTTACTTCTGACATTTCTTCATTCAAATCCCCTTCTTCATATCCCCCTGCATACCCAATGACTTCCACAAGCTGATTCATTTTTTCATTACTTAGCTTTGTGAATAAATATTGAAGTGAATCCACAACCAATTGTTTGTCAATAGTGAGGTAATCTGGTAAAGTCCCTTCCCTTGCTGCCTTTGTTTTGTTCATGTGAGGAATGTGATAGTCAAACCCCCCCTGTTTTTTCATGACCTCTATCATACAAGCTTGTAAAGTTATGAAAACAAACCTTAAACATTGTGGACTCAGATTTTGAAATGCATTATTCACAGCCTTAAGCAACTCTTTAACATTGTAAGCTGATTTTTGATATTGCAAAGCTTGAATTGATCTAAAAAAACCTAAATCTAGCACATTCATGTCAGGGGAATTTGGAGGTTGTTGCACTAATTGTATATTAAATCCATCTTTCATTGCCTCTTCTAAAAACCCTCTGTCATTGTGTGCTATATGAGGTTTGGCATTGTCTTGTTGAATGTAAATACGCTTGGATAATTCAGCAGGCCATTTTGCCCTAATGGTTGGCAGCACATTAGTGATAAGCATTTCTCTAATGTGCTCTTTTGTGATTGACTGTATTGGCTTAGTTTCCATCTCCCCCCTTTTCCTGTTCTTTGAGCTTCTTTTTGCTGGCTCCTGTGTAATAAATGGCCAAATGCCTATCTTTCCATCAAAAAAAACATCACCTTCAGTTGTAAATATAGGCTTTGTTACAGCACACATAAACATTATTTTTGGTATGAACCTTTTTGATTGACATTCTCTATGTGGTTCTACTTCACCCGGAGCTAGATAATAACTTTGTGTCTCTCGGGTTAGATAGAAATGTTTTTCATCTATGTGAACAACGTTAGTAAATGGCTTAAACTTGAACTGATCATTTTGTTCATTGTATTCACATTTAGATAATGCAAAGCTTAACCTGTGTAACTTGTTGTTTTCATTCAAAGCTGGTTTGATTGCGTTTGTGTGCCTTCTTATTACTTTGTTCCTCTTCCACCTACACACCGTTGATTGTGACACTTCCATTTGCTTTGCTACTGAATGCTGTGTACCCTTGAGTTCATATTTGATTGCCTTAAATTTTTCTTCATCAAACTTTATTTTGTTTGCTGCTTCTTTCCCCCATCTCTTGCTGTTGAGGTTAATGATTGTGGTATTGGTTGTCATCTGCTTCTTGACATCATTCCACAATCGTGTAATTGTTTTCCTACAAACCTCAAACTCAATCGCAAGTGCGTTGATTGTGCCTAGTGCTGGTTTGCCCTTCTTATTTAATGCAGACAGTAGCTTCTGCATTATGCTTTCTCTTTGTTGTGTAGTTAATTGTTTTGTAGGAGCCATTGTTTTAGTTGATTGTGTAATAAATGAGCTTTGTCATTGTCTATTTATGCTTTCTGTTTTGTAATGTTATGATTGATTTTTTCTTCTTGTTGCACATTTCATTTTTGGCGCCACACTTTCTGTTTTCTCAAATTTTGGCTGTGTGCTTTGGGAATTTTCTTGAATTGTTGGCGGCAGTTTCTGAATATGTATTCAATTCCTTCTTTTTGGACATTTTCATTTTGGGTTTCAAAATAATGTGGGTACTATGATGATATTTTCCATTTTGAAAAATTAGTTGTTTATAAATTGGAGGCTATTTAAGAAATTATTAATGCATTTTTTTGGGTAATTTGGAAAATCTGAAGTCAATGATCGCAAAAAAATTCGCACTCACATGATCAGTAACGACTGCAACTACACCGAAGCTGTTGAAGAATTGAGAAGGCTCTCCGAGATACCGTAATTGATGTTTTTAATTTTTAGTACTCTTGACAAACTTATGTAATTTCCAAAAATTATTGTAAACGTAATTGTGGCGCAATTTAGGACTTAATTATGTAATTTAGGACTTAATTAAATTATCGATGTAATTGTGGCGCAAAAAAATTTCAAACTTTTGGTGCCAAAAAAAATCAGCTTTTAATTTGGTGGGAATCATTAATTCCTTAATCTTTACAATTAAAAACCCATAATACTACTCTCTCTCCTCTCTTAGGGTCCCATTTTGACTTTTCTTAAAATCCGTGAAAAGTCAAATGGGACATCTCACCTGAATAGGAGGGAGTATTAAATAACCAACTCAATTTAGAAATTAAAATATGTTATGCCTATATATTTTAACACATTCCCTCACACTAGAGCCCTTTAAGGGTAGAAGTGTGACTCCAAACACAAACCTTCGTTATACCTGATGCGAAATATTCCACTTGAATTTGAGTGGTAGTTAAGATTTGAACTCGTGACCTGAAAGAGAATGGCTCGGACCCCACAATGGTAGAACTATGGTAAAAAGATGAGTAGAAAAACAGAGCATAAACAAGAGAAAATCATAAAACAAGCAACAATGTGTTTATGAGTTATCAAATGATACCTCCCCTCAGGTAAAATATCTTATCATTAATATAATCAACATAACACTATTGAATCAACTTACACTAGTTAAGAGCTCACTCTTAACCCATAAAGGTTTCACCTTTAATGGTGAAACTCCACAAATGACACTAATACAAGAAGAAAACTCTAATGGCCAATGCCCTAGTTTCTCTAGTGTATTTGCCTCACCCCCTTGCACCTAGTAATGTTCTAAGCCTCTCTTATATAGCCTAGCACATATTAGAAGCCCTAGCACCAATGGCTTAAAGCCTAAACAAATCCCGCAAATAAAACAGAAAACGCGCGTCAGGGCCTGCTGGGCCTTGCTCGACTCGAGTAGGCTGGCTCGACCGGTCGAGCGTCTTCACAGAAGCCCCTGGTTCAATGTTGCAGTTTGGCTCGACCGAGCCCATCATGCTCGACCACTCGAGCCATCTTCAAAGCCTCCCGATCTTCGTTCCTTGCCTTTGTTCTTCGTCGCACCCTCATCACGGCACTCCAAAGACCCTCCACACAAGGGTGATTTGGTGCTTGCTCTAACATGACCTTTTATCACGCTGGCTTCTGATACTGTATCAAGGAACCGATCAACTCAACCAAAAGCTTAATCTTTTGGTTGAATTAGACCCTTAATATAAAAGAAAACTGAAAATATGAGCTCTTAAAACATAAACATATACTCTCTCCTATTCAGCTTATGTGTCCCATTTCCATTTAAGGTCAAGTCACCATAAATATCCCATTTCTATTTTTAGTATGTAATTTTTACCCTTCTGCCCTTACTTGACTTAACATATTTATATTTATGCCCCCATTAAACTCAACTAAATTACACTCTTTTATCCTAAATAATCAATTAAACCAACCTAATCTAAACACTACTTAATCCTTCTCTCCAATTTAAACCCTAACCCTACCCACCCCAGCCCATCCCCTTAGACTGGTTTCTTCCATTGTTAACAACTCCTTAGAACCCTAGATCTGGGTCTTTTTTTTCCTTCTTTGTGTTCTTCTGGTTTCTTGTTCTTCTCCTTCTTCTCTCTGTTACGTTTTTCTTTGTTTTACCTTGCTCTATCTTCATGGAAAACCCTAAATTGCCCATTTACCTCACCTCTGAAGAACCCTAACTCGCCCCTTACCTCCCCTCGCAAGAACCCTAACTCGCCTAATGTTTCCCCTCTCAAAATCCCCAAATGGCCTCTAGCAAACCTAAGTGTTATGATGATGAGTTTTTAGACTCCTATGATGATGAATGCTCTTCAATTGAAACGGATCCAAAGTGGGGTAGAGAACTAGATTTTGAGGGTAACCCATTTACACTCCTGAGGTTGATCTGTGGCTTAATCGTGAATATTCTTCTATTGATGCTTATTTTTCTAACACTGATTTTAAGGATAAAGATTGGCTTGACAAACTTGGCCCATTTTCAAGTATGTTTGTGTTCTTGTGGTTGCGTTTTGACTGGTGATGATTTTTCGTTTTAGGTTTTTTCGATGCATGATTTTCACATGCTCAATGATCTTTAAGTGAGAGCATTTTTTTTTGCCAATAAAAAACAAACAAAAAAGGGTTTGGATGGTTTTCCAAGACTTCAAGCGCTTAGATGTTCAATTTTTGCTCAATGATTTCACAATGACAAATTTTTGATAGTTTTGTAAAAATAACCACTTTTTTTCATTCTTGTAAGCATGAATACAAATGTTTGATTTTAAACAACATCAAAATTTTTATACTTGTTGTTTAGATCTAAAACATCCCATTTTCAAGATATCAAAAATTGTCCAAAAAATGCATGATTTGTTGTGCTGACATGGTAAGTGGTTTCCTTTTCTGTGTTGTTGTTTTGCTGTGTTGCTTGCTGTTCATGTGGAAACTTGCTATGTTAGTGTTCGTTGTTGCTGTTATGCTTAATCGATCCTGTTCTTCCCAAAATGATGTTCATTGTGGTTGTTTTGTTCATCGTTGTTGCTCCCAAAAAACTTTGTATATATTGTTGTACTTGTTGTTGTGGCTCTTTCTTGCTATTAGATTTATTTTTCATTCATCTGGCTTGCTGTGGTGGTTATGTTGTCAGTGACATTAACTCAACCTTCTTCAATACCTCCTGCATACCCTATAATTTCCACCAATTGATTTATTATCTCTGAATTGATTTTTGTGAATAAATGTTGAAGAGAATTAACAACTAACTGTTTGTCCACACTTAGATAGTCAAGCAAAATCCCTTCCCTAGATGCTTTGGTTTTGTTCATATGTGGGATATGATAGTCAATACCCCCTTGCCTTTTCATAACCTCAATCATGCATGCTTGTAATGTAATGAACACAAATCTTAAACATTGAGGACTTAAATTGTTAAATGCATTACTCACGACCTAATTGTGATACATTGTAGGCTGCTTTCTGATATTGCAAAGTCTGAATTGATCTAAAAAACCTGGGTCTAGTACATTCATCTCACAAGAATTTGGTGGTTGTTATACAAGTTGTATAAAAAAAATCATCTTTCATTGCCTCCTAGGTCTATGTGTGGCTTTGCATTATCCTGTTAAATGAAAATGTGCTTTGACATTCTGTGTGGCCACTTAGCTCTAATGGTGGGTAGGACATTAGTTATGAGCATTGATCTCATATGCTCTCTGGTTATTGATTGTATTGGCTTGGTCTCCAATTCCCCCTCTTTCTGTTCTTTAAGCTCCGTTTGGCAGGCTTTTGAGTAATAAAAGGCCATATCCCTATCTTACCATCAAAAAACTCATCACTATTAGTTAAAAAAAATTAGATTTGCAACAGCAAACATGAACATTATTTTTGGGATGAATCTTTTGAACTGACATTCCCTATGTGATTCTACTTCACCCGGTGCTTGGTAGTAAGTCTGTGATTCCCGGGTTAGATAGAAATGCCTTTCATCAATATAAACAATGTTAGTATGTGGCTTAAACTTGAAATAATCATTTTGTTTATCATATTGCAACTTAGATAATGCAAAACTTAACCTATGTAGTTAGCTGTTATCATTCAGTGTGGGTTTGATTGCATTTATGTGCTTTCTAATTACTTTGTCCTTCTTCCACCTACAAACCATAGACTGTGATACCTTAATTTGCTTTGCAACTAAATGTTGAGTGCCTTTTAGTTCAAATTTTGATGGACTTGAATTTTTCCTCATCAAATTGAATCTTTTTGGGTGCTTGTCTCTCAACCCTCTTATTGTTGAGGTTGATGGTTGTGTTGTTGTTTTCCCGTTGTTTTGAACTTCTTTCCATAATCTCGTGATTGTTTTCTTACATACTTCATACTTTGTTGCAAGTGCATTAATTGTACCTTGCACCGGTTTTCCCTTTTTGTTTAATTTGCACAATAGTTTTTGCATTTTTTGAGTTTTTTGTTGGGTGGAAAGATTTTTGAAGGAAGCCATATTAAGTTGGATGTGAAATTAATGAGGTGGAGGACTTTGGTATTTAATGCACTTGGTTTCTGATTTACATTTTCATTAGTGGCGCCAACAATTGATGAATTTAGTTTCTGATTTGTTTAAGTTGATTTTCTGTTTATGTTGCACTTTCATTTTTGGCGCCTGTTTGTGATTTTTGTTTATAGTGCACTTTCATTTTTTTGGCGCCTGTTGTGTATTTTGGTTTCTATTTGGTTTCTAATTTCATTCTTGGCGCATGTTTGTATATTCTGGTTTCTGATTTGTTTAAGTTGATTTCTGTTTTTTTTGACTTTTATTTTTGGCTTTTTGAAACAAAATGATATGGTATTGTGATGACTTTTTTACAAAATGAAAATTTGGTTATTTACAATTCCGTGGCAATTTATGAAAATATTAATGCGTCAATTTTTTTGGTAATGTGAAAAATCTAAAGTCAATGATCAGAAAAAAATTCAAACCCACATGATCAACAAAGACTGCAACTACACCAAATTTGTTGAAGATTTTTGAGAAGGCTATCCGAGATTAAGTAGTTGAACTATGTAATTTTCTTTATTAGTCAGATTAAATATGTAATTTATTTGTAGGATGTATGTATTTTCGGTTATGAACCCGAACTATGTAATTTTCGATTATGAAAAAAATCAAAGACTTTTGAAAGTGAAAAATATTCACCATTTGTAAAAGCACAAGAGTATTTTCAAATTTAGAGAGAATCATTAATCACTTAGTCAATTCATTAAAAACTCATAATATCACTCTCTCTACAACCCTTAGGATCCCATTTTGATCCACCTTAAAATACGTAAAAAGTCAAATAGGACTCTTGGGCTGAATAAGAGGAGGTATATCTTAATGTTTTTGAGTGACAATAAATAAAGTATTAATTGTATTTCAAAAATCACTAATGTATTTAATTAACCCAATAAACTAAAAAAAAATCCAACAAATTAATAATATCATTACTTATTAGCTACCTAGATTCAAGGATTGTCGCTAAAATAATTAAACCAAAATATATACAAATTATCATTAATCCAAATATATATATAAAGTAGGGATGGTATCTTTCCTAGCTAAGACACAACCAAGCAAGTACCTCATTGATGATGGAGTGTATAAGCAACATGTAGGGGCTCCAATCATTGGTACTTAAGCTTTTAGTTAAGCTCTTAACATGGTTTAGAAGACAACATAACATAAAAATCACGAATCTCATTAATTCACCTCTTTTTTAAAATACAATATTTAATATTATGCATAAGGAGAGTAAGAGTTGCATTCACAGAGTATATATATACTTTTCTCCTCTAGGAAAACCCGCTAGAGAGTGAAAGAGTGGAGAAATCTGGATCCGCCTCCCATGGAGTCTCGGATGGGCTTTAAGGCTGCCGGAGATTTCATGGGAGGAGCTCCTCTTGCTAAGTTTTTATGAGTTTACCATTTCTAATGTTTGCTAAGAACCTAAAAACATTTTCGGGGTTTCAAAATCGATTTGGGGGTTTTAGTTGGGGTTATGCGGGTTTTGTTCTTGGGTTGAAGCCCAGAAACGATCGCCACCCTTGGAGGCTTGGCCTATGAGCGGCGTCTGTTTGGCGTGCTACAGGGCAAAGCTTGACCATCAGTGCTGCGGTGGTCGGAGAATTTGAAGATTCTCTTGATGTTATCCAATCCCTAATGCGGCGTCTGTGGTTGCTATGGGGTGAGTTACGCTTTGTCAGGGATAGGTTGTCTCAACTTGTCACTGTCCCTCCGGGATTTTCAGGTGCCTGGGTATAACCAAGCCCGCACCATCAGGTGTTTTGCCGGCGTCTGTGTCGTATTAGTGGCCGGAGTGCAACTCCGGTGCTATTGCTGCTAGGGCGTTCCTGATGTGGGTGAGGAGAAATATGAGGCGGCTTGGAGAGGTTTTAGAAACTAGAATTTCCTTGTTTTGGGCTTAGCTGCCTTTTAGGGTTTAGTACTAGAATTTTAATTAATTGATTATAAGAAACCTTTATTTCAATCTTAAGAGGCATATTTTATAAGGAAAAAAACAACGTTTAAAAAATAAAGAACAACCGTATTCTTCTTTCTCACAATTAAATTTAATAAAATATAGAATTAAATTATCATTGCATAATTAATTTTTTACTTAAGGCGTGCCAAAACTTTAAATTTGGAAAATTAGAATTTGTCATTGCATAATTTTTCTTGATTTTGTGTAATCGTTATTATCATTTAACGCTCATCAATGTGGAATCTCCATGAATATTCACTTTAGATATGGACATATCACATATGTGTTAGAAAATTCTAGCCTGATCTTTATCCTGATCGTTGAATTTTAATTTTCTGTTTTATTCTTTAATTTTAATTTAGCAGCAAAAAAATAAGGTGAAAACTTAAAGGGGTAAAAACTTTAGACCTAAACTTAGGTCAAATAAAGTGGAGATGAGGATCTGAATTTTTCACCATTAAGGGGTTGCTTGAATTAAGAGTAAATATTTAAGGGGATAAAAAATTCAAACTAATGTAACAAAGGTAATTATATATATAAATGAAGTTATTGAAATAATTGTGATATATGTAGAATCAGGGTAAATTAAAAAAGATGAATAAAAAAGAGATTGATTTTCCTCATTTTAAGGTAAAAAATTCTCTCATCCTTTCCTATGGTAAATTTATATCTCAAAATATGGGAGCTAAGTGCTAATTTCTACATTTTTCATCACCTTCTAATTAATTATTCCATCTCTTTAACAATCAAATTCCTTCAATCATCTATTTAACTGATTTTGTTTTCCTAATTTCACTTTTATTTATCCTTTAAATATTTACCCTCAATCCAAGCAACACTTTAGTTATATAATCCAACTATTTGATTGTGCAGTAACTAAGAAAAGCAATCAAAATTTCTGAATAAAACACAGTAGTAGGAAATTGAGTCAAAAATTTCCGGTTATTTAATCGTAATGTGAATATTTAGTCGGTATATATACAAACTATTTTGTACTGAAAAGTAAGTTTAATTTTGTATAAATTTTTATGTTTGGCGAAAATAACTTTTAAGTTATTAAAATAAATCTAGCTTAAAAATATTAAAGTGAACCAAATAGAGTCACGAGATTCTTCATTTCGTTGTTTAAAATAAATGACAATGATTCCTCCAAATTGATCACGAAATAGCATGAAATAATTTATATTTTATATAATATTCAATTAATCTTAATCAGTTAAGTTTGTAAATAATTTAAGTTAGAAATTATAAAATTTCAAAGCATCTTTATTATCTTGAATAAATAATATACGATGGAGCACATTGTATATACCTAATTTGTCCCGATCGTGGATCTATGTTTGTACGTAGGGCAAACATATAATAATTCCGCACTACAAGTCTACAATAAAATTGACTTTTTAGTGATATATATTTAGTGACAATAGAAATATGTCATTAATTTATATTTTTCAGTGTTATAGTGATATTTTTTTAGTGATATATGTAACTGTCACTATAACTTATAGTGACATTTATGAGAAATGTCATTAGATTTAATGTCGCAAAAAGTTTTAAAATGATTTTTTTATTTTACTGCTAAAGCGTCCAATAAAATGTCACTAAATTCACTACATATATCATTAGAAATTAAAATTAATGAAATTTAAATTAAATGTCACTAAATATATCTCACTAAAATAGTATTATGTTTTAGTGACGCTTAAATGTCACAAACACATCCATACAATATTTAGTTAACATTGTATATAATAATAAGGGATTCAAAGTTAGTCAATAATGTCAACTGACAGCATATAAGTTATGTATAAATTCATATATTTAGAGATACTACGATATATGCTGGTTAAATTGGTTGATATTTTGTTATGTATATAAATACTTAGGTTCAAACCTCTTTAATTAAGCATTTTTTTTATCTATATCATATGAAATTGTTCCAGTAACACATATACAACACATGCACTTAAATTTTTTTATTCTAAATTAGTTCTTCCATCATGATTATCCATTATAGTTGTTATTAATTATTAATTATTCCTATTTATGCCATCTAGTAGGTCCAAATTACATTCGATTATTTAATCCTCCCATTATTGCAAAATTGTTCTTTTTCTCATGACTACTAGACTTTATTTTTGCAAAATATTTGATTTACAATGATCTCTATTTCCCTTCGTGCTTAATTATATTGTCAGTATCCTTGTAAGAATACGAAAAATATTTTAGAATTAATTAGAATAAATTTCGTTAATTTTGGTTACAATATATTTCTAAGAAATATCAATGACTAAGTTTTTAGTTTCATAAAGCTTTTGTTAATAAGCTTTTCTATACATATCAATATTTTAAATAATTTATTGCAAAATTTAACGTAATTAAATGAGAATTTAGTTTTAAAAATATCGTTAGGACAAAGAAAAGATAAAATTAAACCACTAAATTGAATAAGTTCGTTTTAATAAAGCTACATGTAAAGTATTTAAGTTGAGATGGTTGATTATGAGTTTAATATATATTGTAATTATTTTTAGCTAATATAAATGAAGACCGACTTCAAATAATTGGCAAGTCTCTTGCTTCAAAATTGCTTCTAGGACTTTAAGAGGCCTAACAATAGGGTCAGAACTGTCATTAAATTATTATTTCACACAAGTTAGTATTTTGGGAGGTGGTGGGTAGCACCAGACATAGTATACTCGTGCCCCTATAAGAAAATGAAAAAAATGTACGCACTTAATTTATTCCCAAATAATATACCCCAACAAAGAAAAAGGGTGAGTACATATGGTGTAATATGCTTAATCGCATAAGGATTAATTTTTTTATTTCTTTTGTGATTATATGGTTGACCAACACAACAAAACAGGATGATTAAGCGATGACACATGACATCGACTTAAATCGGCCGCACAAAGGTCTTTTCTCGCGTCACTACATAAGTGAACGCTAAATAGAACTTGATGCCGGCGTGCTACCAAAACGGGCGACGCTCTTTTATTTTTTTTGATTACATGGTAAACTCACACCACTTAAGCCATCACCGCTATATGCAGGCAATGGTGACCACAGTTGTCCTTGACAATGTCAGCACCCGCTTTACGATTATGTTATCAATTTTTTATTAAAATATATTATGTAATATATTATTGTATCGTGAGGAAATAATGAGTTTTATCTGAATTGATAAACAAGATGCGATTCTCCAAGTCTAAAATTATTTTACTAAACAAAACATGTAAATAAACAATATCCTATTCTTAAAGGTCCAATATAATAAAAGACGTCAAATACAAGTTCATTTTAAATTTTGTTTTATCTTAATTTCTTATTCTTATACTTAACTTTTAGAAAAAAAATAAAATTGAAGTAAAAAAATTACTGTACATTTTTACCCTGTAAATGGATATTTTCTTAAGGGAGTTTTAAGGAGAATAATGAATATGCTGGCAATCAAACCCCTAAGATTTGGTTTACTTAATTTGCAAGATTGGTAAAAAGCAAAACAGAAATCTCTATACATGGATATTCAAAATACGTTAATAATAATGCACTCGGCAAGAAACTTAAATTAAGGAAGGAGAGAGATGAATGAAGGGGAAAAGGCAGTAAAAAACGACTTAATTATTGGTGAAAAAACAATTTCATAAAAAGGAAAGTCAAAAGTCAAAACAAGCTAACCTAACGACCATAAAATTGATTTACGTAGCATGTTCCACACAACAAATTTCACTAACTAAAATAAAGTTTAGATTATAGGACCGTTTTGGATATTTTAGAGGTCATAAGCGAGAGCAAAACAATGAATTATTAAAATATGAATGTTATACCTTTTTTAAGTGATAATTGATAGTTGATATGCTATTACATTTATCAATTAGTCAATACACTAATATGCTCAATTAACCTATTAACCTACAAAATACTTCACTAACAAATAAATTAAAAACATTATTACTTATAGTTATTTAAACATTTTGATTATCGATGTAAAAAATTTTCAAATTATATCCACTAACAAATAACCCAAATATAAATAATTAATTAGTAATTAACATGGTTACAAATGACCATTAATTATGGAAAATCATTGCCATTTATTATATTATCACTTTTTCATCTATGAAAAAATAATTATAGTAGTTCTTTTTCAATATATAAACAAAAATTACATAAGTTAAAAAATAAAGGAAAATTATCAATGATACTTCTGTATTTTTGCATTTTATCTTTGGTACCCTTGTATATTTTCAATTATTAATGGTACCCCTAACATTTCATGCTAATTACAATACATTATTCAAGTTTTGACCATTATCTTGACATTATTCAAGGTTCAAGAAAGGTTCACACAAACTGACCATAGTTTGTTTTTAAAAAGATTTAACGACAAAATAACGACCTAAACTTAAATAATGTCACAGTTGTAATTAGCATAAAATGCTAGGGGTACCATTGATTATCAAAAAAACACAAAGGTACCAAAGATAAAGTGCAAAAACACAAGAGTGCCATTAATAATTTCTAAAAAATAAATTATAGGGGCCCTAAGCCGTCACTCATGATGGTGATCTTGTAAATGAGTTGACCCTGTTAAATCACAATTATGTTTTGTCTCAGTTAGAGTATTAGGTTTATTTTTACATAATTTTCCCCTTCTCTAGCATATCGTCTTGTAATATAAAAAAGAAAGTTGGGACATTTGAAGTAGTCGGCTACCACTTTTCCAATATAAAAGTTCGGGCCGAATTTTAAAAGAAAAAGTTCGGGCCGAATTTTTTTCTTGCTATCCTTCACTTACTAATTTTCTTCCATCGGCCTATCTTATTCAAACATTTATTTCTGAAAGCTGACAAATCTTATTATTAATTATACAATTTCAATTATACCTTTGTGAGAAACTATATACTTATAAGATAAGATTTTAATTGAACTTTAAATTAATTTTTGATTTGCTATTATATTTAAATTAAATGATTTTTTAATTTTAAGATGATACTCATATATTTTTCAATTTTATATAAAGTATCTAGGACACTTTTTATTAGTGATACTCATTAAGAATAATCTAGTAAAAGTTAGTTTTAAAAATTACTTAAAGTTAGAAAATAATACAAAAAAAAACACACAAACTTAATAAAAAAAAATTTAAGATGAGATTTTTATTATATTATCCTTAATTAGATGGAATTTGCTTCATCCAATAAAATGTAAATAAATAATTTATATATAACTAAGTATTGGTAAAATAATTTTAAATTTATTTTCAATCATGTAAAATCTTTGTTCAACCCTTTTTATTTCAATACTCATTAAAAAATAATCATACCCTAGAAATATATTAAGGATAGAATTGAAAAATATAACATAGCTAACAAAAAATCACAAACAATTACTCTCTCCCTTCTTTTTTGTTTTTCCCGTTTACTTTATGTATAGTTTTCAAAATAATATTTATGCCTAAATATCTTTAATTACACATCATAAAAAATTACAAAAAATGCATAATAATAAGGTATAAATTAATACGAATCCAACAAGATCTCAAACAAATATATTATTTCTTCTATATATCTCTAAAAAATTAAAGTCAAACTTTTCTCTTTTTAAAGTAGAATATTCTAAATGAGAAAAATATTAGAGAACGAAGAGAGTAATTTTCTATGATGAACTTTAATCAAAACTCATAATCCTAGCTATACAATTTCTTATAAGGAAAAAAACCTAAAAATAATAGAGTACATTATTAATTTTCAAAAAAGGAAATTAAATTCATTAAAAAAAAAAGGAAAAAAAAAAGTTTCTCTTTGTATCCCCATGTATGTATATATGTACAGTATATGTATGTATGTATATGCTCTTAATAAGGAGTAAGGAAGAGCAATTACAGCACCTTACTATCTCATCCCCATTCCCCACCACCATAAATGCAAATTGCAACCTACCTCTAACCCATTCTTTCTTTCTCTCTCAAAAACTATACACTCTTTGCAATTACTCCTTTCTGCTTCTACTTCCCTTCTCCACCTGTTTCCAATACCCTTCTTTTTCTCTCTCTCCACCTTAAATCATTTTCAAGTTTTTAACATCAAATTTTGAATCCAGATCTTAATCCTCATCTTCTTCCTCTGGTAAGTCTACTAATTTTCTCTCCTGTTGCTTATTGTGTTTTTTATTTATATCTTCTTATATTAATTCATGCGTGTGTGTTTGTGTGTGCGCATGTAAGTTTTTCTTATAAGAACACAAAAAAAGGAGAAACCATTGCTTTTATGAATGTTTATATTTTTTTTTCGATTGAATAAGGGATTTGAGTCATTTTGTGGTTCACTTATTTTTTTTTCTTACATTTTTCATCAACTTTATATATATTTTTAATGTTATAAGCTTTACATTAAAACCTAAATAATGTAAACCTGAAAATTAAAGGTCAGTTGAAGACTTTCTCTCTTATCCATTTATATATGTATGAGTTCTATTTTCACTATAAATTTATCATCTATCATTAATCCGATTGTCTGTAGAGGATTTTCATTGTGGTAGAAAAACTGAAAAATGTGAACTATTATTTCTGTTACGTATTTTTTTCCTAGAGAGAGAAAGAGAACGAAGAGTTGAGAAGACGTGATCTTCGTTGGCGTTATATTCTGTGTCAAAGGCAAATCAATAATTTGAAATACGAAACTAAAAAAAAGATGACTAATTTGGCATTTGTGCTATGTCAAAGCCCTTTTCACACTGTCAACCCACATTTATTTTTATTTTTTTTTTATATTAAAAAAATATTATTTTCTCCGTCTTAAAAATATATATGTTTCTCTTACATTAAAATATTAAACTCATACAAATATATTAATTGTTTAAAATAGATCCAATAATCTGAAATTTCTTACTTATTTGAACATAACTTTAATCCAACTTCAAAATAAATTTAAAATAATTTTATTATGTTAAAACCGATGTGGACGCAAAACTTAATTGAAATCGACTCAAAACACCTAATTTGAAATTGATCCAAATGGCTCTAAAGCTAACTTTGACAAGGAAATTTTACATCCAGAATGTCCAATAAATATTTAATAAATTATTATTATTCGCAAAAGATAATCTTATATCATAATCAATCTTACATTATATTATATTATTCACGTCGTAATCTAAAATAATACTCCCTTTGGTTCATAGAAAATGAAACATTTACTTTTTGTTACTGTTGATTTGTATTTTATTCTTATAATCTATAAATTAAAATATAGCCAAGTGAGATCTTATTTGACTCGTCTCAATGTAAAGATTATTAATATTCACTTTTTATAATATTTCGTTGAGAGATATTAAGTATTAAATAAGTATATTAGATAGTGTGAAAAAAATAAATATCCGTTTTCTGTGCAAAATAAATGGAATATAACAGTAATTTACTAAATTACTATTTTCACTTTAATTTCTTATACTTAGTAAGACATAAGTCAAAGGGTATATACTTCTAAGAGTGAGAAATAAAAACCAGAAACCACCTCCACGAGTCAATCTAGTAGAGCTAAAGTCATCCCAGAAATTACAGATGAGAGAGAAAAATAAAAAAAACTAAAATAAAGATATCATAAAACGACAAACTTTGTTCTTTAAGACATTAGGGTTTTTTTTTGTTACACTCAGTATTCAACTACTAAATACTGTTTCACTTCAATTATTCAATCCCATTTTCTTCTCTTTTGGTAGATGGAAATATGAAGGTTGAATTCAACAGAATTTAATTTTCTCAGGTATAATAATTCTTCTTTTATGTGAAAAATTTAATAATTTATACGGATAAATAGAGTCAAATAAAGTATTATTTTTAAATTGATTAATTAGGTTTATTGAGTTGGGCATTGTTCTTTAATTTTTTATTATTAAAAAAATAAATTTCATTTCCAAGAAGAAATCTTTTTTTTTTTTACCAAAAGAGGAAAAATATCACATTTTTGTAAACCCTATTGGAAACCCCAATATCTAAAATTATACTAATTCTTATTTTTTAATTTGTTGATATCAATTTCTTATCTATATATATACATGTAGATCATATGAAGTGAAAATTCATCAGCAACAACAAAAGGAATAAGGAAATTAAGAGAAAATAATAATCAAATTGAAGAAAAAATAATAAATTATGTATCAGCCAAATATGTTTGAAACGCACCACCAGTTACTAGACATGGCTGCTGGACATAAAAATCCGGACAATGATTTGGGGAAGATGAGAGATGATGAATTTGAAAGTAGTAGATCCGCTACTGAGAATTTGGAGGGTCTGTCGGGTGATGATCAAGATCCGAATCAACGGCCCAAGAAGAAACGGTATCACCGCCATACTCAACACCAGATTCAGGAGATGGAGAAGTGAGTAAATAATCTTATTTCTTAATTTTATTTTATTATTCTTGAATTGTTGGATGATTTTATTATTAATTTACTAGTCATTTTATGGGAATTTAATGAATGTTTTTTAAGATAACCATTACAATTTTCTCATTCTAAAAATTTAAGCAAGTTTTATTTTTATTACATGGTAGGCTGAAAAAAATAAATAAAGCGAAACTAAAATCTTATTTGACGAAAGTTGAAATTTTCATAATTTTAAAATTTTATTTGCACCATTCGATTTTAAAATAGTTTTAATATAAAATAGCATATCGATCAAACTATTTAGAATTATGGAATTTTGATTGAAATTGATAAAGGCTTAAAAGTAATCAATCATAATTTAATACTTAAATTTTAGGAAAATTTGATTTTAATAATACATTTTAGGTGACCATATTTTCTTTTAAAGGTCTTAAACGTCAAATTCTCTTGAAAATACTCGTACAAGTCACAAATTCCTTTTAAAAAAAAAATGCAAAAGTCGAACTTTTATAGAAAAAATAAAATGTGAGATTTTTATAATTATAAACTAATTACTTAAAAGTGGATTTTTCTAATTACATTTTCTAAATTTTAGTGTATAATTTTTTTAGATAGTTATAGAAATTTAGGTAGAAATTTGTGTGATATTGTTATTTAATTGTATGGGTGTTTTGATATAATTTTTGGTGGTGGAAATTAAAGTTTCTTCAAGGAATGCCCTCACCCTGATGACAAGCAAAGGAAAGAATTAAGTCGTAGATTAGCGTTGGAGCCTTTACAAGTTAAGTTTTGGTTCCAAAACAAGCGCACTCAAATGAAGGTATGAAGGAGACTGAACCTTCTTATCGTATTTTTTATTATGTACCTTATCTTTATATTATCATCTTTATACTTAATCTAAGTTTATTCAATAATTAATTATATAAATGTAAATGTGAATTTAAATTTAAATATTTTCTTTTGTTACTTAAAGCGTGAATTTTGTTGATACGGAATTATTAAATGGCAAATATCTTTGAAATTTAATGAAATAATAATTTTAATATACTCTTAATAATTGACCATAAAAGGTTTATTTGGTAAAGATTCATTGATTAATTAATGGAATTAAATTTATTGTTAGTTCTTTGAAATAAAGCTTATTGTTTTTGTGATGTACGATTAAATTATTAGCAACAATTATTTTTTTACACTTCTATAATTTACAAAGGACCAAATGGCAAATGACAAATTCATTGTGTCACTAGTTTATATTTACTAATTAATTCTCCTTTTCAATTAATTAAGATAAGTTGGGAGTTTAAGAAGAAAATATCTAATAGTCAATAATACATATAGTGATAAACTAAAATATTATAATGTCAGAACATTAATCTCAACAACATAAAATCGACTATAATATATAACTAAAAAGATAAAAAAATAATCACCAATATGAGATTCGCGAAGGATTTATTGAGTTTAAATGTTCACTACTGAAAGTAACCATCAATTAACTTGTTTTGTTATTCACATTTTTCCTTATAACCATTACTCTTATACTCAATTTTTTTTTTTGCTCTCTGTCCCTTTGAATTTGCATTATGACAAATAAATCTAGCAAGTCATTTAACTATCTTATTTTATAATTTTTGTTACATAATATTTGAAATAAATGAAATATGTCATTGGGTTTTGTTTGTTTGATTATAGGCCCAACATGAACGATCAGAGAATCAGCAACTTAGATCTGAGAATGAAAAGCTTCGAGCTGATAACATTAGGTACAAAGAAGCACTTAACAATGCTACTTGTCCAAATTGTGGAGGTCCTGCTGCCATTGGTGAGATGTCTTTTGATGAGCAACAGCTCAGGATTGAGAATGCTAGACTTAGAGAAGAGGTATGTACTTAATTTAATGCTTATTAATACTATTCTATCTTAGGTGCGGTGTTCCATTTAATTTGGCACACGTGTCAATACAGTTTTTCAAGATTTAATATTTGTAAATTTAATATGATTAATAATTATTAATATTACTATTAATAATCTTTGTTTTGAGATTAATCAAATAAAATTTTATCATATAAATAAAGCGTTTGATAAATACTTGACATTTTGGTAATTATTATAACATATTGTTAGATGTATGTTTCACCAAAATATATCAAATGAGAATCACTGTTTTCTACTTAAAAATATTCCTTTATAATCATTCTCATAAGTAATGTGTACAATATATTTACACTATACACACACATCCATATAGAATCAAGACATGATATCAAATGTTCAATGATCTTATTTGATCAATTTCATATTACAACAATTTTAGAGCAAATTAACTCATCCAAAAACTTAAGTTGATGGGTGATGCTTTAAGATATTTTACGTACACTAATATGCCCTCTTACACAAGAGTCACTTAAGCTAAAAGTGTGAATGCAATACATGTTATTTCTTAACTGGCATTGAATACTCAACTTTAAATGAACGATGGTTGAGATTCAAACACATGACTTATTGTCACGTTAGCGCTAATACTAATATACCATGTTAAGGGACTAATTCATCAACCAAAAGTTTAAGCTAATGGTTGAAACCTCAGGAGATGTTATGTTATATCCTCCGACAAATCTTAATCCAATCCCAAGTAATATTTGGGGTCGGTTAAATTAATGAGTTCAATTCTATAATTAAGCTTAATTATATCCTACATTGACTAATTGTCTAAGTATTGTTAATACAGATTGATAGAATATCAGGCATAGCAGCAAAGTACGTAGGAAAGCCCTTAGTGACATACCCTCATTTACAAAACCAAGGGCTACACTCACGTTCATCTCTTGATCTTGGAGTTGGGAGTTTTGGTGCACCATCAAGTATGGTAAGTGACATTTATGGAGGTTCAGCAGGGGATCTCCTACGAACTGTAGCTCCTCTTACCGAGGCTGACAAACCTATGATCATTGAGCTGGCGGTTGCAGCCATGGAAGAACTCATTCAAATGGCTCAGTCCGGTGAACCTTTGTGGGTTCCTAGCCCTGATAACTCTACTGAGATCCTTAATGAAGACGAGTATTTTCGAAGTTTCCCTCGTGGGATTGGGCCTATGCCATTAGGTCTTAAATCTGAGGCTTCTAGAGATTCGGCTGTTGTTATTATGAATCATATGAACTTGATTGAAATTCTCATGGATGTGGTAAGACACTAACTATCTAATTATGTAAAATAATTCGTTTTTTTTGCGACCGTCTAATTATAATACAGATTCATATAATTAATTTATTGATCACATAAACACACATACTAAATATAAATGAGTCAGTCCAATATAGATAATCTCATCATGACACCATCTCATTTAAGAATTTATGAAAAAATCAATATAAGGGGCTAATACATGTGTATTAGTTTAACATACATTTTGGCATGGTTTACTAGTAATAATTCTATAGTTGGATTTTAAGCCCAACCAAAATAATAAATTTAATAAAAGTTTATTATTTTAAATTTCGGTGGCCAGACTTTAAAAGTCAATCATATTATATAGAATTATGTCTCAAAATCCGTTTTGTAGGTGACTATAGGATCACTAATCTTTATTGATTGAGTAATATATTATTAGTTTTAATCATAAAAATCTAATAAGTATTATTGAGTAATGTAACTAATTTTTTTGTGTCTGTAGAATCAATGGTCATGTGTGTTCTCTGGTATAGTCTCAAGAGCAATGACTCTAGATGTTTTGTCAACTGGAGTGGCTGGGAATTACAATGGAGCGTTACAAGTGGTATGTATTCATTATACAGAAAATTATTTTTCAGAATTCTAATCCTAACATGTTACAAGGTAAAGTATGTTTAGAACATATAAAAAGTACAGTATAATTTAATTTAGTTACCTTATTTTTTTTTAGGCTAAAAATTTATAATAGTTATTTGGTTTTAAATTATAATGGATTATAATAAAATGGCTTATTAAATTAATCATGTGTACTCTTTTGATTTATATGAAGTTGCATATGATTTTTGTTACTAAGGAATCGATTAATAGAAAACAACCTCTTTGTTAGGTTATTATCACTAACAAGGATAAGATTGCGTATATTTGACTTTTTTAAACCCCACCTCAAGTGAAAGCTATTGAATGAAATTGAGATAATGAAATATTATTGTTACAAAGACATAATTAACTAACAAGTTTTGATTTTAACAGATGACAGCAGAGTTTCAAGTCCCATCACCATTAGTTCCCACACGTGAGAACTTTTTTGTAAGATACTGTAAGAAAAATGCGGACGGTAGTTGGGTAGTGGTTGATGTTTCATTGGATGGATTGCGTTCTTGCCCTATTCCAAGGTGTCGTAGAAGGCCTTCCGGTTGCTTAATACAAGAGTTGCCCAATGGTTACTCTAAGGTATAGCTAGCTTTATCGATTAATGTACTTCGTCAATTTTCAATAAGTCAATTATTTATAATTTACCAAGAAAAAAGACTCATTAATTAAATCATTTAGAGTTCTTATTTATATATCGTTGATATTAAGGGTGAACTAAAATAATTTCTATGAGTTACAAAGGTTAGGTTTTGAGCATGTATTCTACCTAAGTTTTAGGTAGTAACCCTTAAATGACATCAAGATGATATATATTAATATGATTTGTGTAGGTGACATGGGTGGAACATGTGGAAGTGGATGATCGAGCAGTACATAACATATATAGGGCATTAGTAAACTCAGGACTAGCCTTTGGAGCAAAACGTTGGGTATCTACTTTAGATATGCAGTGTGAAAGGCTTGCTAGTGTCATGGCTACCAATATTCCTGCAACAGAAGGTGGTGGTAAGTATTAGCCTTTGGAGTAACTTTTACCTTGGGTCATTTTCCTAAACTGGGTGAATTGAAAATATTATTATATTATCAGTCAAACACTCATCTAATTGAATACTTACTATTTATAGTATAATATTTTTAATTAAATGATCTGGAACATGACTTAAGTATTATAACCGTATCCAAATTTCCTAATGTAAAGTGAAAGATTGAAATAATATTTATCTATTGAATTTTGATATTTTTATTTTCAATTTAAATTCTCAATTTCTCGAACTAAATCTTTTGAAACTAAGACTTTGACATTATTTTGGCATTACATCTATAATTGATTAGCCAATAGATTTTGCTATAAATTCATTTTGTTTGAAATATTGGGCAGTAATAACAAGTGCTGAAGGGAGAAAGAGTATGCTGAAACTAGCAGAGAGGATGGTGATGAGCTTCTGTGCTGGAGTGGGAGCATCTACAGCCCACACGTGGACAACATTATCAGGTAGTGGAGCTGATGATGTTCGGGTGATGACCCGAAAGAGCATGGATGATCCGGGTAGACCACCAGGCATTGTTCTTAGTGCTGCTACTTCTTTTTGGATGCCTGTTTCTCCTAAACGTGTCTTTGATTTCCTTCGTGACGAGAATTCTAGGAGTGAGGTATTTTAGCACAATTTTACGCCAATTAACATTATTTGCTCTGTCCTATAAAATTAAAGTGGAAGCTTTATCTAAACTTGAGTATTTTAATTTCATTTGTTATATTATTAATATAATCATTATAAAGTTAATAAATTGTCCTTTTTACAGTGGGATATACTATCAAATGGTGGCCTCGTCCAAGAAATGGCTCACATAGCAAATGGTCGTGATCCAGGGAACTGTGTATGTCTTCTAAGAGTGAATGTAAGAGTTCCATTCATTGAAACTTTCAATTAGCTATTTAATTTTACAATTATCATATCCTAATGCGTTCTAAGCAGATTCGACAATTCGATATTCACCAAATCTTATAATTAATTATGACTTAAAAAATGATTTAGAATAAATATGTAAAAACTAATAAAGACACAAGATCCGATTTTGAACCGAACTGAAATTGACTAGTCACCTGATAATCTAAATGATCACCTCTATTGTAACCTAACTTTTTAGAAATAAAGTACTACATAAAGTATTAAAAAATAATATTATTTGACGTAAATTTTTAATAATATTATTCTTTAATTATTAATCACTATAGAATTATCCATTTGTATATGTACTCTTTCTTAAAAACTGTCACACTTTCTATTTGATCTGTCTCTACTTCACAACATTTATACTTCAGACAGTGTTCTTACTATTTTTATCATCCTCACATTTTCTTTTATTTATTAAAACTATCCAAATACTGATTTAGTTGTTCTTACTAAAATTAATTTTTTAATATTCATATGAATCGTTAGTATTGCAATCTCATGTGGGCATATTTTTTGTTATGAACTCATGTATTTTACATTCCACATTATATATGGTAACATAAAATGAGTTGTGGTAAAATGTAGAGTGCAAATTCAAGTCAAAGCAACATGTTAATACTCCAAGAAAGTACAACAGATGCAACAGGGTCGTATGTAATATATGCACCAGTTGACATTGTTGCCATGAACGTAGTTTTGAATGGTGGTGATCCTGATTATGTCGCTCTCTTACCATCTGGATTTGCCATTTTACCCGATGGGTCTGTTGGGTCCATGGAAGTCGGGTCTGGTGGTTCATTGCTAACTGTTGCATTCCAAATACTCGTGGATTCAGTTCCAACAGCCAAACTGTCATTGGGTTCTGTTGCTACTGTTAATAGTTTGATTAAGTGCACTGTTGAAAGGATTAAGGCGGCTGTTGCTGGTGATACTGCTTAATCAAACTTCTCCATTCATCTGCTTTTCATGGATATATGCAGGTTAGTCATCTCAATTACATACTTTTGATTCGTCTTTGTTGGAAAAATAACCCACATGTAATCCCAAATCGAACAATTGGAGGGAAATTGACTAACTTATAAATTTTTTCATGAAATTTATATTCAGCCAACTCTTTTCTTATGCGGGTCTTAATGTATACAAGCTCTTTAACAAATATATCAATGTTTTCCCTTTTGAAATGTTTTACTTGAAATTCTTTTTATTTTTTTTATTCATCGGAATAATTCTATAATGGTTGAGTTTTATCATAAATTTGAATAACATTTCACTTTTAATAAAGCTTTAATCTATTTTTCCTTACTAATTAAATAAATTATAGAAGTAATTGTTAGAAATGAATATAAATAAATACAATCAATTTATTAATATTAGGTTTTCCCTTGATCATAAACATCTTTAACATATATATTATATATTATTATTATTATGTTTATTAATACTTAAATTACGTACTACTTTTTTTGTTTTCTAATGTTTTTTTCATTTGGATTATTCCATCTTAAGGAGAGAAAATTTTAATTAATGTTTTTGACACATGTTTAGAAGATAAAATATATCTATGTGAGATCTCGTTTATGTACATATTTAGATAAAATATATCTATGTCAAAAATATCTATGTTTATTATACTTAAATTACGTGCTACTTATTTATTATGTATTTTTAATAATTTTTATTATGTGTATTCAAAGATATTAAAGTTTAAACTTTGTTTTGAAAATTGTCCGAAAAATAAACGAGAAAAACAAAAAATGACACAAAGAGTATTTAGAACTTAATTTTTATAAGACTTGTTATATATACACCATGTAATTAAGTTGTGCAACCCATCATTTAAAATTTAGATTCGCCCTATATTCGATTTTTTTATATCAAATTCATCATCATCATATTTAGTTTATCCCGCTCATAGAAAACTATGGTTAGGGTCTGGGGAGGAAAGAAAGACGGCATCTCATAGTTATAAAAAAAAGTGCGATTAAAGTGTACCTCAATTCAAAAAGGATCTTCCAAGAAAGAGAAATCTGCAACTACTCAAATACGATCTTGGCCACATTGTATTTTTAAATCGTGCTTCACCACCGAATATGATCGAATTGTGCACTATTATTATTTGAATGCAAATGAAATAATATAGGAGTACGTTTCATGCTGTTTGTTAACCTACTATAGGCGTTTATAGTTTCTACAACACATATTAGTTTACCTCTTTGGATTAATTTATATCAATATCTTCTATTTATAATTTATTTTGCTTTTAATGATTGTTATTTAATTTTCCAATTTATTTATTCATTAATTCTTGTATATGCTCTTTTGCAGTATGCTTGATTAGTACGTAGAGGAGTCGTAAAAATATAAGCCGAGAAGGGGAAGTGTACGTTGTTTACAACTTTTGGGTTTTTATAGTACGATCCATGGAGGAAGTCAAGAACGCACCTTTTGTGATCCTCGTAATGTATGTAGTTATGTTTAAAAAGGCTAATATTTCTCGATTGAAAAGAACTTACCTTGAAACTATCATTACGAGGAAATTGGGTTCGGGTATTGACTTCACCAAAAAATTATTCAGTAAAACAAAGGTAAATGGACTAAAATATGCCACCCTCCCTTAATTAATTGTTTTTGTAGCAAGTAATTTTTGGCTAATTAAAGCCTAAATTAACTTGAACTTTAATTTGTAGTTTGTTGCATAAGAGTGTTTTGGTAAATTAGGTTTATCGTTGTGATCTCCCCCTTCTTTTTTTATGAGTAAATTAATGTAGGAGGACATACATTTGAAGCTTTGTTACTAACTTGTAATTCGTGTACTCCATGTCTTTTATAAAAGGATGTGATCTTCATTGAATTTCTCACACTTAAATACTTAAATAGTTAAAGAATCTATAACTATCATCATTATTTAATATTATTTACACGTCACAACCTTAATAAAAAATTTTCTTTCAAAACTCAATGATAATGTCATTGCTATTATGATTAATATTTATATCTTTGACTTTATTACTTTCTAATAACTATGACTATAATATCATTCATATTGATTGATTTTATACTTTTAAAGTCAAATGTATTAGAAAACTATATATTTTATTTCATCTTTTTAAATTATTTATAAAATCTTATGAAAATTTATTTATTAAATGAGTATTATTTAAGTGTATTGGATATTTTTAATTTATACTATTATTGGTTACTTAAATGCAATGCTTAATTCTAATATGATTTAGATTGTGACTATCTTTATGTAACTCACTTATATTTTTTATGACAAACAATTTTTTTTTTATTTAAACTTTTATAAAATAATTTTACATAGATATTTATGTTAAATCTGATTTTGAAGTGTGTTATTTAATAGTTGTAATACTTTATATAAACAGCTAGTCTCTTAAGAGAAGTATCAAGCCCAGTCCATTAAAGATTAATGTTTACTTATCCTATCCTAAATGCCTACTTTTATTATCTTAAATGTCTACTTACACATTATTCTTAATACCTACTTATAATAATTTAAAAAATAGATGATGGGCAGGCCCAATTAGAGATGGTCTCTCCAAGAGGCCGTCTCTCACAAGAATTTGTGTTATATAAATTAATGTAATATTTGTTTTTGTTAGATAAATTGGTATGTAAACTTTTTTTATTAAACATACTCATAATTTTGTATTGTATACTTTATGTACAAAACATTTGCCCTTTTATTCAAAATAAACAAATAGAAGTACAAATATAAATATATTAAATATATAATCAAATTTTTTGTCTTTTGTTGTGAGTTATTTGTCATGAACTAAGTTTTCAAAATCATCTACGCACACAATACAAAGTAAAATATAAATCAAACAATGTATGTTGTATATAACTAAGAGCGAAATGCGATATAACTATAATGCAAAATTTCGAAAAATTTAATAAAGCCGTGCATCGCACGAGTACTATCTAATTACTACTATTTTGGAAAAATTATTTATGTAGAACTCTAAATATTTTATTGTTAGAATTTATTGCACTTAGAATAATTCTATACGCTTCAATTTAGTTCTCTCTCTAAGGATGACCCGGGATTAAGACATTGGCATTTATAAATATAATATCAAAAGTTATTTTTATCTCTTAGGACGATATAAAAATAACAATTAGAAATATTAAATACTAGTATTATGGATTTTGTATAAGTTCAATCAATACAACGTTTAATGATACTGCATACATACCAGTTAGACCAACGTATATAATCACTCATACTCTCCATAATTCACTCATTTTACCTTATTTTCATTTTAGTTTATCATAATAAATTTATCTCTCATTTCTAATATCTTATTTTTTTTACTCACTATACTCAATTTTTATATTCTTTGTGTCATTCATAATAAGGTAAGTAAATTGGAAGGAATAGTATATACTATTATACAACTAGTGTCTTGAGAGACGGTCTCTTTGAAAGACGTATTTCTAGCCTAGCTCATTAAAGATTAATGCCTCCTTATTGTATTTTTAATTCCTACTTATATTATTCTTAATGCTAACTTACTGTATCCTTAATGTATACTTTAAATATCTTAAATGTCTATTTACATTATTCTTAATGTCTACTTATAATATTTTAAAAAATATATAATAAATCGACCCAATTAAAGATGATCTTTCAAAGACTTCGTCTCTCACAAGAATTTGTACATATTATATTCCTTGAAAATATACTTAATGATTGAATTTGGGCGGTTTCAAATCCAAATTCTGCCCAAGCTAATGAGGAACTAACATCATCATCATATCCAGTGAATCTGGCTTATAGAAAACTAACGTAGCGTTAAAATATTAATTAGTGTTGGAAATATAAAGGAGAATACACTTTATATGAAGAGGGTGACCTTTCCTTGAAAGTAATTGGTGATAAAATATTACGGTAAATACTTTGTCAACCAGGCAACGATATCAATTAAAGCTTATCAGTAAAACTCAACAATAATAAACGCATTGTCCTGCCAACATTAATAGTCCCATCTCCCTCCTAAAATTCCCACTTGAGATAAATGTTACTATCTATAGTATGAGGCCAAATAAAGTGAAAATGTAAATTGTAAATAAAATTATTACGAAAATTTAAGGATCTCAAGAGTTCCAGCTTTGGATCTAAATTTTTAAATAATAAAGAGTAAATTTACTCTTAATGAAAATATTTTGTACCGATGCAAATTAGGATTGCAGCTCTGAAAAAGTGTGTTTTTTGTTTATGCTGATGTAAATTAGAATTGTTTCTCTTATTTTCGTAGTTCAATTTTTTATTGCTTTGTTCTGAATTAATGAAAAATATTTTCATTCTCCAAAAAAAAAATTTACTTTAAAAAAATAATTTTTAAGGATCTGAATATAAATCTTAAAATAAATTTCAACACCTTTAAGATTAGGGTCCAGGCCTAAATTCCACCTGCTAAGTAGACATTGGGTAAGGGTCGAGTTAGACCCAATTCGAATCCTTAAATATTCATCCCTTCTTGAGAGTTGAGCCTAACATCTATAAACAAAAAGAAAATGGGCCTAGCTAAGTCAGAAATCTTAAAAATAAAAATGGGCTTCATGGGCTGGGCCCTTAAATTCGCCCAAACTCATTTAGTACACGGAGCTGTCCCGTATTATAAGTCCTTTCAATGCTCTAGTTCTTATATAAGCCAAAATTAGTAGTTAAACTTTTTATTTTCACACTAATTTATACACTCCTTTGTGTAATTTTTAATATTTTTTCTTGTGTATATTAAAATTATAAAAAGTTAATATTTAGTATAGATTCTATCAATCTTCTTGATAGGGTATAAATAATTAAATATTATCTTCGTCTCAACATATGCGTTTTATTTAGTTTAACAAACATGTCAATACACTTATTCATATCTTAATATCTTTGATCTAACATAATAACAAATTTTAATGTGTTGATATTAATATTTTTGCATAGAAATAAATCAAATAATATTCCACATGACTATATTATAACTAATAGTTTAAAAATAAAATTTAAATTAAAAATAATAAATAAGAAAAAAATTGGCCACATAAACTAAAACGAAAGGATTATTTAATTATGACTGAATTTTACAAACTTTGAAAAAAGTTGTGTACGGTAGCCTACTAGGATAGGACTATCGGAGTGTTGGACAAGGAGTTCAATTAGGATGCTAACTCTTCTTTGTTTCTCCCCGCGGCTTACATTTCCCTTTCTTTACACGTTAAAAATGCCATACATTTTTTTGTACTTTTGATTATGAAAGTTAAATAATCCTTTTAGATGTATATCTTAAGATTTTTTAATGACTAAAAAATATGAGTTTGAATCACATTTATATCTCATTTAAAATGGAATATTTCGCGTTAAGTTTGAGAAAGACATATCTTTATTCATATTTTTAACGCAAAGAGCTATCATGTGGAGGAACGTGTTAGAATATAAAACATATCTTGAGACCTGAATCATTAATTTACGTTTTAAGTAGAGTTGGTTTCTTGACAAATCCCTATTGCTGAGTCAATTAGTACAAGCATGGCCGGTTCTTAAAATAATAAATGGTGTTATTCAAATCCAGTTCCGAACAACACTTTTTAAGTGATTGTAAACCATTTTTATATTTAAAGTGATATATATAGTATTACAATACGTTTTGTCCTAAATAATTATTTTTCTTAAAATGAAAAAACTTTTATCTTTTAATATAAAGAAAAAGCTCCATTTTAAAAAACATCGCAACATCTCTAAAATGAAATTATCCTCCAATCATTTTGATGGATACTTTATAAATATATCTTTGTAGATAATTATTAAAGGTATGACCATTAATATGGATATAGAAAGCGATGGATCTAGGTCGGAAGAATTTTTTAAGGACAAAAATTATGAAAATCATTATTAGTTTGAATTGGATAATCTCAGTTTCTCGTAATTAATGTACTTTATTGCATAAAATAAATAATAGATTATGATATACTGGTATATCTTTTTTCTCTCTAAAATATTGAGTTTGTTTAATAATTTATTTAAGGTTAATTTGATTTGTACAATTACTAATTTACTATGTAGAACTCAAATTTTGGAGATTACGTCAGTTTACCTAACATACTTGTTTTTAACAAAAAACACAAATTGAATACTTTTGCATGGCTGGAAAAACCAAACTTTTTGTAAAAGTCTATATTTGTCCATGAATAGGGAAGTTTAGGTTCGAAACTTTTCCGGCCATCATTTAAATGAAAAATATATTATATTGAATCGTATGATATATAATTAAGAAATAATAATTGAGATTGTTTTGACACGCGTGTAGAGATAAGTGCTCAACACGTACGCTTATACTAGTATTTTGAATTTACCTATATCCGTCAACATAGAATTGGTATATGATGTCAGGTGTTGCAAGAAAAATTTTATTTTGCGTGTATTCACTTTGTTCTATTGAGTTTATAATATAAGACTTAAATAATTATATGTGAAATTTTTTTGAACGTTATAGTGCAAAATTAAAGTAACAAATAGAATAATAATGAAGAATTGGTATATGATGTTTAAGTATTGCAAGGAAAATAAAATCTAGTGTATAATAAAGAAGGGGTAACCGTAGTTGTATTGTTGAAGTTTTGCCTTTGGAGGTTCATATCATATCTAAGATAGGGTGAAAAGCATTAGTTACATGCCTTGTTCGACTACTTAATAAAATACTAAATCTACTTTTCTTTTTCCGTGAAACAATCACGGTATAGTGTATTGATATTAAAATATTATTTTAGTAACTTTGTTTTAAAATTAATATTATAAGTAATTTGTGTGAATCTTTGGTCATTTCATAAAATTAAATATTAGTAATTTTTATTCAATGCATTTAATAAATAGGAGTGAATTGAGTACATTTAAATAACACTGTACAAGCATACAAGCTTTTTCATACCTTTAGTAAAAGGATTGGAAGAGAACCAAGTAACATGATTCAATTCGATGATAAAAAATTCAAAGCAATCAAATGTGAACTCAAGACAACGCAACATTCAGTGGCAAAACAAATGGGGATATCACAATCAACTGTATTTAGATGGAAGAAGAAGAAAATCATAAGGAAGCACACAAATCCTCTAAAACCTGCCCTTATTGAAAAAAATAAGTTGCACAGGTTATTTTTTGCGATTTGTAAGTGTTACTGTGATGAACAAATTGATGCATATAAATTTCAATCACAAGATAACATTATTCACATAGATGAAAAGCATTTCTATCTAACCCGTGAAACACAGACTTACTATCTTGCTTCGGGTGAAGTAGAGCCACATAGGGAAATTCAATCGAAAAGGTTTATTCCTAAAATCATGTTTATGTGTGTTGTAGCAAAACCAATATATTCATCTAATGGTGATGTGATTTTTATGGAAAGATAGGTATGTGGCCTTTTATAAGTCAGGAACCTGCGAAGAGGAGCTCAAACAACAGGAGGAGGGGGGAAATAGAAACTAAACCAATTCAATCAATCACCAAAGAGCATATGAGGGCAATGCTCATAATCAATGTCATACCAACAATCAGAGCTAAATGGCCTAGTATGCTTTCAAAAGACATTATCATTCAACAAGATAACGCAAAGCCGCACATAGCACCCAATGACTAGGATTTTGTTGATGAAGCAACAAAAGATGGATTTAATATCCAACTTGTGCAACAACCACCAAATTCACCTGACATGAATGTGTATAATCTATTAATGACTTCTTCAAAAAAATCCATTAAACGTGCACTTGGTGCATCTAGAACCAACCGTCCTTATATTTTGTGTATTGACACTTTTGGGTGATGTTCATAGACACATAAAAGTAGTACCTGAAAATGATATGACTAAATATTTGGTTCATGCATTTTATCGAAGTCCTAAAATTACTTGGTGCGTTCACACAACTAAAATTTTTTCCTTACATTTGAGAATTGAATTGTACTAAGAATACGAAAAGTTGTCCTTGATCGATCCACTAAGATAAAATCGTGCTTGTTGATATTATTATTATTATTATTATTATTATTATTATTATTATTATTATTATCATTATTATTATTATTATTATTATTATTATTATTATTATTATTATCTATATTTGTTTTCCTCTAACTTTATTTATCATTATTTAATGTTTGTGATTCTTATATTTTTTGACTAACTTTATTTTATCTCCCACACATTCACTATTATTGTTCTATTTGATTTTTGTACGAATGCACACATTCAATCGCAAATATCTCAAATTGTGTCTAATTAATAAAATTATAAAATATTGATTTTAATAAAATTATGAAATGGGACAATAATAGTCAATAGGAGGGACTGAGGGAATATATATTTTAAGTATATGCTCCACTCTTTTTCTCCATTAACATTATTATTCCAAATTATAAATAACATCTCCCCGGCAACGGCGCCAAAAACTAGGTAGGGCAAATTTTAATAACCGCAAGCGCATGGTGTACGTGTAGCTACAGGTCGAACACAAGGAGGCGAGTTAATTAGTTTGTTTGATTTATGACTACGAGACACGGATCAACAAGTAGTTGGGTTGAGAAACTAATACTACAATGCAAATAAAACTAATAATTAAGGCTAAGACAATTATTGATACGAAAATAATAATAATATGACAAATCTAGTATCACCCCCTAACCTAATAAAACTCCGAATTTTACCTTAAATTACATAAAATACATTACTAAGCACATGAAGCAAAAATGTCAAATATTCCCAACAACACTACCTAAAATCCACTAAAACATCACATAAGGAGCATAAAAATAACATGAATAAGTGCAAGTAATGAAATAATTACAACAATCACTCCATCATCTAAAAAATTTTATTTTTGTATAATGCTGTTAGCATTTTTTTTTTATAAAACATCAAATAAAAATGGAGAGTAATGGTACGCAGCACTTTGAAACTTAATAAAAATATGCAAGTAATTATGAATTATTGAAAATATCGGTACATCTCATAAATATGTGGATAGAAATGAGTATATGTCGTTGGACAATACTTTTTGGGTCCATCCCAAGCGTGCCAACACAATTTAGAAGTAAAATATTTAACATGTGCTGATATTAAATCATAAACCATCTTCTCATTTTGTATTTAAGGCCACCCTTTATCAGTTTCTTTAGAACAATAACATATCACCACAATCCCAATCCCAAGTATTTTCATCATATTTAATAATAATTTTATTTTAAGTCTAAAATAATGAGCACGTTTAGCAAAGTTCAATCTTCTTTTCATTTGACACACAAATTATGGAATAATACCCAAGAAAAAAGGAAAGTAGGAATTGTTACTATGTCAAATTCCTTGAAATTAGGTGGGAATTTAACATGTAAGAAAACTGATAAGAATAGTATTAGTATTAATAATAATAATAAAAAAAATAATAATAATAATGGAAGATTTGGGAAATTTGGCGGTAAGTATGTGCCTGAATTGTTAATAACATGCTTAAGTGAACTTGAAGAAGAATTCCACAAGGCTCTTAATGACACCAAATTTCAGGTTGGTCTCTCCTCCAATTATTTTAAATCTTTTTCAATGGTGTTAAAACATGTAGTAAAAATTTAAATTTTTGCTTGACTGTACAACTTATTATAAAAAAAAAAGGTTAAAATATACTTATTTAACACAGTGGAATAGGTACAACATGTAGTAGGGCATACTCCCCCTTATATTCATACTATTGTTTTATTTGTGATTGTACATTTGTCAATACACTAATTAAATTTTTTTATTTTAATTGTGGGTAAAAAGCTTGGTATAAATTTACATTGAGATGGATAAAACAAAATCATATTTTATCGGGTTTTGGATTTATCGATTAAGAATGAAAGAGAAACTAAAAGTAACTAATAATAAATAGTGTTAAATTCTTAATTGGACAAACAACAGGGATACAGTATATTATTTCGTTTTTTTTGTCTGACACAAAAAACTTCTGACTTCTGCAAAATTATGAATGGGTTGGTTGGAGATAACATCACCTTAAATTTTCAACCGAAACACATCAGATATGTTATATACTTTATCAATATTAACACTTTTATTATTGTCTAATGGCAGGAAGAGTTGGAAACAGCCTTAAGGGATTATGTAGGGAGGGAAACACCCTTATACTATGCTGAAAGGCTAACAAATCATTATAAGAACAACAATGGGGAAGGGCCACAAATTTACATAAAGAGGGAGGATTTGAATCATGGAGGTGCTCACAAGATCAACAATGCTCTTGCACAAGCCATGCTTGCTAAACGTATGGGTCGTACAAGCATAGTCACGGCCACAGGTTCGGGCCAAAATGGAGTTGCAACTGCGGCTGTATGCGCCAAGCTTGGTCTCTCTTGCACAATCCTAATGGGTAGCCTTGATATGGAGAGGCAACCTTCTAATGTACAACTCATGAAGCTGCTAGGGGCACAAGTACACATTTTTTTCTTATCAATTTTAGTGAATTGAACTTATTTTTACCGTTTACTATTGTTAGAAAATGATTAAAGATAATACATTAAGTATTAATTGAACTAAAGCTTACAGAATATAAAATTTTCATGATCAATTAATTAAATTTTTTTAACAACCAACAAAAACTTATTATATAAAACTAAAAATCTATGTAATGTACCAAAATCATTGAAATACATGCAAATTATTTCGTTTCCAAAATATTTTTCAGAAAATTATATGTTGTGTTTTTGAGTTTTTTCTACGTGGTAAATAATAAATTCACATGGTGATCTTTGAATTTTCAAATTTTTCATGTGGTATACAAAATATTAAATTTTTTGTTAGATTAAATATTCATTTCGACTGGATTACGAAATATGGGGCCAAATAGAACGATCGCGACAACTATTTTTTGAAAAAAAAAGCCACTATGTTCGGAAAAATAGCGTAAAGTTAACAAAAACACTTCTCTTTTGTCTACTATATGGAAAAGACGGAAGCTTAAGGTCACCACGTGCATTAAAAAAATGTTTTTCTACCGCGTAAAAAATCCGATAATTCAAGATTACCACATAAAATTTCTCATATTTTTTTTATTTTATACTTTTTCATCTTTTAACTATTTTTTCTATTGAACATCTTAATTCGTATTTCTTAATATTCTACAAAGATATTAGGAGTATTATAGTGTTTATTAACCTTGCAATCGAGCCGAAAAATTTGATAAACGCTGAGACTGTCATAAAAATATTTTAAAAAGAATTAAAGACCTTTAGATAAATTATTATACTTCCTCCTATTCCATCTAAGTGTCCATTTGATTGGATACATTTGATAATGTACTATTTTTAATATTCCTAATTGTGTATAATAAAAAATTATAAAAAAAATTGATATTTAATAATCTATGTACTGAGATGAACCAGACGAAATCTAGCATGATTATATTATACTACTAGCTTATAGATTAAGAACAAAATAAAACTTAAGAGTGTGATTGATGAACAGTATCAAAAATCCAATAAGACACTTAAGTTGAATAGAAGGTAGTAGTATTTACGGCCCGTTTAGTTATTGAGACTAAATGATGGTAATTTGGATGACTTATAGTGAAAAATTTCATCAAAAGTTTCATATCATTCCCATGGTAATGAAACTTTGATCATAAAAGAGTTTTTTTGATTATAAATTTTCATTACCACCTAATATCACATCTCCCAATAGTAATTCATTGGAATAAATTTTATGAAGAAAATGAGATGATTATAATTGGACAAGCATGACCATCAAGGTAGCCAAAAGATTTTTCAACCAAAATTACACTAGTTTTTCATTCCGATTACCATCATTTACTACCAAATACCAAACGGGCCGTTAATAGTATCGGTATTTATATTTAATCTTTAACAATTTTTTAGTAGTGCTTTTTTAGACTAATGTGTTAAAAATGTACGATGAAATGAAGGTAAAAGCGGTTGAAGGGAACTTTAAAGACGCAAGTTCAGAAGCAGTTAGAGAATGGGTAGCAAACTTTGAAAGCAGCTATCACTTGCCAGCTTCAGTAGTGGGGCCCCACCCACTACCGACTATGGTGCGAGAGTTCCAGTCAGTGATAGGCAAGGAAGTAAGGAAACAAGCAATGGATAAATGGGGTGGGAAACCGGATGTTCTGGTTGCATGTGTAGGAGGTGGATCCAATGCAATGGGTTTATTCCATGAATTTATTGATGATGAAGATGTTAGATTGATTGGGATTGAAGCAGCTGGATATGGATTGGAAAGTGGTTGGCATTCAGCTACTTTAAGTAAAGGTGATGTTGGTGTTTATCATGGGACTATGAGCTATTTGTTACAAGATGATGAAGGTCAAATTATTGGTCCTTACTCAATTGGAGTTGGGTAAGTATTATATAATTAAATGATTTAGAATTGTCAAGAAACCAACTCACTTATAAGCTTAAACTGATAGTTGACGTCTCAGTATATGTTATATACTATAACACGTCTTCTTAAATGAGATTCCTTTGGGTGACAAATGTGAACGCAACACATGACCTCCTTATATTTGCCGCTACATATTTCACTTTTAAATGAGATGCGATTGAGATTCGAACTAGTAACCTTTTATCACGCTAACTTCTAATACGATGTCATGAAATCAGATCATTTAAAAACTTATGTTATTTACTCTAACAACAATAATATGTAGAACTAGACCAATAAGTATATAATTTATTATAGGGTTTAACCATTGACTTAATTATTTTTAATTAATTTTGTTAATATGATATCAAAGGCCAAATAGAATATAATATATTAGAGCTTCAACAATGTAAACTTATTAAGCATAGTATTAATAAAATACTATAAGTTATAATGAGGAGAAACTAAGATAGTGAAGGCCATGAAATCGCAGGTTGGAATGTCCAGGAGTGGGACCAGAGCTGAGCTTCTTGAAGGACAACGGACGCGCAGAGTTCCACGCAGTCACAGATGAAGAAGCCCTACTTGGTAAGCTTTAATTTGCGTAATTACCTCGCAAGGAATAGGACATGTCATTTCCTTATTGATCCCCTTATCACCACAAATTTAGCACCCGATCAAAAACCTTCACCTTTTTTGATTAAAGTTTCAACTTTAAAAATTAATTTTTTATTAATTTATTAATTAATTTTTGACTTTTTATCTTACCTTTTTATTGATTAAATAACTAAAGAATTAATAAACTAATAACTATTAAGCAATTAAAGTGCCGACTTTTTTTTATTGAACTTTAAGCATTTTTTTTTGCTTAGTTTTTTCAATTATTCGCTTAGCTTGCTAAAAATTAAATAATATCAATCAATAATTATTTTACCGAATATCTATATTTATAGTCAACCTATAAAGATGGATCAAACATTATAAGTAAATTAAATTATCCAACAACTAATTTGCAAACACTGCATAAATTTTTTAAATTAGCCTTATTAAATTTTGATGGCTCTATGAAATTGAAACAATAGCCATTGACACAAAAATTAAGAAATTGACATGAATTCTAAAATTGTTTATATATACTAAAAGTAATTAGAAACAAATAAAAAATATGTAGATAAAAATAATAATATACGATGGACACGTTATCATGAATGACAATATTATAACTTTAAACAAGCAAACCAAAATAGAAATATATTTGGATTGTTATGGTAGAGATAGTTACAAAATAATGTACAAAAAAATTAATTTTTGGAATGCATGCAGCATACAAGAATTTGTGCAAATTAGAAGGCATATTTCCAGCACTTGAAGCATCACATGCACTTGGATACCTAGAAAAACTGTGCCCAACTCTACCAAATGGAACCAAAGTGGTTGTTAACTGCAGCGGACGAGGTGACAAGGATGCTGCCACTGTTCAGCAATTCGATCAGCTGCGCTTTTTTACATCTATGGCTGCTTCCAAAACTATTTCACCAGACCACTCTAAACAACTCTCTCTGCACTCATAAACATTCCAATAGAATTGATACATCATCATCATACCCAGCGTATTTAGTTGTGTTTTGGGAAACATGTATCCCCTCATAAGATACATGATCAGGGTTTTGGGAAACATGTTGTATATAAGAATATGAGTGATTTAGTTGTGTTTATTTTTATTACATAGTAGAGGCGTAGAGCGAGAATAATCGTGTTATTGAATCTTTCTTAAAAGTGATACTTACTCTGTAACCGAGATAAATATGTTTTTCTAGTTGCGCTTCATTATACTCCCTTCTATTCACTATTATTGTTCCATTTGGTTTTTAATCACTATTTATCAATTACTCTTAATTTGTATTTTGTTTTTAATCTATAAGTAAAAATATAATCAAATATGATCTTATTTGATTTATCTTAATGTAAATTTTATTAATATCAGTTTTTTATAGTTTTTACTTAAACACAATTAAAAATATTCAAAATTGAAATAAGACATTGATAAATAAGCTTAAAAAAATGAGACAATAACAGTAAATAATAGGAAGAAACCTAAGTGACAATGGTGAATGAAAGAAACATAGCAATTAGGATTGCATTGGTCATCAATCAATCAAAAACATTATAGCAAGTATTGGAATTTAATTAATATGCAACTCAATTAGCCATGTAAAAATCGATTAGCATTACTATTTAAGATTTGATTTAATAATGTTTATGATCTTCATATGTCTTTTTTTTGACAAACGATTTTCTATTAACACTAAACAAATAATTACAGTAAGGTAGGAAAACCCAGATAATCAGGGCTCTCCTTATCAGTTGCATCAGTGTGAAAAAGAGGTCCACATTTTAGGAAGGGTTTCCTCTCCTCACTCTTCATGTGCAAAGGAGATACCGAGATATCTCAAAAAAGCCACAAACGGCGATACAAAATAATTTAGCTGAGCCAGATGAGCAAGATCCTCATATATCTTTCCCTAACTTTATTTTAACATTTTTATATTTCTTATAGTCTTAACATGTTTTCCACTAATTTTATAAAATATTTTTTATTAGTTGTGTCTCTATATTTTTTCCACTAACTTTCTTTATTAAGTAATATTTTTTCCTATCCAAACAATTCTATTTTATTTAATTCTATGATTTTTTACGAAACTTCAAAGTGATTGATGTGATTTGTGAGGCACCCAATTGTTCCTTCATAGTCATATGGTCCAATTGTTCGTTGGCGGCATTGTAAATTAAGTCCTATTGATATATAGTGGAAAAATAAATAAATAAAAATCATCAGTAGGTTGTTATTCATGTGAAACTTCAACAAATTTTTTTAGTGGAACCTGTGCTTCTACTTTGCTTTTCCGTTTTGAAATAGTAGTTACATAAGAGTTATTGAAATTATTCGTCTTTCAAGTTTTTTTATGTATTGCGACTAATATATTAGAAAAAATATAGTCAAGTGAAATCTTGTTTGAATCGTCTTATTGAATATTTTCATTATATCAAAATTTTATGATTTTTAGTTAAGAGATATAAAAATAGAATTAACAATGTTATCAATAAGGAGGTGAAAGGGAGAAGGGCCACTGAGCTCAGAGTACACAAGCATCGAAGTTTATCTTTGTACCACCCGTGCATAGGACGACACCAAATATGGCTACTGATAATCTTGCTGTTTGCTGGGATATATATATATATATATATATATATATATATATATATATATATATATATATATATATATAAAATAAAAAAAAGGTAATAGGTGGATTAAATGTCTGAATTACAAAAATAAAAGTAAAACAAATTTCATGGAACAATAAAAAAAATATTTAACAATTTTTAATAGCACGAATGGATGGAGTATATTCAGCATGGAAAGTATAACAAATTTTAATGTTTCTCTGCAATTTCTATGATTGTTACTTTTACAAGAACTTTAATGTCTCACAGAAAACCCAAAAAATTCTCTTCATCTACCCCACAAAATTTATCTACATTTTTTAATTTATTCGATTAATTTTACCTTATATCTATCTAGATAATCATTGATAATATCGGTGCAATGCATGACTTTATTAATTTTTCTGACATATTTATATATATAAAAAAAATTAAAAATTTACGGTTTTATATTTTAACCATCTCAAAATATTCTATATTTATTGAATAAAATAACGATTTTATAAATAATTGAACAGAAATGTATGATTTTTTAATAAATTAATTAAATGATGTGATTTAAAAAGTAAAAAATCAATCAGATTGAATAATATTATAGTCATAATTAAAAAGTAGAAACGTCAAATAATGACATCATCATTGAATTTTAAAGGAAAAATTTTAACTGAAAAAGTGACATGTAAACAATTTTTAAAAGTGATGACATCAACTATTTTATTTTAGTAATAGTTATAGATTATAGATAGATTAATTGACACTCCTTATTTTTAATACCAACATTTAGAATTTATTTCGAAAGGATATTTCTTTCAAATTTTAAGTATACTTTTGTTTACAAAAAGACTTTTAAAGTCAATGATTGTATATGGAGTATTATATTCCCTCTTATTTACACTATTTCAAGCAAAAAAATCTCAAAGTATGCGCGAGTAAAAACTATAATATGTTGATATTAATAAACTTTAGCTTATAAATTAAAAATAAAACACAAATTTAGAATAATCGATAGGTAATCAAAAAGAAATTAGGACAATAATAGTGAATAAAATTGAGTGATGTTTTATTTAGATAAAAAAAAGTTTTAAATAAGAAATTTACTTTAAATTATTCGATATGTTAATAAAAAGTAATTGTGAATTTGTGATAATAATATGATGAGCCTAATAATTATATTGATTTAAAATTATGAGATTTTTTATGCATTATTAATTTGCATCAGAAAGCCGGGTGGGGTGATTTGCCACTATATTGTTTTAAAAACTTTTAATGTCTACTTAAAAATATTTGGAGGAAGATTTATAATGAAAAAAAAATCTCATTTCTTTTGTCATTTCTCTTCCCTCTATATCACTCAAACAAACTCAAAACAAAATGATTTATTTTGTTATTGTAACTCCCAATAATTTGAGTAACAAATTTTCAGATTTTTGGTGAAGAGTATTTTTTTGTGTGAATTATATATGCGAGTGTACAAATTTAGACCAAAAGACAAAACAAATATAATCCAATGACTTTGTGACACATATATAGCAAGACTCTCTTACGTTTCTTCATGAAATTAAAAATTGTGTTGGGCTCATTTTCTAATTAAGAAATGAGAAATCTGAGCTAGCTAACACCATTTAGCCAATTTTGATGGTTGGAATTTTAGGTTAAGAAGTCGGAATTCTGTATTTTTTGCCTGAATCTATAAACTTTAATACATTGGTGGTTGTACTTCGCAAAAAATAAACATTAAGGCTGCAATTCGCAGAAGTGCTAAAATTTAAAGCTGTAGTTCGCAAATTTTGTTTGCCCTTAAACATTTTAACATATTATACCATGATGAACAACAAAAATATTCTAAAAAAATTGTATAAGATGAAAACCAAATCATCATCATCATCCAACCCAATATATCCCACACATAGAAAAAAAACTATTGACAGGATCTGGGGAGGGAAAGATGGCGGCAACTCATAAGTCATACTCATAGAAGACAGCGCGGTCAAAGGAGTCTCCCAGCTCGAAAAAGATACAGAGACGTAGGTACAAGGGAAAAAAAATACCTATAAAAGAAAAAAAAAATAGACACACCTACAAAATAAAAGGGGACAAAAAACTTATAAAAACTAATAAACTAATAAAGAAACGAGAGGAGCAGGATGGCAAGAACCTGCGAGGATATCAATAATCTAAAACTTGGATATAACGCCTCTAACTACCCCTATCCCTAATCAGGCTCTCAGATAGGTTTAGCTCTCGTAAGTCAAGTTTTATCTGCTCATCCCAAGTTTTCCTGGGTCTTTCTCGACTCCTATTACCCTCTACTATAATCTAAAACCAAATAATTAAATAAAATATAGTAAAATATTCAAATATGGTTTATTTAAAAATTGAGATTACTCCAACATATTTTATATACAATTATCAACTTAAACTTATCTTACACTACAAACAGAAGCTAATAATTTTTGCGACAAACAGTCATAAGTTCGAGTTTCACATGAAACATACTATTTCTTCATTTTACTACAATTTTTACTAAAGTAAAAGTTTCAATAAGATGAAATGTAGCAAAATGAGTGAAACGAGGGACTATTCCCTAATCTCTAATTAAGGTTGTCCGCCATTGTAGCCACCACGACCTTGGGGTTCAATCACGCTCTTCTTGGCTGGCTTATTATCCATAACTTGTTTTCCGACACCAGGGGGAACTCGAGGACAACGACGATAAGAAGGACAGAGCATACGGCCAATTGGAACTGCAGTACAACAAAACAATAATTAATCATCATTACTTAATAATCTATGACGGTGTATCGTCTCGTTTTACAAGTTATTTATTTTAATATCAATTACTCCGTTTTAGTCAATTGTTATGCTATCTCCGTTTCTTAATAAAGTTTTCATAAGGATTATTCTCGGAAATTAAGAAAAATATTTACTTTTAGATAGTATAGATATTATTTTATTAAATAATTAATTTGATAGAGGAAATGCATGGACCAAAAAAAATAAAAAATAAAAAAATATTAAAAAAAGTTAGTGAAAAAAATACGGGGATCACAACTATAAAAAAAGTATTTTGGTAAAATTAGCGTAAAAGATGTAGGGACCAAAAGAAATAGAAAAATGTTAAAATGAAGTTAGTGAAAGATATATGAGGACCATAAACATTATTAAAATATTAAAATGAAGATGACCAAAGTTATTTTTGTCCAAAATTTATTATATAAATGGAAAAATTCCTTATGAAAACAACAAATAGAACATCCAAAATGAGACATGTAAACTTCTTTAAAGAACGGAGAGAAGAGATACTATAACTATGATTATGAGAGTTTTTAAATAAAGTGTACAAACAAATTAAAACAAAAAGAGTGCTAGATATTTGAAAAAACCAATAATTTACCATACACAACTTTCATATTGATCCATTATTATTTGTGGGTATTAAAATATAGCTTCATCCAGCAATTAATTTTTTTTACCAAAAAAAAATATTTTAAAGTGGAAAAATAAACTGAAACTAATATTAATAGTTTAAGTATAAATATATAAGGAATATGTATCGATCATATATCTCAAAATTAAAAGATAATAAATAAATGAGTAACCTGGACTCCCACGACTACCAACGAAGTCTCTAGCCGATGCCTGAATGTAAGAACAAAAAAGTAAAAGGCTAAGACACAAAAAAGCTTTCATTAGAAAACCCATCTTAATTCTTTTCTTGCCTTTTGGTTGTAAGGATATTTTTGGTTGAATAAATTGATGAGCGACCCATTCCATCCTTTTATAGAGCAATATGGCTATTTTTGTAAAATAATGCAAAATTATTTGATTTGACATTAATTAGTTTGTTCTAATAAATTTACTGTAAAAAGTTTGCTTAGTTTTTTTACTATATTACTAACCGTGCAAGATGTATATGGTGATAATAATTTTTTTTGAGATAAATGCAAAAAAAAAATAAATATTAATTGTTAATTTTAAAATTAAATATAAGATTGATTAATTCAAAATTATATACATCACACTTATGCTTGTTTTATTGGAAAATTTCCTAAGATAATATAACACTTTTCTTTTCAGTGTGTGGCATTTACTTTGCTATAATTTTCTTTTGCAGAAATATCTCCACGACTTTCTTTTATTTTCATCTATATATTTGAACCCTCCTTAATATCAACACACGATTTAAATGATCTCGTCGTTTCTTAATTATTGTGCAATATACTGTGAAAAATTCTTTGCTTCCTAATACATCAAATGCAAGTATATTTTGAAAAGTCAATAAAACTCATTTAAATCACTAATTGTATAAATAATTAAGATATACAATAATAATAATGACATATTGAAGGAAAATTTTTCATAGTAAGATAATTTATAAATTTGAAGATGATGATGTCAAAAGTTTTTTACATTAATCATAGTTAATATATTATAGATTTTGTCATAGGCCTATCCATTTGTCTCTAATCTCAATTATATTACGAATTCATTTTCTTTATGCGATTTATCCGCATATCATTCACTGACTTATTTTTTTTTCTCCCGCTTTTTAATAAATACAAAACTAATAAGTATGAAGGAAAGAAAATTAAAAATAATCCTAATAATTTTACAATTCGAAATGTCACTACTATAATTTATTGCTACCATGTAAGGTGATAATATATCAAGATGGTTTTGTTACGTGTAGAGAAAGACTCTACACATTGATGGATCGAATTAGGAATCAAGAGTTTAGAGACAAATTAGGAGTCGCCTTTATTTCTGGAAAAATGCGCGAAAATAGATTAAGATGGTTTGGTCATGTGCATAGAAAGACTCTCACTGCCCCTGTGAGGAGAGTAGAAAGCATTATAGCAAAGAGTAAGAGGAATCGAGGAAGACCCAGGAGAATTTGGGATAAGCAGATAAAACTTGACTTGCGGGAGCTAAACCTCTCCGAGGGCCTTATCAGGAATAGGAATAGTTGGAGGCGTCATATCTATGTTTTAGATTATTGATTTCCTCGTAGGTTCTTACAATCCTGCTCCTCTTGTTTCTTTATTAGTTTATTAGTTTTTATAAGTTTTGTTGTCCCCTTTTATTTTGTAGGTGGGTCTATTTTTTTTCTTTTATAGGTTTTCTTGCCCTTGTACCTACATCTCCGTATCTTTCTCGAGCCGGGGGACACCTTTGGACGCGCTCTCCTCTACGGGTATGAGTTGCCGCCGTCCTTCCCTCCCCAGACCCTGTCCATAGTTTTTTTCTATGTGCGAGATATACTGAAGCAGACGATGATGACGATGATGACGTGAGGTGATAATAAAAATGTCCTCCTAAGTAGACTAAATAGTGCAAATTCGTAGTACAATAATTTATTTGGTTATTGAAGTCTCTTTCTCAATTTAAAACATTGTCTATTGGTTGAATTTTCAAAATGTTTTTCAAAATATAGAATGTATGATCCTGAAAGTTTTGCTTTAATCATCATCATCATCCTATTCAATGTATCCCGCTTATAGAAAAACTATGAATAAGGTTTGGGGAGGAAAGGACGGCAGCAACTCATATCCATAAAGGAGAGCGCAGCCAAAAGAGTCCCTCGATTCGAAGAGATAAGGAGACGTAGCTACACGGGAAAGATAAAATGAATGCATAGATAAAATAAATAAGTAGAACCAACTACAAAATAAAAGTAAACAAAAACTAATAAAGAAACGAGAGAAGCAAGATGACAAGAACACCAAAAGATAATATAAAAGGACATCAGTAGACTACAACATGGATATGGCGCCTCCAACTATCTCTATTCCTAGTCAGGCCCTCAGAGAGATTTAACTCATGTAAGTCAACTTTTATTTGCTCATCCCAAGTTCTCCTGGATCTTTTTCGACTTCTCTTACCCTCTACTATAATGCTTTTTACCCTCCTCACATGGGCGGCGAAAGTCTTTCTCTGCACATGTCCAAACCACCTCAATCAATTTTCGCGCATTTTTCCGGAAATTGGGGCTATCCCTAGTTTGTCCCTAAACCCTTTGTTCCTAATTCGATCCATCAATGTGTGCCCACACATCCACCTCAACACACGCATTTCTGTAACTTCCATCATAACTAATTAAAAACTTATCCTAAAAGTCCTAATTAACACACACAATTTATGCCGCCTGATGGGATGATAATTTATTCATTTATTAATTAATAAAAAACTGATAATATTGAGAATTATAAATTAATCTAGTAGTTAAAAAATTTCGTTCTCTATTATGATATAAGTTTGATTTTTACGACTTATATTAAAATTATTTTCTGCCTTTGATGTATTTTCTTTACAGGTTATTCGCCTTATTTTAAAATAAAAAAAAAAGTTGATAAAATTAATATTTCTTTTTTTTTTAATTTCATCATCATTAAATGCAAATATATTTTGAAAAGTCAATAAAACTCATATAATCACTAATTGTAGCATAAAATGACATACTTATATTATCTTAATAATAGTTAATGGGTGTATTATAGATTTAGTCACAGTCCTATTGTTTTGTCTCTAATCTCAATTATATTATGAATTCATTTTCTGTATGCATCTTATCAATCCATATTTTTAATTGACTTATTTTTTATTTTATTTTCCCGCTAATTAGTATGTACATTCTTATTATTTAGCAAAAACAAAAGTAATTCTAATATTTTTATAATTCGAATTTTATTACTAATTATTTAATGCTACCATGTGGGATGATAAGTTGAATTTTCAAAATGTAGCTAGAATGGGTCATGATCCATAATTTTAAAAATTTAGAGTCGACTTAAACACGCCATAAAACCTACAAAGACTTGTAGCTCTAACTTTAAGACTTGACTTATAATTAATTAACTGAATTATTTACAAATATAAACCTTAAAGTTTAGGTTTTTTACTATTTATAATTTTAACATTTTTTTGTGAATAATAGTCTTAATGTTTTTTTGCGAATTACAATTACTAAAATATCAATGTTTACAACGTGCAAGCTAAACAAAGAATTCTGAACATTTTACTAGCTAAAATTTTAGTTTAAGTGATTAAAATCCTGTTGATAACGAAATCAACTCAATAATCCAAATAATCAACTCTTACCTTCTACTGAAATATAGATCAAGTTAACCCCAAAGCTATAAGAAAAAAATACTAAAAAATTCAGAGGATTCAATTAAACAATTAAAGGATATAATACATTATAATGTCCCAAATGAAATGTAATCTTCACAACTCCATGACTGGTAATATTGTACCATTAAATATTAAATATAAAATAAAGTAAAGAGTAAATTATAAAAAACTACCTAATTTATACTCCATGTTGTAAAAAAAACTATATTATGTAAAAATTTGAAAGCAGTTAGAGAATGGGTAGCAAACTTTGAAAGCAGCTATCACTTGCCAGCTTCAGTAGTGGGGCCCCATCCACTACCGACGATGGTCCGAGAGTTCCAGTCAGTGATAGGCAAGGAAGTAAGGAAACAAGCAATGGATAGATGGGGTGGGAAACCGGATGTTCTGGTTGCATGTGTAGGAGGTGGGTCCAATGCAATGGGTTTATTCCATGAATTTATTGATGATGAAGATGTTAGATTGATTGGGATTGAAGCAGCTGGATATGGATTGGAAAGTGGTTGGCTATCAGCTACTTTAAGTAAAGGTGATGTTGGTGTTTATCGTGGGACTATGAGCTATTTGTTGCAAGATGATGAAGGTCAAATTATTGGTCCTTACTCAATTGGAGTTGGGTAAGTATTATATAATTAAATGATTTAGAATTGTCAAGAAACCAACTCACTTAAAAGCTTAAACTGATAGTTGACGTCTCAGTATATGTTATATACTATAACACGTCTCCTTAAATGAGATTCCTTTGGGCGAGAAATGTGAGCGCAACACATGACCTCCTTATATTTGCCGCTACATATTTCACTTTTAAATGAGATGTGATTGAGATTCGAACTAATGACCTTTTATCACGCTAACTACTAAAACGATGTCATGAAATCAGATCATTTAAAAACTTATGTTATTTACTCTAACAACAATAATATGTAGAACTAGACCAATAAGTATATAATTTATTATAGGGTTTAACCATTAACTTGATTATTTTTAATTAATTTTGTTAATATGATATCAGAGGCCAAATAAATTATAATATATTAGAGCTTCAACAATTAAACTTATTAAGCGTAGTATTAATAAAATACTATAAGTTATAACGAGGAGAAACTAAGATAGTGAAGGGCATGAATCGCAGGTTAGAATGTCCAGGAGTGGGACCAGAGCTGAGCTTCTTGAAGGACAACGGACGCGCAGAGTTTCACGCAGTCACAGATGAAGAAGCCCTGCTTGGTAAGCTTTAATTTGTGTAATTAACTCGCAAGGAATAGGACAGGTCATTTCCTTATTGATCCCCTTATCACCACAAATTTAGCACCCGATCAAAAACCTTAGCCTTTTTTGATTAAACTTTCAACTTTAAAAATTAATTTTTTATTGATTTATTAATTAACTTTTGACTTTTATCTAAACTTTTAATTGATTAAATAACTAAAGAATTAATAAATTAATAACTATTAAGCAGTTAAAGTGCCGACTTTTTTTATTAAACTTTAAGCATTTTTTTGCTTAGTTTTTTTAATTATTAGCTTAGCTTGCTAAAATTAAATAAAATCAATCAATAATTATTTTACCGAATATTTATATTTATAGTCAACTATAAAAATGGATCAAAGATGATAAGTAAATTGAATTATGCAACAACTAATTTGCAAACACTGCATAAATTTTTTAAATTAGCCTTATTAAATTTTGATGGCTATTATATTAATGAAAATAACTTTGACTTTTCCAAGGGAGTATTCACTCAGGCTCTATGAAATTGAAACAATAGCCATTGACACAAAAATTAAGAAAGTGACATGAATTCTAAAATTGTTTATATATACTAAAAGTAATTAGAAACAAATAAAAAATATATAGATAAAAGTAATAATATACGATGGACACGTTATCATGAATGACAATATTATAACTTTAAACAAGCAAACCAAAATAGAAATATATTTTTATAGTTATGGTAGAGATAATAACAAAATAATGTACAAAATAATTAATTTTTGGAATGCATGCAGCATACAAGAATTTGTGCAAATTAGAAGGCATATTTCCAGCACTTGAAGCATCACATGCACTTGGATACCTAGAAAAACTGTGCCCAACTCTACCAAATGGAACCAAAGTGGTTGTTAACTGCAGCGGACGAGGTGACAAGGATGCTGCCACTGTTCAGCAATTCGATCAGCTGCGCTTTTTTACATCTATGGCTGCTTCCAAAACTATTTCACCAGACCACTCTAAACAACTCTCTCTGCACTCATAAACATTCCAATAGAATTGATACATCATCATCATACCCAGCGTATTTAGTTGTGTTTTGGGAAACATGTATCCCCTCATAAGATACATGATCAGGGTTTTGGGAAACATGTTGTATATAAGAATATGAGTGATTTAGTTGTGTTTATTTTTATTACATAGTAGAGGCGTAGAGCGAGAATAATCGTGTTGAATCTTTCTTAAAAGTGATACTTACTTTTTAACTGAGATAAATATGTTTTTCTAGTTGCGCTTCATTATACTCCCTTTTATTCACTATTATTGTCCCATTTGGTTTTTGATCTCTATTTATCAATTATTCTTAATTTGTATTTTGTTTTTAATCTATAAATAAAAATATAATAAAATAGGATCTTGTTTGATTCGTCTTAATGTAAATTTTATTAATATTGGAGAGGGCTAGGTGCATGTTAAAACAAGCAAATTTGGGGAAACAATTTTGGGCCGAAGCGGTGGCTACGGCATGTTATTTGATCAACCGTTCACCTCATATCACCTTGAAGTTCAAGTCGCCACAAGAAGTATGGTACAACACTCCGGTAAACTATTTTAGTCTTAGAATCTTTGGTTGTCCAGCTTATATTCATGTAAATGTTGGTAAGTTAGAACCTAGGGCTAGAAAATGTATTTTGTGGGATATGGAATGGGTGTAAAGGGATATAAGGTGTGGTGTATATTCAACAATTTTTAATACGAATGGATGGAGTATATTCAACATGGAAAGTATAACAAATTTTAAATTTCTCCGCAATTTCTATGATTGTTACTTTTACAAGAACTTTAATGTCTCATAGAAAACCCAAAAAATTCTCTTCATCTGCCCCACGAAATTTATCTAATTTTTTTAATTTATTCCATTAATTTTAAGTTATAACTTATATCTATTTAGATCAGCATTGATAATATGCGTGCAATGCACGATTTTCTTAATTTTTCTAACATATTTATATATAACAAAAATTAAAAATTTACAGTTTTATATTTTAACCATCTCAAAATATTCTATATTCATTGAATAAATAACGATTTTATAAATAATTGAAAAGAAATGTATGAGTTTTTAATAAATTAATTAAATGATGTGATTTAAAAAGTAAAAAATCAATCAAATTGAATAATATTATAGTCATAATTAAAAAATAAAAACGTCAAATAATGACATTATTATTATTGAAAAGGATATTTCTTTCAAATTTTAAGTATACTTTTGTTTACAAAAAGACTTTTAAAGTCGATGATTGTATATCGAGTATTATATTTCCTTTTATTTACTATTATTATCTCATTAGATTTTAAAACATTGTCAATACACTATTTCAATTATAAAGATCTCAAAATATTCGTGAGTAAAAACTATAATATGTTGATATTAATAAAATTTAGCTTATAAATTAAAAATAAAACACAAATTTAGAATAATCAATGAGTAATCAAAAATAAATTAGGACAATAATAGTGAATAAAATTGAGTAATGTTTTTTTTTTTTGAGATAAAAAAAAAGTTTTAAATAAGAAATTTACTTTAAATTATTGGACATTGGATAGGTTAATATGCAACCTACACAAAAAGTAATTGTGAAGAGTATTTTTTTGTGTGAATTATATAAGCAAGTGTACAAATTTAGACCAAAAGACAAAACAAATATAATCCAATGACTTTGTGACACATAGCAAGACTCTCTTACGTGTTTCTTCATGAAATTAAAAATAGTGTTGGGCTCATTTTCTAATTAAGAAATGAGAAATCTGTTTAACCAATTTTGTATGCTATTAAGGCCAACAAATTAAATAAATCCCACGCCTTGCATGGTGAGCATATTAAATTTAAGAATAATCTGCGAATTACAGTCTTAAAGTTTAGCATTTTTGCGAATTACAATCTTAATGTTTTTTTTGGGAATTACAGCTACTAAAATATCAAAATTTGCAGATTCAGCCCAAAACACAGAATTCCGACCATTTTGATAGTTGGAGTTCTGTATTTTTTACCTGAACCTGTAAACTTTCATACATTAGTGGTTGTGATTCGCAAAAAATAAACATTAAGGCTGCAATTCGCAAAAAATAAACATTAAGGCTGCAATTCGCAGAAGTGCTAAACTTTAAAGCTGTAGTTCGCAAATTTTGTTTACCCTTAAACATTTTAACATATTATACAATGATGAACAACAAAAATATTCTAAAAAAATTGTATAAGATGAAAACTAAATCATCATTATCATCCAACCCAGTATATCCCGCACATATAAAAAAAACTATGAACAGAGTCTGGGGAGGGAAGGACGGCGATAACTCATACCCATAGAGGAGAGCGCGGCCAAAGGAATCCCGCGACTCAAGAAAGATATAGAGACATAGGTACAATGAAAAGAAAACCTATAAAAGAAAAAAAAAATAGACACACCTATAAAATAAAAGGGGACAAAAAAACTTATAAAAACTAATAAACTAATAAAGAAACAAGAGGAGCAGGATGGCAAGAATCTGCGAGGACCTCAATAATCTAAAACCTGGATATAACGTCTCTAACTACCCCTATCCCTATGCTAGTCAGGCCTCAGAGATATTTAGCTCCCGCAAGTTAAGTTTTATCTGCTCATCCCAGCAGGATGGCAAGAATCTGCGAGGACCTCAATAATCTAAAACCTGGATATAACGTCTCTAACTACCCCTATCCCTATGCTAGTCAGGCCTCAGAGATATTTAGCTCCCGCAAGTTAAGTTTTATCTGCTCATCCCAAGTTCTGCTGAGTCTTCTTCGACTCCTCTTACCCTCTGCTATAATCTAAAACCAAATAATTAAATAAAATACACTAAAATATTTGAATATTGTTTATTTAAAAATTGAGATTACTCCAACATATTAGATATGCAATTATCAACTTAAACTTATCTTACACTACAAACACAAGCTAATAATTTTTGCGACAAACAGTCATAAGTTCAAGTTTCACATAAAACATACTATTACTTCATTTTACTACAATTTTCACTGAAGTAAAAGTTTTAATAAGATAAAATATAGCAAAATGAGTGAAACGAGGGACTATTCCCTAATTTCTAATTAAGGTTGTCCGCAATTGTAGCCACCCAATCTCGCTTTTCTTGGCTGGCTTATTATCCATAACTTGTTTTCCGACACCAGGGGGAAATCGACAACGATTATAAACAGTACAGCGCTTACGGCCAATTGGAACTGCAGTACAACAAAACAATAATTAATAGTTTAAGTATAAATATATAAGGAATATCTATCGATCATATATCTGAAAATGAATAATTAAGTATAAATATATGTACTAATAATATGTCGAAGAAAATTAAAAGATAATAATTTACCACGATCACCAACTTGTTTGGAAATGTCTCTAGCCGATGCCTAAATGTAAGAACAAAAAAGTAAAAGGCTAAGACACAAAAAAGCTTTCATTAGAAAACCCATCTTAATTCTTTTCTTGCCTTTTGGTTGTAAGAAAACCCATCCTTTTATAGAGCAATATGGGTATTTTTGTAAAATAAAGCTAAATTATTTCATTTCACATTAATTACTTTGTTCTTTCTTTAGTTTTTTACTACATTACTAATCGTGCAAAATTATTTGATTTGACATTAATTAGCTTGTTCTGTTATAGCAGAGAGTAAGAGGAGTCAAGGTAGACCCAGGAGAACTTGGGATGAGCAAATAAAACTTGACTTGCGAGAGTTAAACCTCTCCGAGGGCCTTACCAGGAATAGGGATAGTTGAAGGCAAAGTATTAGGTGAACTCGTGGTAGAGGACCACGAGACAGTTGGAACTGTTGACACAACAGGCGAAGGAGCTCTTACTTCAAGGGAGTTAAAACCTGACGAAGCAACTCTAGACATAACATTAGAGACCTCACTAAGCTGCATTGGGACTGCAGAAAATTGATTAGCTGAATGAGGTTTTTCATCAAACAAAGATGAAGACCCTCCATTTGCATTTATATTTTCTCTGCCAGTAACAGCTGCAGGTACAGAAAGATTAGCATGCAACTTCCAAGCTCCCTGAGAATGATTCATCTCATTTCTTGGAACACGAGATAATTTACCCTGCAAGTAAAAAGAAAAATAATTTTGAACTACTATTCATAGTAAACTAATCATGAAAAGTAAGTATAATCTACAAAAGGTCACTCTCTGTCTCCTTAGTGCACTAGGATCAACACACTAAATCTTAAGAGTAACATGAAAAACCAAGGCAAAAACATGCTGTAAAGATAGGCCGCATAACAATGAGCACAACGGCACTAATGCTGAGTGAGACTCTAAAGTGCAGAACAAACATAATAGACATGGTGAAAAGGGAAGGGTTATTTAAAAACTTGTATTTTATTTTTATTTTTAAAATCACTCTCTGTAAAGAAGATAATAGCAATTAAAGACATTGATGATTTTCCATCATTGAGGAACATGCACTCCACAATCACAAACTAATAACAATTGGACATTAAAGAGGGTATATAACAAGCAGGTTGGGGGATCATACATCTTCAACTGCTTTTAAAGAATCCCCTAGCCCAGATATCTGATTAGACGCTGCCCCATTCCTTCTGAAAATGGGATCAACATGCCTGGAGCTGAGAGAACTAATATCAGGCATAGCTCCAACAACTCTGGGCGGCAGAGTTGCATTCCTGGTCTTCCCATCAGCTAATGTAGGGTTCATATCTTCCCAGTTAAATTCTTCTTCTTCTTCAGTGTTCTGCCATGAGGTTTCAGGAATTTTACTAAATACACCATTCACATTCAGGCCATTCATACCCAGAGGTTTCTCATTCAAAGGCCTTTGCCCATCGTCATGGCCATAAGCATCAATCAAAGCCCTTGGCCTGTCATGTTCATAAATGTTGCTAAAACCATAGTTAACAACATTTTCAAAACCACGATAAGAATCGTTGGTTGGAGATAACATCAACTTAAATTTTCAACGGAAACACATCAGATATGTTATATACTCTTTCTATATTAACACTTTTATTATTGTCTTATGGCAGGAAGAGTTGGAAACAGCTTTGAGGGACTATGTAGGGAGGGAAACACCCTTATACTATGCTGAAAGGCTAACAAATCATTATAAGAACAAAAATGGGGAAGGGCCGCAAATTTACATAAAGAGGGAGGATCTGAATCATGGAGATGCTCACAAGATCAACAATGCTCTTGCACAAGCCATGCTTGCTAAACATATGGGTCGTACAAGCATAGTCACAGCCACAGGTTCGGGCCAAAATGGAGTCGCAACTGCGGCTGTATGCGCCAAGCTTGGTCTCTCTTGCACAATCCTAATGGGTAGCCTTGATATGGAGAGGCAACCTTCTAATGTACCCCTCATGAAGCTGCTAGGGGCACAAGTACACATTTTTTTCTTATGAATTTTTTTCATGATCAATTAATTAAATGTTTTTTAACAACCAACAAAAACTTATTATATAAAACTTAAAATCTATGTAATGTACCAAAATCATTGAAATACATGCAAAGTATTTCGTTTCCAATATATTTTTCAGAAAATTATATGTTGTGTTTTTGAGTTTTTTCCACGTGATAAATTCACATGGTAACATTTGAATTTTCAACTTTTTCATGAGATAGACAAAATATTAAATTTTTTGTTAGATTAAGTATTCATTTCAACTGGATTACGAAATATGGGGCCAAATAGGACGATCGCGACAACTAGTTTTTGAAAAAAAAAAGTCACTATGTTCGGAAAAAATAGCGTAAAGTTAACAAAAACACTTCTCTTTTGTCTACCATATGGAAAAGTCGGAAGTTTAAGGTTACCACGTGCATGAAAAAAATGTTTATCTACCGCGTAAAAAGTCCGATAATTCAATTACCACATAAAATTTCTCATATTTGTTTTATTTTATACTGTTTCATTTTTTTACTATTTTTTCTACTGAACATCTTAATTCATATTCTTAATATTCTACAAAGATATTAGGAGTATTATAGTGTTTATTAACCTTGCAATCGAGACGAAAAATTTGATAAACGCGAGACTGTCATAAAAATATTTTAAAAAGAATTAAAGTCCTTTAGATAAATTATTATACTTTCTCCTATTCCATCTGAGTGTTCCATTTAATTAGACACATTTGATAATGTACTATTTTTAATATTCTTAATTGTGTATAATAAAAAATATTAAAAAATTGATAATTAATAATCTATTTACTGAGATGACCCAGACAAAACCTAGCATCATTATATTATACTACTAGCTTATAGATTAAAAACAAAATAAAACTTAAGAGTAAAAATCAAATAAGACACTTAAGTTGAATAGAAGGTAGTAGTATTTACGGCCAGTTTAGTTAGTGAGACTAAATGATGGTAATGTAAATGACTTATAATGAAAAATTTCATCAAAGGTTTCATGTCATTCCCATGGTAATGAAACTTTGATCATAAAAAAGTTTTTTTTTTTCATTACCATCTAATATCAGATCTCTCAATAGTAATGCATTGAAATAAATTTTATAAAGAATATAAGATGATTATAATTGGACAAGCATGAACATTAAGGTAGCCAAAAGATTTTTCAACCAAAATTACACTAATTTTTCATTCCGATTACCACTATGTACTACATATACCAAACGGGCCGTTAATAGTACTAGTATTTATATTTAATCTTTAATCTTTAACACATGACCTCCTTATATTAGCCGCTACATATTTCACTTTTAAATGAGATGTGATTGAGATTCGAACTAGTAACTTTTTATCACGTTAACTTCTAATACGATGTCATGAAATCAGATCATTTAAATACGATGTCAAACGATTTTCTATTAACACTAAACAAATAATTACAGTAGGGTAGGAAAACCCAGATAACCAAGGCTCTCCTTATCAGTTGCATCAGTGTGAAAAAGAGGTCCACCTTTTAGGAAGAATTTCCTCTCCTCACTCTTCATGTGCAAAGGAAATATCGAGATATCTCAAAAAAGCCACAAACGGCAACACAAAATAATTTGGCTGAGCCAGATGAGCAAGATCCTCATATATCTTTCCCTAACTTTATTTTTACATTTTTATATTTCTTAAAGTCTTAATATGTTTTCCACTAACTTTATAAAATATTTTTTATTAGTTGTATTCCTATATTTTTTTACTAACTTCCTTTATTAATTAATATTTTTTCCTATCCAAACAATTGTATTTTATTTAATTCTAAGATTTTTTACGAAACTTCAAAGTGATTGATGTGATTTGTGAGGCACCCAATTGTTCCTTGATTCCTTCATAGTCATATGGTCCAATTGTTCCTTGGCGGCTATTGTAAATTAAGTCCTATTGATATATAGTGGAAAAATAAATAAATAAAAATCATGAGTAGGTTGTTATTCATGTGAAACTTCAACAAATATTTTTTAGTGGAACCTGTGCTTCTATTTTGCTCTTCCGTTTTGAAATAGTAGTTACATAAGAGTTATTGAAATTATTCGTCTTTCATGTTTATTTTATGTATTGCGGCTAATGTGTTAGAAAAAATATAGTCATGTGAAATCTTGTTTAACTCGTTATATCGAATATTTTCATAATATCAAAATTTTATTATTTTTAGTTAAGCATAACTTAAAGATATAAAAATATAATTATGAGATTTTTTATGCATTATTATTTTGCATCAGAAGGCCGGGTGGGGTGATTTGTCACTTTATGGTTTTAAAAACTTTTAATGACTACTTAAAAATATTTGGAGGAAGATTTATAATGAATAAAAAAAATCTCATTTCTTTTGTCATTTCTCCTCCCTCTATATCATTCAAACAAACTCAAAACAAAATAATTTATTTTGTTATTGTAACTCCCAATAAATTGAGTAACAAATTTTCAGATTTTTGGCGAAGAGTATTTTTTTGTGTGAATTATATAAGCAAGTGTACAAATTTAGACCAAAAGACAAAACAAATATAATCCAATGACTTTGTGACACATATATAGCAAGACTCTCTTACGTTTCTTCATGAAATTAAAAATAGTGTTGGGCTCATTTTCTAATTAAGAAATGAGAAATCTGAGCTAGCTAACACCATTTAGCCGATTTTGTTTGATATTAAGGCCAACAAATTAAATAAATCCCACGCCTTGCATGGTGAGCATATTAAATTTAAAATAATTTGCGAATTACAGTCTTAAAGTTTAGCATTTTTGCGAATTACAATCTTAATGTTTTTTTTTTTTTTGCGAATTACAGCTACTAAAATATCAAAGTTTGCAGGTTCAGTGCAAAACACAGAATTCCGACCATTTTGATGGTCGGATTTTTAGTTTAAGTGGTCTTAGTTCTGTATTTTTTGCCTGAACCTGTAAACATTGATACATTGGTGGTTGTAATTCGCAAAAAATAAACATTAAGACTGCAATTCGCAAAAGTGCTAAACTTTAAAGCTGTTATTCCCAAATTTTGTTTGCCCTTAAAACATTTTAACATATTATACCATGATGAACAACAAAAATATTCTAAAAAAATTGTATAAGATGAAAACCAAATCATCATCATCATCCAACCCAGTATATCCCGCACATAGAAAAAAAACTATAGACAGGGTCTTGGGAGGAAAAGACGGTGGCAACTCATACCCATAGAGGAGAGCGCGGCCAAAGGAGTCCCCCGACTCGATAAAGATACGGAGACATAGATACAAGGAAAAAAATACCTATAAAAGAAAAAAAAGTAGACCCCCCCTATAAAATAAAAGGAGACTAAAAAATAATAAAAACTAATAAACTAATAAAGAAACGAGAGGAGCAGGATGGCAAGAATCTGCGAGGACATCAATAATCTAAAACTTGAATATAACATCTCTAACTACCCCTATCCCTAATTAGGCCCTCAGAGAGGTTTAGCTCCCGCAAGTCAAGTTTTATCTGCTCATCCCAAGTTCTCCTGGGTCTTTCCCGACTCGTCTTGCCCTCTACTATAATCTAAAACAAAATAAATAAATAAAATACACTAAAATATTAAAATATTGTTTATTTAAAAATTGAGATTACTCCAACATATTAGATATACAATTATCAACTTAAACTTATTTTACACTACAAACACAAGCTAATAATTTTTGCGACAAACGGCCATAAGTTCGAGTTTCACATAAAACATACTATTTCTTCATTTTACTACAATTTTTACTAAAGTAAAAGTTTCAATAAGATGAAATGTAGCAAAATGAGTGAAACGAGGGACTATTCCCTAATCTCTAATTAAGGTTGTCCGCCATTGTAGCCACCACGACCTTGGGGTTCAATCACGCTCTTCTTGGCTGGCTTATTATCCATAACTTGTTTTCCGACACCAGGGGGTTCAACTCGAGAACAACGATGATAAACAACACAGTGCTTAGGGTTAGTTGGAATAATACAATCATCAAAACGACTACTACGTATACAGCGCTTAGGAATTGGAACTGCAGTACAACAAAACAATAATTAATCACCATTACTTAATAATCTATGACGAGTGTATCGTCTCGTTTTGCAAGTTAATATTTATTTTAATATCAATTACTCCGTTTTAGTCAATTGTTATGCTATCTCCGTTTCTTAATAAAGTTTTCATAAGGATTGTTTTCGAAAATTAAGAAAAATATTTACTTTTAGATAATAGAGATATCATTTTATTAAATAATTAATTTGATAGAGGAAATGCGTGGACCAAAAAAAATAAAAAATAAAAGAATATTAAAAAAATTTAGTGGAAAAAATATGGGGATCACAACTATAAAAAAAAAAATATTGTTTAAAAGTTAATGCAATAGATGTAGGGACCATAACAATTAGAAAAATATTAAAATGAAGTTAGTGAACGATATATGAAAACCATAAACATTATTAAAATATTAAAATGAGGATGACCCACGTTATTTTTGTTCAAAATTTGTTATATAAATAGAAAAATTCCTTATAAAAACAACAAATAGAACATCCAAAATGAGAAATGTAAACTTCTTTAAGAAACGGAGGGAAGAGATACTATAACTATGATTATGAGAGCTTTTTAAATAAAGTGTACAAACAAATTAAAACAAAAAGAGTGCTAAATATTTGACAACTTTCATATTGATCCATTATTATTTGTGGGTATTAAAATATAGCTTCATCCAGCAATTAATTTTTTTTACCAAAAAAAAATATTTGGAAAAATAAACTGAAACTAATATTAATAGTTTAAGTATAAATATATAAGGAATATGTATCGATCATATATCTCAAAATTAAAAGATAATAAATAAATGAGTAACCTGGACTCCCACGACTACCAACGAAGTCTCTGGCCGATGCCTGAATGTAAGAACAAAAAAGTAAAAGGCTAAGACACAAAAAAGCTTTCATTAGAAAACCCATCTTAATTCTTTTCTTGCCTTTTGGTTGTAAGAAAACCCATCCTTTTATAGAGCAATATGGGTATTTTTGTAAAATAAAGCTAAATTATTTCATTTCACATTAATTACTTTGTTCTTTCTTTAGTTTTTTACTACATTACTAATCGTGCAAGATGTATATGGTGATAATAATTTTTTTTGAGATAAATGTAAAAAATATTTAATATTAATTGTTAATTTTAAAATTAAAATAAGATTGATTAATTCAAAATTATATACATCACACTTTATGCTTGTTTTATTGGAAAATTTCCTAAGATAATATAACACTTTTCTGTTCAATGTGTGACATTTACTATGCTATAATGTTCTTTTGCAGAAATATCTCTACAACTTTCTTTTATTTTCATCTATATATTTGAACCCTCCTTAATATCAACACATGATTTAAATGATCTCGTCATTTCTTAATTATTGTGCAATATAAAACTGTGGAAAATTCTTCGCTGCCTAATACATCAAATGCAAGTATATTTTGAAAAGTCAATAAAACTCATTTAAATCACTAATTGTATAAATAATTAAGATATACAATAATAATAATAATGACATTATCTATTGAAGGAAAATTTTTCATAGTAAGATAATTTATAAATTTGAAGATGATGATGTCAAAAGTTTTTTACATTAATCATAGTTAATATATTATAGATTTTGTCATAGGCCTATCCATTTGTCTCTAATCTCAATTATATTACGAATTCATTTTCTTTATGCGATTTATCCGCATATCATTCACTGACTTATTTTTTTTTCTCCCGCTTTTTAATAAATACAAAACTAATAAGTATGAAGGAAAGAAAATTAAAAATAATCCTAATAATTTTACAATTCGAAATGTCACTACTATAATTTATTGCTACCATGTAAGGTGATAATATATCAAGATGGTTTTGTTACGTGTAGAGAAAGACTCTACACATTGATGGATCGAATTAGGAATCAAGAGTTTAGAGACAAATTAGGAGTCGCCTTTATTTCTGGAAAAATGCGCGAAAATAGATTAAGATGGTTTGGTCATGTGCATAGAAAGACTCTCACTGCCCCTGTGAGGAGAGTAGAAAGCATTATAGCAAAGAGTAAGAGGAATCGAGGAAGACCCAGGAGAATTTGGGATAAGCAGATAAAACTTGACTTGCGGGAGCTAAACCTCTCCGAGGGCCTTATCAGGAATAGGAATAGTTGGAGGCGTCATATCTATGTTTTAGATTATTGATTTCCTCGTAGGTTCTTACAATCCTGCTCCTCTTGTTTCTTTATTAGTTTATTAGTTTTTATAAGTTTTGTTGTCCCCTTTTATTTTGTAGGTGGGTCTATTTTTTTTCTTTTATAGGTTTTCTTGCCCTTGTACCTACATCTCCGTATCTTTCTCGAGCCGGGGGACACCTTTGGACGCGCTCTCCTCTACGGGTATGAGTTGCCGCCGTCCTTCCCTCCCCAGACCCTGTCCATAGTTTTTTTCTATGTGCGAGATATACTGAAGCAGACGATGATGACGATGATGACGTGAGGTGATAATAAAAATGTCCTCCTAAGTAGACTAAATAGTGCAAATTCGTAGTACAATAATTTATTTGATTATTGAAGTCTCTTTCTCAATTTAAAACATTGTGATCTATTGGTTGAATTTTCAAAATGTAGAATGTATGATCCTAAAAGTTTTGCTTTAATTATCATCATCATCCTATTTAATGTATTTCGCTCATAGAAAAATTATGGACAGAGTTTGGAGAGAGAAGGACAACAGCAATTCATATCCATAAAGGAGAGAGTACGGCCAAAAGAGTCCCCCGGCTCGAAAAGATAAGGAGACGTAGCTACACGGAAAAGATAAAACGAATGCATATAGATAAAATAAATAAGTGGAACCAACTACAAAATAAAAGTAAACAAAAACTAATAAAGAAATGAGAGAAGTAAGATGGCAAGAACACCAAAAGATAATATAAAAGGACATCAGTAGACTACAACATGGATATGACGCCTCCAACTATCTCTATCCCTAATCAGGCCCTTAGAGAGGTTTAACTCATGTAAGTCAACTTTTATTTGCTCATCCCATGTTCTCCTGGATCTTTCTCGACTCCTCTTACCCTCTACTATAATGCTTTTTACCCTCCTTACAGGGGCGACGAAAGTTTTTCTCTGTACATGTCCAAACCACCTCAATCTATTTTTGCGCATTTTTCCAGAAACTGGGGCTATCCCTAGTTTGTCCCTAAACTCTTGGTTCTTAATTCGATCTATCAATGTGTGCCCACGCATCCACCTCACCATACACATTTCTGTAACTTCCATCATAACTAATTTTCCATCATAACTAATTAAAAACTTATCCTAAAAGTCCTAATTAACACCCACAATTTACGCCGCCTGATGGGATGATAATTTATTTATTTATTAATTAATAAAAAATTGATAATATTGAGAATTATAAATTCATCTAGTAGTTAAAAAATTTTCGTTCTCTATTATGATATAAGTTTGATTTTTATTACTTGTATTAAAATCATTTTCTGCCTTTGATGTATTTTCTTTACAGGTTATTCATCTTATTTTAAAATCAAAAAAAAATGATAAAATGACATACTTATAAATTTTAAAATAACAATGTTAATAGTGTTTTATCTTAATAATAGTTAATGGGTGTATTATAGATTTAGTCACAGTCCTATTGTTTTGTCTCTAATCTCAATTATATTATGAATTCATTTTCTCTATGCATCTTATCCATCCATATTTTTAATTGACTTATTTTTTATTTTATTTTCCCGCTAATTAGTATGTACATTCTTATTATTTAGCAAACCCAAAAGTAATTCTAATATTTTTATTATTCGAAATTTTATTACTAATTATTTAGTGCTACCATGTGGGATGATAATATAAATATCCTCGTAAGTAGATTGATTAGTCCAAATATGTAGTATAATAATTTATTTGATTATTGAATTCTCTTTCTCAATTAAAAAGTGTCTAATGGTTGAATTTTCAAAATGTAGCGAGAATGGGTGATGATCCATAATTTTAAAAATTTAGAGTCGACTTAAACTCGCCATAGACCTACAAAGACTTGTAGCTCTAACTTTAAGACTTGACTTATAATTAATTAAATGAATTATTTACAAATAAAAGCCTTAAAGTTTAGGTCTTTTACCGTTTATAATTTTAATATTTTTCTGTGAATAATAGTCTAAATGTTTTTTTTGCGAATTACAATTATTAAAGTACCAATGTCTAAAACGTGCAAGCTAAACAAAGAATTCTGACCATTTTACTAGTTGAAATTTTAGGCTAAATGATTGAAATTTTACCTTCTACTGAAATGTATTTTTTGGCGAAGAGTATTTTTTTTTTTTTGTGAATTATATAAGCAAGTGTACAAATTTAGACCAAAAGACAAAACAAATATAATCCAATGACTTTGTGACACATAGCAAGACTCTCTTACGTTTCTTCATGAAATTAAAAATAGTGTTGGTTTCGTTTTCTAATTAAGAAAAGAGAAATCTGAGCTAGCTAACACCATTTAGCCGATTTTGTTTGATATTAAGGCCAACAAATTAAATAAATCCCACGCCTTGCATGGTGAGCATATTAAATTTAAAATAATTTGCGAATTACAGTCTTAAAGTTTAGCATTTTTGCGAATTACAATCTTAATGTTTTTTTTTTTTTGCGAATTACAGCTACTAAAATATCAAAGTTTGCAGGTTCAGTGCAAAACACAGAATTCCGACCATTTTGATGGTCGGATTTTTAGTTTAAGTGGTCTTAGTTCTGTATTTTTTGCCTGAACATGTAAACATTGATACATTGGTGGTTGTAATTCGCAAAAAATAAACATTAAGACTGCAATTCGCAAAAGTTCTAAACTTTAAAGCTGTTGTTCGCAAATTTTATTTGCCCTTAAACATTTTAACATATTATACCATGATGAACAACAAAAATATTCTAAAAAAATTGTATAAGATGAAAACCAAATCATTATCATCATCCAACCCAGTATATCCCGCAAATAGAAAAAAAAAACTATGGACAGAGTCTTGGAAGGGAAGGACGATGGCAACTCATACCCATATAGGAGAGCGCGGTCAAAGGAGTCTCCCGGCTCGAAAAAGATACAGAGACGTAGGTACAAGGGAAAAAAAATACCTATAAAAGAAAAAAAAAATAGACACACCTACAAAATAAAAGGGGACAAAAAACTTATAAAAACTAATAAACTAATAAAGAAACGAGAGGAGCAGGATGGCAAGAACCTGCGAGGATATCAATAATCTAAAACTTGGATATAACGCCTCTAACTACCCCTATCCCTAATCAGGCTCTCAGATAGGTTTAGCTCTCGTAAGTCAAGTTTTATATGCTCATCTCAAGTTCTCCTGGGTCTTTCCCGACTCCTCTTGCCCTCTACTATAATCTAAAACCAAATAATTAAATAAAATACAGTAAAATATTAAAATATGGTTTATTTAAAAATTGAGATTACTCCAACATATTAGATATACAATTATCAACTTAAACTTATCTTTGACTACAAACACAAGCTAATAATTTTTGCGACAAAAAGTCATAAGTTCGAGTTTCACATAAAACATACTATTTCTTCATTTTACTACAATTTTTACTAAATTAAGAGTTTTAATAAGATGAAATGTAGCAAAATGAGTGAAACGAGGGACTATTCCCTAATCTCTAATTAAGGTTGTCCGCCATTGTAGCCACCACGACCTTGGGGTTCAATCACGCTCTTCTTGGCTGGCTTATTATCCATAACTTGTTTTCCGACACCAGGGGGTTCAACTCGAGAACAACGATGATAAACAACACAGCGGCCAGTAACGACCCTTGGAACTGCAGTACAACAAAACAATAACTATGATTATGAGAATTTACCATACACAAATTAAAACAAAAAGAGTGCAAGATATTTGACAAAACCAATAATTTACCATACACAACTTTCATATTGATCCATTATTATTTGTGGGTATAAAAATATAGCTTAGCATCCAGCAATTAATTTTTTTTACCAAAAAAAAATATTTTAACGTGGAAAAATAAACTGAAACTAATATTAATAGTTTAAGTATAAATATATAAGGAATATCTATCGATCATATATCTGAAAATGAATAATTAAGTATAAATATATGTACTAATAATATGTCGAAGAAAATTAAAAGATAATAATTTACCACGATCACCAACTTGTTTGGAAATGTCTCTAGCCGATGCCTGAATGTAAGAACAAAAAAGTAAAAGGCTAAGACACAAAAAAGCTTTCATTAGAAAACCCATCTTAATTCTTTTCTTGCCTTTTGGTTGTAAGAAAACCCATCCTTTTATAGAGCAATATGGGTATTTTTGTAAAATAAAGCTAAATTATTTCATTTCACATTAATTACTTTGTTCTTTCTTTAGTTTTTTACTAGATTACTAATCATGCAAAATTATTTGATTTGACATTAATCATGCAAAATTATAGCAGAGAGTAAGAGGAGTCGAGGTAGACTCATGAGAACTTGGGATGAGCAGATAAAACTTGACTTGCGGGAGCTAAACCTCTCCGAGGGCCTTATCAGGAATAGGAATAGTTGGAGGCGTCATATCTATGTTTTAGATTATTGATTTCCTCGTAGGTTGTTGTCATCCTGCTCCTCTTGTTTCTTTATTAGTTTATTAGTTTTTATAAGTTTTTTTGTCCCCTTTTTATTTTGTAGGTGGGTCTATTTTTTTCTTTTATAGGTTTTCTTTCCTTGTATTTACGTCTCCGTATCTTTCTCGAGCCGGGAGACACCTTTGGCCGCGCTCTCTTCTATGGGTATGAGTTGCCGTCGTTTTTCCCTCCTCAGACCCTGTTTATAGTTTTTTTCTATGTGCGAGATATACTGAATTAGACGATGATTACGTGAGGTGATAATAAAAATGTCCTCCTAAGTAGACTAAATAGTCCAAATCGGTAGTACAATAATTTATTTGATTATTGAAGTCGCTTTCTCAATTTAAAACATTGTCTATTGGTTGAGTTTTCAAAATGTAGAATGTATGATCCTAAAAGTTTTGCTTTAATCATTATTATCATCCTAATCAATGTATTCCGTTTATAGAAAAACTATGGATAGGATTTGGAGGAAAAGGACGGCAGCAATTCATACTCATAAAGGAGCGCAGCCAAAAGAGTCCCCCGTATCGAAAAAATAAGGAGACGCAGCTACACGGGAAAGATAAAATTAATGCATAGATAAAATAAATAAGTAGAACCAACTACAAAATAAAAGTAAAGAAAAACTAATAAAGAAACGAGAGAAGCAAGATGGCAAGAACACCAAAAGATAATATAAAAGGACATCAGTAGACTACAACATGGATATGGCGCCTCCAATTATCCCTATCCCTAGTCAGACCCTTAGAGAGGTTTAACTCATGTAAGTCAACTTTTATTTGCTCATCCCAAGTTCTCCTAGATCTTTCTCGACTCCTCTTACCCTCTACTATAATGCTTTCTACCCTCCTCACAGGGGCGGCGAAAGTCTTTCTCTGCACATGTCCAAACCAGCTTAATCTATTTTCGCGCATTTTTTTAAAAATTGGGGCTATCCCTAGTTTGTCCCTAAACTCTTGGTTCCTAATTCGATCCATCAATGTGTGCCTACACATCCACATCAACATACACATTTCTGTAACTTCCATCTAGGGATGGTCATGGGGCAAGTCTGGAGCGGGTCTGGCCAGACCCGGACCGGGACCCTAATTTTTTTTTTGTAATCAAGACCCGGATCCGGACCCTAAGGGTCCAAAATTTTCAGACCCAGACCCTACGGGTATGACAGGGTCTAGGGTCCTTAATGGGTCCTTAATGGGTCTTATACAAAGCCTCTTTGATTTGTCAAAATTGGACGTAGACTGTGATTGATTTTCATCCATTATCTATACGACTATAAGACAATAAATCTAAATTTAAACACCTATCTAATCAATAGATTTCATATCAAAATCATAACAATAAATCTAAATCATAACAGAAATCAGAAACTAATTGAAAATAAAAATTAGAAACTAATTGAAAACAGAAATTAGAAACTAATTGAAAACAGAAATCAGAAATGAAAACAGAAACAGAAATGAAAACATAATTGAAAACAGAAATTGATATTGATATTGATATTGAAAACAGAAATTGATATTGAAATTATTTGTGATTTTTCTTCAACACAACATATATTGATATTGATATTGCTTCAAATTAATGGCGGTTCTTCAACACAAAAGATATTGATATTGATATTGCTTCAAATTAATGGCGGTTCTTCAACACAAAAGATATTGATATTGATATTGCTTCAAATTAATGGCGGTTCTTCAACACAACAGATATTGATATTGATCTTGCTTCAAATTAATGGCGGTTTTTCAACGCAATAAAACCACAAAATACATTGAAATTACTACCAAATTAAAGAAAAATTAAAGAAAACCAAAGGTATGGAGTACCTGGAGTCTCGAGTCTTGACTGAAGTGCAGAAGATGGCGATGGCGATGGCGATGGCGATGGCGATGGATGGGCAGATGGCGAATGGCGCAGAGATGAGAGATGTTAGAGGAGAAAGAGAAATTAAGGTTACTAAAGTAGTGGACTGTGGAGTTTAGGGCTTTATCTGCGCAGAGATGTTTTCAACTCTTCATTATATTAGAAATAAATTAAGAAATTAGAAATTTAAAATAAAAAAAAATAGTTTAGGGTCCGGGTCCGGGTCCGGGTCTTCACCTTTGGACCCCGACCCGGACCCGTCAAATTTTTTTAAGATCCAGAACCGGATCCGAATCTGATGGGTCTAAAAAATTAAGACCCAGACCCTTAAAAAAGGGGCGGGTCCGAGGCGGGTCCTACAGGGTCCTGAACCCATGACCATCCCTACTTCCATCATAACTAATTTTCCGTCATAACTAATAAAAAACTTATCCTAAAAGTCATAATTAACACCCACAATTTACGCCGCCTGATGGGATGATAATTTATTTATTTATTAATTAATAAAAAATTGATAATATTGAGAATTATAAATTCATCTAGTAGTTAAAAAATTTTCGTTCTCTATTATGATATGTTTGATTTTTACTACTTGTATTAAAATTATTTTCTGCCTTTGATGTATTTTCTTTACAGATTATTCATCTTATTTTAAAATCAAAAAAAAATGATAAAATGACATACTTATAAATTTGAAAATAATATTGTTAATAGTGTTTTATCTTAATAATAGTTAATGGGTGTATTATAGATTTAGTCATAGTCCTATTGTTTTGTCTCTAATCTCAATTATATTATGAATTCATTTTCTCTATGCATCTTATCCATCCATATTTTTAATTGACTTATTTTTTATTTTATTTTCCCGCTAATTATTATGTACATTCTTATTATTTAGCAAAACCAAAGTAATTCTAATATTTTTATTATTCGAAATTTTATTACTAATTATTTAATGCTACCATGTGGAATGATAATATAAATATCCTCGTAAGTCGATTGATTAGTCTAAATATGTAGTATAATAATTTATTTGATTATTGAATTCTCTTTCTCAATTAAAAATTGTCTAATGGTTGAATTTTCAAAATGTAGCTAGAATGGGTGATGATCCATAATTTTAAAATCTAGAGTCGACTTAAACTTGCCATAGAACCTACAAAGACTTGTAGCTCTAACTTTAAGACTTGACTTACAATTAATTAACTGAATTATTTACAAATATAAACCTTAAAGTTTAGGTCTTTTACCATTTATAATTTTAACTTTTTTTTGTGAATAATAGTCTTAATGTTTTTTTGCGAATTATAATTACTAAAATATCAATGTTTACAACGTGCAAGCTAAACAAAGAATTCTGACCATTTTACTGGTTAAAATTTTAATTTAAGTGATTGAAATCCTGTTGATAACGAAATCAACTCAATAACCCAAATAATCACCTCTTACCTTCTACTGAAATATAGATCAAGTTAACCCCAAAGCTATAAGACAAAAAATACTAAAACAGAGTTAAATTTAGAGGATTCAATTAAACAATTAAAGGATATAATACATTATAATGTCCCAAATGAAATGTAATCTTCACAACTCCATGACTGGTAATATTGTACCATTAAATATTAAATATAAAATATAAAATAAAGTAAAATACAAGTCCAATAAATATTGTGAAACATTTTCCAATCACTAAAATAACAAGGCAAACTCTTCCATTTCACGTCTTCATGCCCTCACAAGATAAGCACAGCTCGCACCAATGGAGTCAAGCTAGAGTTGCTTGTTACAAACCTTACCTGCAGTCGACATACAAGATAACACTATGTTTGCAGAATAAACGTCCATATTTTCCGACTCAATTTTAGCTCGGTCTAAGCAAATAAACATATGGAGAGGTAAAAGGAAACTTACAAAACGTAAAGAAATAAAACTCAACAGAGGTTGCATCTGGGAGAAGTAAACCTATCGTTCAATGGAGAAAAGTAAGCAAACGAAAATTTCTTGAGCCAAAGCATTTTGCTTCCCCAAAAAGGGATTATGGATTGGTATATCTCCGCTGTATGTACATAATTCTGGCATGATTTCACCACTTGAGCACCAAGGTACGAAAATCACGAAACGAGGGGGGGAAATGGGAAGAAAAAAAATGCAAGATCCTAACACTACCAAGATTAAACTCATAATAATGATACAGAAAAAAAAGGCATCTAAATTTGACAGTAAATTCTCATGTGTATCCTTTGTGAAGCCTCTCGAATGCCCCTGTTTAAAAATGCAAAGAAAAACACAAAATTAAATAAACATCGAAGTCTGAAGTAATAGATATTAACTATTCAAGGAAGACCTCCATGAGGCCAAGCTGGCCTACAACACAACTATAACTCAACGCTTCTACCATTCAACGTATAAGCTAACTAGCAATTTTCAGTTTATATTGGGACAAAGAGTAGTAATGCTAGATACTAACCAACCACACAGATACCACACCCCAAGACTTGACCCCACAACACAGGTAACACAATCCAAGAGAACTACCAACTATTGACCAAGCATAAGAGAACAACAACAGCTCATTATCAAAATGGAACCCAAAACAATTCATGAGCATATTGTACTTGAATTCGTCCTAGCCCATGCTATATTCTACTTCACATCTAATACATTCTTTGCGTAGCATCTGTTTTCAACGTAGAATGTACTTCTAGAATGTAGAACGGCCATTTTCAATGAGGAAAGATTTGTAGTTCTTTGGTTTTAAATTATCATGGGCTGTATTAAAATGGCTCATAAAATCATGTGCACTTTTTATATATGTGAAATGGCACATTATGTCTGCTACTAAGGGTTAAATAACCTCTTAGTTATTAAGATATGTACACACCAACCCCCGAATCCCACCTAGGTGGATGTCACTTAATGGCATTGGGGTAATGAAATGGAAATGTAGATGCATCCACACTAGCTTATGCCAAATAAGCTTGCAATAATTATGGGACAAACGACAGTATCCTACAACATTAATATTGGGAGTGATGAAGATTAAACAAGACACTCATAGAAAAAGTAAGATGCTTACTTGGTTCTTCAGGTCGGGGCACCACTAGTATCAGATCTACATTTTGCGTGCACAATAGGGCCAAGCTGTGACCTGTCTATACCTAAAGTTGACCCGCAAGGTGCATTCAGGTACACAGCTCCTTTGTACATCCATTCTTCAGTTTCATCACTATAAAAATCTTCAAAAGGTTCTCCACACAAGGCACAGGTATTCTGATCCTCATCTGCTGGAACTGCCATCTCTTCATCATCTTTCTTTTCAACAACACTTTCAGTTGGCAAAAATCCAGGCGCTGCATCAGTCCCCAGCGCTTCCGCACCACTGAGCCACATACTCACACTGACAAACCACTTACGAGAAGGATTGTGTTTACGGTTTTTTGATATTCGATTCTTAGTCACGTGCCAATCCATATGCTTACTGTGTTCTTCTTGAGTCTTGAAACGCAGGCCACATGTGGTGCACTGTCTGGGTAGATCATCATACAAAGCCTTTATGGCTGAATCATAACGCACTTTAAGAAGGTCGGGGTTAAACTCCAATCCAAGAGAATCCTGAATTTGAAAAACATTCAAATGAAGAATCAATATGGCAAAAGCAAGAAGATAAAGCAAGAAAACCAGATTCTGTTACTTTGTTTCTTATTTTTACTCTTATGTTTACCTTGTTATTATTATTATTATATTTAAGGAGGACAGTAGAATAAAAGAGGAAAAGGTTCAGAAAATAAAAGTCCTCCATGTAACGAGAGAGATAGAAAGAAGCTAAGGGCAAAAGGATCCTACTGACTTCCGACTTCCATAAATAGTTGCAAATAGATAAAAAAAAAGGGGGAAGTATCAGTCATTAAAGGCTATCCTAACTCCTAAGATCTATCAAATAAAAGATAAAAAACTGAACATCACACAATAGCATTACTGCTCATTTACCTGTACAGGAGTTTGTTTCAATAAACCTTGGGAAACAAGAGAATTAAGTAAACCAGAAATAGCAGCAGCCGGTGGTTGGTTAGTAAGGGGACCAGAACTCTGTGGAAGCGGTAGAAATTGAGTGACAGGGCGAGGGACTAGAGGGAGTGGTGCCATAGGTGCATGGAAGTGCACAGAACCATTGGGCACATTTAAAATGGGCATAGCAGGATGAGGACCAGATACTGGATTGCGGATGATATTATTAGAGCCAAACCCATGACCCACTGGTGTATATCCAAGGCTAGCAGATGGCAGTCTCATCTGCGGTGGTAGAGGAGAAACAGTAGGGACAGCATTCTGTCGAGGCTCTTGAGGCCGATGCAATTGCTGCTGAAATGATGGTGGTTGCTGTGTTAAATGGGGCAAAGGAGTAAAGCTAAACTGAGGGCGCTGTGCCGGCTTTACAGGAATCAAATTTCTTTTGTCATCAGTTTCAGAGTGTTGATGGCCTTGATTGATTATACTATAACTATGGTTTCTAAAATCAAAAGATGCTCTAGGATGTTTTTGTGGTGGATGCACAGGTGGCAAAGGCAGCATATTAGGTGAACTCGTGGTAGAAGACCATGAGACAGTTGGAACTGTTGACACAACAGGCGAAGGAGCTCTTACTTCAAGGGAGTTAGAACCTGACGAAGCAACTCTAGAGATAACATTAGAGACCTCACTAAGCTGCATTGGGACTGCAGAAAATTGATTAGCTGAAAAAGGTTTTTCATCAAACAAAGATGAAGACCCTCCATTTGCATTTATATTTTCTCTGCCAGTAACAGCTGCAGGTACAGAAAGATTAGCATGCAACTTCCAAGCTCCCTGAGAATGATTCATCTCATTTCTTGGAACACGAGATAATTTACCCTGCAAGTAAAAAGAAAAATAATTTTGAACTACTATTCATAGTAAACTAATCATGAAAAGTAAGTATAATCTACAAAAGGTCACTCTCTGCCTCCTTAGTGCACTAGGATCAACACACTAAATCTTAAGAGTAACATGAAAAACCAAGGCAAAAACATGCTGTAAAGATAGGCCGCACAACAATGAGCACAACGGCACTAATGCTGAGTAAGACTCTAAAGTGCAGAACAAACATAATAGACATGGTGAAAAGGGAAGGTTTATTAAAAAACATGTATTTTATTTTTATTTTTAAAAATCACTCTCTGTAAAGAAGATAATAGCAATTAAAGACATTGATGATTTCCCATCATTGAGGACCATGCACTCCACAATCACAAAGTAATTACAATTGGACATTAAAGAGGGTAAATAATAAGCAGGTTGGGGGATCATACATCTTCAACTGCTTTTAAAGAATTCCCTAGCCCAGATATCTGATTAGACGCTGCCCCATTCCTTCTGAAAATGGGATCAACATGCCTGGAGCTGAGAGAACTAATATCAGGCATAGCTCCAACAACTCTGGGCGGCAGAGTTGCATTCCTGGTCTTCCCATCGGCTAATGTAGGGTTCATATCTTCCCAGTTAAATTCTTCTTCTTCAGTGTTCTGCCATGAGGTTTCAGGAATTTTACTAAATACACCATTCACATTCAGGCCATTCATACCCAGAGGTTTCTCATTCAAAGGCCTTTGCCCATCGTCATGGCCATAAGCATCAATCAAAGCCCTTGGCCTGTCATGTTCATAAATGTTGCTAAAACCATAGTTAGCAACATTTTCAAAACCACGATAAGAATCGTTGGCGTGATGTCTTTTCTGCCAGTCGCTAATTTCTTCGCCTCTTCCTCTCTTACGCCCATGATTATATCCTGGACGAGATGGAGACACTCTATCAAACACCCTTCCTGGTGAGCTGGAGACAGAAAATTCTTCAACTGAAGGTGATAAAGGCCGAGCCAGACCACTCACAGGTGTGAGCAACTTATCTGTTGACAATGGAAAAGATGAACGGCCACCATATCCCGTATAATTTAACCTTTTAGAATCAACATGAGAGGTTGTGCCTTCTCCTTGATAATATTCATAATCTTCATGTTCAATAGAATGCTTCTGACCCAGTGTCTTTAAGTTGGACCCCCCCCTCTCAAATGAGATATTCTGCAGAAAAAAAAGAAGTCATTCACGAGTCAGTGTCAAACAATAAGCATAAAAATGCTTCTCTTGCTAAATAATTCCTACTACCAAGCCAATTTATGCCTTCATAAGGAAAAGTAGTTAACCAAACAATTGTTTTCCCTTCCATGTGACAAAAAATCATCAAGTTACGGGAGTAAAAGGGGTATAGAAACACAAACAAGGAAGATCAAACAAGTTATGAGTAAGCTAATAAGAAAAAGAGATAATATTTGTGTCAGAGTGAAAAGAAGATAACTAGCCTACTTAAATTTCATGTATGTCCAATACACACTTAAGGATAATTAACAAGTTTAATACTTCAATTACCTTCGAATGGGCTGCACAGAAAAGGAAACAACAAGCAGATAAGGGGGTCAGGTGAGGAAAAGAGAAACGACCATTACAACTTGACATTAAAAATGTTAAGCTTATCTAGAATTTATAATAACAGTATGGATTTCATAATTGAAAGGGAAAAAAGGACGAAGACCTAATCAAGGTAAGGTCAAAGATCAATATATTTCAAAATATCAAGATCACTCTAACCAACAAAAAGCAATAATGTCCCATCACTGGGTCATGTTTATTAGGTATTTAAGAATAGCAGAGATGAGGATTTTGAACTTACCGAACTGCAAAACCTCGTCACATAAACCGTGATGGAATTTACAAGATATTATTCTAACATATTAGCCAATATAATATCTTTTTGAAGTGTGTTAGGTTCTAAAAAGCCTATTAAATCTTCAATTTCAATCGCTATTCTAGAAAACATGAATTGCTATCATAAAATAGATTTTTTCGATTTAAAAATTAACATTACGAAGTCCAAGAAGCTAGTTGTAACAACACGAGGTGCCACTTCTGCGACATGAAGAATTTTACTGCAATCGCAACGACATGCGTGATTTTTATTCAACGTGTCAGGCAGTAAAGTAAATACTTTCACAGAGAAAACCTAATTCATTATACCTAAAAATTACAAGTTCCAACCACTTAAAAAGTTCAATAAAGCTGAACAAGAAACAGGTTACTCATTAAAGGAAACAAGTGAAGCAAATGAGAGAAGGATTGAATATTGAACCAACAACAAGCACACACAAAACAGCCTTTCAACCACACATATACACTGTTATCATTATGCAATAAAATTGCTTTACTACATACAATTGAATTGCAATCAAAACTATTAAAGATTGTGTATAGCAACTATTATCCTCTTTGATAAATAGTTTTGCCTTTTTGCACATCAAAGTGCAAAATATCGATAATAACACCGCATTGTAAAGGTTTTTTCGAGATTGTGGTGACTGCAACATAGGTCCCAATCCCAACTCCTAAACACAATCATTATCGCAATTACAATCCATTCAAGATTTAACAGTGTTTATTACTTTTAAATGCTTAATTCCCCAATTATCAGCAGAATTTGAGCCTTCAAGAGAAAAAATCTCACCGGTCCAAGTTGGCAAACAGATGACAACTTCCCAAAGAAGTTTTGACATAGTAAGTGAAAAAGCTAGCCTAAAGTCTTTCCAGAAGGATATGCTATAGTTAATGCAACAAATGATCTGCTATTTGGTTTCAATTTTTTTTTAACACATTCAAATTTTGTAATGGATAAGGAAAAAACAATCGCATAGACTAATATACTAGATATCTGATTATTGAAACGGCATCCCAATAGATGCTCTTAAAGCAAAAAGTTAATACAACAAAGAGTGTAGATTAACATAATTTCATTATTCCAATCCTACCACTGTCTAAATCGAATATAGAAGATGCATGGAAACAAAGGAATGATACGGAAGTTCATATAAAAACTTACTTTATTAATTGTTGAATCATCAAAATGTCGTCTTGCTTCCAAATATTTGGGATTGACATGTATAGAGGGCCGAGGGGATTCTGAAGCCCTTATGCTAGCTAAGTTGGAAGGTGGTTGATTTACCCTTGGGGAGAACTGCAATTCATCTTCTATCTTTAGAAGAACAGTTGATGGAAAGACAGTGGACCAGGTTCCAAATAGATGTCGCATTGAAGTATGCAAATTTGGAGGGATTTGTCTATAAACCTCACAGAACACCTTACCAAACAAACAAAAAAGAAAACAAAACATACATCAATGAAATGCACAAAGTAGGTAATCATCACTAAGCTCCACATGTTACAACAACTCAGGCGATACTTTCGACAATCGCAACATATCAAAGTTCGAAATTTATCCACAATTGTATAACTTTGGCCAAATGCAAATGTTTCGGACGAATCTGGAAATATATTACATGATCCTCATCTAATATCAGGTGAACATATCATAAACATGACCCTTGTTTGATGATCCAAAGATTTATAGTGCTATGGTTTCGAAATATGATGGATTACAATATAAAGGCTCATATGATATTTGATACTAAGGGTCAATCCAAAACAACCTATTTGCATACATGGGTCTCCCCAAACCCCTCCACCAAAATGGGAATAGAATGTTGTAAGAAGCACATCATAAATGGAAAATTTGAAATAAGTTTCACATCTTTTGGAAAAACCCAAAAAAAAGCACACATAATGGGAAAATCCGAAAAACAAACCAAAGAATATACATGGACTATAACTATGTACTGCCACTAAATGTGATGTGAAGTTAAGAACTCAAAACACAACTAACCTCTGGCAAACGAGAAGCAAAGTGCCTAGCATATTCACGACCAATATTCTTGACAATGCTATCCAATAAATACAAAGAGGGCAACTTTTGATCTACAGGAACCTGCATAATATGCATAACCACCCATGTAACATCACCACAACTAAATTCTAAAATTGTCCATCATTGTTATCCTCTATCATACTTCTATTATATTGTGCAGAAATATATATAAATCAACAAAAAAAAACGCATAAAAAATTTAACAATTGAAATAATGAAAGTGAAAATGATAGAGAAGTCCAAAAATCTGACTAAACCAATCAACTAATAACTAGTAAACTTGATTACACTGTACAAAAGCAATCATTTTTATACCAAAAAAGGAACTAAAAGTAAAAAACTCATATGAATTTAGTTACAAATTACACTTTTTCCCCGAAAAAACCCTAACCCTAACCCTACAAGAATCCGGTGATTGAATTTATAAATCGGTACCTCTAATACCCTAGCACAAATAGCATCAGCAATACCCTCAGCATGTTCTCTTTGTTCACCAGCAATAATAGTAAGATCTGTGATTATTGGCTTCGAATTAAAAGTTAATTCAGCGAGGACATCTTCGTAAAATCTTACAATCTCATCAGTAGATGGTGGAGGAACTGAAACGACGTCGTTGAAGCCATTAGAAACCCTAAAATCTGCTTCTCTTTCCTTAAGAAGGAGCCGAAATCGATCGAGAATCGGCGAAGGAGCAGCCGGCTTTGGAACGGCGTCGATCGGCATCAGGTTGAAGGGATGTTAAGGGAGGAACTATTGACGACAGAAACCCTAATTGAAAAGTTCAAGTATTAGGGTTAGGGTTTAAAGTCTCATCTTCCATGGATGAGATGAACTATGTCGCCCGCCATCGAACAACCATTTTGAGAGAGTTGTCTCGAAGGATGTAAACAAAGAGGCAAAGGTAAACAAGAGATTCCAGCTTAGTCTTCTTTCCTTTAGAAAATAGCTTTTGCCCGTTTGTATTCAATTTTTAAACTTTTTTTAAAATTGTTTTATGCAGCTTTGTATTTATACTTCCTCTTTCTTAATTAAGTTTCAATAAAATATTCATATGAATTAAAAATAATGAGATTTTTTATATAATAAAAATATTATTATATTGAATAATAAATTTAATAGAGAAAATTTGGGAATTATAAACATTTAAAAAGTATTAAAAAAAGTTAGTGAGAAAAATACGAGGACTACCACTAATAAAAAATAGTTTTATAAAGTTAGTGGAAAACATGTGAAACCATAAGGAATATAAAAATGTTAAAATAAAGTTAGTGAAAGATATATAGGTACCATAAACATTATTAAAATATTAAAATGAAGATGAACAATGTTATTTTTGTCTAAAATTTGTGATATAAATAGAATGATTCTTTATCAGAACAATAAATGGAACACTCAAAAATGGTAAAATGAAAACTTCTTTGAGGAATGGAAGAAGTATTTAACTACTCTCTATAATTTATTTCAAATATTTTTATATTATTTCACTCTTTAATATTTTTTAAATCAAAAATAAATATCTCAACTTTGTATATTTAAAATTATAAAAAAATAATATCAATAAAAATTACATTTAAATTAACTCATTTGACAATATTTTAACTTATGAATCAAAATAAAAATATGGATTAATAGTGACGGTCTATTGTTATAATTCAAATAGACATTATGATATGATAAAAGTAGAGGCGTGATCTCACATATACAAGATGAGATGTATCAAAGTTCCAAATTTTTAAGCCTAATTCTATATTATTTTTTTACTTTTAAGATAAGCCTATCTTGTCCGATCCTGAAGCACTTGATCAAAAATTTTAAAAAAAATTATATTCTTCTAAAAAAATGAGATTTTTTATATAATAACAAAAACAAAGGAATAATAATTTTTCTTTTTTTAAAATTTTACTTTTTAATAAAAATTACAATCAACACTTATTCGCTGTTGCTAATAGTGAATAAAGCTCTACCTGACTTTTTGACCAAATCCCTTTTGTTTGCTCTAATAAAAGCGAATAAATCCTTACCTTAAGCTCGAATAAGAGACCCTTTGAAAAAAAGTGTTTCTCAAACATGGTGTCCAAAGAAATCGTTGTCATAGACAACGATTTTGGGTTCTATTGGCCTGGAGGTTGGGTTTCAAGGAAAGCTAAAAAATGCTATTCTTGACAACAATATTAAAGTTGTTATTTTGAAGGTCAAGACAAGATCAAAAGGTAAGGTTGGATTTTAGGGAACTATAAATTATTATTTTTATCAGTAATTTTCTGCTTTTTTTGAAACCTAGCTTCTAACTCAATAGAATCTAAAAACAGTATCCTTGATAATGATTAAATAATAATTTTCCTAAACATGTAATTGAAATATACTTTTTTTTGAAATTTAATTTGAATTTTTTTTATAACAAAAGGTTTGTTTTTTACAATTTTTCGCAATGTGGAGGGACTTAGACACACTTGGGCTTTGTATGAGGACTTCTAAATACCAAGCATGGGTATGTAATTGGCCCTATAAGTGTTCAGAATATCCAAAGGGCTATATAAGAGTTTGGAGCATCAATCCTTACCTACATCTACATTTATATATCTATATATTAACATCAAATTTTGTATAAGATCGTTTCATCATAAGATAGAACTATACAATCAATTTATTTTTCTAATTGATTTTTTTAAGATTGTAAGTGATCACTAGCTCTAAGCTTATAAGTCATCACTTAAAGATTATAAGTGTACATTAAGTAGCCCAATAGAGATGTACAAAAGAAGATGTACCTTGCCCCTGTTAGTACAATTGTCAAATCTCCAAGTGTTAGAGATGATTTTGATCACCATCTCATGGCCCACTATATGACTTGCACATTGGAAGATAAGTTGGGTGTGCAAGGAAGTTTGAATGGTTGAGGTTTGGATCACTTTATGAGGCAATTAAGGAGGTGTATGTAGAGTACCTTGAACAAGGCAAGAAGGTGTACAACGGAGTCTTGGTTCATGTCTTGAATGAGGCAAGAGGAAGGAACGAAGGTACCTTGAACGAGGACAACACACGAAGAAGTTAGAGAATGATTTGGAGGTGGTGCTTGTTCGAACACCCTGGTGCAGGCCAAAATGTCGATTTATGTTTTATGCTTACTTGGTGGCCAAATCATGGGCATTTAAGCTAGGGTTATTCTAATTTGTTTAGGGGCTATAAGGACGCTAAATGATATTAGAATGCATGAGGGAAAGCTTATACATAAAGAGAGACTAGGATTGAGTGTCAATAGGGGTTTCTTCTTCGTATTAAAGTACCGTGTTTCCATAAATGTGAAATTTTGTGCTTGAGCGGTTGTTCTCGAGGTTTGTGAGTTGTGAGGGTTGTTTTATTAATGTGATGTTGATTAGTTAATGAAATACAATCTTGTTTAAAGGGGAGGTATCCAAAATGAGCTACTCTTGTGAGAGACTGTCTCTTGATAAGACAACCTCAAAATGTAAAGTTCATATGCTAGTAATTTGTATTATTGACCTATTTAACCCATGCATTAAGTGTGTCTCACAGTAGAACCGTCTCATGTAACAATTCGTGATTCAAGATATCTCATTAATCATCTTTATATTCTAGCTCTTGTTAGGTTGTTTCCTTATTGCATGCACTATTTTTCTCTATTATTTATTTTCATCTTGTTCTTCATCATAGAGTTTCCGTAAGCCTTTTGATTGTAGTCACCTTTTGGCGTGCAAATATTTCATCATTGTTCTAGTATGCTCGTTCGAGCACTCCACTCTAAAGGCTAGTGCCTTGCTCTTCTCAATGCCCTCGTCAAAGCTATTAGATTGCTCGTCTAAACAAGCACCTCCACAAAGCATTTGACAATCTCCTTGCTTATGGCTCGTTTGAGAACTCATTGCATTTAAACAACTGTAATAAAAGATAACAAAAAATTACATGTGTTATCATTGTACTTTAACGGCCGTTTGATTAGTGGTACTAAATAGTGGTAATGGAAATAATTTATAGTGAAAAATTTCAACAAAAATTTCATATCATTCTCATAGTAATGAAACTTTGATTACAAAAAAGGTTTTTTATTTATAAATTTCCATTACCACCTAATACCACCTCTCCCTTAATGATAATGCATTAGAATGAATTTTTGAAGAAAATGGGATGATTTAAATTGGACAAGCATGACCATCAAGTTAACCAAGAGATTTTTCAACCAAAATTACACTAATTTGCATTTTCATTACCACCGTTTATTACCACCTACCAAACGGGCCGTTAAGGTCTTAAAAATAAGACAATATTAAAATAATCAAAATTTAACATCCTTAACTATAGAAAGTTGGGCGTTTTAGTTGTAGCTAAGACAAGTTTCAATTGCTTTATAGTAATACTTCGATTTATAATTAATAAATCTTTATCTTTTGTAGATATCGTGTGCCTATTTTAAATTTTCATCTTTTTAATTAATAATTTCGATATAGATAATAATATGTCTCATCACTCTTATGATTCTTATTTTCAGGAATTTAACTATAAATGCACAACGACTTTAATGATAGATATTTGAAGAAAAAAATAAAATTGAAAATGAAATTGAATAATTGACTAAACTGATTTTGTCCAAATATGAATCAATATAAATAAAAAATCCCTATGCTCATGATGTATACATCTCAATGTAGTAAAAACTAAAAGCATGCAACAAAATGAAAGATCATTTTAAAACAAAAATCTTTGCTAAGGCCCACAACTCAAGGGCACACATTGTAGCCGTGAAATTTATCATTATTGTTTGCTGTAATCAATCAAGGCATCTTTTTATTGCCACCATGGGATTCTCAATTGAATTTAGACCGTTATTTACATGATGTTAAAGTGGGGTTCAATCGTGTTATACTTGTGTGTTTTGGTATTTTTATACACCAAACACAACTAAGACATGAAAATGCTCCAATAAATTGATCAACTTTCGTTACATATCAATTACTCATAAGAGATGTTCTGAGCATGTTTAATTGTTTAGGACTTTGAAAAATTGGATGCCTCAATGTTAAATTAAATAGTATATATTTATTGTCTAAAGATATAAAGTTATTAGAAAAAATATTATAATTTTTTAAGGGCCTTCAAAAATTTTTTCAATTTTTGCTCCACGCGCCCCTGATTACTCACCATGTCCCTTTCATTTTCAGCTAGTGTAAAATGAATAAAATTTAATGGAAAGAAAAATTAAGTTGGAAAATGAAAAAGAATAAGTAGAGGATAAAAATAAGTGGTTATGATGGAGAGAGAATATTAATTTGTGGATGAGATTGAAAGAATGAGAGTGAAATAATTACCAAAAAAAATGCAAAATCAATTAGACAAATTAAAATGAAAATGGTGCAAAATATTTAGGCTAGAGGGAATATATGACACAAGAATACATGCTAAAGTTCGGAAAACTCAAATAATGAATTCAACTTGCATATCAAAGTTTTAGGACATGAATAATCTCAATTTATCTTGATCTAGAACTTAATCTTGAAAGTGAGTCAAGTAACAAACAAAATATAGAAAAAAAAATACGCTACAAAGTTATTTGTAAATATATATTTATGAAAGTTAAAGTTGTGGGTTCAATATATAATAATTGTTTGCGTTTTTTATGAATAATAAATTATCTTATTTTAAAAATATTATCGTTATTTTCAAATAGTGTTTTGCTCATTTTACACTATACAGTGCTTCACTATTTAAATCGTTAAAGTAGAGGAGTTCGTAAGCACGTACAGTGCTCACAAGAGAAATGAAACACACAGTAAGCAAAAATTGTAAAGACATATTGCTCATATATATGAGCTACCCAATTACTTGTATGTCCAAGCAATTAAGGGCTCGAACGAGCAAATGGTTCGGTAAAAAACAAAAATACATTATTTTAAAAATTATATTTATTTTTCAATTAAAATAAAATTTGACTTTTTAAATTAAAAAGATTTTTAGATACTCATCAATTATACTCCCTCCTATTCAGTTTATGTGTCCCATTTCCTTTTATGGTCAAGTCACCTTAATTGTCCCATTTCTATTTTTGGTATGGGTTTTTGACTTTTATACCCTTAGTAGCTTTATCCTATTTTCAATTATACCCTCCATTACCCATACTAATTTTCCTCCCTTATATTAAAAACCCATAATACCACTCTCTTTCCTACCCTTAGGGTCCCAGTTTTGACTCTCCTTAAAATCCGTAAAAAGTCAAATGAGACTCTTAGAGTGAATAGAAGGGAGTATATATTTATCATTTTTACTCGAAAGGAGCAAAATCAAAGCATAAATATCTAATCATCATAAAGTGATTTATTTGGGGTCCAGAAGAAATATAGGCCGTACGTAATAATATTAGTGACACGTGAACGTTCATGCATAGCAAGCAATTGGCATAGCAATAATTGAAGAGATATTGTTAATAAAGAATGCATCAGGCAACATCCAAATTCCAAAGCTCCAACATGATCATCAGTGTGGCTACATGGAATGGGCTTTGCTGAAGCTGGATTTGGACCATTTTGGTTTGGTTTTTCTCAAACAATTGTCATTTCTCTATAAAAAATTAGTTATCATGAATTCATGAATAAAACTTGAACAACAAAGTACCCTTTGTGCTAGAAAGGCAAATAAACTAAAATGAACGTATATCTACTTGTAAGCTCTATTTGTGTCGTACATTGAAATAAAAGATATTACAAATAAAGTTATAGCTAGTTTCTTGAGAGATCGTCTCTTTGAGAGACATATCTCAAGCCCAACTCATTAATGGCTACTTATAATATTTTTAATATCTACTTATATTATCCTTAATGCTTACTTTTCGTATCACTTTCAATATCTTAAATGTCTACTTACATCATTCTTAATGTCTAATTATAATATTTTACAAAATATATGATGAGCTGACCCAATTAAAGATGGTCTCTCAAAAAGACCTTCTCTCACAAGAATTTGTGTTAAAATTATTGGTGTCTTTTACTACAATAAAAGATACAAGTAATTGTTATTTGTATCGTTTATTTTAACAAATGACACAAATATTATTTGTAATTCCAAACAAATAGCCTTAAACTAAAGATACAAATCTGGCTATTTATTTGTAGAGTAAATAACTTTAGGCCTCATTTGCGTTATTCTTTTTCATCATTTTCGTTATATAGACCATAATTATTTTCTCCTAATTTTTAGAAACCTAAAGCTAAGTTAGTTGAATAATTTGTATAAAACACAAATTTCAAACAAACCTGAATCGTTAATGTTTGGACCAAAAGTTTTTGTAGGACCAAACCTTGAGGAATCAGGAATGCTGAAAACAAGAAAATGACCTATGCCGTCTGCACAACAACATTGAATTTTAGCCGTGTATTTGTAATGGGTGTTGCTTCCTTGTACTATTCTTGAGGAGAAAAAGGAAATGATGGGGAAGAAACTCGCATAATACTTTCCTCAATAGGTGAAATCTTGTTACTATGCTATCTGCTGGGTGGTGACTCGTATACTTCTTATTGTGTTTAGCCGGAGGAGGAGCAAAAATATAATAAAAAATTAAAATATTAAGGCTTTTTTTATTTATACTTTTTATTTGATGTTTTAGGACTAATTCTACACATAAATGTTAAAATGGGAACGACGAATCGATAATGACGATGAACAAACAACAACAGTCTCATAACCATTGGAATTCTGGAAAAGAGCCATGGCAAGTCAAGCATCTCAAGTGTACTATTACTACCTCATATCTAAGGACAAGACAAAATTTGAGTTCTATACAGTCATAAATTAATGTTTAGAGCCTTTTTTATTTTGAAAGTTCTACACAATCAAATATCTTACACATGTTCAAAATCAAACTTGATTTTAGCCATTATTTCGTCATGTATAGAATTAACTTTTTAGTAGTTTTTATAGTAGTTTTTTTAATATATTATAAGTAGTTTTTTAAATAACTTTTAAGTTTTAAAGTGACAGTTTCTCAATACTAATAAAATTAACTTTTGAGATAGTATATCACAAACATAGTAGTATAATATAATTAGCAAAAGACATTTTAATATTTTTGTAGCTATTCAAATTATTTTGTCGCCACTTTTACGATACCTATTTCTACCACTAATAACTATTCTCATATCTAACTAGAGTCTAATCACAAATCACAACTAATATCTATCCTTACAATAATTTTTGTTGAATATATTTATTTTTTGTATAGTTAATAGTTTCTTCATTTTAAAATATTTGCACCAATTAACTTTTTACGCAGTCCAATTGATTAATTCAATTTTTATTAATATTTGATATTAATAATCTTTATATTGAGACGAATCAGATAAGATTTTACCTAATTATATTTTAACTTATAAATTAAAAACTAATCGCAAATTGAAAATAATAAATAAATAATGCATTATTATAATATTACAAGTAATATGAAACGAAAAATTCAAATGAAAAAAACAACTTAATAAGACAACTAGAGCACCAAAACCGACTAAGCACTAAGCAACTAGTAGTAATACAACTGAACTTTGTGACCCCATAAAATCAAGCAAACCATAAAAATGAGTCATATTAGTAGTAATACATGCCAATTACGTTTAGAATATGCCCTTAGATCTAACCCAACAGCTGGTACCAACCTTTTCGTATGTCTGACGAGCCGACTTAACCGTAAACGTCAAATATTTCTCTTTTTTACACATTTTTGATTCTACTATTCAAACCCAAGACCCATATTTCCATTTTTCAATAGTCAAAATTCTACAATTATCTTTTCATTTCTCTATATAAACCCTCCTTTAAAATTGCATTCCCCAAACCATTCTCTAAAACCCACCCTAGAAAAAAAATAACCATCTTAGAATTCAAGAAAATTCTAAGAACCCATAAAAATCTAACCTTTATTTGGAAATTTTTGAGCCTAAAAAGCTTCATTCTTTGATTCAAAGTTCACTTTTTTGTTTAAAGATTCAATCTTTTTGCTTTAAATTAAGATTTTACACAAAATGTTTACTACATTACATCAACCAATACAAACCCAATCAATAATCAAACTTTCTATTCAAAAATCTGCATTTCCTAAAGCAGAACAATGCCCTGTTCCTTCATTTCCTTCTAAAAAGCCTGAAATTTCCACCATTTCTATCACAAAACCTCTGCATGTTTCAGCCAATTCAATTTCTTTGGTTAGACAAAGGAAATCTTTGGTTGAATGTAATGCATATGAAGCTAATCGTTCCCAACCTATTGATATTAATATTGAGTTACCAAGTGAGGCAGCTCAAAAGGTTAAAATTGGTATATATTTTGCTACATGGTGGGCTTTGAATGTGGTTTTTAATATCTATAATAAGAAGGTTTTAAATGCTTTTCCTTACCCTTGGTTAACTTCTACACTTTCTCTTGCTGCTGGGTCTCTTATGATGTTGATTTCTTGGGCTACTCGGGTTGCTGACCCACCCAAGACTGATTTGGAGTTTTGGAAGACATTGCTTCCTGTAAGTGTAAATTTTGACTGTTGTTTTGGTTTTTTGGTATTTAATTTTGATGGGTTTTTGATGTTTTTGTTAAATTAAGAGGATTTGATGTGGGTTTTATGTGTCAAAATTGTTAATATGTCGATCAGAATTGTATTGCCCCTAAAATCAGTAGCGAATTCCCTAGAAAAATAGGAGTAACATAGATTTGACTTTTTTATACATCCTCTCGTATTAGTTGTATTATTTCACACTTAATTTGCAATTAATTTTTAATCTATAAGTTAAAACATAGTCAATTGAAAGTCTTGCAAAGGTTATTAATATCAAATTTTCATAATTTTTTATTATAAATAATTTGAAATATTAAGGATTGAATAAGTGCATTATACCACGAAAAAAAGCAAATGTTCCAAGTAAATTAAGTAAATTGGAACCGAGAAAGTATGTCTAAGTGTTTGACAAATAGTTGGTTGTCGGCAGTTTTAGTTATTTTGTTTGGCTAGTCAGAAATTGCTGATTTTTTTTTTCTTAAAGGTAGCTGAAAATGTTTCGCTATTTATGAAATCTTAGCTAAATTTAGATATTAGCTGTTAATTTTTTATTAGAGAAAATGTGGGTCGATCAACTGCCAAATTAGCAATTTACCAAATATTTTTTTATTTTTTGATCAACAAAAAACCAAAAGCCACCATAACAAAAAGTTGAGCAACAGACCATGAACCAAACACCTCCAATGTTTTTCTTTGGGATCTACTGCAAATTTGTATGTTTTGGGTTTGCATGTTAAGTATTATTTGATAAGCTTTTGGTGTTTGGATTTTCATTTCTAATGGCTTTTTGGTGGGTGCTAAGATTTGGTCTGGTAGTTTACTAAATTGGGTTAAACTGGGTTATGCAGGTAGCAGTGGCTCATACAATTGGGCATGTAGCAGCAACTGTTAGTATGTCTAAAGTTGCAGTTTCTTTCACTCATATCATCAAAAGTGGTGAACCAGCATTCAGTGTGTTGGTTTCAAGGTTCTTGTTGGGTGAAACTTTCCCTATGCCAGTTTACTTGTCACTTATTCCAATCATTGGTGGTTGTGCACTTTCTGCTCTCACTGAGCTCAATTTTAACATGACTGGTGAGTTTAAACATCTTCATACAGCATTTTGGTTGTTATTAGTATAAAATAGTTTTTTAATGCCCCACCCAATACCCATAGTGCAAAAATGCCACAGCATTTTTAATGACACGCTGATCCAGTAAGGAGAGTGATGCGGTTCTCCTACCGCCAACGCCAAATATAGGTGGCAATCACGAGATATCCCTTAAACCGGCCAAATGTGAATTTTTATGCTAGGGACGGAGCAAAGAGAATAGGGGTCTTCGTCAATCACTAATGGTAAATTATGTTTTGAACCCCTAACCAACAATATCACAGGCTGGTACATCACCAACTAAGCTAGATGAACTATAAGGAGTTTGTTAATATATGAGACTCATGGTTTCTGGGCTCTGGGCACTGGGCAGTCGGGCACCTTGAATGGGCCTAAAACCACCCCTGTTTTACACCTTGATCAATCGGATAATATTAGCTCATTAAATTTAAAAATCATCACAACACAATTGATACAATTACGATACACCGCCTTGTTTTTGCTCAATGCCACATACTATTCATTTTGCACATTCAAATTCTAAACGTTCTTGGTTTGTTAATAATAGGGTTTATGGGAGCTATGATCTCCAATTTGGCTTTTGTATTCCGGAACATATTCTCAAAGAAAGGGATGAATGGGAAATCAGTTAGTGGGATGAACTACTATGCTTGCCTCTCAATGTTGTCTCTTCTGATCCTTACACCCTTTGCAATTGCTGTGGAGGGACCTCAAGTATGGGCTGCTGGATGGCAGACTGCAATCTCTCAAATTGGACCAAACTTCGTATGGTAAATACATATAAACAACTTTTGCTTTCGTCGCTTTCTTAGCACTGCATTGATTTTACTCTTCACTTGTCAATTCTATTTGTTCTCATGTGAATGCACTAGCAAGTATTAGCATTGAAGTTCTAAAAGTTATGAACTTTATTAATAAATAAAAACTGACTGATACAACAATGTCAAAGCTTTAATCTCAGTAATATGGGTCGAATACATGAATCAAAACAAATTAGCATGAGATTTTGTTGCTAACGAAGATTATGCTGTTTTTGTTACTATTATTTTTATTAATCTACAACTTCATTATTACCGATTGTCATATGTTCATATAATCGCATAAAGAATTAAGAAGAAACAAGAAGATAATTGGGTTACAATGGTAAAGTTGCCAACTAAATTTTACTCATTCAATGTTTAAAAAATTAAGGCCATTCGTCAACCTAATGGAAAAATGGGGACTAAAATTTTCGCAAAAAGTTAACATTGGTAGGTTGTTAACCCCTAACCAACAACTTCACAGAAAGACACGCCACCAACTGAGCTACGCTTACTTGACTAATGAACTATAAGAAGTTTTTTAATATATGAGGCCTCTGTTTTTTGAGGGCCCTAGGCTGTTGGGCACCTTGAATGGGCATAGAACAAACCTTGATAATAACCATTGATAATGTATTGGACTTAGCTTGTAGTTGTCGGAGTAACGAACTTTTGCCCAGTCTTTGAAGTTATAAAGCATAATTCTTGGGACCAGCTAATTTGAGATTTGAGAAGAGATTAGTGAATAATACGATAACGTTTATGACCAAGTATATAGTGTCAGCATAGGTTCATTTCGCTAATTGAAAGTCTCATTTGATTTTGAATAGGTGGGTAGCAGCTCAAAGCATATTCTACCATTTATACAATCAAGTGTCATACATGTCTTTGGATCAAATTTCTCCCCTGACTTTTAGTGTCGGAAACACGATGAAGCGAATCTCGGTTATAGTCTCATCCATAATCATTTTCCACACTCCTATTCAGCCCATCAATGCTTTAGGAGCTGCCATTGCGATCCTTGGAACTTTCCTCTATTCACAGGTAAAACAAGTTAAATATTCAAGCTTGAATGTTGTATTTTACAATGAAGTATAAATATACATATATTGATCGATCAAAAGCTTTTCGAAAAAATGATGATCGAATGGACATGCTTACGAGAAAGCTAAACTGGTTTCTGAACTTTGTTTTGCAGGCAAAACTTTAAGGCAATAGAAGCTTATAAGGGACTAGTAAGGAATGTGAATTAGTGAAAGCGAAGGAATCAAAATCTTGATGATCGCTTCCTTAAGATATAAATCAACATCGAATATGAATATATTGAAACCAGATTAGCGAAAGGTCGTGTTTACACCCGAAGTTTAATCTTTTTGGGTAGATTATCGTATGTATGTTAAATCGTTCATGTTTTGGCTCCGCAAGTTTCTTGAAATGCTGTGTATATTTAGTCCTTGAAACCGAGATCTTTGTATAAAATCTTGTGGAAATGGAAATGACAAATTTTGAGCTCTAATTGCTTTGATGAAAATAGTGATTTGTATGTTGAGTTTTTTCCATTCTTGTTTAATTTCAACAATATGTGATCTTTTCGCAAAGAAAAAAAAAAAAAAAAAAAAAAAACCATATAAGCCATAAGTTTCTTCAACCTTAATATTTACAAATCTTTGAAATTAGCACAAATTTTTATATGAGATGGTCTCTTTATCATGAGACACTCTTTAAGCATGAGTTAATAGCCTAACTATTACAAACTATTAGCATATGGGCTCTTTGTTATGAGATCGTTTTACCGAGAGACGGTCCGGTGAGACGATCTCTTACGAGAGTAGCATTGAAATCAAATCTAACGGTGGGCTTTCTTACGTTCTAGAATGAATTGTGGCCATTAATGAGAGTATACTGAGACTCATATAGTAAGTATCAAACTACAAGTTGGATAGTAACTACACAAAATGCACACTCAATTTCAATCTTTCTAAACATACATATCCTTTTCCAATAGATTTTTCCCGCTACAATTTGCTTGATTCTTGCATATCTCGTTTTGTTCACTTTCTCCAATTGGTAGTGGTTTTGTTTTTTTTTTTTTACTAAGAATTTATTATCAAGAAAGGTTGGTATTTTAGATTTAGTAAGCGGTGTAGCTATAAGCCTATAACGTAGGGGAGGGGCAGGGGGAGACCTTTTATACATGTCTTAGACTATTGATATTTTAACTTTATATGTTGTTGTTTTTATTCCTTGCTTTTCATATATGGATCTTTTCTTTGTTCTTCTTTACCTAGTTTGTTCCTACTATTTATACGTTATTAGATTTATTTGTTAATTATTGTTTAGGGTCAAGCGTATAATGTAAGATGTAGGTTTATGAATACTTGCAAGAAATACCTTTTCTAGTGATCTTTTTCGAGTCGAGGAACTCTTTGGTCGCATCCTTCTCATGGGTATGGGTTGTTGTCTTCCTTCTCTCCCCAAACCCTGATCACAATTCCTATGATCGGGATACACTAGATATGATGATAATGTAGCTAAAACTTGCATCTTAATTTAGACAATTATGATTATCTTTGATGAAAGTATAAGACCATTTAGTCATATAATTGTAAATTTGGTTAAGTAGTCGAGTATTAAGTCAATCTTTATATGTCTAAGTCGTGTTGGATGCTTAATTTGAAAGGTTTGAGATACGATGAGTTAATTTTGAGCATCTCGAGTGTGAGTCTAGCTAGAGTCAAAAGCAAACCGTGTCATGTTAGGTGCTTATTTGCTAAGATGGCCTAAGGTTTTACAACTTTACTCCTTAACAAAGAGGCCCACATATGTGCGGGTGTAATTAAGGAGTATTTGAAAAAAATAAGATTTTTTAATAACTTTAATCAAAAAATAAGCTTTGTTCAAACTTTATTCCTAAAATAAGCGTCCTTGCCTCCGAAGTTAGGTTAGGTGTATACTCGCACTTACTAACAACGAGTATAATGACATGGTCAAAATTTTAGTCAAAGTTTATTTCGCTGTTACTAATAACGACCTATTGTTTAACTGGTCAAACATAATGTCACCATTAGTAACAGCGAAATAAACCTTGACCTGGTTTGAATTTTGTTGATCTTTTTGTATGATTTAAACTAACCGTTGTAAAATTGAAAAATAGCCCTTAAGAAGTTGAAAATAGTCGTTGTTATTATGTTCTATAAATAACTATAAAGATTGGAGCGACGTCGATCCTGGCCGTGATTTTGTTGCTTGTCCTTTCTACTTGGATAAAGGATTCGGATGCACGTACTTTAGGTGGGTTGCTCCGAAGGGTACCAAATCGCTTGAAAAAGAAAAATAAGAGCTTAATGATTCATCGTTGAAAACTCTGAGTACTTAACATCATTTCATTCATAATAAACGTGTGATAATACGATAAAAATATATACATCTACATATATATTACAAATTATATACAAAAGTCCAAATGTTACAAATATTGAATATGTACAAATGTTCAATATATACAAAATGTCACTAATGTTCAATATAAACAAACAGTATACTAATGCTAATCCTCCTCCCGTACCTTGTCTAACTGTGACGGTTTACGACGCCTCCTACGATAGTAAGAGGTCATCGCATGACGCTCGGGTAGGGGAGGTGATTGATACTATGATGATCCAGCACCCTGTGAGGACACGGCACCATAGTCAGGGCACGTTAAGTCTATCTCCTCAAGATGAACGTTGGCTTGATGAGGAGATGACCCCTGCTCGTCCATATTGGTGTCGGGCACAACGACTTCTGGAATGAAGTGCTGAAACTGTGTCCCTAAGAGTATGCCTTGGGCAATCTCCCGTACAGGCTCCTCTTGGGTGGAGCTGATGACAGATGCAATGCCCTGTGCCTGCATAAGACTGAAGTATTAATGAAATGTATAACATGTAAGTTCTATCAACGTTGAAGAATACTTACAAAGTGTGTCATCGTCGGTGCTGCGGGAGCGTACTGGGCTTCCGTGATGATACCTCGTGGTGTCATCCATCGACGAGTGATGGAGACGAACCACGGCATGTGATCCACCGAAGTAGGTGTGCTTACAGCCTCGATCGGCGCACCTTGGGCCAACAGCTCCAGCCTGTGATCCCAACGAGCTATATGGCGCGAGAAGTTCTGCGCAAGCCATGTTACGCGCAACCACTCCCTTTGGCTACCTGGGGGTGGTCGGACTCCTAATAACCTATGGACTTTATCTTGCCAACTTTTGAGTTGGCGTCCAACGGTGCAGACGGTATGTCCCTCGATGGGAAGCCGTGTAAGCTCAGCTACGTCAAGTAAAGTGACAGTAGCCTCACCTAGAGGTAGGTGGAAGGTATGTGTCTCTTGGCGCCACCGCTCGACTAAAGCCGTGACTAGCGCCCGATCGACTTTCCCATAAGTGATGAGGTGGAAGTCGTACAACCTCGCTCGCTGAAGGTAAGGGAGGATCCGTGCATCAATCTCCCACGGAGCAGAGTCGGGATGCCTGGTGTATATGGTCTCTACGTCGGACACCTAAACGCAAAGATTATATTAGCATAAAGTTAAAGTATAAAGGCATGTACATTCAAAATACTAAGTTGACTAACCTGGACATCTCATAGTACACTGCTCTTGTGATCCGCCTGCATCGTCAGCACACTAGGGTCTCGAGGGCCTGGAGCTGTTGGATCCATCTCTACTGTAATTCAACAATAACTTAGTTACTGTAATTAGAAGGAGAAGAGGAAGATGGCATAATGGAATTTTGGCTTTCTTGGGTAGGGAAGGGCGTATGAGAAGGAGCAGAAGAAGTTACATTTAAGAATGCATTTGTTTCTACAACATTGACATCTTGATTCCCTAGGGGTACCTCTTCTACATATAACTCTAAAGAAGGAATAGAGTTAGACTTTGAATACTCCCACATTGCATCTATAGCCTTCTCATCCTCAACCGGAAGAGCTAACAATTCTCCACTCATATTGTATTTAAAACTTACATTAACAGTACTTCTTGTAGTGTCAATGCCAATCTTAGAGCATATAAAATGTTTAAATTCATTCAAGTCCATGTTTGAGTTGCATGCAAACAGTTTATCGTCTTCCCCCAACATACTTAACATTGCTACTACTTGATCGAATTGAACCATTCCAAAAACATACAACAGTCATACGAAATGAAGCCATTTCTACAACAATACGTACAAAATCAACATCACCATCAAGTTCATAAATATATACATATATAACAACATTGATTAAATTTAGGTTTTACATTCAAACATTCTCTAAATTAAATTCAAATTTAGGGTTTTCATTCAAATATTCTCTACATTAAACTCAAACATATTCTCCATTAAATTTATGAACAAACAACTTCATTATGAAGATCATGGCAAATAACAAGTACATTCGACATATTCATAGAGTTTAAGTGTAAATGACCACTATAAATGACACACATTTTAAAATCAACAACAAATAAAAAATTAATAATAAAAACGTATCTTAATAAGCTGTAGATCAACAAGAAGTAGTAAGTGCGAAATAAACTTGACCAGTTGACCAATCAAACAATAGGTCGCTGTTAGTAACAGCGAAATAAACTTTGACTAAAAGTTTGACCATTTCATTATACTCGTTGTTAGTAAGTGTGAGTATACACCAAGCCTAGCTTCGGAGGCAAGGACGCTTATTTTGGGAATAAAGTTTGAACAAAGCTTATTTTTTGAATAAAGTTGTTAAATTCTCTTATTTTTTTTCAAATTTTTGTAATTAAGTCCAATAAACATATAACAGAATACAGGCTTTGCCTTTCAGAAATCCAAGATCCTAAATCTGTCAGATTATACTGGTTTAACCTCTCGTTTCTGAAATTTGTCTTGATTGGCTTGTATGAATTGATCTATTTGGGGATAATACTACTTCCATTCTTCGGTAACTTTGAATTTGTAACAAAGAATAATAAATTATTTTTTAAGAAAAAAGTGGATATTTAATAATAAATAAGAGAGAAAAAATTACGTGGAAAACAGTGGACTATACTCTTATCAAAGGGAGTTGCGGCCAAAACAATTCTTTACTCGAGAAAGAGCTGCAAAAGAAAACAAAAGGGCCAAAATACACCATAGGCAAGACAAATATATAAACCTATAACAATTTTTTAAGAAATATAAATAAATAAATAACAATCATACAAGCACAAACAATAATATACATGGCAAAGCTATAGTTAGAAACATGAAATTGATATCATCAACTAGTTTTATCTTTAGTAAAGTTCTCAGAGATAGGGCTACACACGGTCCGGTCTGGTCTGGTTTGACAGAAAAATCAGACCAGACCAGAAATTCCGGTCTGGAAATTTTTCAGACCAGACCAGAGCAGTCAAAAGACCAGACCGGACCAGACCGGACCGTAACGGTCCGGTCTGGTCTGGTCTACGGTTTTTTTTTTTGTATTTTTTTAATTGAGTGAGGATAGTTTCTTGCATTTGAACATTCAGAAGTTCAACAACATTCAGAATTCAACAACATATCAACAACATTCAACATTCAACATAAATAACAATTTAACATTCAAAATTTCATTCAACATTCAGAATTCCAAATTCCAATCAAACCCTAAAACTGATAAATTCCAACAAATTCCAATCAAACAATTTAACATTACGAGATTCATTCAACATTCAACTGAAAATTAAGCAATTACACATGTTTTTTTCAGAGATTCATTCAACATTACGACATTCATTCACCAGATACTTGGCATTTTGACCAGTAAAAACAGAAGGCTTTCCCCATGGCTTTCCCAGTAAAACAATCGGTTAAAGATCTTGAAAAAACCCTAAAAAATCAAAAAATCAACCAATATACTTACATTACGAGATTCTACACTTGATTCCGTGGTGAATGCTGAGATTGGAGAATGAAGATTGGAGGAGGAGCATTGAAGCGTCGAAGAAGCACACAAGCACTGTCGATTGTCGATGGGTTGAAGGCGAGGAGGCGATTATCAGAGAAGAACAGGAGCACAGATGCACAGAAGCCTTGAAGAAGGAATGAGAGAGGAGGCGAGGATTCAACTTACCGGAGAGAAGGCGAGGAAGGGAGGAGATTAGGAGAATGTCGCGATCTGAAATGGAGATGGAGATTAGAGGCAGCCAGCAGGATTTCATGAGTAGTTGCCCTAATCCCCTAAAATATGATTTTAATACGGTTTTCCGGTCCGGTTTGGTTTGTAAATTTTAAAACCGGGACCGAACCGTAAACCGTTTAAAAAAAAAAAAAAAAACCGGACCAGACCATTTAGACCGTAGACCAGACCAAATATTTAAATTACGGTTTGGTTTACGGTTTAGACCAAACCATGTTCAGCCCTACTCAGAGAGGTACAACTAGCTCATTTCTTTCTCAATTTGCTCCTCCTACGTCTTCTTAAGCTTATCATTACTTTGCTTTCCATCAATCATGATGCTTTACCCTTTCTCACAGGTGTGTAGGTATTCCTTTGTACAAGTCCAAAACATTTTAATCTACTTTCGCTCATTTTTGTAAAAATGGATGCAAAACTTAGCCTTTCTCTCATAAAAACAGGGGATTTTACTTTTAGTCGATAAGATCTCCATGTTTGATCAATGATGTGAGCAATAACAGTAATATCAAAGTCTTTATTTCAAATATCGAAATTAGCTACATAAACTAACTATAGCTTTGAAGATTCCTACAAGAGAATCTTAATGAGATAGTGTTAAATAGGCACTTAACTGTCTTTTTAAGTCTTAAAAATCTGGGGAAATGGAGGCGAAAAAAGCTCAACGTGATGCTGCAAATTGGCGTTCCCCCCCTCCCCCGGCTCTATATATCTAAGCATTTAATAAGTATTTAATTAAATGATACTCCTTTCGTTTCTAAAAGAAGTTTTTATTTGTCATTTTAGGTGTTTTATTTGTTATTCTCATAAAAAATCTTTCTATTATATCACAAGTTTTGGAAAAAAATAACTTTATTTCTCATTTTTATATTTTATTGAAATGCATTTTGTCCTTTAATAGAAATAGTCTCTCATTCAATTTTTTTAATAATTTTTCAATATCATAGAATATAGAATAAGTATGATCATAAACTTTGTTAACTTCTTATCTAACTTATGTTATAGCACTAGTACTTTCATTGATGCTCACACAAAGTAATATCAACACCTAAACATGTCGTAATAGAATGTAATATGGACTTTTTTGCTTGTTGATTAGTCAATAATTTAAAAAATATGTTTGGTAAATAACTTTTCAGACAGTCAATTTAAAATATTAAAGATGACTTGATTTACTCAGCTAATAGTCCATACTTAAATTAACCTAATATCTATCTAAATAGTTAATTTTTAATTTGCTTAAAAACCCAAAAACACAAGAAACAATTTCAGCTAATCAAACAATACTCCACTCAACACCAATAATTGCTAAACCTCGGACATAAAACACGTTTTGTATCCTTTTGTTACACTAGTAATTGTCAAAGAAAAGGTAAGAAACATAGATGTCCATGTGAAAAGAATAGAATAGGGAAAACTGAAAAGCATGCTCATTTCAAAGAATAGTTGGAATAATGAGTAATGAGCTAGTAATGACTACAGTATATGCACATTGTCTCAACTATTTCTATATAACTGGTAATACCAGCATAGTCTATGACTATCAGTTCAAAACATGAAAATGAACCCCAAATTCCTGTTCCTTCTTATCTTTTTTAATATAATATATTTTTGTTATGCTCATCTAAATACACTCCATTCACCAAACACCACAACTGCTTTATCTTCTTCATTTGTACTTCCTTCCAACTTTCTCTTTGGTACTGCCTCTTCTGCATATCAGGTACTCATCATTGTTCTCCTTACTTTCATACTTTCTTCGTTCAAAAATACTCGCACCCGATTGTTACATGTTATGTGGAAAAATATCGTAATTAGTAGCAAGTATAATAGAACAGAGAAAGTAGTTAGCTTAATTGCTTACTTCTATGGTAGGAGGTGAATTTAGAATATTAGTATAAAATAAGCCGAAAATTTATTTTTAACTTTTATAGTTAATTAGCTCAATTGCTTACTTTAATTTTAGTGGCGAATTCAAAATATTAATATAGAATAAGTTGAACAATTGTGCCTACATATGTATAGAACCAACTTCATTGTTCTTCTTATCTACCTGTTTTTTTATTTCGCAACATTTTATTATTTTGAATGATCAAAATAAATTCAAAGTGAATAGAAAGGGTAATCTAGTCATGCCATTATTTTTGGCATGAATTACCTAATTACTAGCATACATGCTGACATGCCTTTATTAAAGCATGAATTTGTGACCTTATTTTATCATAAACATTGATAATTGTTTTTAATTGTTTACATTTTTTATTTTCAGTATGAAGGAGCCTACTTAGTTGATGGCAAAGGGCTCAACAATTGGGATGTCTTTACTCATGAATCAGGTGATTATTTGCTTTTTTAACAGTTTTTAAGTATAAATTTAAACTTTAATATATATATATATATATATATATATATTAAAACTTTGTATATCAAAACGAATTTAACAAGAAATATATATTTTAACTTTTTTATATTTATGAAATATATCATGTTTAAATCTAATATCTCCGTGTATGAAATATTTTTAAATGAACCAACAACATAAAAAAAATTGAATAAATTCATTTATTAAAAGAAAAACATTTCGGTCCCACAAATTTCAAGGTGCGATCTTATTTGAAAATGATAATATCTAAAAATATGTGGATGTGGTGTTTTGGCAAATAAAACCAACGTCCTTATACTTATTCTTGGTTAAAAAAAAAAAAAAAAGTACATACATGGGCATGCCTTTATTAAAGCATGAGTTTTTGACCCTCTTTTACTTTTTTTTTTAATGATAATTGATATATAGTGATGGCAGAATAATAAGAAAAAAAAAAAATACAAGAAAGTTTTAGAGTCTGTAGACTAAAACAATAATAAATTTGTAAAAAAGATTACAAGAATATTAATTCATGGAGTATTAATTTTAAAAACATAGCAAAGTAAATAATCCATCTTAAAATGATATAAATAACAATTACATCAAAGTGTTTGAAAGAATATAATTAAATTTAATGGTGGAAATTATATCAAAGGAAGCTATGAAATAAGACATCTTACATACAGTCAGAATCTGAACTAGTTTTGGCCCCTTTCAAATTATTCATTTAATTTTTGTTGTTGACAATGTGTTTATTCCTTAGGAAAAGGTAAGATTGCGGACAAAAGCAATGGAGATATAGCGATTGATCACTACCATCGGTATCTGGTAATTGTCGATATCAAATTATGGAAGCTAACAAGTTTTATAGTCATATATTTTCTACTTTTAACCTTTTTATTTTTCTTTGTAAAATTTACTCTAATAAATCACGATTTAAAAAGGTAGTATTAGATAATAACAAAATTTTTTGACCATCGGAATGTCATGGTTTACAGGGAAGATTTTTGAGCATGTTTAACATGGTCGACCGCATAGGGCACCGAAAAATTGGAGGCCTTCATACTTAATTACATAGTAAATATTTATTGTCTAAAAATTCATGGTTGTTAGAAAATATCATAATTTTTGAAATTGTTCGGGGATTTAAAAAATTTATCAATTTTTACTCCATCTCTGACGAAATACATAAATTATTGAATATATAAAATAATACTCCCTCCTATTCACCCAATAAGTCCTATTTAATTTTTCACTATTTTTTAGGTGGTCAAATGTGACCACATGTAAAAGAAAAAAGTATAGTGATTTTAAATTTTAATAGGGGAAAAATGGGGTTAATAGGTGTAAAGGTGTGAAAAAATTAAGTTTAGTAAAGATAAATTGGTAAAATTAGCATATCTAAAATAAAAATAAGACATTTAAGGTGACTTAACCAAATAAAAAAATGAGATTTTTAAGATGAATAGGAAGGAATATTTTTTAATAACTTTCACGTAAATATATTAATGTCATGGAAAAAGAAAAATTGAAAGTGAAATTGCATGCATGTAACGTGTGCAAGTAGTCTATTACAAGTGTTTTTTTTTTACATTTTATTTTATACATGTAACAATTACGAGTTACGACACATTAAAAACATACTGCCAAATAAGTTTGAACGAGCGTCATCACAGTCACTAGCTTTAGGACCATGATTGTAAGTTTGTAACAATCGGTAGGTCTCTTATGGAAACAAACTATATATTAATTGATACTTTCTCAGTTATTTTTCGTTTGTTTATTTTATTTTTTAAAAAAAATTTAAGCTTTTAAATCACTAACTATACACCATAGAAAATTACTCCATAGGATAAAAATTATGCATTAAGACAATTTTAAAAACTTTCACATGAATTCATTTTATTTTTAATATCACTAAAAAACCTTATTTAACACAAATAATTTTAAAACGAACAAACAAAAAATAACAGAGAATACATTTTACAAAAATTAAGAATCAATTTTTCAGAAAAAATTGACTACATATATAAAGAATGTTTAGAGGGACGTATTCTCTATTATCTCATCATTGAGCTAAGCTAGGAACGTTTAGTAGGGGCAAATAACTGATACATTCACAAAGTAATAAACTAATAATCGTAGAATGATATATAAATTAGCAAAATAATTACATAAAAACAAGGTAAAATTGTTACTCCCTCCGTTCTTTTTTGATCTTCCACACTATTATAACGGGTAATTTCAAAAGTTCTTCCACTTTAGAATACTTTCTATTTTTAGAAAGTTTTTATCCCACTTTTACCTCTTAAAACCCTCCTTTTCTTTTAATGTACCCCTTTTCTTTTATTTATAATTATTTTCTCTCTTATACTTTCAATACAATCATTACTTCACACTACTATTTAATTAAAATAATACCTACTACAACCTCATACTTCCAATACAATCATTACTTCACACTACTATTTAATTAAAATAATACCCATTACAATCCAAATATTCTATCTTCCTTAATATGTGTGAAAAACCCAAAGTGGAAAATCAAAAAAGAACGGAGGGAGTAATATGTTTTTGTTTAATATTAATATATTATATACATGACGAATTCTGATCCTACCACAACACAAGAAACAAATTTCTGTGTAAAGCTTATCTATATAAATTTTAAAATTCCTAATCAATCACCGTGATTTTTAATTACCATAGCAAAAAGAATAGCAGTAAAATAAACAAAATAAAAAAATAAATTAAAATAACAAGACTCACACCTTTTCAGATCTTACTATATAAGATTGATTTGTTAATCTTACAAATAACCGTCAATTACTTAGACCTCTCATAAAAATCAAATCAACAACCGGAGCAAACCATGCCATTTTTGAGCATTAACCACCCTTGCGAAACAGGAAGATGTCATGTTCATGGCTGATCTCGGACTCAACAGCTATCGCTTTTCGATTTCATGGGCGAGAATTCTACCCAGTAAGCCTGTCAATCTTTTCCGATTGCGCTTACCATCATCCGTTATTTGTGAACAAAGTAGAATGCTTTCATGAGTAAGAACTGATATAGCTTAGTATGAATGAAATTATGCAACAGAAGGAAGATATGGGAACGTCAATTTAGCAGGCATATTATTCTACAGCAAGCTCATTGACAATCTACTTGCCAAAGGTTAGTCGTTAAAAATGTCGAAAATGCACGAACATTCACGCCATGCTATGCAACTTATCTCCTCGCATCCGCTTTAAAATCTGGGCTTTCTGATGCTGTATGAGCAGGGATTCAACCTTTTGTGACATTGTATCACTATGATATTCCACAAGAACTCGAAGACAGATATGGTGGAATGCTTAGTTCCGAGTTACAGTAAGCAATTTTTTATGCTTCTATTAAGTTTGATACGAATGTTGGTTTCGATTTCCACCTTTCGTTGAAGCATAAAGTTCAGAGCTCTAAAAGGATGTGTTCCACTCCTTTTATTTTCACAATCCGAACTTGTTGGCCCTAATCAAACCTTGTAAGTTGAACGTATCACCCTTTGTCGGCCTTTTTATTATTTTGATTCGGGGGTATAACCGAAGAGTCCCATACGAGCAAGGAGAAGGGGCAATCAATCTTTTCTATAGGTGGTGAGAATCGAACCCTCATTACCTCATCATAAGGATGAAAGACAAGAAACGATATCAAAGAAAGGTTCAGAAATGCTTACAAATTAGTCCTGAATACTGATCGGTAAGTCCATTGATTGCAGGGAAGATTTTATATATTATGCGGATATCTGCTTCAAATACTTTGGGGACAGGGTGAAATATTGGGTTACCTTCAACGAACCAAATGTTGCGATTTATTATGGATACGGTACTGGTGATTACCCACCAGCACGGTGTTCAGGCATATTCGGAAATTGTTCGAAAGGAGACTCAGAGGAGGAACCTTTCATTGCAGCACATAATGTTATCCTTGCTCATGCAGCTGTTGTAAATCTGTACAGAGCCAAATATCAGGTAATGGAAATTCGTAACTCAGTACAAGCATCTGCATTTTTTCTCATTTCAAGCCTTAAATATGGAAATGTACACCTATTTTTAGTGTCATCAGTTTCGAACAAAACTGAAAATGCAAAAACCGGCAGCATTTTGACGCATTAACTGCTGCAGGAATCACAAAAAGGTATCATAGGAATTGTTCTACAAGCAATATGGTATGAACCTTTCAGCAACTCACCATTAGACAAGCTTGCTGCAGAAAGAGCTCACTCTTTCTTCCTCAATTGGTCAGTTTTTTCGTTTCTAGTCATAAAATGGTTATAACTCTCATTAATATTATCATATTCATCATCATACCCAGTATGTCTGGGGAGTCTTGGATGATGGCCGACTATACCCTTATCATAAGGGATTAGGAGGTTGCATTACTGTCATTGATAGAAGAAAAGGAAACAAAGCATAACAACAAAAGCTGTATAAAAAATATGCAGGTTTTTAGATCCAATCATGTTTGGAGAATACCCGGAAGAGATGCGAAAGATTCTGGGATCAAATTTACCATTATTTTCAAAAGATGAACAAAAGATACTAAAAAAAGCAGTAGATTTCATTGGCATCAATCATTACACTAGTTTTTATGCAAAGGACTGCATGTTTTCAAGCTGCGAACCTGGAATCGGAGTTACCTGGACAGAAGGTCTATACCAGAGAACTGCTTTGAACGAAGGCATACCCATTGGCGAACCAGTAAGCAGTCTTTGCGTGACACCTTCGGTTTTTCACCTTGCTGCAACTCGTGTATTAATCAATAAGAAATGGCTCAAAAATTCACCCTAGTTATTTAAGTAATCTTTGCTCTAGATTGTTCAAGAATAATCCTAAGTTTAAGAAATACCTTCTCGAAAGTGTTTGGGGTAAATGATTTTTTGAGTTCTAAGGCAACCTAGCTTCAGGGTTAATCAAGAACGACCTTTTTGTTACAAAGAAGGCAAGGTTGTTTATGTCCAACTAAATCTTGCCTAAGTGAGAGCATAAGTAATTAAAATAATTCAAACCAAGACAGCATAGAGGTTTGCTTGGTTCATGAAAATCTTGGGCCAACTTCAAACAACACACAAGTCTCATTATCGACCTATCTACCTATGAAAAGATCAGAGTTTTTGTCCTTGTTTGCTTGATTGATTGAATCTGGTCGTTTTCTTTTCCATATTGATGCAGACAGCAATGGATTGGCTGTTCATCCATCCGCAAGGAATGGAGAAAATGGTTACTTACGTGAAGAAGAGATACAATAACACACCCATGTTCATAACAGAAAACGGTAAGTTGGCTAAGATTATGCTCTAGTAGTGTGAGAAGCTACTCATACACACGTTCTATCCAATCTGTTTCCTAACACACATTTGAATCTGGCAGGGTTTGCTCAAGAAAACCAGAATTCCAATTTCAATGACTTAATCAATGATTCAAAGAGAGTGGAATACATGGCTGGTTATCTAGATTCACTCCTAAAGGCTATTAAGTAAGTCCTCTTGACAAATTGGAAGTCTTCATTACTTTTCTCCCTAAGAAAATTAACCACTTTTTATAGTTAACCTTTGAATTTTCCAATGTTAACAGACGACTCGTTTGGTTATTGATATTAGGGTGGAAATGGTAATGAAAATATAATGACTTTTTCCTTGATTTATTTGTTGGCTTTTTACTTTTTGGTAGGTCAAACAGCTAAAAAAAGTGTTTGGTTAATGACTTTTACCTATTTTTTAACTAATAAACAACCAACCAACAATGAAGTTTTACCAAATACCTACATTCAGGTGACTAATCAACTAATATTCCAAGCTGGTTTGCCTAGCTAATAACTTCAGCCAATAGGCTCTTGCTAATTGCCAAACAAACCCGGTGTATTTAGCTTGATAATTACTTAGGAAGTTGGTTTTAGGCAGTAATGAATATATTATGAAGATTGAACATGTTCAAGGATGAAAGCTTAGTTACAATAGAATGACAAGCAAATTTCATCAAAATTAACACTTTTTTTCATTACCACCCTTTAATATCATTAATCAAACAGGGGTGTTAATGTAATGATTAGCAAAGAACTGGTTGAACATGGATGGATACTTTGCGTTCTCATATTATAAATGAATGACAGGAAAGGAGCGGATGTGAGGGGATATTTCGCATGGTCATTGCTAGATAACTTTGAGTGGTTACATGGATACACCAAAAGATTTGGACTATACCATGTTGATTACGATACATTAAAACGAAGTCCGAAATCATCAGTAGCATGGTACAGAAACTTTATAGCTAAGCATACGAGACGGGCAATACTACAGCAGAAAGGAAGTGAAAATGTGGTTCAATTATCTCAAGACTTGTAAAAGAGGACAACAGAACAATAACCTATTTGTGTTCATATGAGATGATTTTATCGAGTCAAAGTTTAGTAGAGTCCAAGTAATAAAGAATACTAAATCGAGAACTAGACTAGAATATAGTGTTAGATAAGCTTCTCTCAATCCCAGTATCTGTGCAGTGTTTTTCCTATGCTCTTGTAGTCGTGTAATTATTCGCAGAAAGCGTACCTTCAAAACATTGTGAAGGTTAAAAAAAACCATCATTAGGCCTTTTAACAGGACATCTAATGATCTTAGGTGTTATTTAGCGGCACAATAATCACATCATCCCGTTACCACATCACATTAACCATTACCATTTTGCCACAATAGTAACAGATTATGACCTATGTAAGCAAAAAATATGAATTGACCTCAACTTAAACCCAGTCTATTCACCTAAATATCAGCTGCATTGGGCACAAGTTTGAACCATGGTGCAAAAATGTGGTAACTGAAAGATGATGCGGTAGCAGAAGATGCAGTTCTCGTAACGTCAACACAAAACGCGGTATTTTACACCTTTACGGGGCAAAAAAATATCGATTTGTTTTTTTCTGAAAACCTTTACAACATGGTCATGTGATGCGGCCTTATTTTTGTAATATGGTTTGCACAGCCACGAAGGTGGCTGTACTTGTATATAGGGTTTAAAGCCGTAGTATTCATGTAGATCTAAGTATTAGCAGAAAGCAGCCATCAAATTCTGTTTGAGCTCTGAATTCTAACTAATGCTTACAAAAATCATGCACAATGACTTGCAGAAGGAAGTGTGTTTCCATTTAAAACAGCGATCACAAAAATCTGTTTCACTCCCTATTCTACGCAAAACTAAAAGCTTTTTAAGATTGGACATCAGACCTTAATCCAGAAGAACTTTTGAATAACATCTTTGAAAAAATGTACTTCTCTTGGGGATGAATGATTCTACAAATTGTGCTTCAGTCTCATATTCTTTGAAAGACCAGGCGAAGAATTGGATCCCACCACATGAGCCATATATCTATACTATTAATGGATAATGCAGTCACCATACAACAAAATATCCGCTCATGGACCAGCTGCACATCTGTACAGAAGAGAAAAAACTGGATATTAAGTGAAACTATAACGTCCAGCAATTTTCATTGCTTAATTAGTCTCAATCTCTCAACTTATACCATGTTTTACAAATCACAGCATGACAAATGAAAATCCCCAGCAAAGTGGTCTAAACCATGGTGCAAAAATACGATAATGAACGCGGTTGCAGTGACGGACATGGCAATACGATAACAGGATGATGCGGTTATCGTATCACCAAATTTTGGCCTAAATCAAGAAATATCGCTTGAAACAACCTAAAATACGGTTTTTTGACACTTACAATATGGATAATATCGTTCGGTAAATGTGAAAACCTTTCCAATACGACCAATACGACAACGATACAGCCTTGTTTTTGCATTATGGTCTAAACTGGATTACTGAACAAACTAATTGAGCTTTTTACCTTGATATACTGCCTTAGCTAAGTGTTTATAAATGCATGGATGTCCAAATAATTTGATACCTTCTCAGTATAAAATATAGTTTTTAGCTAGATTTCCGAATAGACCACTACTTATAAATGTAATAATTCACTATCACAAAGAGTCTTAAGGAAAAACCATGTGATATTATATTTGAAGGCTTGGAAGATATAATTATATTGGACAGAGAATGTATCATGAGATTTAAGCAGCAAAAATTCCAAAACCTCAATTCCAATACAAGGAATTGGCAGCATGAACCAAAAATCTATCTCATGTGGCCATCCACAAAGACCCCTTCCTCCATTTACTTCTATGTAGTGCTATATGCTCCTAAAATGCATTTTCATCGGATTCATTTTTAGATTTTCCTCTATCTAAGTCACTTTTAATCTCCATTGAGTTCTCTATTTAAGACCACTTTCCTTACTAGTGTGCCTAGTATTTAACTTCATAAATTCCCTAACCATTTCGAACTAGCCAAAATAATTAAAATCATTAAATAACCAGGGGCATTAAAGTGCTCTCCAGAAGTGTTGCATGTTAACAGTTAACACTGTACTCCTGGCCATATATGCATCTAATTACAAATTGTATATTCAAGAGAAGGCAGAAATGGTGCCTCCTCAAGTATACAGCAGACCATGCTGAAATGCCTTGAAAAGTCCCCAACATGGCTCGTATAGAGAAAATCTCGATTAAGTTACGAAGACATACATGGATTCCAAACCTAAATAAACTCCAGACTCCAGAGAGAAATACATTGGAAAGTTTGAACAAAGTGAGGGTGGGTTTAACCGTGTCTCAAGAGGGGTCTTAAGCTGGGTCTTACGGCCAGACTATAGGAAAAGCAAAGGATAGAAGCTAAATCTAGGGGAATGTCTTGGGGCAAGTCTCTTCACAAACCAAGATTTCATATGGGACAATAACCATGTATTCCCATTAAGCATTTTATAATTGCTCGTACATTTGGCTTATTTTGGTAACAATAAATAGATAAAATGGGTGTCTGATTTAAAACAAAGGGATAATGTTTGAAGTATGGATAAAATATACTAGTCTGTGATGAGTTTGAGCAATAAAAAGGGTTTAAATGTTGGTTGGCAGCACCAAAATTAAAGAATTTTCAGTTTTGACCAGAATATTTATACGTCCCAGAAACAGTTTCGAGTTTTACGACAATCACACTACTCCTAGGAGAAAGTTAAAGTAATATAATGAAACATAGACCTACCTTGATTCCAGTCCTGCAGTTGATATTCACCCATTCAATTGCAAAGAATTCGTTAGTCAGAAAATAATTTCATCTCCACCATGGTGATCCGGCATTGTAGCTAAGCTCACCATTGTCCCAAGATATTTGACAAGCTTGAAGACCAATAGCAACAGTAGGCTCCTTTCCATGCAAGGCAATCCAATTATCAATAGCAACTCTTTTTTCCACCTCACTTGTATAAGCTCCTCTAAATTTTCCTAGTGGATTAACTATGGGAGTGGCTATTTCAGCAAGAGACGCTGGCATATACATGGAGTCACCAATTATAGGCGCCCCAAAAGCAGCAAATTGTGCTCGAATCTGCTCAGCCAATTAGTTAAAACATTAGCATATTATTGATGAGAGAAAAAAAGATGACAAATAGAGAGCGCATTATTAAGTAGCAAAGATTTATTTGTGTTTCATAAATCGAGCCTTAAGAGGGATTTTGAAAACTAAACCTGATCCAATTCCTAGCTGTAAATAACGTAGAAGATCTTATTGATACCTGATGAGTTCGACCAGTCAGAAGATTAACAGTGCACTCATAAGCATTATTTTGCACAGGCCATCCACAGTCTTCAATACAATACCTTTCTCTGGTCAAAGAATTTGGCCAAGGAACCTTCTTACAATCCAAAACTTCCAGCTGACACAAGAGCCATCTATCAATATATTCTGCATTTGGGAATATTAAAAAGTTCAGTTTCTATGACGAGTTTTCGCACTTGTCATTTCTGATATATTATTGAAAATTCAGAAAAATGCAAATAATGCATGTTGATATATTACTTATATCTGAACATTGTATTAGGACATTTCAATCAACCTATCATGTCAATGAAAAAATAAAGCTTCACTCGGTCAAAGCGCGATCAATGGTCACTTCAAGTTGACTCAAACTCGAACTCGACTTGCTACATCAACGACTCATGTTGAGCAAGACTAAACCAACCTTATAATCTTTTGACCAACTTGTTAAATTTTCAATCATAACAAATATCACAAATTTCAAGTTTTCACAACAAAGATATAGATCAAGAAGTTACGCATAGCATTCTGTGTGGGTGGCTCAAACAAAATTGCGACTGGAATACTATGCGAACGAGGTGTGGTACTAAACTTGAAGGAGAAAATTTTATTCGACTAACTATATGGGTTAGAATGTTGGGCTCTCAAAAAATATTATAGTAGGATGATGCAAGTAACTTATATGCGTAAATTAAAATAGTTGAGTTGACATGCCCTAAAGGGCAGAATTCGAAATGAAGGCATAAGAGTTTGGGAGTCACTGATACCAAAGATAAAATGAGAGAAAACCATTTACGTGCAAAGAAGCCCGAAAAATACATTAGTTAGAAAAGTGAAAGGTTTGAACTTTGAAAAGCTTAGAAGAGCAGGAAGTGGTGGGCAAAGATGGTTTGGAAATTTGAGAGAAGATTAAAAAGAATAACTGAGATTCAGCAAAGCATAGAGCAATATATAGGAATAGATAGGAATGAATGGAGAAGGTAAATATATGTAGATGACCATTCAAATTCAGTTTTGCCGCTGTAGACCGGCATTATATTAGAACCAGTATAATCTTTGTTAGACATGATTTCCCATGATTTATTTTAGTTCATGTAGCCAATTTTATATCTTTTGGAATCAATAACTTTGGCATTATTGCACTCTGCCTACCAAAATTAAGAACCTTGCTTAAAAAATGAAAAGTAATAGATTAATAAAACATATAGGAAAGTTTCTTTTGAAAGGTTTTGGGGAAGCAACAAGTAACTTAAATTGTACTCGAAACCATAGTGCAAAATATTGTATCATAGTATAGTGAAAATATAGGTCATAACACATGAACATTTGTTGAGCGCGAAACCCATTTGCAACCGTTGTCGCGACCATGACCAAAATCACAATTCTATCCTACGCTCGAAAGCTTAACAAAGTAGAGTAAAGTCAAAGAAATTTTTGCTCCAAAAGAAATTGATCGACTCAATAACTCAACGAGTCGAGTCAAGCATGGTAAGCTGGTGACCAATGCGCTCAATAATCAGCAGATAACTAATATCGCAATGTTACTAACATCAATATACTCCATAAGTAACAATCAACGACACCAAAAACAAGGGTTGGTTACCTTCTGATATGAGTCGCGGTGCAAGATTAGCAGGACGCATGTAGTGGGTAAGTATTCCACGAGGAACTGGAGCTGCAGTAAGTGCAAGGTAGAGCTTCTTAACCATTCTATCCTGATAACCATCCAAAAAACGAGGTATTATTTAAATGTAGATATCAAATGCCAAAAGAGCTGTATATTCTGGAGATCAAACAACTAGGAGCTTGGAGCCATGCCCATGGACATAGAAATGCACTATTAGATTTTGGCTTTGCTAATTCCTAAACTCTTCATCCCTCCCAATTTAGCCCCATTCAAATTCCTAACGTGAGAGCTTTTGAGAAAGTAAGGGCAAACTCAAAGGGATAGAGAGCATTCACGAAAGAGTCATTTGAGAGTAATTGGTATGAGGTCAATGTTTTCAGACTTACTCTGATTTTTTTGTGAAAAACTGAGCAGTACTCCTTAGTTCTAGCCAGCACAACACTACAAATGAACATGATTAATAAATACCTACATTAGTACTTTCAACACAAAATTAAGTTTCAAAAAAAGTACAGAACATTACCACCCTTCTGTACAATTATCAATTTGATGTGTGGTAAAGAGTGGAGAGGTTAATCCCAGGGCACGAGTTGTAAAATTTGCACAACTTTCTTCAATGTTGTCCGAAGCTCCTCCAACCTGAACAACAGATATTAGCAGAGAGCAGTCACAAGTCACGACACTACTTTCCTTCTAACTGATATTGATGCTTGCATGGCAGGTAGCAGACATGAATTCCAATTGAATCTTATAAATTTATTACAACATGAAAAGTTATTCGTTCTCTCGGTGTCTCTCCTGTTCTCTTCTTTCCTTTTTTGCAGGCGAAAGTATTTTCAGAGAAATAAAACCTAAGCATAGAACAACACTAAATTGCCAAGTGCCAACACCATTGAAGTAACGGGGGATAAAATGCAAGAAACCTAACCCTTGGTTTGCCCCTATTGGTTTGAGAAATATAGCATTGAAATGCTGCCATTTAAAGCTGGAAAATATTTCAATTTTGGAATTTAAACATTAGAACTTTAGAAGGATAGAGTATCTCTTCAGAATGTACTTACTGAGGTACCAGCAGGCTTGTCCAGAACCACATAAGATTCAGTAACAGCTATTATTCTTGACTGCCAATCAATTTCGTAGCACCTGATGAGAATTTGAGGCTCAATAGCATGTATTAAAGAATTCAGGGTATATACACGTAATCACTCCTCAATCACCTTGGGAAGCGTTTCGGGTGGACATGTACACGTAAATATGTTCCTGCTTCAAAGCACATATCTGGATCAGTCACTCGGAAGGTTTTCTGAGCTTCTCTGAATGTTTTCCCTTTAATGGAACGCCTTTTTTTCAGAAGTTTGGGTGATGTAAAAAGATTATATAGTTGAACTTGCTCAGGAGTGGCTGTCGGGGGAGGATCTGGACAAATAAGTGCATAATAGACAGCTCCAAAACGAATGAGATCCGCAACATACCTTATACAAAAAATCACATCTTTAGTCATGTCATCCAATTTATTACGATTTACTCATCAGAAATCAAATTTGAGATAGGTCATCAAAAAAATATATAAGATCAGAAGACATTAGTATCACTTACGAATGTGGTAGATCCAAACTTTTGCTAATGTATTTACAAGCAGGACTTTCTTTTTGGACAACCAAATGTTCTACTCGTGGTGGAAGACTTGTTGATGGACAAGGTAGTAAGCGGCTATATTCAGGGTAGCTGGAAAACACCAATGTCCACAGTTACATAATAGATAAGACAAAGCAAAGAGCGAGGAAGACAAGAGCCCTACATCATTATACAAAATGTCCATTGCACTAAATCATAACCCGACAATCTCTCACGTTGATTTGTTTTGGTTCATGTAGCGGACGCCCGTATGTTGGGATTAAAGCATTGAAGTTGTTGTGTTATTAGAGTAATTGCCACCCTGCATAATGCGTATGATTTACTGTTATCCATATCCCCTCTTCATACTACTTTTTCCTAGTCCTTCCTAATATTAAACTCGTAAGCAGCGGAGTTATTTTTGGATGAATTCAGATCGTGGCTCGTCCTAAAAGATCAGTGAAATATAGTATAGGTAGGGTGTTTGGCACATAAATTTAATTTAACTCGACTTTCATGTCACAATTGTAGCTGGTCTCGAAGACAACATAACAAAACTACTCAAATGCGTAAAATTCCTTCAATTTTCAAAAAACTTTCTGGTGATGTTGATATGAAAACTTTCGGCCGCCCCTCACCTATTGTCCAGACTCCAGACTTCCCTTCTAAACCCAATAATTTATATTTAAATTTTTCTCAATCAGCAAACTCAATCATACTAACGAATAGGGTAAAATTAACATATCAAACGTCTTAATAATTCAAATGCAAAACTCAAAAATTAAACACCTTAACAGTCTGAATTTTTAAAAAAAAAAAAAGAAAGTAATGGTCAAGCATAAAAAATATATCAATAAAGCCAAAGAAATTACAAGAACCCTACAATATAAACAACAAAAAGATTGAAAATTTAGAGTACCCATTAACAAAGGAAGTGGGAGAAGAACAAGTTGAAGTATCAACAGCTTTGCTTCCAAAGCTTGAAACAATACAACTGTATTTCTTTCTCGAAAGCTTCTTCTTTCGAACAGGATTGTTGGTGGATAATTTGCGCAGGTGCGGAGCCGGAGCTCCGGTTACTCTAAAATGGGTTCGCCGCAGAGAGGAAAACAAAGCATTGAGTAAGTTGGATCCGAAATGTGTAGTTCCGGTTGTTATGGGATTTCCGGGCATTCTTTTGGTTTTGCTCTGGTCTCTTCTTTCAACGTGAAAGACAGAAGATAAATGTATTAAGGTTGGTTACGGCGGGGAGGAGACGGAATTTCGCGATTATAATTTTTGTAATAAACCAGCTTTTTAAATCATGGGCATCAATCTGGACCCGATTCGCCTAATCATTTGAATTTTCCAACCCATAAAGCTAGGGGCGTTCAAAACCAAGTATCAAATCGATTCAGATTCCAGAATTCAAATATTCGATTTTTCGGAGAGTGAAAATTGTGCTATTTTGTGTAGGTCACAATGTTACATGTTGGGTCACGTTCAAAAAAACAAGTTGTGAATGTGGGATGCCAATAGCCTACTTAAAGGATCTTCAAATTATTTTTGCAGAAAAAAATATGTTTTTATTCTTTACCATTTAATTGCGCCAGACAGGTCTTTTATGGGACATTTGTTATAAGAAAAACTTGTAATTTTGAAGGAACATAAATCACGTAAGAGTGTCTCAACTCTCAAGAATCTCATGTTCAAATTTTGGAGGAACATTACTACCTACGACAAGAAGGTTCTAAACAACCAAAACAACATACTATACAAATGTTTACTTCCTTGCAAGTTGGATGAAGCTTTAACTGCTCGACCTTCATCCTCGAACAAACACAAACTCTACCCAGAAAGTATTGTCGAAATTCCTTCCTGATGCAACTGTCTAAGATGCACATAAACCTTTAACTTCTGCACACTCATGCAAATCACTGATTTCTGCCCAGAATTTCGGTATCCCACAGCCAAGATATCGTCTCTGTCAACGACACTAGCATTATCAGCTCAGCCTTTCAGTTGTTTCAGGGGCAAACAGGTTTAAGGAATAACCGCACAAACAAAAACACGGACAAGTAATTTGGTCTCTAGCTTTGATAGTCGATTAAGTCGAGCTTCGAGCATTCAAACCTTCTATTTTACAGTTACATTCTTTTCTCTGTAACAGCAAAAAAGAAACTATGAGCCAAAACATGAAGATCTTGTTTAAATTCATTTGTGATTAACAGCTAGGTATCAGATTTTCGTACAAAGTACATCATTTCTATGGATTTTGAACACGGGTAAACAGCACGAACATATTACTTTCATGACCAGAGAAAGCATCCATACATTACTATAAGCCAACGGAACAGCAAACTAAGCAAATATCAGAAGACATAAATTACCTGAACATGTAGTATGTGAGCGATTGGAAGACGTACATACAAAATCAAAATTTAAAAAAAAAAAAAAAAGCGTAAAGGAAATACATACATACAACTAATGGAACATAGATATCAGAATAAGAATCCTGTGGAAAAAAAAAAATTTAAAAGCAGCTAGATAAAACGAAGGTTTTACAACTATGTTAGTCGAACTCAAAAACCATAATTAAAACGCCCAAGTGTCAGGCTCGGCTAATTTATGAAAAAAAATCTATAATAGGTTCAAAATGAAGTGTCAGTGTTGAGTATCCAACACATGTACTCGAGGTCAAATGAAGAGTTCGAGTAACATAGTTTGACAAAGGCTTGAACAAAAACCGGGAAAAGATAACTTTTACTCAACCATTGATATCTGTGCCAAAGACTACAAGTCCAAGCATTATCAAATTTTGCTGTATAATGGATATGATTCCATATTTTTGGTTAAGAAAAATAAAGTGTCAAGTGTCCATACCCATGCCAGATTAATAAGAATGTAACAAGGATAATTGAGGTACAACAAAATAGCAAGTTGCAAATAAAATTAAGAACGAAGGAGAGAAATAAGTCATATGACATATTGACAGGCTTACCATGCTGGTGTTATGCAACCACGAAGACAGATGCAAAGGGAATAAGTCAAACTCAGTTCCACTGAAATGAATCTCGTTGGTTCTTGGCATGTACGAGACACCAGATATGTACTTTATCTCCACCAAGGTGATCCAGCTTCATAGATATGTTTATCATCGTTCCACGAAATCTGGCATGCTTGAAGACCAATGGCTAAACTAGGCTCCTTTCCATGTAGAGAAATCCAATTATCGACAGCAGTTCTCTTGTCATCCTCGCATGAATATTCACTTTTGAATTTACCAAAGGGAAAAACTCCAGGCTTGTTTAACTCTGCAAGTGCAGCGGGCATGTACATTGAATCACCGATTATAGGAGCACCGCAAGCAGCAAGTTGGGCTCGGATCTGTCCAGAAAAATAGGGTATCAAACTGAAAAGTAAAACCAAAGTTTCAGCATTTGTTGCTTTATCTTAAGCAGTCTCGTTCACCGGCCAATAGAATTTTTTTTTCTCTTATATGAGTCTCAGAAAGTCTAGAAGCAGCCTCTTATAAAAATGCATGATAAGGTTTTACACCTCTGTGGTGGGACCCTTTCCCCAACCCTCGCTCTGCGAGAATGCTTTGTGACCGAGCTTCCCTTCATAATTCTCAAAAAGTAGAAAATCCAACAGTGTACTTTAGAAATTTTCAAGGAGATGATTTGGTGAAGGTTGTCAGAGCCAAAGTGGCCGATGGAACATATAGAAGAACATATCATTGCAGACATAAAATGGAACATAAAAGCATTTATACGGCTGAAAAATAGGTCTTACTAAGCACCATTTGGATGATCGTTTAATTTGCATCTCAAAGAAAACTAACGAGAAAAGTTGGAACCAGATACTTGTGTAGAACACATGTATGTGCCAAATGTCAAACTCAGATATCTTAACAGAAATTTGTGTTTTCGGACTAATAACAGTTGTCTATCCATCAAATTGTCAAGGACCCAACACCGATACACTATCTGAAATGACAAGTTCAGCCAACATAAACAATAAGAGTAATACCTGATGAGTTCGCCCAGTCAAAAGATTGATTTTACATTCATAAGCAAAATCCTTGGTAGGCCATTCACAATCTTTGATTTGATACTTTTCTTCAATGATAGAGTTTGGCCACGGAACTTCTTTGCAATCCAAAACTTCTAGTTGACATAATTGCCATCCTTCTACATATTCTGCATTCATTGATCTGTCTCAGCTGAATAGAAAAGTTCCTTCAATATCACATAGCTTTATTCAACACCAAAAAATCCATGTTTCTCATCATAATGCATGAAATAAAATATACATAACATATGATTAATGAGCTTTGATAAGTGCAATTATTTGCGCTTATTGACTCTATTTTTATGCTCCTTTGATGAAGTTTAGTGGTGGTTTAGGATTGTTTTTAGTCCATTTACTCCAGTTTGTAATATTTTAATCCTTTGGGAGTAACTAGGTCAATTTTGATGATATTGGGATATATTCGTGCAAGAATTGTGGCTCTTTCAATTGCAGGGTACTTTGAGAAGGAGATCGATACTCACAAGTCAAAGAATGAATGAAAAAGGCCGCAAAACGATCCTACATATGAAGTCCCAAGCCCCAAAGGAAAGCCAACTCGGCTTTGAGAAGCCTTCAAAGTAAAGCCTAGTCGTCTTTAGCATTCGGATACAAGAATTATGGGTAGAGAGTAAAGCTGACTCGGCTTCCTAAGAAGACTAAGCCACCACCGAGTCGGCTTAATGTTCTGGAAAATTGACAATTTTAGCAGTGACAAAAGCCGACTCGGCTTTTGTGGAAGAAAAGTGACCGCCGACTCGGCGGTAGGTTCCGGAAAAATCATTGTCTTGTTCCATTAAAAGCCGACTCGGCTTTCTGCTGAGGTCCTTGACCGTCGAGTCGGCGTTTTCCCTGTAGTGCCAGCAGTTACGTTTTTTTTTTTAGTAGATATTATAAATAGAGTTAGTTATTTTGGAGAAGTTAAGTTTCATTCTTGAGTAGTTTTCTGTATTCTTCATTTTTGCTTTCAAGTTCTATTCTTCATTTTTGCTTTCAAGTTCTTCTATTAGCCTTTTGTGGAGAAAGACTCCATTGTTACATTTGATTTCTTGGTTATTTTCATCTACGTTATTCTCATTAGTAAGTTCTCTTTGTTAATAGCTCTATTATTCGCTTTTGTGCACTGAATTTATCTATGACCTTCATGTTTATAGTTCTACTTGAGGATTTATTTATCATTTACTACATGTTCTTCATCGTTATGTCTAGAAAGTAGTTTTCCTCTCTAGGGTTAGGGCGCAAATCTTAATTCGAAGCATGTGATTATAGTTTATCGATTGATTATGTGAATTTGAGTCTATAATTGAATCTATGCTTAATGAATCTCAGTTTAAATATCTTTATTAACCTTTGTAACAAGACGGAAGTTTGAAATTAGGATTAATTTAGGATTGAGATATACTTAAGTTAAATTCCTACTACTAAGCTGATAAAACGGAAGTTTGAGGATTAACATTAGTTTGGTCTTAAACCAATATTAATCAATAGAGCGGAAACCTGAGGTTAATTGGATCACATTTAATTAAGCTAATGACTCAGTTTCATACAATCTTGAGAGTGATCGGTTCCCATGTTAGAATTAGATGATGCCCGACACCCTAGAGTTTGTTGCATCATTGTTATCTTCATATTAGTTATTGTTTTAGTTTCAGTTTTTGCATCGTAGTATTAGTTTCCCCGACCATATTATTTTCTTGATCCGTGTCTTGTAGTCATAAAACAACAAATTTGATTAACTCGCCTCCTTGTGTTCAACCCGCAGCTACACGTCAATCGTACGCTTGCGGTTATTAAAATTTGCACCTATCAAGCTGCAAAGTCTAATGTTGCTCATCATCATCATACCCAACACATCCTGCTCATGAAAGTTATGATCAGAGTTTGAGGAGAGATAGAAGACGGGAACATAGCAAACCATAGTCCATACTCTTATCAAAGGAGATTGTGGCCAGTGAGACCCTCGGCTTGATAAAGACATGCAAAGTCGTCTTATGTTGCTGAAGGTGCAATTGTACAAGATATGCAGTTTTTACAGTTCCATTTATAGATTTACAACATTCTATCATCTGAAAGCCATTACGTGATACCCACCTAGGTTTTTTTTGAGTACATCGTATGCTATCTTACAACAACACAAAACAATAACAACAATGTCAGAGTCTCACTCTCAAATGATTCAACTTGTGGCACAATTATAGAAATTTGATTGCGTAGTGTTTTAATCAGGAAGAAGATTAAGGTTAGGACTTGGACAGTTGGACCTCCTTCAATCTCACTAATGGTGATATCTATAATGGATCAATTCGTATCACTGAACTTTGACAATTCAAACTAAAAGTTCCATTTTCCAAAAGAGACTTCAGACCAAATTGTATTCAACAAATAACGAAGCTTTAGGCCTAACGTGCTAATATAATTACCTTCAGAAACTATACGTGGAGCAAGCCTTGCCGGCTGCATGTAATGGGTGATTATTCCACATGATACTGGAGCAGCAACAAGCGCTAGATAAAGTTTCTTGACCTTCTTATCCTGATGTAAAGCAACATAAATGAGATACTAGACATCAGATTTTAGTCAGAGACATATTCCTGGGATGACGAGCTATTAACCAGTCAAGATATGGTCCATGTAATTGGTTGTATACACCAAGTATCAAACCAATAATTTTTGTATTATGTAAAGAATCACTTGTAAGGCACAATAAACTTACTCTAAGGGTTTCATGAAATAAAGAACAGTACTCCTCAGTTCTGCCGAACACAACACTGCAAAGATTTAAGTGTTCAAAATCAAAGCTTATCTCAGGCATTCAGAAAATAAATGCAAAAGTATAAATGTCTTGTGCTTTACCATCCTTCAGTACAATTATTGATTTGATGTGTAGTCAAGAGCGGGCTGGTCAATCCCAAAGCACGAGCAGCAAAATTTGCACAACATTCTTCAATATTGTTAGAAGTTCCTCCGACCTAGAAAAAGACGGATATGCATCATAGTGACATCATCTTAATATTGGTGCACGTGCATCAAAAGATAATCACGAAGGCTGATGACTCAGACCCCAGACATAATCAATATTCAATAATAATAAAAACACATTGACTTCTCTTAAGCATGAAAAGCATTCACTCAACAAAGCAAAGGGTTAACATTAAAGCAAAAACATGACTGGAAACAACTTACTACAGATACAAGAGGATTTAAGAGCCTTAGAGCTTTAACTTCAAACCTTAAAGCAGTTGAACAATAATCTCAATTTATCTAATTTATAACCTCCTCTCACTATGCGCAGCACCAAATGCTTTTATGAAGAAGAAATTCTTTCAACTCCTCGAAAAATTATATCTAGTTTCTAAATTCAAAAACGCATACAACTTTCCATTAGAAGACTGAGGAACCATCGTGAGAAGCAGTTCCAAGAGTTACATACAGATACACCTGCAGGCTTGTCTACAACCACATATGATTCAGTAATAGCCACAATCCTCGACTTCCAATCAACTTCATAGCACCTGAATTTAAAAAGTGAACCTTTAACTTACATGTAGAAAAAATGGGGAGCAGGAGTAGCTTGGTTATCAAAAGTCATAAACCTTGGGAAGCGTCTAGGATGCACATAAACACGCAAGTTCCAACTTCAACAATTTCATCAGCATGCATTATTCGAATAGTTCTTTGTGCTTCCCTAATAGTTTTCCTTTTGAGTGATTGTCTCTGTTTTAGAAGACGGGGTGATGTGAACTTCTCGTATGCTTGAAGTTGCTCTGAAGATGCAGTTGAGGGTGGCTCAGGATGGACAAGGGCATAATATACAGCTCCAAATCGGATAAGATCAGCCACATACCTGCATATGACATTAACTCAAGATCAGCTCATCCAACTTCATCATTATGAAAGATAGTATAACAAATAAATAAGGAAGCGGTATATCCTCCCTTACAAAAGTGGAAGGTTCAAAGTCCTGCTAATGTAATCACCAACAGGACCTTCTTCTAAGACAACCAAGTGCTCAATTCTTGGAGGATAGGTTGTGGAAGGACAGGGTAATAGACGATCATACTCTGGGTAACTGAAAATAAACAAAGAAAGTCAGTGAAGACATTGAAAAGGGATTTGCAAAAGCCTAAACCCAAAAACACACATCTACCATGCTGAAATCAAGGTCTGCAGTTATCACATATAAAAACCTGCAGAAACTTAGAAGAGATCTAAGAGACACTTCCAAATACACCTCTGATTGAAATGTAAGGTTCGCTAATTTAATCTTACCAAAACCACTTACGGCCCATTAGGGTATTGGTATTAAATGGTGAGAATGGAAATAACAATTTAATATAGTTTAGCTAGAAAATTTAATGCAATTGTTATACTATTAGGTGAGTCTGGCTAGTAGTTTCTCGTGTACATGGCTGTGAATGAAGGAAAGAATGTATCAGTAAAATGTAAATGGAGGAAAGGAATGTATGTAGCAGTGAATAGGCAAAGAAATAGAATGTAAGATAAGCGAGAGGAAAGATTGAATTTATTATGTAAAAGTTAATGAGTTATTGGAGCTACTCAAGCTCCCACTGTGAATAATCACTTTTAACACTTCTCGCATGATTCTCCCTTCCCCTTTCCCTTGCTTATATACAACTATAGCATGACCAAAAAGACTCCCTATTAACAAACTATAAAAATAACTCATTAGCTGCAAAATAGCAGAAATGTAAAATATCCCCTTCTATAAGCTTACTGAATCACTCGACTATGATGCCCTTTTCTATCTTTTGCCATACGTAACCGTTCATTATGGTAATTTAGCAATGTAACTAAGGAATACGCAATACCATCAACCTTTCTTGAGACCTTTACCTCTCCATATACTTCAACCTTATAATCAGTTCCAACAACCTTTCTTGATCATGATTTCACAGAACTCGTATTACTTTACGTTTGTTGTGCGACAGCGGAAGCGAAGATCGAAAACAATAATGAAATAATAAAGATTCAAACAAACAATAAAGAAAATCACACCGAGAAATTAACGTGGTTCACTATCAACGTGATAGCTACATCCACCGGCACCGAGAATAAACTTTTCACTATAAACCGGGAGATTACAAGATGAACAAGAGAAACCACAACAATGGCTCTCCAAGCTTTTTCTCTCTTAGTTTTCCTCACTTTGTGTTTTGCATTGCATCCCTAGTGCTAACAAGAGAGGTATTTATAATTAAACCAACTTGAAAGACGGTTTGGGCTCTAAGTAACCACAAATAAAGGTAACCGTCCCAAAAGACGTTTCCCGTGAAAAGAAACTTCAATTACACGACCCGTGTAAAACTACGCGAGCCGAAGAGTGAGATCAGAAGCAACTCCGCGCCCCGCGGAGTTTTACGCGCCCCACGGAGTAGATCAGCAGGCACTCCGCGCCCCGCGGTCTTCTACGCGCCCGGAGGTCTCTTTGACCCATTTCCTCTTCATCCCATATAACGACTTGTTCGAGTCACTATATTTCAACAACGTTAAAGGGATATATGCTCAAAGGATATTTGGGATGGGAATGAGACCTTTTGAGAAAATGACAAAAGTCTCTTGTTTGTTTGGTTAAATTAAGGAGGTAAGGGATGAGACATATAAGTCTTAAGTACTCAAATCTCACAATTTCATGTCTTGGGTTAAGGACATTGGTGAGATTTGGAATGGGAAAGGTGATTATCATACTTTTCTTCATCACAACTCACATACTTGTTCAATTCACTCTCTTTAAAATTAAAGGGCACTGTTATGGGGTCAACAAGCCCCAATCTGATGGGCCAAGTCAAATGGCCCAAAACCCAGAAAAGTCGGTCAAGACTTTAAGAGAGCCCACCTCAAGGGTGAAATTACCAAAATACTTCTGGAACAGTCAACTCAAGTTATTTATTGCCCTGTAAATACCCTTATTTATTACCATCTAAGGTAAGTCTTTCTCTCACCAAAAACTCTCCCTCTCAATTACTCACATTTATTTCTTGTTTTACATTTCCGACCACTTACTTGAGCGTCGGATGAGCTTTCCGGGAAGCAGTACCCGGATAAATGACACTTTGTTCGTTTTGCAGGTCAATAGCCGAACCGAATTCGGGTATTCGGACTCTCCAGCAGCAGGATCCATTTTACAAACGGTCCCTTCCTTCTCGGATTAAGTTGACCAGTTTCTGTGCAGAAACAGGCACCTTAGTCACTTTCTTTGTGATAACAAAATGTCACCAAACAATTTAACCTCTATTCCAAACAAGAGATTGAGCCATTGAGGCATATATCACTTAATTCCCATTTCCCACCATCAATTCTTACTTCTAATCTCAGTCAAAAGTTCCATAATTCCCATTTCCACTTTCCAAACTAACATGGGACCGAGACCCTATTTACTCCCTTCGTCACAAAGAATTAGCCCAATTTTCCTCTTTGAAACTCAAGACTCAAGGCTAAAGCCAATATATAACAACTACCAAGTAAATTTCATCAAAATGGGTTGCTCAATTTTCCTCCAAATCAATAAAATAAACGGCAATTTTTGTTATATACATGAGTATAACATTATAGCTGAAAATTTGAAAGTCATGAAATTGGGAATAAAATGATATAGTGAAATATAGAAGTTGAATTACCCATTAATACAAGAAGCAACACAGCAAATAGCCCATTTGCGCTTCCTAATGAAGGTGTCAGCTAATGTGGGTCTGACACTCGCCGGAACTCCGACTAGTTGGATATGGTTGTTCCAATTTCGGGAACATGAGATTGTTGAATTAGTTAGTGTTGGCCTCAAGTTCCCAATTGCAACCGGGTTTCCGAGCATGCTTATCCAGAGAATCGCCCAATTCGTCTAGTCTTTCCAATGGGTCACAACAAAGGCCAAAACCACTAATATTACATTTAGAATTATTTGCGAATTACGGTTTTAAAGTTTACGGTTTTACGAATTACAGTTTAGATGTTTATTTTTGCGAATTATATCCAGTAAAGTATTAAAATTTACAGAATCTGGCTAAAACACAGAATTTCGACCATTTTATTGGTCGAAATTTTATGTAAAGTGGTCAAAGATCTATGTTTTTTTATTGAACTTGTAAACTTTGATACTTTGCTCGCGGTAAATTACAAAAAATAAACATTGACACTTAATTTGCAAAAGTGTTAAACTTTAAGGCAGTAATTCGCAAATTATTTTTAAATTAATATATATTTTTATTTTGAAAAATTTGTCCAGAATAATCTCAACTATTGCCCGTTTCCTGTGAATAATCTCTATTATTAATTATATCTAAATAATCCAACCTTTGTATTATATTTTCTGACAGCATCCTTTTTCATTTTTTAACCAACTATTATAGATACCTACCATCATATAAAAGTGAGTGTGTAACGACTAGTAGGTATTCATAATAGTCGATTAAAATGTGAGAAGGGGTACTGTCAGCAAATAATGTGTAAAAGTTGGATTATTTTGAAATAATTAATAATAGAGATTATTAATAGCAGATAAACAATAATTGAACAATTTTTCCTTTTATTTATGTGAAAACTATGAGACATTTGCTATCAAAAATCAATTGAATACAATATTTTATTAGCCTCATCAATAATAAAGATGAGTTTGCTTACATTTAATCCCTGGCTTCACCTTAGATGTTAATCAGTTGATAAATTTGGGTATTAAAATGCTCTTGTTGGAGAGACGTAATCTCTATCTAACGGGATTGCACATCTCCCAGAAAAAGGGAGAAAATGGGGTATTGGTGGGGTACTAAAAACACACAAGTGTGTAGATTCTAATATAAGAAATAGAAATAAATTTGTGAAATTCAAAGGTGATCTCGAATTTTTGTCTTTTTTATATAGTGGACAAATATTTTTTATTATGGATGGTAATTTTAAATTTCTAACTTTTCCACTTAGTAGCAAAATGTTAAGAATTACAGTGCGTCTTGTATGAGACCGTTAGGGATGCGAGCGGGGCGGGTCTAATAGGAGACCCGCCCCATCAGGGCGGGGATGGGTCCCAGTTTGATGGGTCATGGGGTAGGTACGGGTATAAAATTCATACCCACCGCGGGGATGGGGAAGGGGATGGGTTTTAGGTGATACCCGCCCCGCCTCAAGATATGTACAAATTTTGGGACTTTAGATTGATTTACTTTGGATGATTTTGAGTTGATGTTGAAATACTTTGTTTTAGACATGTATACTTGTTTGAAACTTTGGTTATGTGTTTGTTTGAGACTTTGGATATGTGTTTGTTTGAGACTTTGGATATGTAATTGTTTGAGACTTTGGATGTGTGTTTGTTTGAGACTTTGGAGTTTGGATATGTATTATGGGTTTTAAAGCCCAAATGATTGAATATAAATATGTGGCACAGATGGGTATTAAGCGGGGATTTGACGGGTGGTGGGGCGGAAAAAATGGGTATTAGACGGGGATGGATACCCAGATGGGTGGTGGGGCAAGGATGGTTTTAGGTACAAACCCATCGGGGAGGGGACGGGAGAAAAAATTATACTCGCCGCGAGGATGGGTATTGCATTAACAGATGGGGATGGGAATTCCAATCCCCGCCCCGCCCCGCCCCGTTTGCATCCCTAGAGACCGTCATGCTATGAGACAAGTCCATACAAGCAACGCAATTAATAATTTTTTTAAAGAAATTAATTAATTAAATGAAGAACTGTTTTTTTAGTTTTTTTAAAACTAAATATTAAGTCAGTCAATATTAAATCGTTTCATGATGAGACAGTCTTAATAAAAACTTTGTCTTGCTAATAAAGGGTTGGATATTTGGGCCTCCATTGGAATTTCGACGCGTTGCAGGCTATTTTTTAACGGGCATTACTATTTGTTGCCACTCTTTTCATTTTATCGCCACCCCCCTCCTAATGAAATTACGAATTTGCCCTTGAACTTTAAAAATTTACAAATGTGCCATTGGAATTAATAACTTTTTATTTTCATTTTTAAAATTTTTTTATTATTATTTTTATTTATATTATTATTGTTATTATAATTATTATTATTTATGTTATTATTATTATTATTATTATTATTATTATTATTATTATTATTATTATTATTATTATTATTATTATTTAAATAAAAGTAACTTAAAAATAAATTAATTAAACAAAAGAAATTTTATAAGTTGAAATTCAAAAAAAAAAAAAAAAATTAACAGTCGCACAAAACGTGCGACTCGACCTAGGTACAGTCGCACGTTTTGTGCGACTGGTATTTTTTTTTTTTTGAATTTCGACTTATAAAATTTCTTTTGTTTAATTAATTTATTTTTTAAGTTACTTTTATAATAATAATAATAATAATAATAATAATAATAATAATAATAATAATAATAATAACAAAAATAATAATAATTATAATAACAATAATAATAATAATAATAACAATAATAATATAAATAAAAATTAAAAAACAAATAAAATAAGAAAATGAAAAGTTATTAAATCCAATGGCAAATTTGTAAATTTTTAAATTTCAGGGTCAAATTCGTAATTTCATTCGAAGGGGGTGGCGATAAAATGAAAAAGGTGGCGACAAATAAGAATCGGGTTCTTTAACTAGGCCATTTAGTTCCTCATGGACCATGGTTCTCAATGAAAGCTACTAACAATTATACAAAAAAGCGTGAAGGTAGGGAAAAAGATAAGAAATAAAAGTGATCGTATATCTTAGGTCTCACATCAAAAAAAATAAATAATTATTGATAAGTATATAAATAATCTAACTTTAAATTAGTATGAGATATTTTAAGAAGGCGTTCTAAAATAAATATGTGTAGATTCAATTCAAAGTGAACAATATGATATTAATGTATCTTCACTCTAAAACAAGTATAGACTTGATGGCATAGTTGAGAGGCTAAAAAGATGGTTGATTATTAGAGGTGATTTTCAACTAAAAGGGAAAGTAAATTATTAGAATAGCATATATCCAGTAGCAAGGTTCACCATATTTGATTTATGATTGCAATAGCTATTAGCTACCATACTTCGAAGCACCTAGTAAACATTAATTAACAATGTCTTTCTTCACGATGGCAACTGGCAATAGCTACTATAACATAATCATCTGTTGAAGATCAATAAATGTACATATCAAAGTACTAAATTAAGCTTTTATTTAAGAAAGTCATGCAAAGTCGATTGAGTTAGAATCAGGAATCCAGTATTTTGCACAAGTCAGGATTTTAGGAAGAAGAATAGCGGATAAATTATATCCGTGCCCTTCCAAGAAGTGGAAAAAGAGAAATACACGCACTCAGATTTGTTAGAGTATATAACATATTCTGGAGCCTCAGCCATCAGTTTAAGTTTTTGGTTGAGATGGTTCCTTGACATAATACTAAAGTCAGCGTAACAAGAGGTCACGGGTTTGAATCACAACCACCCCTCATTTAGAAGTGGAATATTCAATGTATGTGTCATGTGTGGATCCACACTTCTAGCCCAATGGGCTCTCGTGTAAGGGGTGTGTAAGAGTATTTCACTTTAAATGAGGGGTGATTGAGATTCGAATCCGTGACCTCTTGTCACGTTGGCTTCCGATACCATGTCAAGGAACCATCTCAACCAAAAACTTAAGCTGATGGTTGAGGCCCCAAGATATGTTAGATACTCTAACAAGATTATCCCCACAAAATAAGTTTTTACAAAGAGAAGGATGAGTAATACACAACGCATTTGAAAAAACACTTACAACTTACAACTCACAAGTCACAACTCATGTAGAAATATGCAAAAAAAAAAATATATAGTAGTACTAGTATACATTTTACATATCTATAAAATTCATTTGAAGGAATTGACATTTATTAATTTCTTCCTAATAATATTAGATTTTTCTCAACTATATTCCTTTGGAATATTGATCAATAATAGATTTTTTTGTATTTTCTCTTATACTTATCTAATGTCGCATTTGTTTCTTGTTATAATTGATCAATTGTTCTTAATTTACATTTATTTTTATTTTATAAGTTAAAATATAGTCAAATAAAATTAGAGACTGATCTAAAAAAATAATGTGAATTAATAACTCAAAAAATACAAGGGTTTGTTCCTAACACCATGTGTAAAAGGTGACTACACGATCAATTCAACCAAATTTATTTTTTACTCTCCATTGCAATACTATTATATTTTTAACATTTTATAAGTGTTGTCACTTGCCTAATCGGATTATCAATTAGATTCGCCCATGAGTAGGATCGTGTTTAATTCGTTTCAACATAGGATTTATTAATAAAATAATCTGCGAATTAAAGCCTTAAAATTTAGCATTTTTGCGAATTACAGCCTTAGTGTTTAATTTTTGCGAATTACAGCCATCAAAGTATCAAAGTTTACAGATTATGACCAATAACACAGATTTCCGACCACTTAATCTGAAATGCTAACCATCAAAATGGTCAAAACTTTGCGTTTGGCTTTAATATGCAAATTTTGATACTTTAATGTCTGTAATTTGCAAAAGAGCTAAACGTTAGGGCTATAATTCACAAATTATTCTTATTAATATTAATTTTAAATAAATTTTAACCAATATCTATTAAACATATTTAAGATTAAAATAGTCATCGATAATATGTAGTACTTCTAATTAAAAGGAAGATTGATTAAAATAAGAGGAAATATTTGGCATTTTTAATTTCAAATTCGGTCTATGTTGGTTCTTTGAGTTGTCGACACTTTATTGACTTAAAAAATATCTGGACAAAAGTAGAAAAAAACCTAGTAACACTTTTAAAGTAGTAAGTGCACCCTATATCTATATGATGTAACGCTTCAGAAGGCTAATTTCAAAACCATGCCTATAATTTATTGCTCGCCTGTACTTCTCTTTATGGTAATACTAATCGGCTAATCGTACATTTCATTAACATGAATACTCCATACTTTTGGCTTTTATTATGATAATATTTTATTTTCTTTGTTTTTAAATGTTCTTTTTAGTTGCTTTTTTTGCAATCTAAATTTTAAAATTAAATAATTTTAATTGTATATTTTAAAAATTCTAAAAATTTGTATTTAGAAACTTTATATTGAGACAAATCTAATAAGATTTCACATAAATATATTTTCTCTTATAAATCAATGAGAAATCATTGTCAAAATTTGACATTAAAATTCATAAACTCTATTTATGAAAAGTATATAAAAACAGAGAGAGTACTCTACTTCCTACTTTCATTTTCATTAAACAAATTAATACGCTATTTTAATCAATTATATTTTGTGTTATCCATAATTAAAAATTCTAATTAGCTAGTTATTGTAAATTTTTTCTAATTAAAAACGCGATTCAACTAATATCTTTTTTAATTGTACTAAATTTTTTCTTTTATATATAGAATAAAAGTAAATTTTAATGATAAATGATATAAAAAAAAAAAAAAAAACTTGCTTAACATGTATTTCAGATTAGAGGAAATCTAAATTGCAATATCTATAAATTGATGTGGGAGAAATATATGTTATGTACATTAGATAAAAAAAAAGGTAAATTACATTGATAAAAGAATAATTTAAAAAGTAATAATTTATAGCAAAATACAAATTCTATGAGATGAGCTAAAGATATTTATTGTAAATCTTTTGGGTAGAGCCGTAGAGGGAGTATTTCTACAACGATGTACACCTAGCAAAATAGAAGTATTTGTTTTTTATTCAATCTATTTAATTTGCATTTTGTTAATTAAATTCAACTTATGCAAATGTTTCCATTGATATTAAATTTTTATCAACAAAACTAAGAAACTACTAGTATTTAATATTTGTTTCAAAACCATTAATAGCAAAAAAAAAAGTATGTACTTTAGTGCGTCTTCCTTGGTACCTCTATTCTAAAAACTAATAAACAACCATAAAAGAGTATTAAATGTGTGACAATTAATTATTCTAAAATCTAGTAGTTTAAACTAATTGTTTACGTTAGTTATTACGAAAAAATAAATTATTAGATGTTCATTGTTTATTAGAGAATATATAAGTTAAAAAAGTCAAAAATTAATGAAAAATTATTTAAAGTAGAGTTTTGGTTGACTTAAAATACAACTTTGTAATTGACTTAAAAACTATCCAAATATTTTTTAATTTGACCAACTAAAAATTCAAATACCAAAAACCAACCAAAAAATCACTTCTTAAACACACTTTATAAGATACTTCCTTTTTTTTTTCTTACTTGTAACACTTCTTAAAACACTATACTATGTGTCAATGCTCATTTTTAATTATTTAGTTCAAGTAAAAACTTTTTTTTATCTTTTTTTCTTATTTTTTCCGCCAAATATCTATATATATATGGGACAAATTTAATGTTATTCGTATACTCTACTTTCATTATCTTTATTCATTTATTCCGATTAAAAAATAAAAATTTGAAAAGAAAATTCCTTTAGTTCTTCCTTTATAAGAATCGTATATTGATCAATGATCACTCACCACCTACAAGTTACACTACTAACATTATACATACATATAAGCATTAACAAATTTTTTAATTGCTAGCTCCACTAAAATTAATAGATATGGAAACCCTAGACATATTTCTACAACTCCTTGCACCCTTTTTTCTTATACTATGGTGGCGACGATGGTTCATAGTTGGCCGAGGCCCGAGGAATCTTCCTCCGGGCCCACCATGTTGGCCCATCGTCGGAAACCTTTTTCAAGTCATCCTCCAACGTCGATCCTTCATGTACGTTGTACGTGACCTAAGAAAACTTTACGGGCCTATTTTCACTTTGCAAATGGGCCAAAAGACGTTAATTATCATCACAAGCTCCGAACTAATCCACGAAGCACTAGTCCACCGGGCCACAGATTTTGCAACCCGCCCGCCCGAGTCCCCAACCCGTTTGATCTTTAGCCGTGGAAAATGCGCCATCAACTCGGCTGAGTATGGCCCGTTATGGAGGATCTTACGGCGGAACCTCGCCACTGAGGTGGTGGGTTCGGCTCGAGTGAAGCAATGCGGGTGGATTAGGAAATGGGCCTTACAAAATCACATGGGTCGGGTCAAAGATGAAGCTAATAAGAAAGGGTTTGTAGAGGTTATGAGCCAATGTAGGTTAACAATATGTAGTATTATTATATGTATTTGCTTTGGTGCTAATTTATCTGAAGAGTGGATAAAAGACATTGAAAGTGTTCTTAAAGAAGTTATGCTTATGACTTTACCAAAACTACCCGATTTTCTACCCGTATTGACCCGGTTTATGGCGTGTGGGCAGCTAAGGAGGGCTAGGGAGTTGAGGAAGAAGCAGATGGATATTATAGGCCCGCTAGTTCAGGCCCGGAAAGAATTTGTGGAAAGTGACGGAAGCCCTAATAGCTGCTCAGTCAACATGGGGAGCCCGGTTGGGGCGGCTTATATTGACTCCTTATTGGGCCTTTATCCACCGGGATGGCCCAATGGGCTTGGGGAGGAAGAGTTGGTGACTTTGTGCTCGGAGGTGATTAATGCTGGAACTGATACTAGTGCTAATGTGCTTGAATGGGCTCTCCTCCATCTTGTGATGAACCAAAATGTAAGATTTTTGATTGTCGCAAAAATTCAAGTATTCTTATACTCCTTTTGTTTTTTTTTTCTCTTTTATTTTTTACACATTTTTTAAAATAATTTTTAAGTCTTGATTTAATATGTCTAATTATGTACTTATCATAAAAAATTATAAAAATATATAGTAATAAGTGAAATAGAAAAGAGTATTGATTATATTAGCTGAACAAAAGGAGTACAAGATTTAATGAAGATAAAAATCAATTAACATCAAGAATACATTATCTTCGTTTGCTTCTAATTACTACAGTTTGACTTTAATAATGTTTGCAAGTCTTTTTTTAACCTACGTTAATGAATTATTTTCAATCAAAAAACTGATATGTAAAATTTTGTTATAAATTCATTTCAATATAATTTCAATAAATTTACTTTTATAATTTTTGCTTAGATGCATAACTAGAAATATACATATGCATGAATATTATAAAAAAAAATATGTCCATTAAAAAGCACAATATATATAGTACGTCGTATCCTAATGCAAGAAGTTTTTATAATCAGTGTTATATTTTATAATAGCATTTATAAATTGAATTTAAATATTTTTTAAAGAAAAAAAAGTAAAATAAAAATTAATGAATAATATGCATGAAAGACGTACATAAAACAATTTGCTTATTAATTATCTAAGACATACGACGATGAATTAAAGGTATGACGTTAACGTAGCTCTTTTAATATCATATTTATTTAATTAAGTAAATATTGCTTAGGAAGTTGTTCTTAAATAACAAATCAAGTAGAAGTCTTTCCTTGCAAATTAATTAGTTTTAGTTACACTTTTTCTAAAAAGAGTTGTCATGAATTGTATGTATTAGAATTTAGAAGTTATGATATTTTTTTCTATTATAGAGTAGTCTAAGAGGTGAAAAGAACTAGTATGTGAGAATTAAACTCGCGTTACCCAATACTTATCTTTTTTTTGATGGATACTTACAAGTTACAACTTATGACTGTCTATAACAGTCTGTTTGATTAACAGTATTAATTAGTGGTAATAAAAATGATTTATAGTGTAAATTTTCATTATATGTATTACGTCATTTTCATGGTAATGAAAGTTTGATCATAAAAATATTTTTTTCTTCACATTTTTCCATTTCTATTTACCACATGTTCAAATTGGTAATATATTGGAATGAATTTTGTGATAAAAATGAGATTAATGAAGGAAAATAAGCATAGCCATTAAATTCGTCAAAAGATATTCTTATTAACTTTAAATTATCATTCCCACCATTTAATACCAATTACCAAACGAGCAGTAAGGAGTATTATATATAATATATGAAATATTGATTATTACATTTTTTTTTTGAGTAGTTTAATTATTTATTAAAACAAGTTTTTTTTTCCAATCGTATTATTGTATAGATTTATGCTCAATTAGTACTGTAACACCAGATTATAATTATTTAAATTAACCATTATCCTAATTGTCAAGGTTATACTTACACAATTAGTTTTATTAACTACTAGCTCCTATATCTTAAAACAACTTTCTTACAATAATGAATAATTAACATATTTGATAGCATGAATTATAATGAAAATAGCTAGTAATATATTCCCATATTAATGTAATGTACTGTTTTGGAGAAGTTTTCAATGAACTATAATGGGACATGGGAGTACTACTCCCTATACAAATATATTCAAATTTTATAGTACTTTCTTATACTTCCTCCGTTGTATTAGAAGTTTAATTGGTATATTTTGACGTGTTACGCAATTTAATGTGTTATTTTAATTATTTATATATTAAATTATATATCTTTAAACATTCTTAAAAATTAATATTATGAAAATATGCTATTAGACGATTGAAATAAAATCCCACTTGACTATATTTTTTCTTACACATTAACCGCAATATATAAAATAAGCATGAACTATAAATAATTTCAATAACGATAATATGACGGATATTTTAAAACGGAAGAAGTATTTTAATTAAATTTCTTATTTGATTTGACACAAGTTTTAAGAAAAAGAGAAGCAAGGCCACTTGGGAGGGATGAATAAAGTAAAAAATAAGGCCAGTAATAATTTAATGACAATTGTGTAAATAAATGAATCCTATAAGAGTTGCCGTCTTAAATTACTGATGTCTTCTTAGTCTACTTTTTAGTGTCTTTAACCTCTTGCTTTTATCGTTTCCTTTCTATTAGTTCTTTGTTTTCTTTTGAAGTGGTTTTACTTTTTATAGGCCTTTAAGTTACCTTGTATGTGTAATTACGTCTTTTATTTTCCTTGAGTCGGAGGAGTCTTTTATTTTCCTCCCTAGATTCTAACCTTAGTTTTTCTATAAGCGGAGTATATTGGATAGGATGATGATGCTTTTGCTCCCGTGTCTGGCCATTCAAATTGTAATCCATTGAACGACATTGGTTTATTTATTTTGAACTGTCAGCTTTTTTTAAAACTCGATGTACTTAATAAGTTTAGGGTTTCACTTCAAAGCCTTACATTTTGTCACTATCCTATTTATTACTTTATGATATTTTAACATATTAAAATTAAGTTGAACTAAATACTTTTAGAAAAAAAAATTAAACTAGAAGTATATATGCATGTTATTTTTTTCATAGATTTAATAATGAACACAAGATTACAGCCTCTTACAAATGTTACAATATCTTTTGGAAATTCAAATGTGTAAAATTATGCTTGAAAAAATTAAATGATAATAATTTTAAAATAGTATAAATTTTTTATATTATTAATAGTTCACAATTTAATTTGTGATTTCATCTATGCTACTATGCATGTGTGTTGAAGCGATTTAACTATTAGGATGAAGGGATTTAACTATTAGGAGTATTTTTTATATTATATATTTTATAATTTAATATTACTAAAACTTTTAATTAAATAATTTAACAATGAACAGAAGATTATAGTTTCTTACAAATGTTACAATATCTTTTGGAAATTCAAATGTGTAAAATTATGCTTGAAAAAAAATTAAATGATAATAATTTTAAATTAGTATAAATTTTTATATTATTAATAGGAGTAGTTTACAATTTAATTTGTGATCTCTTCTATGCTACACTATGTTGAACCGATTTGACTATTATTTTTTATATTATATAATTTTACAGAAATTTCACATGGTAGTATCGAATTTTTATAAAATGCTTGGGTAACACTTTTGTAAGATTTTTCTATATGGTAGCATTCAGTTTATGCCTTATCTAATTGTCGTAACATTTTCCATTAAATTCTTGTCATTCTCCGTTTGATTTACCATTTTGACGTTTTTACCCTTATTAAGTGTATATTGTTGTCTTTGTAATTTGCCTAAATATTTGAGAGCATTGATGAATTAAACGGTGAATTAAACGTTAAAATGGTGAACTAAAAACTTGAGAGCATAAATATATTTAGGGCAAATTATAAAGACAACAACCAACACTTAATAAGGATAGAAACATTAAAATGGTGAATTAAACGAAAATTGACAAGAATTTAATGGAAAAGTTTACGGTAGTTAAATAAGGCATAAACTGAATGCTGTCATGTGGAAAAGTTTTACACAAGTGCTACCGTTTCATGAAAGTTTGATGCTACCATGTGAAATTTTTACTGTATTTTATAATATAATATTAATAAAATTTTTAATTAAATAATTTGTGCGAGTTTTGTGGCATAATACAGCTTCAGCATAAATTGTATGAAGAAATAGTGGAAGTGATTGGAAAAAAGGGCGAGGTTTGCGAGGAAGACCTTGAGAAGATGGCGTACCTCAACGCCATCATCAAGGAGACGATGCGGCGACACCCACCGAGTCACTTTCTTCTCTCGCATGCCGCCACAGAAGACACCGTTTTAGGTGGCTACACCGTCCCAAAAGACGCAAATCTCGAGATTTACACAGCGTGGATTACCCAAGACCCGACCCTATGGACCGACCCGGATATTTTCCGACCCGAGAGGTTCTTACCTGGGGGAGAAGGATATGAGGTGGATTGGACTGGAAATCGAGGGGTTAAAATGCTGCCATTTGGGGCGGGTCGGCGGATCTGCCCGGCTTGGAGTTTGGGTACATTGCATGTGGGTCTTTTACTTGCTAGAATGGTGCATGATTTTCGATGGGTTCCTATTCCGGGTAGCCCGCCTGACCCGACTGAAACTTTTGCTTTTACTATGGTTATGAAGGACCCACTCAAGGCTGTTATCTTACCAAGGTGTTGATCAATAATTATGAAGAAAAACTTTTACGAATTGGTTTTTTAACTACTTACTATTAGTGTACTTTTTAAGTAATTATTAATGGATGAATTAATGAATTTGCTATACTGGTACTCCCTTTAAGCTCTTAGATGAAATAAATAATGAAGTTATTAGTACTAGTGCGTAACTATAAGAATTTAGTTTTATAGTATATTCCAATTCAGAAAAGTTCATATAATTCAGCAAGATTTTCTTTTTCAGTTTAGTTACGTTTTTAATTGTTTTGTTTTAAAATTTAGTCATATTTTAACTTTTTAAATACTAAAAAGATTGCTATAACAAATTTAAAATGACTTGTAGACTGTAGATGTAATATGTGGCAAATATTAGTGTTAGAAAAAAAATAACACTTTACAAAAAATAAAAATAGTAACAATGTAGTTATTTTTTTATTCTCTTCTCTACTAATCTCAACCTACACTAAGATTAACACCCACCAAGTTCATTTACTATAAGATGAGCAACCCTCCCGACAAAGTACAAATGTGATTTTGGACACTAAGGAGTTTCAGTACAAAGGTCTTTTAAAATTAGAAAAATTATCTTCAATAATTTTATGTAAATTATAATTAATTTTATGTCATTAATGAGTAAGCCCTATAAAAATAATTATATCCTAATCATTAATAATAATAAGATTTTAAAATTGAATAAAGTTGCATTTGGAAACAAGTATTTCATTTCAAATTGTAGATTTTAATTTTAAAATTATTAATGAACAATTTGAAAATGACAAGGTTTGAAAATCATTCTCAAATTCTCGTCTTTGACCACTTTTAAAACATTGGTGGATTTGACTCAAATTCAAATGTAAAAACTTTTTAATTGCCAAACACTAAATTTCAGTCAAATTTATATTTTCAAATGAAATCAACATTTTTAAACATAGCATAAAGAATTTTGGTAAACTAAACGATAAATTAAAAGACCACAGACATCATAATTAAAACCACACCCATATGTAAAGTACAAGAAACATGTGTTATGAGTCAAAATTAGTCTGATGTCTGATCTTAGTTTGTGTAAGATAGACTACAGAGTAACATCTAAGAGAAGGCCAATTTGAACACGATAGGCACCATCAAAGACATCTAATCATGAGGAATGGCCGGAATTTCTATAATGAGGTGGATGTAAAACACCGTTTCGGCAGATTGAGCAGTGATCATCCAAATCTTCAGTATCTGAAACAAGGAGCAATCAAAATTGAAAACCATAACATTAAGAATTTAAGAAATCAAAATAAAAAGGGATCATATTCATTTAAAGTTCAATTTATGAGATTTTGTAGTGATCAATCTTACTTTCTAATATGTGAAACTCCCCTTCAGTAGAGAGAGTTGACTTTATGATATCACCAAAAAATAAATACTTCTTATGAGAATCATCATCAGATTCAGAGCTGTCAGTGTTCTCATGCTTTGCCTTGAAGTTCCAGTGAAATTTATAGACACCATAGCTCACAGGTAGAATACTGCTTCTCAAAGATTTCACCAGTTTAAACTTGGTGCCATGTTTCTTGTTTAAAAAATCCAAAGCCATCTTTGCATAGATTCTGTTTTTCAAAGCATTATATTCCTCTAAATTCCTTGCAAACAAGCTAAAAATTTTATAGCGCCAACAACGTCGAGTAGAATGAGCAAGATCGGGGGGGGGGGGGGAACTCACAGCACATGTAAAATGCTGTAGCCGCTGAAAAACAATCAAACAACAAATCCAAAGTAAGATGACTTGAACTTGACTACTACTCCTTACGTCCTAAATAAGTAAGTTATCACATTGTCCCAAACTCTCACGATTAAAGATAACGATGCAAAAAGGAAACCTTCAAAATTAATAAGTCGTGCCATTTGATTAATTTCCATCATCCCCATTACCTAATATTTTAAGAAAGGTCATTCTAGAGATTTCAACAACAAAACCTAACATTCAGCTTTATCAGACATCCTAACTAAGTACAAGCGATTTCTTTTACTCTGCAGAGTGTCAAGATTTCAAGCAAATGTACAGAAAAAAGGTAGAGAAACGCACATTCATAGCAATAAGAGGAAATCAATGAACTTAAGGCTAATGATGTTGCAATGAATATCAACGATTTTATTTGTACTCAGCAAAATGAACCCAAGAAAAGCTTTGGTCGAGTCCAAGAGCCATTCTCCTTCACCTTTGAAGCAAAGAAGTTGCAATCGAAGCGAAGAACACTTTCCAGATACCGACAACTAGACTAGGTTCAAAAAGCTTATATCTGTACCACGTTTATCATTGTAGAATTCCAAGGCAGTTTTTGCACAAAAAAGGCTTTGAGCAAAAAGAAGCCCTTCTGGAAAGATGCAGTTTGGAATAAAATCATTAATAATACTTCTAAAGCCATTCTTGTATTTCTTGCCTTCTGAGGATACAAAGGCATCATCATTTTCTGGAGGCTTCCTCCATGAAACATTGGTGATGTCATATATAGCTTTATCTTCAACAAGGTCTTTAGTTTCAGAGCTACATCCTTCATTGAAGTTCAAGTACCTTTACTTTACTTCAAGGCTGATTCTGATTCAGAATGGACCAGGGAAGCATTACAAAAAGTCAATTAATTAGTCAAACACGTACTAAATTACTAACAAAACATATTCTTGAATGTGTTTTGCGTGTAATAAAAAGTTCCAGGATAAAGAAATTGGATAATTCAAACCACAAACTTAAGATTAAATAGAAAAATCCATCCTCTAGTCTACGGATACTACTTTACAAAATGGCACTTGTCCATTTGGAAGTAGGTTTCTAATTTCCACGTCCTTAACGGCCTGTTTAGTAACCAGTACTAAATTGTGGAAATGGTAATGAAATGTTAATGTAATTTTGGTAAGAATATCTCTTGATAAATTTAAAGACCATTACCACTTAAACATGTGGTATTAGGTAGTAATGAAAAATTGTGAAAAAAAAAAAATTTATGATCAAACTTTCATTACCATGGTAATGACATGCTATATATCATGAAAATTTACAATACAAATAATTCTCATTACCACCAACTAGTATTATTAACCAAATGGGCTGGAAACTGTCAAATGTTCAAAATTTTTAAGATTCAAACTTTCAACAAAAATACCCTTAGTTGTATAGTTCTTCCGTTCTAAAGTACTTGCAACACTTCTCTCTTTTGGATGTTTCACAATACTTGCAATATTACCCTTTTTTTGTCAAAAAGCAATTACATCATTCTCTATTTTACCCTCAATTCTTACTCAATACCTCATTAACTTTTTGCCTAATATTACTGGGGGTATTATGGACATTATGCACTTAAAAAAGACATTTCTTAAAACTTGTGCCAAAAGGCAATGTTGCGAGTAATTTGGAAAGGAGGAAGTAGTTCTCTAATCTCTTATTCATACAACCACTCATAGGTGACAACATCTCAACTGACACACACTGAGAATATGTAAAATTAAAGTAATTGCAGAACAAATGAGCTTAAACTGTAATGATGTACATGCAGCTGCTGCAACAAACAGAAATTCAAAACGTTTTCATGGAATATATAGAAGAGAACATTAACTTAAAAACTTAATATTATCAAGGTGGAAACTGAATGTTAATACAAAATTTGAGGATCACTGGACAAAAAGAGAACCATAAGCTACAAAAAGCTGCAAGGTATGTGAGAAAATTTTTCAAAAACTAACCTTTGGAAATGACTTATAATCTGATATCTGGCGTCTGGTGTTAGTGTGTTTACATAAACATTCAAGACGTCGCTTCACAGCATCATACAGACAAAAATGGATACAGATCATAGTTAAGCAAATATAATTTAAAGTTAAAGAAGGAAAGTATAGAGAGATTCACAAGAAAAGTCGCTGTAGGATATTGGAGTCGTTCAGGACGTTGCTGCCATCGAGATTTTTCCCTACAATAACCAGATTTAAGTATGCAAACTCATAAAGATCTGAAGGTTCAACTAAATTCATAAAAAAATTAACAAAAATTCTTAATTAATTTGTAATTCACCACAAAAAGACAAAAAGAATAATATTAAAATAAACAAAATCAAAAAGATATTTTAAAACAACAAAACTCTCGCTCTATCACGTCCTACCAAATAAGGGTGATTAATTAACCTTACAAATAATCGTTACTCCCTTCGTTCTTTTACGTTTTTCCACCTTACTATAACGGGTAGTTTCATAAGTTTTTCCACTTTAGAATACTCTCCATGATAATCACATCAACATAGATTATGAGAAATTTAATGATGCCTGCTTGTTCTTTTGAGCTTTGGTTCAAATACACTTGATTGACCAACCAACTGAGATAGTTACCTATTTTCTCCCCCGACGTCGAAGTTGGCTGTAAAAATAGGTTGATTCTATGAAATCAAAAACCATAGTGATGTAAGATGATTTGTAGTAGGGTCAAGACACCTATATCCTTTTTGATGTACTTCATATCCAACAAACACAAATTTAATTCCCCTGGGTATAACTTTGGTACGTTGAGTTTTTGGTAGATGTACATAGACTGTACATCCAAATACTCTAGGATCTTTTGTGCCTCGGTGCGCCTCACGTTTTTTTAAATTAAGGGTTAGGTTTCATGGTCGTAGATGGACATATTCAACTGATGGTTTGAACATAATCAGGAAAAAACTGAGTTGATATCCCCATCCTTTACCTTCGTATAATTTTAGATTTTATTTGAAAAAGGTCATAACTGAGTAATTGAATTTGAAGTTTGTTTGAAAAAGCTAGGATATGCCAATTTAAAAGGTCAAATCTAAACTTTTAACGCTAAATTCAAAACTAAAATGACCAAATCACTTAAGTATTGAAATTGGTCTTTTATGCCTAAAATTTGGTACTACCTCCTATTCACTATTCAGCTCAATGTCCTATTTACTTTTTCACACTTGCCAAGATAACATTTCAATTCTTAATATCTCTTATGTGCATAATTAAAAATTATAGATTGTTGATTTTTATAATCTTTGCACTAAGTCAAAACAAACAAGATCCAACTAGGCTATCACGGCAGCTACAAACGAATGGAAATCAAATCCTTTCTCTATAACATTGTCATGTTTTTGCCTTGCACGATTCTGCCATATCTCATACCTAAGTTAATTAGCATCGAACTTTTCAACACCTCTTACAAGGCCTCTGCAACCTTTTAGCGAGTATATATTAATTAGCAGTGACATGCTATAACAAGAAAGGAAGAAGATTGTTACTTCCAAATTCAAAATCAATTTAATGTAGGTAGACAAGAGGGTAAAAACCTGAACAAGATGTTGACGATTCATTCTAGAACACTAATACTTTTTGGCAAGAGAAATAACAAGCTTTATGTTGATTTTATCATTGTCTTTGCATAAAAACATCATGGTTTAGACGCTTCCTTTAATTACTATCTACATAATCATCCACCAAATCCTTACTGATCACGAAATCATCGGACCTATTCGAAGAAATAAAACTTTGTAAGTAGTTAAGTCATCAAATCAATTCCAAATGTCAATTCCAAACGTTTAATATTGATTTCCATGCTAGAATTAGGTGATTTCCGATGTCCTAAACTTTATTTAATATTTATCTTCACATAAATTTAATGTTCTTGCTTTAATTTATTTACTTTATTTGTATCATTTTAATTATTTGTCATAGTAGTATTAAATTAATTATCAACTACATTTGCTTGTTTGATATCTCGTGATTATAAATTGAATAAATACATTAATTCGCTTCCTTGTGTTCGACCCGCAGCTACATGTACACCATGTGCTTGCTGTTTAAATAAAATTTCCTAGCACATACCATAACACTCGACCACGAGCACCTATGTGGTTCCTTAGGGCGTTTTCGCCAGAACACCTCATCTCCAATTTGCCAGACCCACCACCAATTCGAACACCAATGACCACCAATTCGAACACCAACTGGCCACCAATTCATTGAAATTAATCAATTTTAGGAAAGTATTTAGGGTTTTAATTCGAAATTGAAATTAGGTAAAAGATGTACAATTCACATGAATTTCATCAATCTAATTGTATATTCATTCAATTGAAACAATATAGCATCAAATTTTCAAACCCAATTGTCACCCAGCAATGCGGGAAACCTAGTTGATTACACTTTGCATTCTGATCTTGAGGGAGCAGAGACTGACTAAATTTCAGTCTATAACACTAATCTTTCCAAAAAAAAATCGATTATGAGGTGATGGGTCCAGTTTTTAGTGGCTTTTGGTGGTTCTGATGGTGGTATGGGGATGTAAAGGTGGCAGTGTTTCAATAGGCAGTTCTGGAAGTTGAGGCTTTTGGTGTTTCTGATGGTGGGCTGCCATTGATTAGGACAATGAGCTTTGGAAATAAAGAAGATGATGATGAAAGAGGTGGTGGTTGCAGCTAGTTGCACGGAGGGGGGTTCATTGGCGGTCGTGGAGAAGGAGGGATTGGGTGGAGGTTGGTGGGGGTGTAAAGGTTGGTGGGAGGGTGAGGGTGGCGTAAAGGGTGGTTGGGGTTATTTCTTTTTCTTTGGAAAATAAAATCAAATAATTAAAAAGTCAATGGTCATTAAGGTTGGATAACAGTCAGGAGCAGGTCATTTCATTGAAAATTATTCTTATTCTTGTTATTATTATTGTTATTCTAATATGGGTCTCCCACTCTTAATTTTGTACCCAAAATTGAAGGTAACACTTTGCGTAATATTGTTTATTTTTAAACAAAAAAAATACCGAGTATATATATTGTAATAATTTATCTCTTAATTTTAACATTATAATAGTAAGGTAAATTGTAATTTGGATCAGGAACGGTTATGAAAAAGAGATAAAACCTTCGGAGGAGATTGAGATATCGTTTTTTGCCTTGGCATGCATGCTTGACTGTATACTAGGTAGAGCTTCAGAAAGTAACAACAATTTAGCTAAGCATATTAATCAAACTAATAAAATTGAAGCCAAAGAAGATTAAAAGTGAGGGATCGAAAAATTCACCTATACATACAAAACAAGTAGTCAATAACACTGCTTTGGTCTCCCATGGATCTGTAGCAGGGGGGAGAAAGAGAGGTTTCTAGGTTTGGTGCACTATGATTAATTTCTTTAGGCTGCATATTCTGCATTCAGAAATTTTGTGATTCCTTTTTATTATATATTGGTAATTTTAAAGCAACAAGCAATAACAATCAAAAAACATCACAAAGAAATACATTTTTTCATTCATCACAACATTTCCACGTAAATATAACCACATTCATCTTCCATAATTGAATCCTAAATAAACTTAGGTGCTTTTCATTGTTTAAGGAAATCATTTGGTGATATTTGTTATGTTAAGGACATTAATGCGTGGCTGTAAAATCCACTATTCAATAAAAAAATTAGCATTTCATAGCATGGTGTCTTTCGACGAAAGTGGTCTTCATTATCTTGCTTCATTTTTGTTTAATTACGGTACCATTCTAAAGATTTCAGGGTTAAGTTGAAATTTTGTTTACCCAATACATAAATTTATCTTAACGGGTGATGGTTTTCTTAATTTTTCCTTTTAAAAATCAATATAATCGGATTAATCTTCCACAACGGACTTCAAATCTCATGATCATCACAAAGAAATCGTCAGCGTATAAACATTATCAATCATCAAGTGAAACCTTTGCATTCATCACAACATTTAAAATCAATATAATCGCACGCAGTAATCTTTCACACTCCAAAACCAACCAAACTTCCAATCGAAAACAATTTTCACTCTAAATTAACAAATACAACAACATTTGTGAGTAAGAGAAACCCTAAATGATCGCAATAGAAATTGATCAAAAATAAATGAACAGACAAAAAATAGGGCATTTATAAAGAGACGATACCCTGGATTGAGTAGCGTAAAACTGCGAAATCCAGGCTTCCGGTCGGCTTACTTTGTTCATCTTGGCGATGCTTCTTTCCATCTCTCTGGCTCTCTTTTTTTTGTTTCTCTTTTTGTGTGGACTATGGAATAATTGTGAAAAGCCCCATTGAATGCTCTTTTATAGGTTTGGATACGCAAAAATGCAAATTGACTATATATGGATTAGAACATAATGTATATTTAAGAGGATCAAGTTAGCAAATTAGTGAAATGGGTTATACACTGATTACTGGTGTAAGAAGGTAGCTTCTTTCATTTAAGTGTATGAAGGTGAATGTGGGTTCAACTAAGAATTCAGAAACACATTGGTAAATCAAATGGATTTGTTCCTCATGTGCTGCATTCCATATGCTGCTGTTAAACCTCTTTTAGACCAATATTTGACCTTGACTCAAAATTTTGGTTCTTATTTTCTTATACCAATGTGTTTAGATTCAAGGTCTTAGTCTAACAAAAAAACGTTTCAATGGGTCTAATCTTTTCAGATTAAACCCAATTTGAAGGACTTATACTAACTTAGACCCGCACTCATTTTGAACTCTAAAATTATAATAATAGTGGAGTAAAAACTGTATTTGTAAACAAAAGTCATTTTTGTGTTTTTAGAAACTAAAAACAAAAAGTCGAAAATGATACCAAATAAGCCCTAAGTTCGTTATAAGTTTTTAGCTGTTTTACTTATTTATATATATAATTACTAATGACAACATTGCTTTTAAACAAATAAAATTAAAGTTAAATTCAATTCTACATGAACAATGATTAAAATTACATATTTAATTTTTTAATAAATAGATTAGCAAATAATTAGTGTTATAGTAGTTTTTTCTTTAAAAACTTAAACTTGTCAACTTCAGCACTTTCATGGTCGTGCATCCAATACAGGGATGTATAATGTATTGTACCGACCTATTAAAAACTTGCAGGCTTATAATGCCAACTGTGATTTCAACAACTTAAAATTAAACAAGATTTAAAAATTAAAAAAAAAAAAAGAGAGGAGAAAATAGTGGGTTTTAAAGGATGTGAATTATGCAATGTATGGTTGATGATCACTGCTAAAAAAAGGAAAACTTAAGTTTGGGTTGCCAGCTTTTCGGAAGGTAATAAGGAGGAAGGCTTATCCAAAAGTAAGATGACCTTTTTTGCTTGCTGCAGGGCTGATTTCCTCCAAGAGGAAGGCCGTAGCAGCAGCACCGGTTCAACGCCTAGGAAAAGCAGCAAGAGGAGGAATAAAAGAAGGTTTATTAACAGGAGATTACACAGTATTAAGGCCAATAATTTTACTGATCATTCCAAAATGATGTCCATTGCTACCGTTGTTAAGACCCTCTCTTTAAGGAGTACCGCGACCAAAGGTTCGTATAATCATATACTCGATCTCCAAACTCTGTTTAGGTGGGAGTCGGAGCCATTTTACGTTAGAGTAATGACATATTGTTGAGTCATGTATTATATTGCCAAAATGATTTGAGTCTTATGTGATGATTCGAGCATTATGATTAAATTCCTAAAAAATGATGGTTATTAAAGGTGATGAATGAATGAGTCGTTTGAATTTTGAGATTGGTTTTGGTCATATCTAAGTTGGTTTAGGTCATATTCGAGTCTAAATTATTGAGAAAATGTTTATGGAAAAAGGATTTATCGATTATTAGTTATGATTTTCGAGTTGGATCATCGGGCTAACAATGTTGTTTTCACATATGTTAGGAAATGGCACATGATATAGAGTATATATAAAATGAAATATTGGGTTTCGATTATTAGCTTAAACTTTTTGTTGAGTTGGTTATTCGACGTGATATTAGAAGTCTAAATCATGATTCTATAAAGTGTGCACGCCATCTTTAATTCTGGGACAAACAATCCCAACATCTTAAATGCTTGTAGCAAATTTCTTTATTGTTATCGTGTTTCTATGTCACAGGAAAGAAACAGCAGCAGATGATTGAGCATGAGAGATCAGTCGCAGGTCAGAAAATTTCAGCTCAGACATTCACATTTCGACAAATGGCTATCGCAACCAATAACTTCAGCATCGAAAACCTTGTGGGTGAAGGAGGATTTGGCAGGGTATACAAAGGCTACATTGAAGGTGTAGATGAGGTATACTTGTTTGTTTACTCTAATATACCAGCTTCATTGAAAACAAATGACTTTTCGATGCTCTTAGCGTGTTTTCTTATGTTTTGTTTCATTTCAAACAGGTTGTGGCCGTGAAGCAGCTTGACAGGAATGGAATGCAAGGAAATAGGGAATTCCTTTCTGAAGTTTTCATGCTCAGCCTTGTCGATCACCCGAATCTGGTCAATTTGATTGGATATTGTGCTGATGGTGATCAGAGAATTTTGGTATATGAGTACATGGCTGGTGGGTCATTGGAAGATCATCTTCTAGGTAAATATAAAAGAAGAAAACCTTTGATCTTGCACTAATTCATGAACGCATCTAACGTTGAACTAGACCAGTTAGTGATTGACCCGACTCGAAATTGACCTAAAACCTGATAGGAAATTAGTGGGTCATAACTAAAATTTTTTGACTCTAACCCAAAACCCGACCCAAATATGGTGGATAAAAAATGCGTCAATCGAACAAACAAACAACACAATTTTCGGATAATATGACATAAATTACTCAATTAGCATTTGTTTTGGATGCATATACTATAGATCTTCCACCAGACGCAAAACCGTTGGATTGGTATACTAGGATGAAGATAGCAGAGGGAGCTGCAAAAGGGCTTGAGTACTTGCACGAGATTAGCAAACCGCCAGTGATCTATCGTGATTTCAAAGCATCAAACATCCTTTTAGATGAAGAATTCAATCCTAAACTCTCTGATTTTGGGCTTGCTAGAATAGGTCCAACCGGAGAAAAGGATCATGTCTCAACTAGAGTCATGGGGACCTATGGATATTGTGCACCTGAGTATGCAATGACTGGTCAGCTCACCACCAAATCTGATGTTTACAGCTTTGGAGTTGTCTTTCTTGAGCTTATCTCGGGGAGGAGAGCGATCGATACTACTAAACCAACTTCTGAACAGAACCTGGTTAGTTGGGTAAGTCACAATTTCTCTAACTTAATTCACCGAGATACAATATATAACATATTTTGGGATCAAAACCATCTGGGGCGAATTCGGAATACTAGTATGCCTACTGTAAAAACTCGGGTGTTTTTTAATCAAATGATAGACTGGGGCCTAGATTCTCCCTGACCATTAGCTTAGCATGTATCAAACACCTAGATTCTCCCAAATTTCGCGTCTTGCACATAATTCTTGATTTTTCTTGTTGAAGGTGTAACAATGAGTTTGATCATGCAGGCAGAACCAATGTTCAAGGATAGGAAATTGTTCACGACAATGGCTGATCCATTACTAGAAGGGAACTATCCTGTCAAAGGCTTGTATCAAGCCCTTGCAGTCGCAGCTATGTGTCTTCAAGAAGAGGCTAGCACACGGCCTCTGATAAGTGATGTTGTAACTGCTCTCGAGTTCCTAGCATCACCAGAAGACGATCTTGGCAACCTTAGATCAGATTCACTCATCATTAAAGCTGTCGAGGAAGCCAACAGACAGAGCGATCAAGAGGAATATATACAAGACGATCAACAGGAAGACGAAGAAGAAAATAAAGAGGAAAATCGAGATGACTACACAGTAGAAGTAGATTCATTACCCGAATATACACTTTGATGCACAAAGGTTATGAGGTCACCCCGTCCGACATCAAATGAATCTGTGCGAGATAAATTTTCGAAATGTAGATTTTGGAACTTGTCTTTATATTTATAAGCTAGAGTATGTAGATTGTAGCGAAAATTTCTTCTTCAATGACGAGAAATTAGATTCGAGGTGAAATTCTTTTCTTCTTCAAGGGACTTGTTTTTTGAGCTCCCTAAGAGGCTATCATTTGTCTGAAATCAAGAACAATTGTTTAAAGGCTCAATCAATATAAGCATGGTGATTGAAAGAACTTCCTTTTTTTTCTTTTCCGTGATCAACATCCAACAATTGATTAAAAAACAGACATTTTACGCATAACTTTGACCACATTTAAATGACTTAATATTATGTGCAGTTTTTATTTATATGGAGTTGCAGATGAAATTACAAGGGTAAGGTTGCATATATCTGACTTCCAAATCTGACCCAAGTGAAAGTCAGTTAATAGTAATGGGTAATAGAACTATGTTCGATCTGCCACCCGAAATTCATTTGAGGATAACACTTGATCGGATCAATCTATATAATGAGGAATAGCCAGTATTTAGCTTCAGAATCATGATGTTTGAAAAGACTAATAATGGTGGGCAAGTAAAATAGAGATTTCACCATCTCTCCTCACTTTGGTGATTTAAAATTTTTTTTCTTAATTTTAGGATATATACAGGAAAAAAATGGAGCTTTCAGCCTTGCCACTAATAGTAGTTGTGGCCTATATTATTGTAAGGTAATTATCATACACTTATAATAGATTATTATATGGGATATAGTATAGGATCTTCCTAATGAGCGTCTTAAAACGTTTATTAATAAGGATATGTATTTATTTTTAGTAGTAAACTAGAATATATTTTAAACTTTGAATTACATAAACACTAATTATATCATCTAAAATAACATAAAATTTGAAATCTATATATGATCATCTGGAGCTTCTAACACTATCAAGAAACCAACTCAACCATCAGCTATCCATCAGCTTATGCTGATGGTTCTAGCCTCGAGATTGGTTCTATACTCTATCCAACACTTGTACAATTACTTACAAATTGGAAGATCTATATACACCAGATTAAGAAGAAAAAAGAAGCTGTTCTGCCTTGCACAATAGCTTAAAACTTGAAAATTAAACATCAAATTGAACACTAATCATATATTCATATCTGATTTAAGATTTCTATAACTAAACCCACCAAATCTCTTACTTTCTGAAACATCCACAGCAGAACACATACTAGGAAGAAAACTACTGTTATTGTTGTTACTGCTGCTGCTGTTTCTCCGCTTCTTTCGCCAACTCAAACTCAGCAACGAGCCAAACGTAGCTGTCTTAGCTCGAGTAGTTGAAAAGCTAGTCGCGGGTTTTTTGACAGAGGGAAAACTAGCAGTATGACTAGCAATTCCTACACGAGTTTTTGACTCGCACTTGTTAGAGGTTTCACCACAATCTAACTCGAGCCTACGAAAATACTCGATTTCCTTCCTGATAAGGGATCCTACTGTGCCTCTGGTGCCTATTGCTAATGGAGCTGTTGTGCCCATTTTTTCTGTGATGAGTATGTTGGTTGAGGTGCTTCCCTTATATAACATAATTTAAGCAAGTTGTGGTTTGATTTTGGACAAAAAAGTGACTGTTTAAGGGGAAAGTTAGGCTTGTAAATGAAGCACAGTATGATGACTACTTGGTCTTTTTCTGTGTGGGAAGATTGCTTTAGGCTTCAGGCATGTTTGATCCTTTGCTTTATAGAGTAGTACTTGTCTGCTTTATCTAAAGTGGGCAAGTAACATGAGACATTCCTTTACATTTGAAAGGGACTTTGGTATACCATAAAATTCATCAAAATAGTATTTTAGCGGTGGAAATCATGATTTCAATTCGGATCTTAATTGAGTTAAATTCAATTGATGAGTCATTCATAATACTCGTATCAAGGTGTATATTTCAAATTGAGTTGGTTTCCGATGTCTAATGTAATTTCGGTTTTATTCAAGTTTGAGTTGGAGAAAAAATTAATGTCAAGGTAAGGGTGATTTCGTACAAGCAAGAGAGGAGAATTGATTCTAATTAAGGCGGTGAGAATTTAAGTTTTATTAAAATTCGAGTTAGATAAAATTTTTTGATTTCGGGTAAGGATAATCCCTATAGGCAAGAGGGGGAATTGATATTCATGTAGGTAGTGAGAATTAAACCTTTATCAATTATCACAAAGCCTTCAATTCAACTATTAAACCAACTAACGATTCTTAACTAAATTAGATAATTAAGATTGATTATAGTTTTACCCTATTTTTACAAATCTAGTGATATTGGAGTACAACTTTTCACTATGATCATAGTATTTTAGAGCCGAAAATCACGCCTCTTTCAACAAGTAATTTGGGGAAATGAGTAATAGCTAGCCAAGCAAAGATACAAAAACAAAGAAAGCAGGATTGATTATATTTGGGAAATGTTTTTTCAGAGTAAAAGTTAAGTAAATGATTAAGGTGGATGAATTAGTATGATGAATGATACAAACGTGAATGGCTTTGAGTGGGTGGCCGTAATGAGCATTACTTTTTTGGTCTGCCTTATTCTATTCATCTATTCCTTTTGCCTAATGGCCAATATCTTAAGTGGGTAGATAAACACTGGTATAGTTTTGACCTAGCTAATGAAGGACCATACTATAATACTCTTAATAATAAAGTTTAATATCCATAATTGTAATAATTCATTGTGCTAATCGCTAGTGCCCACTCGAATCATTTCTACAATAGTAAGAGTATTATTCAATTGCAATTCAATTTTTCATATCCAACATATAGCTACCAATATATTTTATTATATGATATGAGTTGACCATTTTTTATATTTATCTTTTATTGGTTTATAATTTAATCCCTAATTTTAGTTCTATTTAAATTATATATATATATATATATATATATGTAATTGCCTTTTGATTTTTTATTTAGTCCCTAATCAATAATCATCAATCACCCACTTAAAATGTTTCATATTATGATACGTAATTAGGTACCCATCATAAGTCATAAGTTTTAACCCTAATTTGAGGTAGCATATAAAAATTTAATTTTAGTACAACATATGTATACCTCTTACATAAAGAAACATATTACAGTAATTCTTTATTTTATATTCTGATTTATACAATCTAAAATTTACATTCAGAAAGATGATGAGTACTACATTTGTAAACAACAAACAAAATCTTCTCACTTTTTTAATAAGTTTTGCAATAATTAGGTTGATTTTGCTATACCAATTCAAGTGATAACTACTCGAAATTTTTGAACATAACCTTGATAGTCAATGTGACACTTCAAGCTTCTCAAACGTGCTTAAAGTAAAATTAAAAGTGACGTAAATATCAAAATATAAGAATACTTGAACAAAAAAACTGTACCTGCATTTCTCTATAAAATGCTTCAAATTTACACTTAACAATAATTTCCCTCAATGGACAAAATTGGCATTTGCGTAGGTGTAATATAGACTAGCCAGGTAGCCTTATTTCAAGTTTATGACATGAATATATAACTTATTGGCTTATTTTAATCACCTAATCTTATTAGTTAATGAAATTCATCCTGCTTTATGAATTTGCAGAACGGTTAATAAATGTTGTACTATTTGATAAACAATTAGAGCATACTATTTGGAAGATGGCTTGAATACCTCAACTTCCGATGTGAAGCAAGAGCACATTGTAGCGCGCTTTTCACAGTTGCCCCTTCCCTAAACAATGCTTCGTATAAGTGGCATACGAAAGAGGTCAATTCTTCCTCCTCGTGGTCACAAAAAACCTTGGATGATTCCGTGCTATTCTCAAGGTCACTATCTTCCCAGTCACTTGTAGGACTCAATGCTTCGGGTGGTTCTTCATCTTCTGCTTCCTCTTTGAGGCTGAACTTTCCGTTCTCCAAAACATCAAAATCATTAGTCCCAGGCAAAGTTTCTGATTGTGTATGACGAGGTTCCCTAGTTGGACATATAACAGCTTTCGCACCTGAGTCTAGTAAGGCCTTGATTAATGGTTTAACTAACCCGAATCTTCCTGTGCTGATTACAATTCTGTCTCTCCAGGATCCAGCCTGAGAGAATATGGTATCAGACTTATTACTCCAAATGATGCATAAAAGTGAACCTTGAGGATTACAGTTTTTACGAACTTTCATCGTTGCAATATCTTAGTTTAATCTCAAAATAATCATAACAGCTTCATCAGTAGATAGATTACAGTTAAATGAGAAAGGGAATACAAAAAAGTACGATTCATAATAATAGAGGCTAGTAATACCTTCATCGTAGTTAAAAGAGCTAGTAGCTCCATACCATATCCTTTAATCACATGTCAAATACAAATAACTAACCTAAGAAAGGATGAAGTCAAATTAGTTATTTTTCATGAAGTTGGTGACTTGTTGATTACTTGCATTACTTTCCTCTTATTACTTGCATTATTGTCCATCTCATTAGTTCACCTTCAAACCGCAATATCCAACACGATTCTTTGTTGCTCATCGCTTCCCCTCCTTAGCTCGTATTATAACATACATGTACAGGGGAAAACTCACAAAGGTTTTTTCTAGTCAACAAGGTATCTAATGCCTTTCTTTATCAGATATGGAAACTAAGGGGATTCTTCTTGGTCAATAAACACCAAGCTTCTATCCTAAAATCTTCTGTCTAAGTGAAGCAAAGAGGGAAGATCTCACTAATATTATTAGTTACTATTCCATTATAATAAACTTTTAGAATCTTTTGATCTTGTACGAAAACTTCTAATTTGACACTGGACCACAAAATTCAGCAAGCACCCAGCCATCCAAAGACAAGACATATATCCTATTTATGATACACAAATTCTTGTGAGAGACGGTCTCTTTGAGAGACCATCTCTAACTAAGTCGGCCCATTATATATTTTTTAAAATATTGTAACTAGGCATTATGAATGATGTAAGTAGACATTTAAGATATTCAAAGTAGGTAGTAAGAATACGGTAAGTAAGCATTAAGAATAATGTAAGTATGCATTAAAAATACGGTAAGTAGGCATTAATCTTTTAATGGGCTGGGCTTGAGACATGTCTCTCAAAGAGATGGTCTCTCAAGAGACTAGCTGTTTATGATAAGGTTGATAGCTTCAAATTAGGCATCTCTTCTCTAATTTGATATTCTTGTTTTCCTAATGAACATGTTGCTATTTTGGAAAAGGCATTTGACACTACATCAGTTTTCCAACAAATGCAGATGTGCATACAAGGAACATAATTTCCAATCAGCAAATTCGACTAAACTAAATACTTTATTCAAAGTCTTCAAGAATTGAAGTATTCTCTTAGATTATATGGAAATGAATCGTGAAGCTCAAAATGGACACGCATAAAATGCAAACATACCATCCAAGGAACATCCTCAGCTGTTAGACGCATGGATGGAACAGTCCTCCTAAACATATATGCTCCAACTTCACGGTCATCTTCCATAACCTTCAAAGACAAGCAAATTAATGAACCCCCAATTTTGGAAGAAATAAATTTGCAACGGAGAAAAAAAAGGTAAAGCATACCTGAGTTTGGCGCCCAATGTACCGATGGACAACACAACCAATTTGGAAATAAGGTTTATATGCCACCAAGTCTGCAATGGTTGAGATGGAGTTGAGTTTTGACATTTCCTTTCTACCCTTAACAGACGATAAAACGTTAATACGAACACTCTGTAGAAACTTTTCAGCAAGCTCCCCAGGTTCAGCGACCACAAATACATCATTCTGCCAACTACAAATTTATTTTACCACAACTTCAGTTACTAGTCAATAGCACAAACTTCAGAAAAAAAATGCAAGGAAGTAGACCTTGGAGATGGAAGACTATATAATAAAATAGGTCAAAGGCATTAACCTTATTACAGAACCCATTGTGTCACTTTGGAGTGCTAAATGAACAATACCCGCTTGTGGTGAACTCTTCAGCTTATTTGATAATGATTGCACAGGCAATGAGAGCTGTCTGGGTCCTGGCGAAGATTTTGGGGGCGAAGAAGTCAATCTTAAAGGCTCATGGTCATTCAAACACATAGGTGGCACCAAGTCAATTCGGCCAATCCTTTGAACAACATCTGGACTATACAACAATGGACTTGATGGGAAGCTTCCAGTAAACATAGGAGAAGTAAATGGGGAGGATACTGAGGTACCAGCCATTGCCTTACTAGAATTTGAAGTTCCTGTTAAGGTAGACAATCTAACTCCACTACGAGAACAAAGTGTTTTGAGTGCCGTTGTATGATGCACAATTCTTCCAGAATCTGGACTATTCAAAGCTTCCACAAGAAGTACATTACGTCTCCATCCCAAAGAAGGACTATTATCATCTAGCAATGCAAAAGAAAAAAATCGTTGAAGACACATTTAGTTCTTTATAAAGGCCTTTCTGATTTAGATCAAAAGGCAAATTAGATCCTCTGTATGTGTGCAAGTTGAATAGAGGATAGAAAAGAAGAAATACAATAGGTCACAGCAAAAAAAGAAGTGCTATAGGTTTTAATCACTAACTTAAACATCAAAACTAGTACCATTTGCAGACTTTGTGTTAGACGAAATTTGAGATTTTACACCATCCGGCAATCTCTCGTCCTGTTGGTATGGCCACATAAGTCTCTGACAAACACTTTTAAATGCCTCAGAATTATGTTTGATGTACTCCTCTGCAGCAGTTTCTAACCTCAACCAACCCACAGGGTCTGTTTCATCAAGGTCCATGTCACATCGATCATCAACTGTAAGGAAATTCGACACAAATGATTTTGCAGTGAGATTCTTTGTCATCTGAAGGCAGAAAGAAATATACAACACAGTCCAAACGAAAAGCAAAAGCTCCTAAGAGATAAAGTGCAACCCCGACCTTAGCATCAACAAAGTTTTTACAACCCAACAATAAAACAAAGGCACATTAATTGGCATCATAAAGGATTTCAGAAAGTCACTCAGAGTTCTACCAGGATTAAATCGGAAGTAATGTATGTCAGGAAGCAATGATAACAGTGTACTCAAAGCCTCCTCAACTCGTTCCACAGAACATGCACTCTCAATTAACACAGGTACTGTGTCCAAAATTGCCCATCCACCCTTCCTGACCTGTAATATTAATTTGTTTGTAAAAATTTCTTCATTCCACTTAGTTTACTTAAACTTCCATTTGAAATTAAGGCCATCATCAAATAATGATATTGATATCAACATCTAAGTAGAAAGAAAGAACATGTTGATATATTATCCTTCAAAGAATAAAAGGCAAATAAATTTATAACCTTTGTTGGAACAGAGCCACACCCAATAGAAACCAAACAATCAATTTTAGTGTCAGGCCACAAAAGTTGGGCTTCCCGTATGGCAAATATGGTTGGGTTATTAGCCAATATCGCACCATCTTGCCAGCGATTGACATCTGCTTAAGACAAGAAATATCAAAATCATGAGAAACTAAGGAAAGGAAAATTGAGAAATTAATAAGAAAAAAACTAAACAGCATACTAATTACCATCTGAAAAATCATCTAAATAGTATGGCGCGGCAGATGACGCTCTTATAGCTTGCCAAACCATGTGTTTGCAACTCCCAATAAAAGAATTGTATTTGTATCCATTTTCCGCACTTGTGATATCTCCACCTGACAAGCTGATTGCCGAACTTTCTAAAGGTGACATATACATCTCTGGCGTTCCAGCTGGATACTGAAAATAAACTTTCAACATTTAATGGGTAAACAAAGAAATGGAATGATAAAAACCACATTGGATGTCATTTTTATTTGGAAAAATATCAAATATGTCCACCAATTGAAGTTTTTTAATATTCTAAATTGCACATGAATGATAGTCTCATCATTGTCTTTAGTCCACAAAATGATGAATTAATATAGATAAAGAAAATTGCTTCTCAGCTCAAAGGTGGTTTTTGCAAAGAGAACATGAAAAAAGATGGTTTTGAGGGGAAAAATAAGATGTGGGTATTCCTAATTTGATAAGCATATATAAAGGTAGTTATTCGATTCTCTTATTACATGCAAATTCCCGCGATAATGTCATGAAAAGAGTGGAAGGATAATTATTATAGTAACCTGGTAATTCCGAAATACAAACGGCTGTGCAGGAACTACACTAACAAGAGTAGAGACAACAAAAACTTTAGGTATTCTTTTCACAGCAGAATCTATCAGAAGGTCTCCATCTTCGTCAGCACACATCTCTTTCAACAGTCTCTCAAACTGATCTGCACTGTGCTGCAAGAAACTATTACTAGCATCTTACTTTGAGCAGGGTATGAGTTCAACTTTACAAGACTAGTTTGCAGGGACAACGCAAAAATTGAAAGAAATTCATACTTTTGCTCCATGTACAGCGACTCTGAATCTCTGAGATGAACTTTTATACAGATGATCCAGCTTCTCCCTCCAACTTGCTACCTCATTGTCTTTTGAGACGGGTTCAGTAAAGACAAGTTTGCCTGATCAAGCAATTGAGATCAATTCAGATTTCAAAAACAATATTATATATATATATATATATATATATATATATATATATATATATTGAAAAAAATAATAATAATTGGAACAGAATAGTAAATGAAGTGCATACACTCACCAAGTTTCTTGTATATTTCCTCACACTTATCTAATGTCATTGACTTGATACCAAGAGCCACAGCTAGCATCCCACCAGTTGATGTACCACATATGAGGTCAAACATTTCATGTATTGGTTTCCCTGTCCCCTTCTCCAATTCTTTCAGGATTTTCACAGTTGCAAGACCTTTCATTCCACCCCCATCCATTGCGAGAATCCGAAGCCCTTGTTTTGTTATTGGTCGCCCCTTGACCGCACGCCGTAAAATTTCATTCTCTCCTGAATCAAATAAGAAAAAGAGAATCACTGCAATGAACCTCAAAAAGTAGAAAAGGATATCAAGTCTCCGAACAAACCAAGAATTGCCAATGCCCGAGCAGCAGCTTTATTGACCCGTGGCTCAGCTGTTGATGTCAAGTGCATAAGAAGTTCCTGCAGACTTTCAGAAGTAACTAGCTGTTGTCGATTCTCCAAACAGAAAGCCAAATTTCCAACCACCAATAGCGCTAATCTTTGGACCTAATAAAAACATTAATCAGCTTCCAGAAAAGGCATTCAGGACAGAAAAAATAAGCTGTCATACTTATAAATTACCTCTCGATTCTTATGAGCACATAACAATTCTAGAGATTTCAATACATCCTTGGTGAATATCTTTTGAGCGACCGCATCAGATGAAAAAGCAAGGTGTTTCACAACTTGCAGCACAGAAATTAGTTCTTTCTCAACAGCTGACTTTAAAACGGCTTCGATGGGCTTCATAATGTCACATTTCATCAAAAGCATCGCAACAGATACATCTGCAGCAAAAGATGATAGAGCAAAGCATGCTTGTTCTACCTACCAAAATGAATCAAGATTTAACAATATCTAAAATGGTAGTATAAGAGAAAATATCACAAGTGCCAAACATACCACATGATGGTTGTCAATGCTAATCATACTTATGATCTGTCGTACAGCATTTTCGTCTTTACCAACAAACACACGATTATCGTGATCCAGCATAATTTTTGACATTGCAGATGCAATCAAGGGGTGTCGACAGGAAGAAAAGCGGAATACAAGAGAGAAAAAGGCACTCAGCCTGTGTCTAGAAGCACCAAAGTAGGACGTTGCCTCATTCTGTAACATTCAAGTTCCCAATTAGAGCAGAAGGGTGCACTCATCTAACAGTGTCAACTTGAAAACAAACAATGGCACGAAATTCTTTAGTACCTCAATTTGGATATCAACAGATCGCAAATTTTCATCAGCAACAATTCTGACATTGGCGACGGACAAGTGGCACAGTTTTTGTAGCGGCAAAATTTCAGGAAGGAATTCAAGAGGATTTCCAAACAACCTTAAAATACGCAATTCAGCCATAGCCCTGCCATGAACTGAGCACAACTTTAGGTCTCTTGCAGCTTCCAACACTGATATTTTACCAAGAAGCTATAAAGGTTTAATGGTTTGAAGGTAGCAGATGTTACTCAGGGGAGGACAACCTGAAATCCAATATTGGGCGGACCAGCTTGTTGTGTTCTAGTGACAGCTCCACTAATCCAACGCACTGCTTCAATTCAACTGCAATTGAAGTCCATGAAATCACAAGAATGAGTCATCAGTAGCAACCATAAAATCAAGAAAATGAGTAAGCAGTTGCAACTTTCAAACTTTCTAACAGCTTTTGCACTCAAAACTATAAGATTATTTATATGCATGTTAATAAGTACAGTACAAATATAGCACTTGCCTGGAACAGAAACTAGCACATTATCATCAGCTCTTAAAACTTTCAAATTTTTGAGTCGACAAATTTCAGGAGGCAATACTGATAGCTTGTTGTTATTTAGGTAAAGCTTCTCGAGTAATGGAAATTTTGTCACTTCCACGGGCAGCACCTGTCAGTTGCACAGAGCAGTTGCATCACAGAGCTGCCAAAACTAGGCCGGACCAGCATAGTATAGAATCTAAATTAAAAGCCTTCTTAAAGCTTAAATAAAAGATTCATAGTTAGTCGCAAAATCAGGGGCTGAATCGAAATTTTTATTGATGACGGGCTAAAAACATGCTTTAAAAAAGATTTTATTGTCACTTGGAAATGTATCCCTAATCCAAGAAATATAGCTCACAAGTGAGAGTGTAGAGTATTCTGAGGTAAGATATGCTTTAACACCAAATCATTCATTCAATCATCAAATTCTGAATTGGCCGTCCTATTTTTTTCCCTGTGTTACAATGGACTACTCATAGTTGTTCACTAACACAATGCATTTAATACATATATCCACCATAAAGAAATATCATTGGTCCTTTATCCGTTTTCATTTTTGTTACCATGAGTGTTTGTCAAATAGGTCAGTGAAATTGTAGCTATAAAGAAAATTTTTATCACCTCTAAAAAGAAGCATAAAGAATTCACTTATAATTTGACCTACACAGATCATAGGATCGGCAGCATATATAATGATGACAACTATCTAATAAGTACTTGTATTTATCAGAATTGAATCTCTTTTTGGCTAAGCTTTCTCATTAATCTGTGAGTCCAAATTCTACCCTTTTTTTTATCACCCCCATCAAGTGGCTTTCATCTAGGCAGGATATAGGGGTCAAATGTACCCAATCTTAGTTTTATCATATAATTAACCTTTAATAGCAAACATCATCTAAAACTTCACAAAAAAGTACACATGATTGATTGAATCATTTTACTAATGTCTATCATAAATTGAACTCGAAAAACTATAAATCTTAGGCTGCATCGAGAGTGGACATCGTTTCAGATTCCTTTGTACACACAGACAACCTGACCTTACCACCAAATCCGTACCATATTTCAGGTTGCACACTCAAACAACCACAGTCCACATTAAATTAGCCTTGTTGATTTCATCATGAGAGATACTACACTATATAAAAATTTCACCAAAAGCTTAAGTATACAATCAATTTCCTTTGATAAATAATTTGTTAAGGAAACAATTTCACATCTATTGCCTAATCTTCAAGAAAAATTCTTGAGCTCATAATTAGTTCATTCAACCACCTTACCACCACACGCTGGTATGCATAAATCATAATGCTGTGCGCAGTTTGCACATATGAACAACAGCACGATTCGTTAACTTCAACATATAACATCTATAATCTTCCATTTGACTTTTTGGTTCCAAGAAAAGACTACTCTTGTGACTTGTCCAATGTAAAAATCAAACCAAAATAAACCTAGTTCTATATACTTCTATACTTGATGTAACCGCGATTTTACACTTTCATATGTTTATCTTCTATTTTCAATCAAAACACTGAACAATCGCCAAATGTTCAAATAACCTCAATACCTAACTAACTATCCAATTGTTGAGTCAAGACCCAATTCCCATGAGGTTGGTGATGGGTTCGATCACTTGATTGTGCATGCTCTATCCTGCACTCTTGAGAGTGAAGATGAGATTGTTATGGGTTATGAAAGCATATGCTTTGGATCACTAAATGAAGTGATGAATGATGATGTTTTGGTGTGTCATGGTGAAGACAAGGCACAAGTGAAGACATGCCCAAGAAATGCACCTGCTAGCTCGAAGTTCAGTGGGTGCTGAAGCCTGCTCGACAAGCAAGGTGGCTCGGTCGAGCAGCTTCATCAGGGAAGGCAGTATGTTCTGTGAGTATGCTCGACTGGTCGAGCAAGGTTGCTCGGGTCGATTGAGCCCCAGTTCGCGTATAGGGGAAGTTTCTGTTTTGTTGCGGGAAAATTGTGGGCTAAAAGTCATTTGTAGTTCTCTAATATGTTGTATGACTATATAAGAACTCTTAGAGCATCATTAGGGTTATGAGTGTGAAGCTAATACACTAGAAGCAACTAGGGTTCATTCCAAGAGAGTTCTTCATTGTATTAGTGAGTTTGTGAGATACCACCATTAAAGGTGAGATCTTTGCTTTGAGAGGTTGTGTTTAAAGCTTGTGCTTAAAGCTTGTGTGGGTTGCATATTGTTGAAAGCTTGTGCTTAAAGCTTGTGTGGGTTGCATATTGTTGAGTATATTAATGAAAGTAATTCTTATTTGAGGGGGAGGTATCTTAGATACCTCAGAGTATATTAATGAAAGTAATTCTTATTTGAGGGGAGGTATCTTAGATACCTCATATATCTTGTGTTTCTTGTTCTCCATTGTTGTGCTCTGTTTTTGCTTGTTTTATTTACATTTGTTTTTGTTTTTATTCTTTACCATTATCATAGCCCATTCAGGCATTCACAACACCAAAATTTAAGCACCAAATGTATACAAGATCATAAGATTGTGAACGACTTACAGAAATACCACAACCAGAAAGACTCAATGCAGTTACACTATTCCAATGCTCAGTGAAACTCAATACGCCATCATCAAGACCAGATACGACCTCAGAATTCGCAACCTTAGAATTCAACAACTTCATTAAGACACCACTACCATCACTCTGGTAACCAGAACCCACAGCTCTCGACAATGTAATCGCTCGCAACGGCTCTCTTCGCCGAACAATTTTCATCGACATTGAAACTCCTGCATCATTTTTTCTTTCCGTTAACTCAACGACAACAGAATCCTCTAGCGGAGGCATCTCCACCATTAATTTCGACTGTAGTTTCAATGCAACTTGATCTTCATCATCTCTTGCTGTCCATTCCATCTCCACAATCTTCTTCGAAAAATCTCCGTCTTCTTCATGCTCATCTTCTTCGCCGAAGTGGAGCCGTAAATGGAAGATTTCTAATGATCTCTTCCACCCTAATCCCCATGACATTTCGCCTTCTCGTTGCTCTAATTGAGAAAATCAGGTCGAATTCGATTGGATTTAAGGTTAGAGAAGATGGTATTCTGGAAGAAATTCCCCAAATTGTGATCGGAAAAAATGAAGAAAAATGAAGACGTTAATAAGTTTGGTTATGTATTTCGGTATTTATAGGTTTCATGTAGGGAAAGATGATGTATGAGAATTGTGAAATTATAGAACGAACCGTATAATTGGGTGTTTATATAATTTAATTAATTAATGAAAATGATCTTAAATATAAGCTTTGCAAAGAAATGATCAAATAAGTATTATTTTTTTAGAATAAAATTATCATATAAGTTTGAGACCAAACGAAAATCGAATTTTGTCTTTGTTGAAAATCGTCTTTCTCAATTAAAATTTTGAGATTAAACTTCATCTATCTCTTATTTTCTCTCAACCGACCCTTTAATCCCAAAAAAACTATTTTTCTAACAACGTAAAAACTATAAATAAATTATAATTAATCGATTAATATTTATTTTTCATCAAATATGAATACATTTAGTATCTTATATATATATATATATAGTGCGACTAGTAACAGACAAATGACAATACAGTCTTAAAATATATAATCCATCATTATATTTACAAAAGTCATTTTATTAAAAACTTGATCAATTACGTTGGACTTGGACAACGAAAATGATGAGAAATGATGTTTATATAATCTTAATTCTTAAAATTTAATTTAATAATTTATTTATAATATAAAATATTAATTATTAACTATGGTCTGGTAAACTCGTAATAGTCCCTCCGTTTCTTTATGGTTGTCCACAATTGACTTTTGGATAAAAAGTTGGAGGAGGAATTTTTACTTAATACTCCATAAAACATTATGTTAAAAGAGAAAATAAAAAATTTATTCATATTTTGAAAAGATAAATTAGAAAAATAAATAAAAATATGTTAATTATTACTCATCATCAATATGGTAATTCATGTCTTACAATAATCTCACTTTTTATTGGTTAATTGAATGCTAAAATATATTACTTAAACATAGAGTACAATGAGTACGCGGATAATTTTGGAAAAATTTATATAAAAAAAGAAAATAATTCTAAAGTGGATAAATTTATGCAACTAGTATTATATTACCCAATGCCATTGGGTGTTTTCCACCTAGGGTGGGGTTTAGGAGTCGGATATATGCAACCTTATCTTTATCAGTGATAACACTAAAAAAAATGTAATTTTTGATTAATACTTGTTAGAATAGGATTGAAGGGTCAGATATACGTAATCTTACTTTCAGTTGAGTTAATTTGAGCTCTTTAGTTCAATTGATCCAGATCTAGTTAGTTCATTATTTTTACACTCACATTTCACTATTCACTCAACTCTTCATTTAGTTAGGTTCATCTGTATTCAGTTCTCTTCATGACTTATTGACTTTACACTTGTATTCACTATTCATTCAACTCCTCTAAAAGTTAAGTTTGATTCCATTCAGTTCAACTTCAAATCAAAAAAAAAAAAAAAAATATTATCAGTTGACTTCAATGCAGCACCAAAACTAAATTTTAAGTTAAACCCACAATTAACTCACATCATAACTCAATTCATCAATTTGCAAACCTAATCATCTCATACATCCAAAACTAAATCATGTAACAAAGCCACATTCAACTTCATCAAATACAGTTCAAAACCCAAATCAATCTATAAATTTGCTACATCCTTATCTCAATACCAAAACTAAATTATAAGTCAAACCCATATTGAATTTGATCAATCCAACTCAAAACCCAAATGAAAGAAACTACCTTATCAATTTTTCACAACTCAAGTCATACACAAATTCTTAATTTGCCCACTTAATCATGTCAAACATCAAAAACTATTATTCAACTATATTAAATCAAAACAATCTAAAACCCAAATACAAGAAGTTATCTTTCTTTATTTCCACAAAACCATGAGTAAAACCTAATTAGCAGAGATGATGATCATAACATTTTATACCCGCTTGACCATAACAGAGTGAGAAATAAACGCTCATTTCGCAAATCAGAACGAGCGGATATCCTAAAAGTAACCAAACACGGAAGCTCAGAAACAGCAAGGGAAAAGCAAATACGATAAAGATGAAATTCTGGGGTTAAATCTTGCAAAATGTGCCATTGAAATGAACATAAAGGATTGAAGAAATTATTAAAAGAGCAAGGTGAAAGTGGGGGTTCTGCAGAATTACAGATTATAGAATTCCAGGAGGATAACAAAAAGGAATCCGTAATAAACCGGGGGTTTGAACCCGACGTGAATCGAACACGCAACCTTCTGATCTGGAGTCAGACGCGCTACCATTGCGCCACGGATCCGGTTGGTGATATTTCTTGGTCAGCATTTATCCTATATTTTTGAGCATTTTCCTGAAGCTATAAAATCTTGCATTATATTGATATTTTTTTAATTTATAAAAAATATAGTCAAATGAAATTTTATTAGATTGATTTCAAATAATTAAGATTGCAGTCAAAATTTACTTAAAATTTTTATTTGAATTATAATTAATTAGGCTTTGTTTTGTATAAATTTATCTAAAGTTAGGTGCTATGTAATTCATCATAGTTTATATATTGTTATTTGATTTAAAGTCAGTTTGATGATATCTTATTTGCTCATTAATTGACTTATATGACTTAATATTAATAACCAAAATATGCACTATAAATCCTAAGTTGAACTTATCTTAACTAATTGGCCGTTACATAAACTTATCTACACTTGCCTGAATTTAATAAAAACTAATCCAATTTTTGTTTTATCACAAAAAACAATTTACTAACCAAATTATATTTCAAAAAGCTTCTAATTTAAGAATAACTAAGAAGAAACCTTAAAGAAAAAAAGTCTTTCCTTGATGGAAGAACAAATAGCACTTTATTTCATTTTTACCTAGTCTTCCTTTCCCTAATAAAAAAGAAAGAATTAATAAGAACATAGTGTTTTGCAAATAATTTCATTATCATCATCATCATCGTGCCCTAATATATTCCATTTATAGAAAACTATGTTCAGAATCTGGAGATGGCAAAAAGGCGGCAACTCATACCTATAAAAGAAGATGCGGCTGAAGAGCCCATCGGCTCGAGAATGTTTTGCTAAATAGAAGAGTATCGTACCCTAATTTTTAGCTTATTTGACACAAATAGAAGAGTGAGTGTTCAAATCATTTAATACTAGTATTTTGATAAATTATTCGATTGAAATTACTTATTGTTATGAATGAAATATCTTTAAACAAAATGCTCATAACAACAAATTTAAAAGAAACAAGTCAGAATAGTTAATACAATCAATCACTTAACCCGATCATTCTAATCAGCTATAAGTTATCCCATATGTTTGCCAAAAACACTCATTGTGTTAAGTATCAACCGTTCACATCCCTTATTCAAACTGTCTTGACTTTAAAGCCAGCCTTATAGGCACAGACCACATTCCTAGTCCGAGATTGACTGGTAGTATGCTTTCTATTTTCTCAATTTTCAATTTTCAATAGCGCTAGCTTCTTCTTACCATTTCCCATCAAAGACCCAGTATGTTTTAGCTTGAGATTGTCATCGATTTTCAAATTTTTTTAACTATTTTAAGACAGATTAAGTTCTGGGCAACTCACGAAAATCCCGAAAAAGCAAGAAAAGGAACTTAAGAGGAAGAATAATTTGCAATCATGGCAGCTGAAATTGATGAGTGGGTGAAGACAGTAAGAGATGGGAGAGTAAATGTGTTGATTACTAGTTGGTGGCAAGAAATAAATGATTCAGTTTTGTGGCAAGATGCTATCTTTTTTACTCTTTCTGCTCTTTTTGCTATTGTGTCTTTTGCTGCTTTGGTAACTTTCTTTCTCTTTTAAACTTTGATTTTGCATTGTTAATAAGTTTTGAGCTTGGAAATTTTATGCTTTTGTTGTATTTTTAATGGGAGTTAATTTTTTATAAAATTGTGCATATGATTTTTGCAAGAAATAAATTGTTCGGCAGTGATAAAAGATTTGATTTTTTTTGTTTTTCTTCTACCCTTTAGTTATAGTTTTTATATTGTGGGTATATTAGGTCATAATTTTTTGATGGTTGAAAAATGAGTTGGGATAAATAGGGGTTGTATGATTTAGTATTCAATTCCTACAAATTTGTGTGAGCTAGGATATTCTTTATTGATTTTCTTATATTTGTAATGGGGTTTGTTATTTTTATGTAGAAACGTGCATTTGATTGTTGCAAAGATGAAATTGTTGTGTTTGGATATTTTCCTTCCTTTCAAATTTAAATTTCAATGTGTGTACAAGGTGGAGATACCCGATAACCCGATATTTGCCCGACTTTGGAACTGAACTCGACTTCAGAATGAATTTAAAATTATATTGAAATCAATGTAGACACAAGACCCGATTTTGAACCAACCCGAAAATCTTGACCCAAAATTGACCTGATGACCCGAATGTATACCTCTAGCGTGCTTGTAATAACATTTTTGTCTTTAATCTATGATGAGCAAGCCAGAGAACGAGCTTGGATAATACATTGTTCATTGTTTTCGAATTAGGCTGTGGTATTTGTGGACCTGAAATCCTTTCTTCATGTTGTTGAGGAGTATAGATGGACAAAGAAACAGATTATAAATTAATGGGAGATCAATTTATTGGATGTTGGCAAAGAAATTGATTTTTTTTTTTTGTTCTTAGATATGAATTTGTATGATGTAGGTACAATTAATAAGAATTGAGTGGAGAGTTCCAGAGTATAGATGGACATTACAGAAGGTCTTTCATCTTATGAACTTCATTGTTACTGGAGGTGACAGCCAGATTCTTTATTTTAAATTTTCAATATTCCTTTGTTTACGACTTGTTTTGACTCGGAGCTTTTTTGTTTCTAGTTCGGTCTATTGTATTTGGATTGCACAAGCAAGTATTTCTTTTGAGCCCCAAGGTAGGTGCTCTTCAATTGCCTTTAAATCCGATGCAACGACAATTAGTCATAATTAGGGGTGATAATTGAGTTGAGACGCTCGCAATCTGCTCGTGATCAATCAGTCAATGATCAGCTCATTACTCATGAAAGTTCTAGCTAATGTTTTATCATAGATTTTTTAATCAAGTCCTTTAAAATAATTTAGTTTATTTGTTGCCTCAAAAAGCAACAAATAAACAAGAATCTTACTTTAGTACTTAAGGTCATAAAGCAATAAGAGATAGAGAATGCTTTATTACTGAATATATACGAAAGCTTATAAAAATTGGTTGCTCACAAGCAACTTATTGATTCGGAACCTTAACGAGTCAAATTTAGCGCGAATATTTTGTGCTTGATAAAATTACACCCGAATCGTGACTCGTAATCGACTAAAAAACCTTAATGGGTTGAATCGAGCATAGGCTAGACCATGTTCAAGTCGCTTGATTAGCATCCTTAGTCATAATGTGATTAGCAATTAAATAATTTTTTTGGATCATACATGCTTGGAAACTAAATGCAATCAAACAATTAGTTTGTAGGAAAATAAGTCTTCCATCAATGAATATATGTTTCCATATATTTCTTTCTTCCATCTGATGGATTGGCATCACCATCACACTGGAAGTTACTTGAAAAAAATTAATTTCTTTTACAAAGTACATATTTCCATTGATCATTTTTATTGCATGGCAATTTAGTGGTTGCAATGTCACATTCATTGAAGGTTTTTTCTTAATCAGGATAATTTTTACTACCAAAAAGTGTCATAAATTCATACCCTTGCTTGACTAATTTGTCCAAGTCTAACTAGTAACTACAATGTGCTTGTTTAGTTATTGATGGCATTTGTTTCCCTATTAGATGCCTAAATATGTAAGCAAATAGATTATTTTTTAGGCTTTATTACAAAGGTAAAGGTAAAAAAAAAGGTAAAGGACAATCCCAATATTTCGCACAAGGCAGGGTTCGGGTGGGGAGTTTTTCTTTTTCTTTTTCCTAAAAGAGGCAGACAAACCATACCCGGTACCCTCAAGGAGGGAATAAAGAGGGATGCGCGCAGTCAAGAAACCCCCCAGCTGATACCTGTGCCCGGTAGGGGTCGAACCCCAAACCTTACATGCTCTACATGCAGATGCTCTATCCATTGAGCCACAAGTGTTTTCGAATTTTGTCATTTTGGGTTTTTTCAAGGTGGCTTATTTCTAGCTAAGCATTATTTTTCTGTTGTAACAACCCTTTGGTTGATTTGCGTATTTGAGCTCCAATTTCAAGTGGCAATCTCTTTCAATATAGTCGAGTATTCCTAGAGCTTGGAAAATCTAATGCAGGATGCATCAGACTATATCTATTAGTTAAATTAGTGGATAAATCTGGATTAATGTTCATCGTGTCTATCTTGTGACAGGCTCTAATGCTGGTGCTGTTGGATTTTCCCGGGCTTCTATTTTTCTCAACATATACTCTCCTTGTCCTCTTTTGGGCAGAGATCTATCATCAGGTGGACTTCTATCGTAGTTTGATATTACCATTTACCACCATGCTTTTGTTTGGTTCCTCAATGAAACAGGAGCGGGATGGTTTCTTTACCCTTTTATGGGTCGTGCCTAAAGTGTGATTACTTGTTTTATGACCAGGCTAGATATTTACCAGCTGATAAACTGAAGCTCGTTTATATATTGGTCAATGCTGGAATTTACTTGATACAGGTTTTGCTTCTCATGTTAACTCGAATATTTCTTTTCATTGAGGTTGTCATGAGCGACTTTTTCAGAAATTAGATGTGATAATATAGATGGCTAGTCTAGGTTCGGATTGATTTTTTCATACCATATTGTGACTGGTTCCAAATTCATTATCAGGCTTTTTTTGCTTAAGCCTCCCATTTAGTCCACCCCATGATGGGATCGTTCTGCTTCATAACACATAATGACATAACAACCACTTTTTGAGCATATCGTTTCATGAAACCCCATTACTTAAATGGACAACCGTTAAAATTTGTTATTATCATAATCTTTTTTGAATAAGCATTAGGTTCTAGAAGGTCTATATCCTTTAATTTATGTGTTGTAGGAGGTCCATAAGCATTAGGTCTATATCCATGATGGTAACATTCTGTGCTTCAGGTTTGCATTTGGATATTCCTCTGGCTGGACGACAATGAAACGGTGGAACTAATTGGAAGAATCTTTATTGCAGGTTTGTTTTTGTTTTTCATATATTTTTTGAAGGACCAGTAGCACACTCTCTCGACCGTCTAACGTGTTCTAATTCGCTGACAGCTGTCTCTTTTGTCGCTGCAACCAGTTTTGTGGTTTATGGACGAAGGTTAGTTTCTCAGACTTTGATATATAATACTCTTATGACTCTTTGAATCTGCTACAGTTCGGGAATCAAAATGAGAGATTAATCTACATATCAACTTATTTGTGTTTTCTTGTCATATTTTCCATTTGGGTCTCTTATACAATGAATCCAGCTTATTTAAAATGCTGAGGCAGTTCCCGATTGAATCTAAAGGAAGAAGAAAGAAGTTGTATGAGGTTTGTGTTTTTTCCTGAAAAAAGCTTTCATACTATAAATCTTTAATCCCGTACCTAAGACCTTTGTCACTAATTATCGTATAGTTTAAAAAGTGTGAAATTATCTCTAGTTTCTACAATTAGTGGTACGCTTGATAATTGACATATATGTTTTAGTCTAATCATCTGCTGCAACTTCTGAACTAGAGTTTCTTATCGTCTGTATCAGTGTAACATGATTCGCCAGTTAATTTGCTTTTTGAATTCGTGATTTGCTCAAAATGACCCTAAAATAGCCCAAAACCGTCCACAGTTCGCTTTTTTTATTTGCAGTTTGCAAGCAGATTAATGAATCATGTGAAGGTGATCTGTCTTAATGCAAAATTTTACTTTCACTCTCCCCATTTCCTCCGTCTAAGAATCTAACTTTAAAAATATGTATATCTTGACTTGGAATTGTTTATATCATCAGGTTGGATCAGTTGCAGCTATATGTTTCACTTGCTTTCTTGTAAGATGTCTTATGGTGAGTTTCGTTGTATTATGCTGGAATGCTGATCTTTTTGTTGAATTTCGACGTTTGAAGTTGAACTTATATGCATGATTGAAATTATTACCCGATTCTGAGTAATATAGTATTTAGGCAAGTTGCATTGACATTCACCTGAATTTTTATCGTAAACTGCAGGTACTTGTATCGGCATTTGATGAGGATGCTTCCCTTGATGTGTTGGATCATCCAATTCTGGACTTCATTTACTACATGGTAGTTTTTTTCCCTCGTGTTGCTTTTTTATGCATCAGGTGTTGTTCATTTCGATTTCCACCTGAGAACACTCTTTGAACTTGTATTTTTGGGTACCCGGATAAATCAGGCCGGGACACAGGCCGTTAAAATAGGTACCCGATTAACCGGGTACCTGGCCCCTAGTTGTGGCTTTATATTGCTTTTTTCCACCTCGATTAATTCTTGAGTGTTGCCTAAGTATTTTGTTGAGATCTTTTTTTCAGCTGATTAGATTCTTTTTCATTTGTTCTTGCTGATGCAGATTGTTGAGATCTTACCCTCGGCTCTAGTCCTTTACATCTTGCGGAAGCTGCCACCAAAACGAGTTTCAGGCATATATCACCCCATCTGTTAATCCAGGCGCATCTAAAACGCTAGACCCTTGCTGTTGAAAGTACTCAAAATTGAACAGGGAAAATTAAGCTTTTTCGCTAGTCAGACTCAGAACACACCCCTTAATTTGACAAGGAAAGTCTAGGATTACTGATCTAGTGTGTCCATTGATAATCCAGCGAAATGTTTTTCAATGGCAAATAATAGCTCCTTCGAGCCTTTTGTAGGGTGTGATGGGATTTCGGTAAACCTAGATTTGCTAATGGCATCTTTTTTCTTGCTTCAACGGTAAGCCGATAAGCATAGTAATGAAGGAGATGTTTCATGCACTAAACAACGAAGTTTTGTGCCACGCTTTCTGAATGCAAATCTTGAGTAATTATTTTAGATTCAAAGTCTCTTCTAGACTTGTTTTGATATTTTTATCTTGTTTCCGGTAATGATGTGTTTCCTCAGTTAAATTTAAAAATCTAAACTAAAACCGTAAACATATCATTGGGACGGAAGAAGCAATTTCACTTACCTTGCAATAGCAATTTTGATTTAAAGTATAATGTGTACAAAAGAGGGTAAAAACGAAACTGGCTAATTCAAGATAAGCTGATTTCAGAGCAAATTCACAAATAATGAGTGAAAAAATAAACAAATTTGCATAGAATCACCCCTGTACTATGGATTCATTCTGTTTAGACTTGTTTTGACTGCACAAAAGCCAAATTGGCAAACTGGAATTTTACATTAGAACTAAACCCCAACAAAACAGCAGCATCACAGTAATCCTTTAGCCTATAGTTAGATTTATCAGTTAAATTGAATCTTGCAACGGTAACAACCTCATTCTTGCCCCAACTATACCCGCACATAAATAATTACAAGCAAACACAAGGCTATTAGTTTCAAGTCTTGGTTTCGCGACGAGGCTGGCTAATCTTGATGGAGATCATCTGCTGCTGGGGCAGCAAATCTTACATTTCCAGGCTGCGCCATCACAACAGGCTCTTCTGCAAAGAGGGCCTTGATGAATGAAGGAGTTCTAAGAGGGCGGCGACCTGTCATTCTTGGATAAACGTCTTCTAGGAAATAATATGCGTGTCCAGCAATCATTCCCTACACACCACAAATTAACAAAACAGGGGGGTTTTTATCAATCACCAAAACCAAACACGTTAAAAAACAGTTTCCGACAGCCTCAAAACAATAACATTATTTAGGAGTGTTTGGCAAATGGTTGTTAGTTGTTGGCTTTTTTTTTTGGTAAAAACAGCTTTTTTGTTGCTATTAATGGAGATATTGGAAGAATAACTTTTTGGTTTTGGCTTAAAAGCCATTTTTTCAAATAGCTTATAAAACCATTCATTAAACGCGTTTTACCCACGGGGCTCACTTGATCACCCCATAGGCCCACTTTTGTAGACACACCCATGGGGCACCCGTGGGCTTGGGCCCACAAACCCACAGGTCATGAGCGTTGATTTGCATACAGCACATGATGAGTTTCACGCTTTCCCAAACCATATGTATCAGGAGGATTACACACCAAAACTTATATACAAGTCTACAACCCACTATTTTAGTGATGTGGGATCTTCCTCACATGTCCAACAAAAAGTATATATGACTATTGATTTCGGACATTGGCCATACAAGTCAATTTCATGCAGTGAAAGGTATTGTGGTGATAATATAAAGAATGCTGGTACAAATTAAGCCAGAGATCAAAGCTGTCTTGGTAAATCATAAGCACAAAAGGAACAATTATAAGAGTATTTCTAATAGTTTGTGACAACCTTTAACAACAAGAATTTGTGAGTAAGATGTAAAAGAGAGCGATTTCAATTGAGGCACAGTAACCTTCTGAGAGTGACGTCTCTCAGAAGAATACCCACGAGGTACAGGAAAAGTGCCCCGAGTAAATGAAGCCTAACTACTGATAAGTGCGCTAAAAATAAAGCAGACAGAGACAGTTAAGTTTACCAGAAGGTCGACCCAGGGGCTGGCACCAACCAGGATAGAGAATCCCAAAAGTACCTGAAATCAGAGCAAACAACATGAGTTTTTTTAGATAACATATAACTAGACATCACTTCGAGTATCATTCACTTGACATGCTATATGTGAAGTTAAATCCTAAAAATAGTTAATAATTGATGAGAAGGCAAACCACATTTGCCATAATCAGGAATGAGCATCAAATAGGGCAGTCAACAGTGTGACAACAAAGTACTCCCTCAATACCAAATAATCTTTACACTTAAAAGGGTATTTTAAAATGCTCTTCACACTTCATATGAAACAAATTTACCAATTTCTCTCCGGTCTCTACCTCCCGTCAATCTTTCTCTCTCTTTTCAACAATTTCTCTTACCTTTCTTCTCTCTGCTACCTTTCAGGCTTAGATTTTACATATAGATTACTACTCTTAAAGCTCATGGCAATCCCAAGAGTGTAGATAGTTTTGGGATACAGTACATGTCAGCTAATGTCTATGCCACAAAGAAAATCATTCTCCAGCCGAGACATCTGGGCTTCGAGGTTTGTATGTCAAATTTTTCAAGAGGACATGCAACACAAATAGATAACTCAACAAGGTAATCAAGTAAATTCAACACTTACCCAGGGTAGATAAGCCGCTGTAAATGTAAAAAGACCCAAGAAACTCATATGGATAAAAGGATTTTGCTTGCTCCACACGTACACCTACACATTAATCAAAATTTAATTTTGAGCATCACAGAAAACAATGCAAAATTTGACGTGTAAGGCAAAAGAAACTAACCATCATGAATGTCAAGGAATTGCTCAGGAATATGATTTTTGCAAATGACTCTGACACATATGGGATCATTCCTCCAACAAGCACAATTCCCGTTAAAACAGAAGCACCAAACAAAAGCATGTAAAAGAAATCCGCAGTTCTTCCACGGAAGGAGTTTTCCTCAAGAAGTTTACAATACCGAGCAAGAAAGAACATGTGGAAGAGGAAGTCCAAATCTGACAAAAAGAACAAACCACAACAAAATCATAGAAGTCAAACTTCTGCACACAAAACCCAAATAATCAGAAAGAAAGAAAGAAAGAGAAAAAAAAGTTTCAACGAAAAAATTTTCCATTAAAAAAATGCCCATAGTAATATCATTGTATCAGAGTATAAATGCTTTGTAGCCGGGAGACTTCCTACTTCCCTTTCTCCAACAATTCAAATTGAATGTTTACTTATTTACTATTACTCTCTATATAAGAAGTGCATGACTCCACTGCAATTTGCTAATATTTTAATGTGTGGTTAGCCTTCTAAGATATTCTAAGTGTAACGGAGGCATGAGGGTTTACAAATTTTAAACCCATTAAGATACCAAAGCATAAACAGGTAGCAAAAACGCAGGTTTATAGAAATTATCACTTCATATAAGCATTTGTAGGAGTCTTAAACTCTTACAGATACTGTCATCATGATCAATCAGAAATATAGACCTTCTTAATCAGATTATACGCATCAAGTACAATTCAAAACACAATTCAAATATATGAAGTATCTACAAATCTACCACTTCTCTTCAATCATTCTATGAGATATTGACATCCTGTAAAATTTATATTTAAAAAGTATTTCTCGATTCCTCTCATCCAACAAGCTTATGTGATTCGATCTTTAAAGAAGCAATCGGATGGCATCCAATGGCATATTGGCATCCAATACCATCCAATAATATTAAAAATATGTCCACAAAAGATAGGATCAGAAGTCATAAGCCCCACATAATAATCAGTTACAAAATTAAAGGACCGCTTCACATTGAATAAACTGGTTAAGCCCATGTCTCCAACCAAACAGTCCCCCGAGAAGAAATGATTAAACTTACCCATTTTGCGGAAGTACAAGAAATTGGTGACAAGCCGCCAAAATTGATATTGTTTCATTACAAGACGAGGATTCAAGTACAGATTATATGGTGAAATGATCTGTAAACATTAAAGAGCATATTAGTTGCATTCTGAATAGAGCATATTAGTTGTATTCTGAATGAGTTTAAGCATTAAAGAGTGTATTAATTAGTTACAAAGCAAAGGATTAATTGACTGGTAGAGTTGGAGAGCTAAAGGCCTTAGGCTTAAGAAGACATTGATGATTGTACTTAGAATCTAGAACTTATTTGATGAAAAATCAATGCCAGGATATTAAAAAAATCACAAAAATTACAGTGACCAGCTCCTGGAAACATATACATGACCATCTGTCTCTCAAAACAAAACAAAAAGTTACACCAATAATATGTTTGGATAGCAATATAGGAGGGAAGGGAGAGGCAAGGAAAGGATATCCTCATGTGTTTTTCTTTAAATCATTCTATTGTTGAAAGGATTTAGCATATTAAAAATGTGAATAGCTCCTCCCTCCGATTCCTTCCTATCCATTTTACTCCCCTCCCGTTTAGCTTTCCAAATGAGGAACATTTTTCCCTCCACTTCCCGCCCCTTCCAGTCCCCTCATTTCCTCACATCAAAACATAGCATAATATGAGATATAATCAATGCAAACAATTGAAATACCATAGCTATCATAGCAAGTTGCAAGCAAAGATGAACTAGGCAACCACTGCAGCAAAATCATCCCCAAACATTACATGCTAATTCCTAACTAAAAACTAGAATCTTAATCATAAACGGAAAATTCCACACTACAAAATATCTTCAGACCATCTGAAAGTGATAACATCCCAAAAATGCCACACAAGAGGTTACCCAAAAGACCAATAAGTTCTCCCCACAGTTCTCTTCCAACCCCAACCCATGAAACGCATATCAGAAAACTGAACACCATGCCAGATATCCAAAACTCAATTCATCATAATCATCAACACCACACGTCCACACCAGTATATCCAGCTCATATAATAATCGGAATATGGGGCGGGATGGAAGACGACCTTATCTAAGGGGATAAGTTTGGTTATTGGTATTAATCTTATCTAAGGAGATAACTTAGGTTATTGGTATTAAATGGAATGAATGAGAATGAAAAATTAAAGTAAACTAGCTTATTTCTTGACAAAGTTTATGATCATACTCCTACACTCTATTGAAACAATTCAAATTCCAATTTCCAACTCAAAACTAATCCCTTCCCAAGTTGTAAACCCAATTCAAATCATCAATAAACAAACCAATTCCAAATGCCCAATTCAACGTAGAGAAAGTTTTAATTCATGACCCAAACACAATAAAACTGATTCCTACCAACCCTAAACCACCGATCACCAAAAACCCACATCAATATTTGAATAATAGACAAAAGCCCAGATCATACAATCCAAAAACAACTTATAATATTAATTAAGATAATATCAATTGAATTTAAAGAGAAGAAAACAAAGAGAATGGTGCAACATACCTCAAGAGAACATCCGATGGTGGTGACTACAGCAGCAGTAAGATAAGATCGAGTGATGATTGGCATCTGTTTGTACCATTCTTCCACCGCCTGAGCCATTTTTCTCACACTCTTGATGAAATTCCTTGATTGCAACTCTCTGTTTGATGACGATTTATTAAAACAAAAAAAGAAAAAGAAAAAGAAAAAGGTTTTTCGTGTTCGGACTATGGAGACGAATTCGTTTGATTTACTTTATTTATATCTAGTCTAGTTATTTATATAAAGAATATCAGATAGGGGCAGTTCATTATATAGCGCCTGGAAAAATCAGATGACAATAACTACACCAATCATGTCGCGAGTGGATTTCACGTCCCAATTGCATCACCGACTTTGCTGTACTTGCATCCGTTTGGTTATTAGAAAATACAAAAATTACTAATTAATAATGTAAATCACCATAAAAAAGACAAAGATAAAAAGTATAATCATAAAATAAACAAAATAGAAAAGATAAATTAAAATAACAAAATTGTCATTCTATCAAATTATACACATTAGAGTGATTTGTTAACTTCACAAGTAACCGTTATTTACTAAGAACTTTTCCAGAAAATATTAGTCAATAACGGTTATTTGTAAATAAACATAAAAAGACAAAAATAAAAATAATCAAATAATCAAAGTAAAAAAAGAAAAAAAAAATTATAAAAATAATGGCCCTATGACATAGTGCCACATACCAGTGATTTACTATTAATATAAATCACGGTTATTTACCTAGTAAAGTTCATTTGGTTATTACTCCAATAATTTCTAATCAATAACCGTGATTTATAAATCACCACAAAAACACAAAAATAATAATAAAAAAAAATTAAAAAAAGTAAATTAAGATCACAAAACTCTCATCTTATCAATTTCTACCACATAAGGGTGATTTGTTAATTTTACAAATCATCGTTATTTACTAAGACATCCCTGTTATTACTCTCTTTGCCACTTAGAAAAAGTTTTTATTTGTTATTTTAAGTTTAATTTGTTATTTTCATAAAAAAATCTTTCCTTTTACATTAAAAATTTTGGACAAAAATGTTCATCCTCATTTTAATATTTTAGTAATGCTTATGGTCTTCACATACCTTCCATTAACTTTATTTTAACATTTTTATATTCTATGGTCCCTACATGTTTTTCACTAAGTTTATAAAATTATAAAAATATAGTTATAACGGGTAAAAAAACATTAAATATTTTTTCAATCTACGTGCAGAAAAATAGTGAGTAAGTACTTGTTTCGATCAGATTTCCAAAATAGTTACCCCAAAAGAATAACTGTGACGTCCATTTTTTGAAAAAAATATTATGGTGATGGGAAAAACGACAATAAAGTGCAAAAATACAAGGATGCCATTGGTAATTAGGAAAGCCAAAGGTGATTAGGGATGATCAACAAAAATCAAAGGTGATTAGTAATGGTCAACGGTCATTAAGATTGATCAAAGGTCATTTTGGTTGGTCAACGGTCACTTGGCTTGAATGGCGTAGACTTTGATATTTTGATGACTGTAGTTCGCAAAAAAATAAACTTTGAGACTGTAATCTAGGAAAGCCCAAAACTTAAAGGCTATAATTCGCAAATAATTCTTTTTTACATTTAATGGTTTCATTAGTACTAAAATAGATCTTTGGGTTGTATGAAGGTCTAAAGTGAGTCCTAGTAAATGTAGAAATGAGTTTAGAACGAACTTAAAATTAATTTTGAATTGTATGATAACTTGGGTCTAATGAGGCTGAAACGGGTCTGAATCTTAAATGGTCCATAGAGAAGGTTTGGGTTGGTATAGGTTTGAAAACCCAACTCATTTAGTTTTTAGACACGAAATCAGACTCGAATTCATTGGGTCTACTAGGGTAATGGATTCGGACCCATAACTATCCCTATTAGTAATACACATATGAATATGTGTAGGAAATAACGATTTTATTTAAGAAAATACTCTAGAAAATTAGGCTTACATGTCCTTATTTTATACGAGAGGTTTTGAAATTTTATATATCTTTTTTTATTTTATTTATTTTAATACTATATATTTTGTTTTTTTTTTTTTTTTTTTTTCTTATTTGCAAATAACCGAAATTTTTTATACTAAAGTTATTATACCGCTGACTCTCCCCAAAATTCAAATTCAAATAAACGGCTATCTTCATTTCATATTCAATTTACCACTCTCCAGTCAACTACTTTTACACAAACTTCTCTTCTCTGTTCTCCCATTACCAGCAATTCAATTCACCTTCAGGCTTCAACATCGAACCCAATTGCTAACGATCTCAAATTTATCCTCAACAATGGCGTCCGAAAATCGACCACCTTCATCACCATCATCAACACCAAACATACCTTCATTTTTTTCTTCTTCATCTCTCTTAAAAGACATTTCCAATTTCAAAACTCCTAAACCCGAATTCCACTCATCATCATCTTCCAGAACTTTCCAACCAACCACTCCCAAATTCTTCACTGCTTCTAAACAAATGCAAACTCCTTCATCATCTTCCAGAACTTTCCAACCAACCACCGCTCGCCGTCATCGACGTCTTCAATCATCTCCGGCGATTAAAAAACTCCGTCAATTCGAGCTTGAGATGTCGCAATCGTCCCGAAAGGAGGAAATTAAGAAGGAGAGATCGATGAAGTCGTTAGCAAAATCGCTTACTGTTTGGTTGAATTTTTTGTTTGAAAACCCTAGATCTTGTGGATGTGAAGATGGTGGTGAAAACGAAGGAGAGAGGAAAGTAGGGAAGAGAGAGAATTTTATGGTTGAGAGTGAATGTGTTAGTGTAAATGGTGGATTGAGGTTGCCGAAGAGGCAGAGAGAAAATGAGGTTGGGGTTTTGATTTCTAGGTCGAAGAAGAAATTTGCGGGTTTGTGGAATTCTTTAAAGGATATTTGTAGTTTTGATGATTTGGAACTGAGATTGAGAGAGTATCTGAGTTATGAAGCTTGCATGGAGGTTTTCACTGTAATGTCTCAAGTTACTAAGGTTTGGAGTTACATTGATATGTTTATGTAATAGAACTTGTTGATTGGCCAAAGATTTATATTTATTTGGTTTTGGAATTTGGTAGATTATATTTAGATGGATTATATTAAGATAACTTATCAGGTGGACTTCTTATTTATTTATTCATGAAGTTGTAGTTTGTTATTTAGAATCAATCGAAAACAACCTATTTTAGTATTCCTAACAATGTTAATGTTGCTTACATTCGATGCTCAAATCCTGCCTACGTGGGTGTTGGAAAATAACTCTCCTGCATCGAAAAATTCGAGAGAGAGGTTTTAGTTTGTGGAAGTTGATTGAACTAGGTAGTATTAAATAGGGTGGAATTATATTTGTTGTGAAAATTTTCTACGTGAATTTGTTTTGGTTTATGTAGCCCATATTGTTGGGGTTAAGGAATTTACATCATTGTTTGTTGGGTGGTAGAAGTCTTGCTTGCCTATACAATGTGCATGTGTTTCTTCCAATGTCACAGTTAGCTCTGTGGATTAGCTAGAAACAAGTCTGAGTATTTATTTCCGCTGGAGAGTATTTTGAACAAGATTATCCTTTAGTGAAGTGTTGAGATCTTTGAGATTTTTTCATTAGATTTCTATATTAAGATTGGTTGAGAATGAGTTATCTGAGCCATTAAGATATCAAAACACCAATGGAAGTATTAGAAATTAATGATGTTAAATATTATTAGTATTGTGTGTGAATGTATCTAGAAAAAGGATCCTTACCTAGATATAGAGAAGCAAAGTTCAAGTGCAATATATTAGAACTTTTTTGGTTCTTGATGTCAATTTCTATATCAAAGTGTTATATTAGCTTAGTATATTCTTTGTTTAGCCATGTTGCCTTTGATGTTGAAGGCATATTTTCACAGAAGTATAGATCTGCCTGGAAGTTGTATGGATTTGAATTGTGTTCATGAACATATACAAAACACAATTAGGAAAATTGCTGCATTTGGAAATACAGCTGAAATAGTATTTTTCAGTTTAGATGGATTGTTGTAATAATCTAGTAGTTATGTTCTGGATTTACTTCAATTGGGTCAAAAGCTATTGATTTTATGATTACTGAAATTTAACATTCTCAATAAGAATAAATTTTGTTAAGCATGCCACATGAGCAGGAATTTAATTTATCTCCAATGAATCAGTCAAAGTGCTTGCTTGTTTTTGCAAAAAAATAAGTCTCCAATTCAATCATTTATTACCCCTGTTTCAGAGTATTGACGAAGGAAGGCTTAAAATGAAGGCACATTGCCCCATAGTTACTGATGTTGGAATGAGAGAGAAAGCTGTCAAAATTCTCATGTGCTATAATCCAGTTTGGCTCCGGATCGGATTATACATTATCTTTGGCGGCGACTCTTTGATACCCAAGGAAGATTCTTGTAGAGAGGAAGATATTGCTTTCCTGAAAATGGTGATTGAGAAACAGTTCTTTTCACATGCAAGTCTTGCAAAGGCCTATGCATACAATAAGTTGGTTGATGGCTTATACCGGCCAGGTTATTTTGAGACATTAGGCAATATCATATTAAAGAGAATATTGTTACTTGTTCTTATACTTGATAGAGGTAAAAGTCAGAGTAGCTTGCCTATCAAATATGGCATTGATGGGCTAGATGGAGGTTCTCCCTTATTATTCAATGTAAAATCAAATGTCAAATCAAGTCGACAAATGATAAATGGTAATGATAATATATACTGCTCTTTCTTCTCTGAGCTAATGAGCTTGACGTCCTCCCTAACTTGATATTTCATTGTTTCTGGTGAAAAATAGATTTCTTATCATCTGAAGTTATGCATGGTGAGGGTAATCTTCTTGCTCATTTGGTGATTGTGGGGTACAAAGTATCATATCAACAGGTAAATAGTTATGTCTATCATCATGCATGTTCAATTGCTTAGCCTGCATATAACATCCTATGTCACTGAAAAAATTGATTTGGTTTATCTTGGGTTGACAAAACCAATGCACCATGTCAAGTAGGCTTTACAATGAAGGATTTTTTACCATGTGCAGAGTCCCCTTATTGAGTATGACTTCAGAATCACAGATTTGTTCCAAGATATTCAGGATGGAGTGAGACTATGTCGAGCTATTCAGCTTTTACAGCATGACTCCTCTATTCTAATGGTTAGTTTTTAAACAATATTTGAATTATTTGATTTGAAATTTATGCTTAACATGTCTTCTATTGTGCAGAAAGTAATGCTTCCATCAGATACTAGTAAAAAGAAACTGACAAATTGTCGAACTGCGCTGCAATACCTCAAACTGGCAGGCGTTCCCCTGAAGGATGATGATGACATGGAGATAGTTGGAGAGGATGTTGCTAATGGAGACAAGGAACTTGTAATTTCCTTGTTGTGGAATGTATTTGTTTATCTGCAGGTCTGTGTTATCTCTCTGCACCTATAGCAAAATTGAAATTATTTCCATGTTGACTACTGTGCTTTAATGTCCATCAGAGACGTGCCTTTTTTAAAAAAAATGTAATTGTAATATAACATATGTTAGACTATTCTTCACTGACATGTTAGCTGTTTCCGTTTTCTTTGTTCATCCTATAGCTACCCAAGCTTATGACAAAGAAGATCCTCTCTGATGAAATCTCAAACATTTGCAAAGCTCACACTGTATGTATACTATATCTCATCACTTGGATATACTCCAAGTTTAGTTCTAAGAACAATAGTCATGTTTATGATCCAAGTTTTTGCCTTCCATTTCACAGGAATTCATGGATATAGATAATAGCTCCCACTTGGATATGCTCCTCCACTGGGTGAAGGTATGGCACCATATGCCTTTTGTGTAACTGTAACCATAGTGGTTAATTCAGGCATACATTTTTTTTTTTTGCTGTATTTTAGGCCATACTTTTAAGAAATCCCCTTCTTTCTGTACAAAGTTTGGTCGAGTATCTGTTTTACAAAATGAGATAAATTTTATTATGCAATTTTAAGCATGTTGTGAAGTTTTTTTGTTGAAGACTTTCTGTTGCAACACATTAGCACAAATGTGTTTCAAACAAGTAAACAATTGATAGTGGATCATTTTACCCCGATCATGCTATCAGAGGTTATTATGATCTTTCTTTGCACCTTATTTGAACTCTTAACTTATTCGTACTGAAAGGAACTCACTAGAACACAAAGAAAGTTGGAAAGAAGTCAGGCCCTTAAATTCACTATTTGGACTGCTAACTCCTTTTTTTTTTGATGTTATGTGAATTGTTTGAGGCCCTGCCTAACATTTATTTATGTTGCAGGTTATCTGTGGAAACTATGATGTCAAGATGGAAAGTTTAACTTCTTTGGTTGATGGGAAAGCTATGTGGTGCTTGTTGGATTTCTATTTCCGAAAGGAACTTCATTGTCCTTGTTCACTGAAGGTATCTCTTTTTTATTGCAGATGTTAGTTTTATGATGTTTTGCTTTGAGAATTATGCGTTCTTTGGTTACTTATCTCATTAGAACAACAAACAGGACCTCAATAACACAAATGAAGAATCCATTGTGTCGATGAGAGATACTACTGATGCAGTACACAACCTTGTATTATCTCAGAAGTTAACAACATTGTTGGGCAATTTCCCTGAGGTAAAAGCTTTACTTGCATTTGTCAATTGTCTCATTTACAGTTGGAACTTGATTCCTGCTAGTTTTTTTAAGTTTGAAAGTAATGACTGAATGGTGATTATAATACTAATTGCCGACATTAATCAAGGTAAATTATATAAATATCAAAACAGAACAGAACAGAACAATTTTCAAAATTGGAATTTAGTCCAGCCCAGGGTATCTTGCACCAATTTGGTTCCATTCAGGTCCAATATTATCATTTCTGATGCCATATTTGTAATTCCGATTAAACACAGGAAGCACACATTATTTTATATTGTTAACGGTTTTGTACTTGTGTGCATACACTAACTTGTTAAGCTTTTCTACTTTTTTACTAGGTTCTACAAATATGTGACATACTTGAATACAATGGCGCCTGTAACGATAGGAGTGTGGTCATACTGTTGGTCTTCTTGTCCTCCCAATTGCTTGTCAAGAAAAATACGGTAACATCAGAACCTTATAAACTCTGTTTCTTTTAGCCATAATTTGTAACATAAGATGAAAATGCTTCTGACAGGATAAGCTCAACTTTCACAAGCTCATGGGTTGTCATTGCCAAAATCCAGAGAGGATAAGGGTGTCCATGAGTTCTGAAACTGCATATCATAAAGAAAAAGAACAATCTATCGAAGGTTGTTTTATCTGTTTAATGAGTACTTTTTGATTTAATTTGCCTGTGAATCTGTTATAAGATATACTTTTCGAAATTGTATTGTCTAAGCTGATAATTGTGTGCTTGAAGTATCTGTTTGAATAATAATTTATCTTGGTTGGAACCTTTGACAGCATGAATTTTTTCAAATGTTATTTTCTCTAATCTTTGTGTATGAAAATCTTGTGGCAAGACATGAGCAATTACCTTTGTGTATCAATCCTTTTAACGTATATGGTTGGCTCTTTGTTTAGATGGTGCAATGAAGTTTAAAACAGTTCAGGCCTGGTGGCAAGAGATGGCCAAACTAAATACTTCTAGCGATAATCTATCATCTGGCCTTGCTATCCTTCCCTCCTCCGCAGATAATTGCAGCTCTGAATGTTACAACAAAGGTAATCACAAGCGTGTGCAATCCTTCTTATTACCGCCACTTGCTATCAGTTTCTTCCACATACTGTAGTCTCAGTAATGGAAATGCTAGAGATGCAACTTCTTTAACAGTTTCATGCTGAATTTGTTTCCAATCTTCTACTTGTCAGCATTTGCTTTCATGAGTTATTTTGATTGTTCTTTGAGCATACCCATTATTGTTATCTCCACATGGTAAAACTCATCTTAACTGCTGTGTATTATTTCAGTATATACTTCTATTGCCGAACTGTTTGTCTTAAACTGATATTTTTGACAATTTGCAGTTAATGCAACTGTAATTATACAGTGCCATCTCAGGCGAGTAATTCAGCGCAGAAAATATTTAAAGACAAAGCAAGCAGTATTGAAAATACAGCTTGCTTGGAAGAAATTTCTTGCTAGTGAATACTGGCAAAATCGTTGCTCATCTGCTATAAGAATTCAAAGCCATATTCGTGGTTGCACACAGAAAAGAAAATTCCTGAATCTAAAGCAAGCTGTACTGAAGATCCAAAGTGTTCTTCGAGCTCTGAGATACTTAAAGGACTTGCATGAATATAATATGACAACTAAATCAGCTATTATAGTTCAGTCTCATGTCCGGGGGTGGATTGCTCGTAAAGAAGCCTGTAGACAATGGAAATGCATCATTGTGGTGCAAGTAAGTTGATCTGAATGGTTATGCATTTAGCAGAATATTTTGAACAGTCTCAATAATATACTTAATAGCTTTCTGTTCACACGATCTCTCGGTAACATGCTGACCATACATCATTTTTAGAATCTTTTACATTCTTCTACTTGGTTCATTTGATGTGAATTTGCAGCATCTTCAAATTTCCTTCCTTTACTGCTGCTAACTCGGTAAAATCAATTTTTTGTACATGTAATGAACAGAGTTATTCCCGTAGTTGGTTGGCCAGGAGGAGCTTTCTTTGTCAAAAACAAGCAGCATTACGACTACAAAATGCCTTTAGAGTCATGATGTGCCGGTCTGAATTCCAATGCTACAGGCATGCTGCTACTGAAATTCAACGTTTTGTCAGGGGAAAGATATCACGAAATAGGCTTCTAGGTTTCTGCAACATTCTTTCTTTGACTGCCTCTGTTTCCTTTGTAAATCTTCACAAGTTTCTTTTGACTATCCGAGTCAGCTTATTGTTGCTCATTTCAATGATTTATACGCAATGCAGGTTCTTCCTCTCTTCATCTCCATGCTTCAAATCACAACCTTACATTAGGCCACAAATTGTACAGCACTGAATTAAGTATAGTTTTACAAGCAATTGTGAAGCTACAAAGATGGTGGAAGAGTGCGTTAGAGTTTAGATTGAGAAAAGAAGCAGCAGTTGCTATTCAGTCTCATATTCGTGGTTTTATTTGCCGGCAAAAAGCAATTGAACAGAGACAATATGCCATTGTTATTCAAGTAAGATTTTAAAGATCCTGCATTTATTCACTAATAAATCATACCTATGTTTTAGCTCAGTGACCAATAGTGTATATATGTTGTAGGCACATTGGAAGGGATACATCGCCAGGAAAAATGCCAAAAAGCAACTGGTTGATCTGCGATTAAGAATACAGAAGTCAGCTGCTACCTTGGAAGATAGCATGCGTATTATGAATAGGCTAATAGCTGCATTGAAGGAGCTAAAAAGCATGAAAAATGTTAGCGGCATACTCTACAATTGTGCAACTTTGAGTGAGTTTCTTCGAGTCTTCTCCATGCTTCTTTAGTCACATATTTTTCGCAAACTCAATGTTTCATATTCTGCATTTTCACAGACATGGCAACTACACACTCTCAAAAATGTTGTGAGAGGCTTGTAGAAGAAGGGGCAGTTGAAATATTATTGTGTCAAATATCTGCTGTCACCCGTAGCATACCAGACCAGGAAGTTCTTAAGCACTGCTTATCTACTCTCAGAAACCTAGCCCGATACACCCAATTAGCTGATGTGCTCATTGATCAGCGTGGATCCATTGAGACCATCTTTCGTGAGTTGTTAAGGTCTGCATCATACTACTTACAACTTCAAACTTTCATTTGTTTCATTCCTTTACTGTTTTTTCGGGCCTTTTCAACCTGTCTAATAAGTTAGTATAACCGAATCTTGATCAGGAACAAGGAAGAGGGTTACTTCATTGCCTGTGAGCTGCTAAAGAAGCTATGTACACGTCCAAGAGGCATTGCAGCAATACGTAGTTTGACTTCAATGTTGAAGCGACTGCAAAGTCTAGTTGAGGATCTGACCAGAAAAGCGAATCATGAGAAGAGGTTAGATTTTTAAGTCCATGCCTCCATCCAAGTTCTTAAGTGTCTTCGATAACTTTCAAGGTTACTAAGAATTTATTTTTCTCAAATGCAGGAATAATCGAGGTGTGACTCCTCGAGATATCACAGAGCGAAGGCTAAGAGAAGCCATCGAACTCTTGAACTTGATCACATTTGTTTGATTAGCTGAATTAGTACTAGATGTCTTTTTTTAACTTTAGGTTCTAATCCTATGCACTTTTTGTGCATATATATATATATATATATATATATATATATATATATATATATATATATATATATATATATATATATTCTGTTTTAGGATTTACTCTGCATATTTAGTTATTTACCATATGTATTTGACCTAAAGTAGGGGAAACTAAGAGACACATTGTTGCATATCACCAACTTTAAGTTAATCTAATGGTATATGTCCTTGCGCATAATTGATGATTTTTTTTTAATTACAAAGCATGTTAAAGAGAATAGGAGGACTAGTTAAGAATTGAACTCTTAATCTCTATCGGGAAAAATGATATTTACTCCAATTGAGACAAAACTCGATTTTGACTCGATGTCCTTGCATATAATTGATGAATTTTTTTTTTTTTATTACGGAGCAGGTTAAGAGAAGAGGCAAGTTAGGTGGAAAACAAACACAATCTTTACCGGAAAAAGTGATATTTACTTTAATCGAGACAAAACTCAATTTCGAATTGATGATTTTATGTTTAGCAGGTGGTTTACAAAGTTATATAAAGTGCAAGTGGGCAACTTTAGATAATTTTTTTCACTAGTGGGGTACAAGTACAACCAAATTGTTGAGAGCTTGAAATATGACATTTTTAGGCCATTGACGGCTTAAATTGGTGGCCACAACGAATTTCATGATTCAAGATTCTATCACCAATAATGAATAATATCAGCCGTAATGCATTAATCATATCTATTCCGGCCCCAATTGGATTTCTTTCTACCATCACATGTTTGGTTTGACAAGTAACGCATCTAATTAAAGTTATGCACGTTTGTTTTTTTATTTTTTCAATTATTATTAGTATTCTATTTAGAATAGATATTTAGTGGCATTGATAATTACTCGTAAAAAATATTTTTGTTTTGAGGATAAATTAAAAAAGCTGTTTATGGCGATAATCGAACATTCAATCCTTATTATGAGGATAAAATTGTAAAAGGTAAAGTATTCAACCAATAGATCAATTTAGATACGACTAGTATTATTGTATTACTCTTTTTTATTCTCATCAAATGTCCAATTTGATTTTTTTCATTATTCACCAATCAATTTTAATTTGTATTTTATTTCAATCTATAAGTAAAACATAATCTTTTTTATTTGTTTAATAATATTAATTTTTTAAAATTTTTTAACCAAGCATAATCAGAAACGTTTAGAATTAATATAGAAAGTGTAAAAAATTCAAATGAGACATTTAATTAGAAATTTAGAATATACTCCTAAGATGAAGTATACCATCAATCATTATTATTAAATTACCCACACTTAAGTGAAATTTGTTACATAATTAGGCATTCAAAATAATAATTTGGATTTTTTCGAATAAATAATACTTCATTTAGGTTAAATATTGACCTTGTGTAATAAATCTTTATTTTCTAAAAATTCTAAATTATTTTTAATCATCTATTTTAAAAGGACAAAATTATGTTCATTATAGCTATAAGTTACAATATTTATACTGAATAGTCTTTTTGATTAGTAAATCTAACCTCTAAACCTAACATAAAACCACTTATAATATTAAGATAATAATGTATCTATAATTCAACTTGACAATAAATAAAATCAATGATTTCAAGTGGGAAATCCAATCAATTTAGGATGGACCACTTGATCTATATGAAGATTTTCATTTGTCAAAATATGCTCCATTAAATATGTTTATTATCCTCAACCATATTCAGACTTTTCCTCATGAGAATAAAACCAAAAAGAGGATGAAATACAACTAAATAAAGATATTAAGAAAACTAAAAAAGAGTATAACCAAATTTCATGTCTACTTTTGAGGTAATTTTTATACAAATGTTGATCAATTGAGCTTAATTCCCCAATAACATAGCTAAACAAACACAATCAAAGGCAAGAATTTTCTAAAACAAATGCTTAATGATCATGATAAGTTAAAACTAACCAACAATTATGTAGGGATCAAATGATCTAAGTAAAATATACCGCTCCGTCCATTTGAATTTGGTATACCAAGCAAATTGAAGTGAAAGCTTTAGTTTTTAGGCGTATACGCGGAATGTAGCAGATTCAAAGGAAAGGAGACACTGATAGAGTATCAAGCAGCACTAGCAGTAGCAGTAATATGCAGGTTTTCAGGCAAATCAGCAGGATCAATGAAAAATCCCCTCCTAGGCACAGTTACAGTAAGAACACCATCTTCATACCCAGCTGATATTCCATCAAGATCAACTCTTCCCGGAAGCCGAAATTTCCTCATGAATCTCTTTGCAGGTTCTACTGACTCATAAACAGCTTCAGTCCTTATTATTAGGTACCTTGAATCCTCTAGTTCTACCTTGATTTCCTCTTTCCTTACCCCTGCCACAACAAAATAAGTGCTTAGTATTCATATAAATAGAGTTCGTTGAGGGTCAGATATACGCAATCTTATGTAAGACCCATAATTCGTTATTAGAGAGTAATGTTGCGTACATCTGACTGATTGAATGTAAAGTTGGGATATACCTGGAAGATTAGCAGAGTAGATATGAGATTCAGGAGTTTCTCTCCAATGCACATAGTTTTCAGGGACATGGTAGTAGGGTAAGAACATATAAGGGTTATAGAGAATGTCCATGGAGTAAGATCGGAGTGGGGAAATCTCCATTCTTCTTGGTTTTTTGTGGGATTTAGGAGAAGGGAAAAGGTTCCTAAAAGGTATGGAAATGCTGAGCAAAATAGGAGGGAAGGGGCAAAAAGAGTTGTGAAGGCTTTGTTTTAAAGGTCAAGTTGAAGGCTGCGCCTTTCCAATTGTAACACTTTATTTTATGGGAAATTTCACGCACTAACAGGTTTATTTTCAATATTTTATAGGTAAAAAGGTTACGGAGATTTATTTAGGTAAACTTTAAGATTAACACATAAATTTTAAAAAAGCTTTGGTTATAACGAGGAAAACCCAATACCTTAGAATTACCACGTGAAATTTTCTTTATTTAATTTTTTATGTTATGTTTTATTGTTGCAATTTCTAACAGACGGAAGCTGCATAAAGTCTCACCATTCATCATCAAATCTTACAATCAAAGATAATTAGTTGAGTATTATAATTTTAAAAATAGATTTATACCTTTATTTATTTGAAGGAAAACAAAATATTCAATGCCCACCTATCTAGGTAAGATATTTTGTGAGGTGAGAATAAAAAAATTGTACAAAATGACATATTTGCCCCTAGATATCAATTCCAATATTTTAACTAAATAAAATAAAATAAAAAAAGAGGCATCATGTGAACCTACTATATTTAGTGAAGAGTAAAGGCTAAAGTTCAGGATTTGAGATCTTTGCTTAAGGTGTGTAAAGGCTGCTGCTATCAATGGTCATGTAACATACAGTAAAAGGGAGTTCAGGCAGCAAGAACAGACTGCTACAGACAAACAAACTAGTTTATGTGTAATCAATCACCGAACGTTATTAAATGACTTCCACTTAGACTCCCATCTCGAATGGAGTCTGAAAGGATCGAAAATCCAACCTTTGAAACATTTCATTTTCCCAAGGCTATTTAATAAATCCCACATATAAAGGGTGTCGGGGGTCGGATATATTCAACCTTATCTTTCGTAAAAACAAAGATGGGACAACCATACAATGTTTGAAGGATGAAAAGAAGTTCAAGAATATCAGTAAAATCTCTGACAAGGTAGTACTTAAAAATGTATTGTTTTCAACAAGCCAGTTAACAGCAAGATAACAGAGATGTCAAATCTCAAAAATGTTCACAGCTTCTCTGTTTCTGCTCCTTTCTTTTTCATGTGATGCACAACTTGACAAGAAACAGTTATCAACTTGCCAATTGGTAAGGGGAGAAATAAAAATAAAAGCAAATTTATCCAAAAAGAAAAAAAAACAATAATAATGCCATTAAGTGGGATTTGGAGGAGTCAAATGTACGCAACTTAACCCTTATTGGTAATAACAAAAAGGTCGTAACTTATTGACCTTTAGCTGCAAACATTACTTACAACTTCACATAAATAAAAAGGGAAATTAGTTTGATGAATCATTTTTATACGGTCCATTATAATCCGAAACCAAAAACTATAAATCTTTGGCCCCGTGAAATAATAGACGAAAGGAAAAAAACAAATTCACTAACTGAAAGTCTCTAACAAGTGGCTGATATCTAAACTTGTTTTTCTTCTCATGGTCTAGTTTGGAGTGAAATAGTGACAGTTACAAATAAAAGGTCTTCATGCAAAATAACAAGAAAGAAACTCAATATCTATAGCTTAGAGCATATCTACATAGTCGAGGTGAATCCAGGCCTTGTGCGTGCCTAAGCCATGGCCTACGTCATTTGATTAAAAATCCTATTAATATTGAATTGTAAAATACATAACACCGAAAAATGCTAGTCAAATTGATTAAGCAAATATTTGGAGGTAAGTGTTCAGCCCATTGTCACATGATTCACTAATTTTCTTGCGAATCACCAATATAAAAAAAGAACTATAGTTAGTTTTGAGCTATTTCGGGATCATTTTGAGCGAATCGCGAATTCAAAAAGCAAATTATATGGTGAATCATGTTACACTGGTCCAGCCCACCTTATACTAATGTCCTAAATTTGCCCCTATTAGCATGGTGAAGGGGAGTGTAATTGTATAGGGTTGCCACCTTCTGAGAATCAATAAATCCTAACTTTATCACTACATGAAAAATGAAAACATTGCAGAGGATGCTATGTTCTTTCCATAAGATTACGATTCTAAAATTACAGAAGAACAAACTCCGTGTAAAAGATGAAGTTAAGTTGATGAAAGGGTCCAATATAGATCAGATTTCAAACATTAATGGAGTCTCCTTATAACATTTACAGAGGCACAATGAACACATCAGCACTTGGTAATCCACACCTTGCATGCAGTAAATCAATCGGTAATCTGCCTAATGAATTGATAAAGTGAAATCATATAGAGTACTGAGCCTATGGGATAAACTACAAGATTTAACACTCAATATACAGTTGTAAAATCACAGCATAAAAACAATGATTTCAAAATCAAGTTCCATTACATGTGCAAAAGACTTTAGTTTGTTGAGCAGATACCTATAAGCTTAAATCTTCAAGATAGATTTCTCCGTCATATACTGAATATGCCGATCCAATTCACATGATTGGTGATCATGTATTCACTCCAAGCAAGAAACAATTACTGTAAGAAGGCATATTTGTTGAAGGCCCATAGTTCCGCACAGGAGAACGAAAAGGATTGGGAGTGACAGGATGAGTGATATGCAGGCCAGCAGAACGAAGAACTTGCTTAGCATTTGTGCATGAAACCTCCGACTGATCAGTGAAAAATGCAGGGATACCCATCGACTTGATTAGCTCCAGAGCTCCGCCCCAACTTGAATTGTTCTCTAATCCACAGTTCAAAGCGACAATAACGTGAGGAGAAGGCAAGTAGGTGGCTTCTTCTTGATAGATACCCCTAGCGAGATTTATCCTCACTCTGCTCCCAATTCCTGAAGTGGTTCCGGATAAATTTGTAGGAACCTCTGGCCCCACCATGACAATCTGTATGTTGCCAATACCATTAAGCAGGTGACCCATTTCAGCAAAAGCAGTTATCCAGTCTAACTCTCCTTCAGGACCCAAATAATGAACAATGACCTCTTTTCCTTTTAGCAAACGATTCTTTGAAGTGATGCTCAATGCCGTTAGTATGTAATATACTGTTAATGGGTGCGAAAGAATATCCGCAACAGGGCTAGACAGTGGCAATGATCTCAGGTTGTAGTACTCCGACCAGCCAGAAAGAAGGATAGGACTTGAGATCCCATCAGTCAGATGACTCGAAAATGGAGAATCTTGTGGGTATTCATCATCATCAAGTCCGCCCCAAGATTCCGAAAGACCAGCTTTGACAGGAAGAAGACCAAAGGGCCTATTAGAATAGCAGCCACACTTCCTTCTCCACATTCCTTTATGATGGAGGTCAAGAGACTCAAGCCACTTGCAAGGATGATCAGCCGATGAAGGAAACGAAAATATATTTATCGCAAGCTCCTCTTCTCTCTCCATCATGGCTTTGTACAAACCACATATGCTCTTGTGAGATTCCTTCCAATGCTGCTTTTGGCAATTCGGGCTGCAGTAAACTATGGCACGACACTTACTGCAAGGAAAGGACTGATCCATGTGAAATTCTCGATCACACATAGCACATCGCCTCAAAGAAGCATTTGAATACATTTTAACGTCACCAAAACTATCTTCTCTAGCTGCTTCTGAATACTTGTTGGGAGTTGAATTGGCTGATGATATGGTTTTTTCTTCATATGCTTGACCAGGTGGGTGTGAAATGGTAACCGCCACAATGTCATTGCTCTTAGCCATTACCGCTGGCCATTGAACATCCACCGTCTCAATGAGTGGCTCGAAACACATCAATTGTGTCGGATATGAAGTAGCTTGCACATCTTGGAGCAAAGGGTGAACTAATGTTATACCCTTCATGGCAGCATATGCAAACCTAAGTTCTTCATACGTCGGATTCCTATATTTAAGCTCACCACTCGAAGTGCAACAGATAACATCGAAAATTGGATAGCACTCAGTTCCAGAAACTTCTAAGGCCAAAAATTTGACCATTTTTCTATGAGAAGGAAACATCAAATTTTCTAGCTCAAATGTCACCCTCATAACCTCAGTGTTCGGTACAGGAACCGTCTCTCTTGGCTTGGTTGCATTCCGAGCATCATCAACAGATCGAAACAAATAAAATGCCACATCCCCACCATCCCCACCAATGGTTTGGACACATGGAAACAGCTGCTTCCTTCCAGACCATTCCAATTCTCTGCCCACCCGGACACCAAAGAAGTGTCCTGGGCGCAATCTTTTCCATGGATCAGTCCTATATAGAGCTGCAGCAGCTCCATATAATGCCTTGATGAAGGCAGCATCTACACCGTCCACATTAAACAAACAAGTTGCAGATGCAGGACCAAGTCCTGGTCCACATCCAAATTGCTCATGGAATCTACCAAACAATTTTTTCAAATGCAAATCCATGTGAACTTCAGATCACAAACTTCCAATCAGAAAACACAAGAAGAAATCCCCTGAAAATTCAACAGTAAGTATACCCTCAATTGCAATCCGCTTCTCAATATTCAACAAAAAAAGCAGATCTTTGTAAGGAATTATCATAGTTGAGGGAAAGCCCAGAAAGCTAATTGCAAGAATTACACTTCCCAGATGCCAAAAAGATTATTTTCTTGATTTGAGCATGTAAATCATTCAAGAATTGTGCATACCAGATGTAAAAAAAGTCCTACTTAAAGTTAAGCAGCATACATTTTTAGAAATGATAAGATTGATTTGATGGAAAACCCAGAAAGCTAATTGCAAGAATTACACTTCCCAGATACCAAAAAGATAATTGTTCTTGATTAAAGCATGTAAATTGTAAATCTTTCAAGAATTGTGCGACCCAGATGTAAAAATAAACATATTGTAAAGTATAGCAGCATACATTTTATAGTGATGATGAGAAAAATTATGCTAAACTGCTACCTAAATGATACACTTTGAATAAAAAGAGAAAATGTGAAATTATTACCAGATTTACTTGCTTAGAAGTTGGAGTGAATCAAGACTTGCATTTGTCCCGAAGTGTATGAACATTGAACTCTAGAAATAGAAAGTAGTAGATAAAAATCTGGTGTGTTGAATGATTGAATCTGTGACTAACTGCAGACAGCAGTAAATTGAGAATTGGACATTAGAAGAAAATGGAAGACTCAAGTCAAGAAAACAAGCCCAAGGGTCAAAATTTCTCGCTTTGGCAAGTGAATTGTTAGGGTGAAATCTTGGTCAGTTTCACTCGACGTGTTTAACATTTATGATACGATTTATAGTAGTATCAATTTTTGTTAATTGTTAAGTCATATGAAATAGAAGTATGTGAGATATTCGTTATAAAATATTTAGCATATTTATTTTGTATGAGATTGTTTTACTATGAAACAGATTCATATAAAAAGCTTATATATAAAAAATATTAAAAAAAACAAAGAAAACATTTATATACAAGAAGTGGTTATTTTTTAAAAATAGTTTTGGCTAATTCAATTAAAAATGTCTCATAGTGGGACAGCTTCAACTAAGAATTTGTGTAAAAAAATTTGTTGGTTGTTCGTTGTTTATCAACGCACAATTTCTTATATGACACGGTCTCATACAAGTGGGGATGTTATCAATAATATAAATGATCAATAAAAACATTGTAAGTAAGGTTGTCAAAAGCTGACTTAATCAACATTTTAACCTGATCTAAGTCTAATCCTATTTAAGTGGGTAAGATTGAGATTTTTATAACCAAAAAAGTTATTAGATCGACTCAACCTGATCTGTTTATTGATTGATTGGATTAAGGTTAGAATTCTAAATTTGAAAAAAAACTATATATAACGCATTTAGTTAACAAGTTAATTTCAATTCGGATGAACCTGTATAATATATGAACTAAACCCATTTGATATATTTCTAATTCTGTAGTTAAATGCAACATAATGCAACATATTAACTCATGAATCCAAAAAGTTTAAAATTGAGGGAAAAAAATATGCTCAATGTACTATAATTTGTAATTTGCTTACTTTATTTACTAGACAAAATCATTATTGGGTAAGTTTGACCTCAATTGGTCTTCTCAAATGTATTAAGTCATATCCTCATAACGTGTGAACAACCAAAAATCAGTATTTTGATATTTATTTAAAGTATTTATTTTTTTAAAAAATTTAAAGTGTCAATCTTATCTTAAAATTAAAATTATAGTGTTAAATATTAAATAAGTATTTCAAATACACAAAACCTTCTATGAGACGATTTTACTATATAGATTAAATGACTAATTAATCCCAATTTTAGCATATAAATTTATTATTTTGAATTAGTTTCACTGTAACACTTGAATTTCCTCCAAACTGCAATGAATTTCCTCCAAACCGCAAGGGAACGGAGGAAATTCAGGTGTTACATTCACCAAGAACCAGTCTCTCACAAAAATCTGAAGGCCTAAACCACAAACCCACTTATTTTAGTTGAAAGACATATATCTCCGAGTAAAAATTTCCGATCAATCATCGTGATTTGTAAAATTACTACTTCTTCCGTTTTAAAATACTTGCACTATTTGACTTTTCACGCAGTTTACTGCATAAATTCAATTTATAATATCTCTAATTATGAATAATAAAAAATTATAAAAAAATATTAATAATCTGTACATTGAGAGGAATTAAATAAAATTCCACTCGATTATATTTTAACTTATAAATTCAAAACTAATTATAATCTAAAAATAACGAATGAGGAAGTACAATTACAAAAAGCCAAAAAAAAGTAAAATAAATAAAACTAAAAAATAAATTAAAATCACAAAAGTCCAACATACTAGTAAGAGTCCTCCATCATCCTATCAGCAATCACCTCACCAATCACAACAATTCTTTCTTACCCCTTTCTCCTCTTGATCTTCCTATTTCCCTCCTTTTCATTTTTAACCTCTCAGGGTTTCTCAATTGTCATCGATCAACGACAATGATGCAACCAGGGCAACAACAAGACGGTATGGTTGCTCCCAACCTTCTTCAATGGCGGCACAACCTCCTATAGATCAACAACATTATTATCAACAGTCTCAACAACAACAGCAATTGATGATGGAGCAACAGCAGCAGCAACAACAACAACAACAACAACAACAACAGATATGGTCTCAACAACCTCCAGAACAACAGTATCAACAACAGCAGCCTCAACAACAACAAGCGCCTCCGAATTCTGATGAAGTTCGTACGATTTGGATTGGGGGTCTTCAGTATTGGATGGATGAGAATTATATTAGCTGTTGTTTCGCTCATACCGGCGAGGTGTATATCTATATTTCATTATTTTTTAAAATTGTTGGTTTTTATATGTGTTTTTTTTTGTTCGTTTTGTTTTTTCGACTCTTTGATTTGTTTTTACACCATATCTTTTGGAATGGATTTTATCTTGAACCCGCAAGGAATATATCAGTTTTCCAATTTTTGAGTTGATGATTATTATTTGTGGATTGTTTATTCGATTACTTTTGTCGTTTAAAATCTTGAAATTGTCCGAACATTTGATGCTTTGATTATTCGTTTGTTAATTGTGTGTTTTAGGATGGACTTTAGTCTGAATCTATTGTTATCAATTTTTCAAGATTCTTATTGAACATTATACGTGTGAGAGGAAGATGTCGGAGATCTGAAAGGGACGAAGAGAAATTAAGATCTTGTGTCTCCCTTTGTTCCATAATGTTTCTCACGTACGCCTACTCTACGTTTTGCTCAAATTTATAAAACTTGGAATTGAAGAAGACTTTACAAGAAAAAAGAATTAGTTAGAGAGAATCTTGTTTGATGTTTACTTTTAAACTAGGACCTTTTAAATTTTACTATCAACATGTGCAATGTAGATCCCTTGAATAATATGAATGGAGAGGGTATGCTTCTTTTTTGATTTTTTACATTTGATAGTTTTGAGTAGTATTTGGGATGTTCTATTTTAGGTGTTTTGGAAAGTTTCGATACATACATTTTTTTAGTATACAAGGGGGATAAAAAAGCAACATAGCTCTGTACCTTCTTTACTGATTTTTGAAACCTTGATATTGGCATTTTGGATTGCTCATATTTGAGGTGATTTTCTACCATGTACCTGATGGGGTTTTTGGGGTGGGAAGTTAGTATCAATCTTGTGTTTGGTTTTTCTAAATGGAAAGCTGTTCTTTCTTACATTAGTTTTATGCATTGTATACCGCAAACGTTACATAGCTTTATGTATGAACGGTGTTCTTTTATGACCCCTCTTTAATGCGTCTAAGAGGGAATTTGCGATCTCTGTAGCAACTAATTCTGTGCTTGAGTCTTGCAGCTTGTCAATAGTAGAATCATTCGTAATAAGCAAACCAGTCAGTCAGAGTGCTATGGATTTATTGAGTTTCTAGTCATGCTGCCGCTGAGAGAATTTTGCAGACTTACAATAATACCTTGATGCCAAATGTTGAGCAAAATTACAGATTAAATTGGGCTTCCTATGGATCTGGTGAGAAAAGGGGAGAGGATGGTTCTGATTATAGAATTTTTGTCGGAGATTTAGCTTCAGATGTTACTGATTACACTTTGCAAGAGACTTTTAAAGATTGCTACTCGTCAGTGAAAGGTGCCGTAGTTATGATGGATAAGCTCACTGGTAGAAACAAGGGATATGGATTTGTTCGTTTTGGAGATGAGAATGAACAAATTCGCTCCATGTCAGAGATGAATGGTGCGATGTGCTTAGGCCGTGCAATGTGTATTGGAGCAGCTGCTAACAAGAAAAGTGTTGGTGGAGCAGGTATGTACATGAATGGGTTTGCTAAATTTAACTTTGGTAGCTAGATATGCATAATATGATTCTTGTGATCATGCACTTGTTTGATTTGCTGGCCTTGTGTTCTGGTTCAATGCCTTCATATTTTATTAGAATGTATAATTGCTAAGGTGGAAAGCAGGTTTTCGTTTTGTGTTGTTTACCTTACATTTTTATGGCCTTTCTATATTCAGATGTACATTCGAGATGCATAGAAATTCAGTTCCAGTGTTTTCGTTTGAGAATTTGGGAACAATTAATGAATTTTGAACTGAAAAACTTATAGAACTCACATTGTCTCAAAGCAGGGTGTCAAGAGGCTCTATCATTTAGGGCCTGGGACTGAATTCAGCAGAAATGGTTACCCCCTTACTACGTTGCCTGGCATAGGTCAGTAATGTCGTAAAATTTCCATTTACAGAAGTTTTCAGTGCTACAAGTTATTCTTCCTTTCAGTTTCATTTTTATCCTTTATTTTCATCCATCAAATTCGGTTCAGTTTAGTTTCACTTGTGTTAGGGGATGCCATTTATACTATTCCTTTGCTTTTATTTTTCCTCAATGTTCCTTTTTTTCCTCTCTTTTATCATTTTCATTTTCTACGCTGTTGAGTTCTTGACTCTTTCTTACCTTACAATTAAGAAATACGAGTGAGTTATATCTTGCACTCTATTCATCATATTAGCAGTAAAATGGACGGGTTGCATCAGCACTTAGCTTGTTTGATCACTTTGATATTGAGGTGTTTTCTATAATTTTTTAGCTATAATCCCTTGTTTTTTTTTTGTGTGCTCATTAATAATAGTTTTGAAGTTAGAAAATTTTGGCTAACTGCTCATTTATGTTCCTTGTGTCCCTTTGATTTTTGTCCCTGACCAATTTTTTTAGAGATAAGGCATTATGTTGGCGCTAGAGCATGTTGGAGGAGAGATGTGGGTATGTTTAATGTTGTAAATGGGAAAAATCAAAGGGACATTTAATCATCGCAAGTGGAGCAAATTCATAGGGATAGTGGGAGATGTTCACATGCTTTCTTTAGTAGGTGTGAGATGTACCTTGGTTATCATTTGGTGGAATTATTGAGGCTACGACTTTTTGTCTCGTGCAAATTTGTTAAACCTTATGTTGATATGGTTGTCTGTAACTTGGTTGTTGTATGTGAACTCATTTAATTGTGCTTGTGATGTGAATCTGGGTTCTAGATCCTTCATCTTTTTTGGATGATGAGAAAAAATAAAATGTTCTTTTCCAAGTTTTCGGAGAAAGGGGTCTCTACTCAACAATTGCTGAATGCTAGATGGATGCGCTGACATAATTGGGGTGTTTGGTTGAATAAATTATTGGGCAGCTTTATCTTATTTGGTGCATTTAGATGGTTCAGTATCCAAACCATCTAATCAAAGTGTTTGGTAAATTAGTTGGTTGAAACATCTTGTTATGAATAAACTTTTTTTGAACAAGCTGCTTCTAGCTATAAGCTAACAGCGTTCCTAGCAGTGTCTTCGAAATTAGTTGATTTTACCAGTTGATAAAATCAACAAGTCAAATCAATCACTCCAACTAGCTACCAATTATAAGCTAACAACAGCTAGCCAAACACCCCCATTGTGTGTTGACTTTTTTTGATTTTTTGAGATAGGTATCTGATTGTGATAATAATATCTATGTAAACTATTGTATTGTAGATTTCAGGGGTATATGCTCTTGTTCTGTGCTAATTTGCTCGAGTATTTTTTGAGTTTTTTTTTACTGATGATTAGGGGTTTTGCTGAGCTGTATTGCAACATTATTTAGACCTAGTTTTATGTGCACTTTTTACCTTCAGACTATAATTATAGGCCTTGTGGCTGTTTGTATTTGTTTTTCTGATTATATTTCTGCATTCAAGAATGTTTAGGATGTACCAGTTGCATCATCTTGTGAAGGAACACTAGTCTTAATTTGTCAGTTCTGTTAGATTTTTGTTGCCTTATCTTTATTTTTTCAATCTTGAATGCAGCTTCATACCAGAATACTCGGGGAATTTCAAATGATAGTGATCCTAATAACACAACTGTGGGTGATTTGGATTCCGAATGAACTCGTTTTTTTGCTTTTTATCTGATGATGCCATAACTTGACAACTCTGTCCAGATTTTTGTTGGTAATTTGGGTCCCAATGCGACTGAAGAAGATTTGGGACGAGCATTCCGTCTTTATGGGGAAGTGGTTCACGTAAAAATACCAGTGAGCAAGAATTGTGGATTTGTGCAATTTACCAACAGGTCTGCATGGTTTTGTGACCCATCGTTGGTGTTATACTGAAAATTTTTTCAAGTCACACATGTGTGCAAAACTTAAATTTATTTTTTGTTGTTGATGTTTCGGTAGGATTAGCGCTGAGGTGGCCTTACAGGCATTGAATGGAGTGCAGTTGGGCAGGCGAAATCTTAGACTTTCTTGGGGCCATGGCCCTAACAATAAACAAGTAAATCTTTGTTGACATTTCTGTAGGGATTTAGAATTTCTTCGGGGTTTCTTACTGAACGTTTCATTTGGGTGCTTTATTTTGCAGTCACAACCTAATCTGAACCAGTGGGACCATGCTGCTTATTATGGATATCCTCAAGGATATAACTCATATGGATATGTGTCTGCTCTTCAGGATCCTAACATGTATTACGGTGGTTATTTGGGATATGGTGGGTACGCAATGCCTTAGCCAGTTAGCTGGCTCAGATGCCAGTACAACTGCAACGGGTTAGTTGATGTTATGATATTTTAATTTCGCAACTGCTCAGCATTGTTTGCTGCAGTGATTCATCCACCTACGATGACAGGAGAGGTGTTTGCCTTGGTGCAGCATGATTCTACATGGAGCCTCAAACCTTTTCGAATTTTTGGTCAACCTAGAGATTCCCAAATGTAGTATAATAGATTTTGTTGGTCAGATTAGTTTCATTTGCTTTGCTTGGAGATTCTTTATGTAGATTTGCTTTAGTTCAGCCCTTATTAGGTTAAATTTCTTAAAATTGGAATTTATATGGCTGTAGAAAGTTTTGCCTGCTTTTTGTGAGGTTTTAGACGCACTTTAATTTTGAAATTTATGGTGTTCTCTTAGATATTATAGAATGTATGATTCAAGCTGATTCCGTTGGCGATCATGTATTCCTTGGCTGCTCGAATTTTGAAGGCATTAAAACATTTCTTAATCAAGTTATTAAAAAGCAAAGACAGAGTTGAATGTTTAGCAACATATATATCTTTCCTTTAAATAGCAACCTTTTAAAGAATCATGAATTTTTTCATCTAGTAAATCCAAATCTTTAACCTCGCAAGATACATTTTTGCACTTTATGTGTGAAAGAACTGATTGCGCTGCAGCAAATGTTGTTAACATAAACATCTAAATGAGTTGTTTTTTGCAGAAAACTAGTGAATCCAACTGGAAGTTAAAACATGATAAGCATCATCGGCATCTAAATACCAAATTGCCAATGGTTCTACGAGTTGCACAGCAGCAATCACTTGTACTTCGAGTTGCTAATTGCACAACCAAAGAGATCAACTATTTCAACTTCCAACTATAAGTCAGATTAACGACGATAGAATTCAAAATAAAACTATACTGTCTATTGCTATAGTTCATTCTACAACATTGAACTAACTGTGCCGATTCCAGGACAGCCAATGGACTATACAAAGACAACAGAATCTTGTTGAGAAAAAGGCTACGTTGAGCATACTTCAAGATTGACTAGTTTGAGTAAAACTCCAGAAGAACAATCATGGTCATCATCAGCAAATAACTCATCAATATGGTCTCTTCATATTTAAGCAATTATCTGATGCTTGGCTGAACAATTCCTGGACTTGCTTTAACTCTTTATCTGGGTGTAAAAGAAAGGATAAAAGATGCAAATCAGTGATTGCAAATCAATTGTCACTCTTGTCCATTTAAATTGCCAACAGAAACGACGGAGAAAGAAAGGGGCAGGGAGCTGCTTTTACCAAGAACCTCTCCGCACTAAACTAATGTTACCAATCTCAGAAATGTATAAACGGGAGCTAATTTCAATTTTAAGAATTTTGTTTATACTATTCCATATTTTGGGCTCAACTCATTTGGAAATGAATCCCTTATTCAATTATTTTGCCCGTCTTAAAGGGGTCATGAGGTCATCACGCAATTGTACTAAGTACTTGCAAAACGCCTAGTAGGATGCACCAGTAAAACATAAATGAGGTAGAAGAACACAAACCCCCTCATTATCAGAGTAACTACACATTTTATACATAACCACTAGCTTTTCACAAGTAAGAAGCTAAGTCTATAACCAATTTTTCCAGCCACAAAACTGTTCACAACAATGTCAGGTCCTTAATTCCGAAAGGATGGGGTTGGCTCAGCCACAAAACTGTAAAGTAAAAATATTCAGTGGGGGAAAAGCAATTAATTTTTTTTTACTTACAGTTGTAAAGTACTAACTGACCCAGTATCTATTTTCAAATCAAGGGCCAACATTCATAAAAACCAAGTAACATAAATTTGTATCGGTATGGAAAATCTAGCCACATACCAAGTGCGCAATTCAGTTTTATTACAAAGGAAACTAACTGAAACTAAAAGGTTATTTATGGAAGGAGCTTTGCTTCACACACGTAAAATTCTAAGGAAAATGTTGCATGCAGAAAACATCAAATATATGTATAATAAGGGGGAAAAACAGAGAGAGAGAGAGAGAAGCCATTACCAGCAGCTTCCAATTGCCTCTGCAATTCTTGGCCTATTGCATCATTTTCTGCCTGGGGAATACAAGAGATACAGCTTTAGTGGGCTCCACAAAGTAAGGATGGAGATTTCATAGCATATCAGCTACTGGAATACCTGAAGCTCAGCTATTCTTTTCAATTGGGCTTCCTCACCTCCCTCATCCAATGGTAGGGCATTAACTAAAGCATCAAACTGCAAATGACCAAGTTTGAATAAGAAAGGACACATACCAGTCAAAAAAAAAAAAAAAATACAGAAGAGAATACTAATCAGGTAGATAAGGTAAAGCCCAACATTTACAGATTTATACCTAATAATTCGCAAATAATGTGAACACAAGTAGCATCATGAAATTGCATACTTGTTTAATTGTTTTCATATTAATTCACTTCTACAACAACATTCTATTGTTTCAAATTTTTAATAATATTAAGTGGCTCCCACCTAGGTTTTGGAAAAGATATACGCAATCTTACGTTTGCAACGTCAGAGGTCATCTCAACTGATAGTCAATGCAATTTACATAAATAATAAGTGCACAAGAGTTACTGACTTCACATCAACATCACCTGACTTGTAATGGTACACATATCAAGAAATAAATCCCTGCTTAATAATGATGTTTTATTATTGTATCACACAAAGCCTACAATATATATCTTGTACCTCGAGGACAACTTTTTTGCTGCTTAATAACTCCTAATGAGTAAATATAATTTATTAAATTATAAAAAATACCTTGAGATCACATTGCTAATTGCTATAGGTACAAGCAGCTGTAAGATAGTCTTTTATGGTGGACGGATGAATTCCTAAACTTGGTAAAAAAAAAACAACGCAGTCCAAACACGCATATGCAATTACTATCAACAACCCGATAAAACTATTTGGTCTCAGAAGGTCCAATAAGCATAAGCAATAACTATCGACAACGCAACAAGACTGTTTGGTCTCAGAAGATCTCATTACAAGCAATTGCATAAGCTGGTTGAGACTGATAATAGAGTTTCATCAACCAATGTTGAGGAATGACAATAACACCATGTATGGGAAGGGGGAATTGGAGGAAAGGAAGGGATTGAATTTGAAGGGTTATAATTTCCTTTGTTCGGTTAGAAATTTTGAAAGGGAGAAATTTAGAAAAAAGAAATTTGAAGGGAGCAAAAGTCTCTTGATTTTTTATAACCAAATCTCTCAAACACTTTGTTTTGATTGATGGAAAAAAGGGAAGAGATTAAGAGGATATATTTTTTTCTGTTTGGGCAATGTTTTTTGAGAGAAGGAATTTTTGAAAGAACAGATTTTGGAAGAAGGAATTTGAAGGGATGAAGTCCTTTATTTTTGTTGGTAACCAAATCCCTTCATATGTGGATAGATTTAGAAGGAACAAATTATTTCTCTTCCTTTCCTTTCCTTTCCTCGTCCTCCTAAACAAACGAGAGAGACTTCTCATGCTATTCTCACCCCTTCCTTTCCCTTCCTTTCATTTAATTTCTCTCCTTAACTATTATCCAAACCAAGTGTAAATGTGGAAAGATTTGGAAAAAAAAAAGCTAGTTCTCATGCTCTCCCTTCCTTTCCTAGAGACTTCTATTATTTCCTCTTCTTTTTCCTTCCTTCTCTGCCCTTTACCTTCTATTCATTCCCTTTCCCTTCCAAATTCTTATCCAAACAGTGTATAAGTATGTTTTCCTTCCAATATTGGAAGGATTTGTTTTGTACAACATGTAAATAAGTTCTTCCCTTCCCTCTAATTTCTTCCTATTCCTTTTGATATCTAAACAAAGGAAATGCAATCCTCCCATCCAAACATAGCGTAGATTGACACTATATACAAGAATTTAAGCAAAAATCATATATAAACCAAATGAAAAAACTCCCAACAAAAGATTACCTGCTTAGCAGCCTTTACAAGAGCAGCACTAGCGGTTTTGGGTTCATCAGCAAAATTGTTGGAAGTATCAGACTGTTGTTGGGAAACATTAGGATTAGCATTTGGATTAGGATTTGCATTTGAATTAGCATTAGCATTAGCATTAGCACTAGCATCAGAGTTAGGATTAGGGTTAGGATTGGAATTAGAATTAGAATTAGGGTTAGGAGGAGGTTCAGGATAATTGGGGGAAAGGCGAACAGGAGGAGCATCTCGTTGAAGAGTACCAAAAGTATTAAAAGCAAGAGATGCAATCAAGTTAACTTGTTCTTGCAACTGTGATATTATATCCATTGATCAATCACTTCCTTCCGAATGCAACATAATCAAGACAAAAATTGAGTATCAGAAATGAGAAATCAAAGGAATTGAAGACGGGTAAACAACTATGAGAGTGAGAATCTTACTAGGGGATAATCTGACGTTGGTAATGACGGAAATCAGCAACCCAACCCAACCCAAATACTTCGACACTTCCAGAGTATGGTAGAGCGCTCCAACAAAAGACCATTAATTTGTTTTTCTTTGTCTTTTATTTTTCTGTCAAAGCTCATGAACTTAAAAAGAGGGACTGTGTTGACTCTTGAAGAATTGAAATTACACAAATTCTAAAATGAGAGTTCAATCTCTATTAGACTGAATTTTATAATCCAGACTGATTACTTATATTTATTTACAATTTCACGGTGATCAATTAGACATTTTATAGAGATACCGTCTCATATAATATTTTTCGTAATTAGGGGTGTTCAAACCCAAATACCACATTGATTTGAATTCGAGAATCCGAATTGTCAATTATGTTACAATTCAGAAAATTGAATATTGGGGTTTTTTTTTATTTTTTAAAATTATATTTTTGTACACATAAATATTTAAGCCCATTTTATTTCTTTCTTTAATGAAAATTACTCTTTTTAGTTTGAAAAAAAATTATTTTAGGAATATGTTAGGATTTTTAAAAGTCTAATCTAACTATTATTGATTATTTATACAACTTAGTTGTAGTTAAGAATTGAAAATATTAGTATGTTCAGCAGGCTAAATACACTTTTTAATATGTATGAAGTATATGATATAACACATACAATTCCTTAAACTTATAGTAATAAAGTAATGAAAGTATGAGAATTGGGTCTCTCAATTGGAATTAAGTACTACTTTTACTATGTTCGATTTTAAACTAATTTTTTCCCTAGGTTGTGATAAAAAAAAAATTAATGAAATGGAAAAAAAAAAAAAAAAAGCAAAGTCATAAGTCTTGATAGATTTTAAAGAGATGAAAACAGAAATTCCCTTGCATTGTAGATATGATGGGCCTCAATTTTTAGAACTAGTGTATTTCACCTTAAAATTCTTTTACTTCTATTCAGTTTCCATTGGTTCAACATCACTAAGAAGTTCAGACAAATCAATTGTATAATCTGTATTCTCCACACTGATTTGTAATCCTGCAGTGCAACAAACTTCTTGTGCGGCCATTGCTGCTGTAGCTAATGATGAGTCTTTCACAGAAAGGACAGTTTCGGATGGAATAATACTCACTTCATTGGATTCAAGACCTATATTTGTTGCATCATTAGACTTGACAGCATCTTCAGAATTTGCATCTGTAACATCTTTACATTGTATTGAACTGACAGTCACCTGATCAATCTTTTGCCGTTTCCTAGGAGACTCTGACGAGTCAATCAGACCCTCCGATTTTTCATCTCTTTTTAATAACTTCTCCTGCTGAAACTTATCGTCTAATAACTTCTCAGATTGCTCTTCAGCTTTGTCATCCGATAGCTTCTTGTCCTGTTCCATATCATCTGATACCTTCTCCTGTTTCTTTGAATTATCTGATATCATTACATGTTGCTCTTCATCTATGTCATCCAATAGCTTCTTGTCAGGTTCCTTATCATCCAATAGATCATCTGATAACTTCACATGTTGCTCTTCATCTATGTCATCCGACAGCTTCTTGTCGTGTTCCATATCATTCGATACCTTCTCCTGTTCCTTTGGATCATCTAATAACTTCACATGTTGCTCTTCATCTATGTCATCCGTTAGCTTCTTATCCTGTTCCTTATCATCCAATACCTTCTCCTGTATCTTCGTATAATCTGATAACTTCACATGTTGCTCTTCATCTAAATCAGCCGGTAGCTTCTTGTCCTGTTCCTTCGGATCATCTGATAACTTCACATGTTGCTCTTCATCTACGTCATCCAATATCTTTTCCTCCCGTTCCTTATCATCTAATACCTTCTCCAATTTCTTCAGATCATCCAAAAAATTCTCCTGTTGCTCCATATCATCTAATTTCCCAATTGCACGTAACTGATCTTCATTTCGGGTGACATCCTCAGACAAAACCTTTTGTTGTTGATTTTCAATATTTTCCGTTGGATTCAAAGAAATATCAGCAGTCTGCCCTACTATAGAGCTAGAGTTCACCATAGGGATCGGATATTCGGTTCTCTTATACATCTTAGCATCAGGAGCAATATCATTTTCAGGGGTAACAGGAACAACACAACCTTCCTTAAACACAACACCTCTCAAACATACATTGTTGTCCCCAGCTCTAACATTTAGGAGATACCCTCCATCAAAATCATTCTCGATAATTCCTGTAACCATCTGCCCCACCATTTCATCATTGTTACAATCATCTTCGCCTTCTTCAACACGCTCTTTGAAACTCAATGGGATGTTTGTTGTGGGTGTGGTTGAACCCGATCTCTCCCCTTGTATAGCAGTAACTGGAGGTCTAGACTTCCTAGGACGGCCACGTTTCCTCTTCGGTGGCATCTCTGTTGATGATGCTGTGTTTGTACCTTGCTCCATCAGTTGCCTCAAACTGCACATCAAATCCAAGTTCTAGTACTAAGTTTAAGATGTTATGCAAATGCTTGTAAACTACTACAGAAACCAGAAGTAGATTATGCTCTAATTTTCTAGAAAACAAAATATATCAACAGAAGGATTCAGATCAAAATATACTAATACATAAATTGGCAGTACATCTTGTTCTTTCTACATAAGGAAAAACATATTCGAGTGAAATCCCTTTTTTTTACTTGTCTGACGACACACAGATCAAGGACAATAACAATATTATTTGCTAGATTAGCCAAATTTCCATGCAGAAATTTGTGCTTTACATAGCCACTATTGAATTTCCTCTTACACTACACTGGCTCAGACTGCAATGAACAAGTTCTAAATAAAATGAACAGAAAGTTCACATGCCATACTAAAATATTCTTCAATAAACCACTCAAGAAACTAGTTTCAACAGGGTGATTCTAAATATGAAAATTATGTTTGACCGCAGCAGCTATAAATTAAAGAGTTCTAAATTTTAATTTTACTCAAGTTAAAAAGGACAATGCCCTAAGGTTGTGTTTGAGGACAAATATTTCATTTCAAATTATAGATTTTAATTATGAAATCATTAATGAAGAATTTGATTATAACAAGGTTTGAAACGTCATTTTCAAATCCTCATTTTATAATAATGGTGGAATTGATTCAAATTCAAATTTCAAATTTTTTATTTGCTAAACACTAAATTTGAGTCAAATTTATATTTTCAAATAAAATTATCACTTCTAAACATAGCATAAAAGAATTACATGTTCATGTTGTGTTTGCTAATGTTAGCTTTATTGCTAATGATTTTGAATATTTTATTTTCATTTGTAGAACGTAACAATGTACGTAGCTCACTAAGTCACTGACTTGTTAAACTGGCCTCGATCAAAAGGGGTTAGTGATAGGGTTTGGTACGTTTGATGATGTGTCAAGGAACCAACTCAACTAAAAGTTTATGTTGATGGTTGAGGCTCCAGAATATGTTATATATTCTAACACATCTCCTTACACGAGATTTCACTGGGCTAGAAGTGTGGATGCGCATAGGCGCTGAATATTCCACTTTAAATGAGGGATAGTTGAGATTCGAACCTGTGACCTCTTGTCACGTTGGCTTCTGATACCATATCAAGAAATCAACTCAACCAAAAGTTTAAGCTAATGATTAAGCTAGGATATCTTATATATAACATAATGTAATTTTTTTTCTCATATTTCATAAATAGAACCTATCTTTCATATAAAAAAAAATTCAACTACTTGTTTTTAGACCTAAATTAAAATTACGAAAAAATGTTATAATATCGGACCTAATTATAAATTGTTATGTATTTGAACCGCCACTCAGTTTCGATCAAGAATGTAATTCAAGAAACTTGCACCAAGTTCTTTCGACTGAACCCTAATACTGTCACTGTAATTTCACTGAATTAACTGTTCATCTAAGAATGGATTCGCAGCGAATATTCTGACGGAATTCATAGGATAATCATGCATCATAAATTATAATACCACAAATTAAGCAAGATGAAATAATCCTATACAGATAAAATTTGTATGTAATGATACAATTGTATCAATGAAAATGATGAGAAATTGTTTTAGATTACTATTATATCCAAGAAGATCAATGTAAAATTGTTGTTAAATCTTGAATCAAGCAACAAATGATTTATTAATATGAATCAAAATCACAGTAGAGATTGCACAATACATACCTGGAAAATTAAAGTTGGCTTTACTTTTGCATTTGGTTTTGATAAATTGCTGTAAATTTTTGTTGAAAGAACAGTCACGAACGAAGGAACGCGCAAGGCAAGTTGCAATGCAGTTATGCAAATAACGGTTTATCTATTAATTAAGGAAAACCCAAAAGGTGTAAGTAAATGGGAATAAGTTTCTTTTAATAGATAAACCCAAAAGAATAGTATATGCGCATATAGGATAAATCTTCCATCCTTAAATAGTTTTTTTTTTTATTATTATTATATAGTTAAATAGGAAACTTATTCCCATTTACTAACCCCTTTTGAGGCCAGTTTAACAAGTCAGTGACTTAGTGAGCTACGTACATTGTTACGTTCTACAAATGAAAATAAAATATTCAAAATCATTAGCAATAAAGCTAACATTAGCAAACACAACATGAACATGTAATTCTTTTATGCTATGTTTAGAAGTGATAATTTTATTTGAAAATATAAATTTGACTCAAATTTAGTGTTTAGCAAATAAAAAATTTGAAATTTGAATTTGAATCAATTCCACCATTATTATAAAATGAGGATTTGAAAATGACGTTTCAAACCTTGTTATAATCAAATTCTTCATTAATGATTTCATAATTAAAATCTATAATTTGAAATGAAATATTTGTCTTCAAACACAACCTTAGGGCATTGTCCTTTTTAACTTGAGTAAAATTAAAATTTAGAACTCTTTATTTATTTTATCATCAAATTGGACAATTATATGATTATATCTAAAATAATTTATTTTACAACTAAATTTTTTTTTAAAATATGAGTAATTCATTGATTTAATGGTTTCTAAATAAACTTCTTAATTTTAATAAATAAACCTCTTTCTTTCTTATTTCTAAAATATATATATATATATACTTCTAATTATGCAACTATTATTTTATTTGCCAAAAAAAAACAATGTTATAATGTTATTGGTATTTATATAATTCTATATTGAAATTGAAAAGTCTATAAATTACACCCAAAAAGATAATCGTTAGAATAATTCACGAGTTGATTTATCAAATAGAAATAATTAACATGATATGATCAAATATATTAATTAATTATAATCGATTTATCAAGTTGAAATAACCAGACCTATGATCAAACATATCAACGTAGATGGATTTACATGTTAACTTGTCATGATTGACTTAGATAGGACGAAATAGAATGAAAAACCAATCAATTAACTTAGATCGCTGGCAGCTAGATTGATTAGATAGATTGATCACATTAGCTTAAAATAACACACCCCATGGACAAACGAAGGTCAATTCAATCAGTGATGAAGATATATTATTAAGACAATCTAACAAACTTACATTGTGACATTAATAACATATTATTGTTGTAAATTGTAATTGTCTAATTGATATTAGATAAAGTCGATCAATTAACATGTTATGATCTATTAATTAACTTAGACGGAGTTGATTAGTTGAATTTGATGTCATAAAACTCATAACCTAACGACATCTATAAAACTTGATGTGAGGTTCCACCTTCTATATATCATTCCCATCATGGATAAACGCATGATCAATGACATTATGAGGCAACACGATGCGATTTTTTACCAAATTGGAACAGAATAATTGGAACATAATTGAACTGAATTAAATCATGGTTTAAATGAATTGAACTGAACCGATATCAACCAAATTAACCGGAATATCGGTTTAACTGAATTGAACCGAACCGATACCAACCAAAACTGAACTGAACAGAACTGAATCCCGGTTCAACTAAATTGAACTGAACCGATACCGACCAAAACCGACCGATTGTGACCGACCGATTCTGACCCGCATACCGATTGTGACCGACCGATTACCGATTTTGACCGCCCGGTTATGATCTGTATACCGATTACGACCTGCAAAAAACCGTTTTTGACCGACCGAATGTGACCTGTTTCCGGTAATGACCGGACCGATAAATACCGGACCCATACCGACCGACACCCGCCAAGGAAAAAAACCGGATTCGACCGGATACCGAATAAACCGACCGATACCGAAAGACTTATACGACCTGCTTTTGACCGACCGTTTTTTACCGAACCTGTTTTTGACCGACCTGTTTCCGACCTTTTAACCCGTTTTTACAGCCCTAACAAAAACAAAGAGTTCAACAAAAACGTGTAGGTTCCAATCAGAATTGTACAAAGTAGGTTTAAAGTGAGTTTAAAAAATTGATTATGAGTTGATTTATTGATCGGATTTAGGTCTTGGGTAGGTTTCAGTTTAATTTGAGTTTGAAGACCTTGAACTCAAACCTAAAGTCTTTTAATTTTTTTGAACCAAGAAACAGACTTGGTCCACATTTAATCTCAAAAAATAGAACCTAAATTTTTAAGTTAGAGTTTGAGACGAGTCCAATAAAATAGGTTATAAGTCTATAACCACCCCAGTTCAAAAAAATAAAATTAAAGTGCTTCACTAATGAAACTAAATGAACGAGCAAGTTCCCACATAGTCATAGACACTTAGAAATTGTTATATTCACCGCCCACCCTTCACGAATGGCATGTAAAATTTCATACATATGCTTGCTCACATGGGTATATGAATCAAAATCATCCTCAATATTCACTATCTCATGAATACAACACTATGCAACTATCTTTATCGTACTCACCCTATTCCCCATGCCCGATACACGAATTGTATGCATCACATTGTTAGAGTATATAAAATTATATAACATGTCAAGGAACCAACTCAACCAACAATTTAAACTGATGGTTGAGGTCTCAGGGTATGTTATATACTCTAAATTTTTAGCCTATTGTTAAAATTGTTGTGAGCTTAATTCTACATATATTACAATTTCTTGGAGTAGGCTGAGTCATAACCGACCTTTGTTTACGAATAGCTTCACCCTTGATTGCTTGCTAGCTAATCTTATCCTTTAATTAGTATAAAGAACAATATTAAAGACTTGTCCTAAGGTAGCTTTTACTTTACTTTGAATTGACTTAGGTTGTTGCAAAACTCAAATTATGGAAAATAATTGAATTAAGACTTTTATGTTATTCTTGTAAATATGGTTTTTGCTTGAGTTTGAATCCAAAACTTTACATTGAACCCAATAACCCGGGTATTTGAGTGTTGATAGTGCAAACATCTAATATATCATGAATGAGTAGAGTGAGTTTTTCCTGGATTTACACACATGATTAGGTGATGATGCCTTGGAGAGTTTTGTAGAGTGATTCTGTCACTAGATAAGCCCATTTTATCCTATATTCTTTGTTCTAGGTTTAATTTGTACCCATGTAATTATAATTTGACTTTGCATATCGAATAAAGTTTAAGAAAAAAAATATGGTCATACAGGAAAATACCCTCTAAAATTGGGATTATTCATAGTTAATCAATAGGTGGGATTATTGTAGAAAAATCATGAAAAACTTGGATTATTCTAAGTAATTTATTCTTTTTTTATTTTGAGATTGTCTCAATAAAAGACGATATCTCAACAGAACTAGTTGAGCACTTAAGCTTGACTAGAGTTTGTGTGAGCCTAGCTAACGGCTTACAATTTATAAATTGGCTAGTGACGTTGTTTGGATTATTTTTGTTATTTGAGATGGATACTACAGGAGGGAGTGAGGTTGAATTGTTGTATAAGCTAGTTATAGCGTTTATAGCGTTTTTTAAATCTTTTGCGAAATTAAAGACTTGAACTTGTAAAATATAAATGAATGAGACACAATATTTTACTTGGAAACCTTCTAAGCCTAAATAGAAGGAAAAATCACGACCCCTCGAGATTTCAAATTCTCTACTATGTTTTAGACAATTTATTACAATTACATAAAACAAACACGAAACTAGACCAACTTTTCTTTCTCTTTCTCTTGCTTCACACAAAGCTTCTCTCTTCTCTCAGCTTCACTCTAGCTATCACGAGTCACTAGCCTCCTATTAAGTTCCTCTCCAAACTTAATGCCCCTGGGAACAGTCCCTTATTCCCAGTCTCTCAGCTTCGAGCAAGCTAACACGAGATAAAGCCATCTTGAACTTAACTCTAAGTTCTCAGCTTTCTTTTGTGGATTCACTTAAATCCCTCTTCTCCAAATTCCCTCTTCTCCAAATTACAAGAGTTCACTCAAACTCTCTTCTCCAAATTCTCTTTTCTCCAAATTACAAGAGTTCACTCAAATCTCTAGACTTCTCTCGAAATACAAACTCATCGTTGGATGAGCATGAAACTCTACGCATGATGAAACTTTAGAACATATTAATATACTTGTGAAACGGAACATTTCATTACATGACAGGAACTTTAGGAATAGATCACTTCAATTATGTATTTAGGATATTACGTGAAACTCAATATTTATGAAATCCATCCTTTAATGAAGTAAACACTCTTGAGGAGTGAATACCCCATGGTGGAGTTGTGGAGACTCACATTCTAATTGATTAAAGGAAATCTTTATATAAAAATAAGAAAAGCTATTTTTGGCAAATTAACTTCCCACTAATTCCCATTAGTTATATAACTTCCATGACAATTTAGTTTAGAAAAGTGGAAATATAATGTTGGTTAATTAATTCCCTTCAACACTCATTTTCCTATGTTTAAGGGTGGTGCTTATGACTTTTACTTTTTCAATAACCGCTTTTCCTAATTTAATTTACGTAAAACATAATTTTGTTTTATAAAAAATTCTTTTCAAATAATCCAATTTTATGTAACAACATTTAATAAAAACATATTTTGAAAATATATATTTTTTCTTATAAAACAATTAGATAAAATAGTATTTAAAAAATGAGATATTTTCTCCTAAAAAATAGCAAACTTAAATTAAAATATCTCCATTAAACAAGTCCCACGCGTTTTCTCTAGTGGAGTAAAACTCTTCTATTTTCATTCCACTTTTTAAGAAATTATTTTACTAAAGGAGTTGATTATTTTAAACAAAAACCTCTTAGTAAAACATGGAGTAAAAATCTCCTATTTTCACCCTATTTTTTGAGGGACAGTTATTCTAAAGGCATTAATTATTTCAAATAAAAAACCTCTTAATAAAATGTGATCTACTTATAGCAAATTTTATCCTTTTAACTTCTTATTTAAAATAATCATTTTAATAATAAATAAATTATTAAAGAAATGATTTTTATCATTTTATACCTTATTGTGTTTTACGCAGAGCTGTTAGCCATATATTCATTAGGGTGTTCCTAAACTGACTTATACTCGTTCTATTAGGGACAGTGACATGTTCTTAAACTGACTCGTTCCTAAACTTACTTGTTCCTGGACAGACTCTTGTTCCTTCACGTGTATTAACATATTCTATGTTTCATCATACTTACATGAAGCCTAGTACACTCATACTTGAATCTTCATGTCTCTGGTGATTGGCTTCGGCTCCGAAGCTTTTCTTCAGAATTTCTCAGTTTGACTTTAAGCTTTCAGACTTGATTTCTGGGAACATTGCATTGTTTCTGACTTATCAACACGAAACAACAAACTATCATTTGGAAACTTTAGATCTCCTATCTACCCTTTAACATCCTCAGCAGATTTCAGTTTTTCTAGATATCACATATAATCACAACTTCCTTGACCAAGTCTTTACGTACTCTCATCAACGATCCTACTTGATCGGATATCTTTCCTGTACGATCTCTTAAAAACAAACTGTTCATTGATTTTGTTGTATGCTTTAAAATAACTCTTCAATTAGTTATTGATGTTCTTGAGAACTTTCATATTCATAACTTATAACTTGTTCATGCACATCTTAACACATATTAGTTTGATAATCATCATTTGTTTATTATCATCAAAATCAATCATAACTCAACAATTTTAACATAGATGACCTATTTTTCTCAAGCAATGTTGAAAAATATGGCTGGTTGTAACTTGTAAGTCTTATTGACTAAATAAATTAAGAAAGCAAAGTTTACATGCAGCATTAAAAGTAACAACGTATGATGTATTTAGGCATGAAGCATGATGTGATCAAATTAGCGGTTAATTCACATCATCCTCTAATTGGCGAATGTATTTAATAAAATAACATCCCGCTAACGAACCTTAGCTTATTGGGATGCTTCATGATGATATTATCTAAAAATATTTAAATTGCATAGTAGGAAATATATATTTAGTTTGAAGTTATATAAGTATTACTTATATCATCTATATTAAATTAGTATTAAACTAAATAGTGTCCTTACGAATATACGACTTTATTAAATTTTTCGACATATTTGAATAATTTAAGAAATTAAAACTTTAAGAAATAACTTTTATATTATATTTATATTTCATTTCACTCTAAATAGTTGTATACATTACATGCATTGTATAATTTGTATTATATTTTACATCGTGCGTGCAGATAATTTTGAAAATTTAGTTCATGACAAATAAATCACAAAAAAAATAATTATATATTTAATATAATTTTTTATATATATACACTTTTATTTGTTGATATCGAATAAAAGGGAAAATGGTTCGTGCTTGGAGTATACAATACAAAATTATGAGTTTTTTAAATAAAGGAAATTCCACATGGTAGCATCACTTTCATGAAACGCTAGTTTTAGCACTTTTGCAAGATTTTTCCTCATGGTAGCATCCAATTTATGTCTTATCTAACTGTCGCAGCATTTTCCATTAAATTCTTGTCAATTTTCGTTTAATTCACTATTTTGACGTTCGTTTTGGTTCTTGTCTTTATAATTTGCCCTAAAAATTTGAGAGCATTGATAAATTAAACGGTGATTTAAACGTCAAAATGGTGAATTAAATATTTGAGAGAATAAAAATGGTTTAGGGAAAATTATAAGGACAACAACTAATACTTAATAAGGGTGGAAACGTCAAAATGGTAAATTAAACGGAAATTGACAAGAATTTAGTAGAAAATATTACGATAGTTAGATAAGGCATAAAATGAATGCTACCATGTGGAAAAATCTTACAAAAGTACTACTACTAACGTTTCGTTAAAGTTCGATGCTACCATGTAGAATTTCCCTTTATTTAAAAACTAACATACCAATTTATGCTAACAAAAATAAATATCATATTAATTTTTATAAAGTATTACAACTATTAACAATACACTTGAAAATCAAAGTTAACATAAAAATATGTAAAATTATTTTATAAAAGTTTAAACAAAAATTAATAATTTTTGTCATAAAAAAATGTAAGTGACTTACATAAAGATAGTCAAAAAAACATATTAAAATTAAGAATTGCATTTAAGTAACCAATAATATAAATAATAATTTTTTATTTATAATTTTGTTTTGAATATCTTGAGAGTTAAAAAATTGACTGTACTAGTCAAATAATAAAAATTGCGCATAATCCCATCCATGACCATGAGTAGCACAATGACTAAAGTCATTTGTCTCTTCAAGCTTTTGAAAGTGACCTCCAAATTAGAACAATATGTGTGTGTCACAATTCAATTTTTTTTGGCGTTCTTTAAACAGTCAAAAAAATGTATTATAATAAATGAGTTTTAAACCAACAGAAGTACTAACTTATGAATTAAAATAAAAAAACTAATAGGAGTAGTTTTTTCAATTAACTTTTGATGTTTTACTCTCTTTAATAAGCAGAAAACAACCAACTGCAAACAATTAAATTTACCAAACACATCCATAACAATGGACTTAAATAACTAGCTTAAGCAGTTGACTCAAATAGTTGGCTTTTACCTTTTTGGGAGAAAAAATTTTTAGTTTATAACACAATTTTCACAATCTTTCTCCTTTTTTGTCCTTTAATTATTTAAAATATTGCACTTTAAAATATTGCACTTTAAAAAGAGATAAATTTAATTAAAATTTTTAAAATCTATATATATTCATGTGAGATTTCATTAGATTTGTCTTAATATATATTTTTTTATAATAGATATTTAGAGGCATTGAGGCTCAAAATTTACTTTAAAAACTATGTAAAAATAAATGAGAAAAAAAAAGAAGTATAATTATTAGCGTTGGTCAAGAACAATAATTTTAATTTTGAATAAATGGTACAGTAAGGTTTTTTTTCTAGCTAGTTCACAATTAGTTCCGAAGATACGGTAGTGCTAGGAAGTTAAGGGGTCGTGGCTGTAATGGAAGCAGCAGTTTTGTGTCGTGTTCTCACTCCTTCCTCTTTGACTTACGAATTCAAGTTGATCATGGTTCAAATTATCATGACGGTGTTTATTAAAATAATATTTCTATGTGCTACCACTTTGATAAAAAATTACTTTTATATAATTTTTATTGAATGTAATAATAGCGAATAGACATGATAACGAGTTAAAATTTAAATTAAATTTTGGTACATTTGGCCTTTGAAATAAAAGTTGGAGTTTTTTCAACTTTGACTTATTAAATTATAATTTTTTCCAATTTTTGAGCTGATTTGAATTCTTAGATCTCATGAATAGCCAAATTAATAAGCATATTTTGTTTTTTAAAAATAAAATACATTTAACAATAGTCAAACTCACAATAGTAATGTGTTTCAAATAGATTGTATATATGATTTGTCCAATACTTTAATGAAGAAAAATAGTGTGACAAATTTAACTTAATAAAGATAAAGATAAATATGTTTAATCCCACTAATTTAAGTTAAAAGATATTAACATTTGTAATATCACATGTGAAGATATGTGCATGTAATATAATTATTTGTAACATTTACATGTTAGCGAAACAATATAAATCTAAATAGTCTTGAATTCTTTCTCATCCAAATTCAAAGGCACATTTAAATATTGACAGTTTTAGAGCGAAGAAAGATGACAAGTATAGAAATCAGAGTTAAAATGTGAATATATTTTTTGTTAGAAAGTTTTCATAAACTAGAATTTATAACTTTTTTATAGGTAAATCTATTTATGACATTCAATCAATAAATTATATTTAATTGAAAAAGGATGATATTATTGGATAATAATACTTCCAAATTGCGATCATAATTCATGATAAATCATTTGATTAACACCTCCAATTTCGAGCTTCCAACCGATATGGAATAATTTTATTTTTCCAATACTTCTGTATAATCCATCATAATTTTTACTCATCAAGTGGGTTTATTTAATTAATTTTCATTAATTAATCTTTTATATTGCTCTGAAATGTTCCTATTTATTTCCTTGTGATTTCTTTTCTTTTTCCTTTCTTTTCTCACATTATTTAGTGCTCAAACATAAAGAGTATGCACATGGTTTGCCATGCCATCCTTAATTATTCATTCTTTGACTAACCTTCTTTCCGTCTCTCTCCCCATTCACTATGCATAAATTTTTAAATGATAAACACAGCGAGATTATTTTTGTTGGGCTATCGTATACTTTTTCTCTTAAAATTATATGGCTCGTCTCTTAATGCAACAGTCTGATATAAAACTCGCTGATAAATTTATAATAATAATGAGAATTCTACACCTTGATAACATAGTATTGATCCACACCTATAAAATGATTTATTCCATATTCTCCCTTCTTTGTAGAAATTCTCTAAACCAAAAAATATAATATTAATAATAATAAATATAAAAATAAAAATAATAAGAATATGTTTTTTTCCTAAAACTTGACTACCTCACTTTATCCTACTTATAAATAACCAAAATCCTTCCCACCCCCAATTCATCCTCCCCACCAACAAATCTCCTCTCTTTTTCCCTCCTCACTATACTTCCTACCAAAAATCTCTTCCTTTCTCCAACTTTTTTGGTACTTCCTTTTTTACATAAAAAAGAAAATATTAAAATGGCAAATTTATTCAAGAGAAATAATAATACAAGTTATGGTTACACTATGATGGAGAAAGAAGACCCAGAAGAAAGAAATCATAGAGAAGCACAATTTTTAATATACAAGACATTAAAGCAAGCTGATCAACCTATAGTAAGAAGATCATCAAGGTCTTCTAGCTGGTTAAGGCTAAGAATAAGCAAATTAAAGCTGAGAATTGGTAAGAAATTGTTGAGGTTAAGGAAGACTATGTTGTCTAACATGGCTAAGACTAAAATGGGTGTTTATAAACAAGTTTTGGGTCACCTTAAGACCTTAAAACGCTTGTTTCAAGGCGGCAGCAGCCGAGGTGCCACCACCGCAGCCGTTGCCATCAATGGCCTTCCTCAACCTTTGTTCAAGGGAATATAGGCTTGTGCTCGTCTAAGTTCTGATCCGAATCATTTAATTTAAAACTCTGTGTATTATATATAATAGAAAAATTAAATCATGTATGACATAAATGAGTGTTTTGTTTAACTTATATTTTTAGACCATTTTGTAATGTTGGTCTAATCTTTTTGTTAAAATTTTGTTCACGATTATCCATTAAAAGTGAATGTTTGGTTTTTTTTTTTTTTTTTTTTTTTTTTTTTTTTTCTTTATTGGGTGAGAAAGGTTACATAGAAGATCCAAGTCTATTTCTAAGAGAAATGATATTTTTGCCCATATTTAGTAAAGATTATATTATATACTTTTATTACAAAATTTGCATATATGGTAAGAAGTAATTAAGTCAAAATGATTTCACTCATTATTCTTTAAGCAAGCTTGAAGGAATATGTGGTTTGATTCCTTTTTGCTAGCATCAAGGGGTGACTTCTTGTAAAAATAAATTATTGTGTGACTTCTCCATATAGCAAGGGCCCCATCCCCATGCCACAATTCAGGTCAGAAAGAGAAATTTGAGATAATTTATTTGGAATTGTGATGTACTAAGAATTTGTTTAAGTTAAATGGATACATTTTTCTCAATGTTTTTGTTTTTTAATATTGCTATATATTTATGGGTTATTTTTAATTTTAATTGATAGTTAGTGAATAAATAAGATAAACTTATAGTGATATTTTCCACATAATATATTATAATTAGGTGTAAGTATTTTCGAATGGATATAATATTTTATAGAGGAAAAAAAAAAGAATTTATGATTGAGACAAGATAAGAGAATATGTCTATACCCATTAATTCAAATGTATCATTTCATAAATAGGCATCGTAGCAAATTAAAAGAGATGAAAAGGGCATAATCACACAAAAATTTTACATATGAAAATATAAGAATTTGATTAAATAGATAAGTTCTAAAATAATATATGGCAACAAACTGAAGGGAGAAACGATAACTCATGTAGTTATTTGATGAGAATAGAATCTATATTATATACAAGAGTGGAGAAGAAAGTTTTCTACCACTAGATAAATTTAATATATTAAATTTTAAATTACATGATGAAATTATACATATAATACTCCAATATATGAATGTGTTAATTCCATGCCTAGATTGATTACCCTATCATGTAAGCCAAAAACAATGCCTAGATTATATGACCATTCCAAGTAAGCCAAAACAAGTTTTTCCTAATTAGTACATTCTAATGCCAATATTTTTTTGTTCTTATTGAGTGAGTTTAATTAATTAACCTACTTAACTAATAATCATACAACTTCCTTGCCAAAGATTATAACCTATTGGCTTATTCATGATTGGATTTGGTTTGGCTCATTATTTTTTGATAACAAGTACATTTGATATGAGTTGGGATTAGAGCTATCATGGATTATAAAAAAAAAAAAAAAAAAAAAAAAATCAGTCATTATTGAACAAAATTTTGGAATCCAGACATCTAATTTCGTGTAAAATTGAATTAAGTCTGTTTTAATATTTTCTCAAATCATCATTCTGGTTTTGTAGTAATTTCAATATTATATTTGTCTTTTGCAGAAAATTCAAAATAATCATTATATTTCTACATTTATAATATAAAAATGTTTAATAAAATAATAAATTTATATATATGACACAGGCCAAGAAATAATATGTAGAAGGTATTTTCTTAATTTAATCTATTTAAAAATCACATATTATATGAGACAAATAAATAATTTATCACTAAATTAAAATCGATTCTTGGTAAAAGAATAATGGATGTATAGCAGTGTCGGCTGCCTCCTATACTTAATATACCTTGTCTTGATCTAAACCACTTGACCAAATATTGCAAGTGTGAGTATTAGTAATTGACTAATTGTTGGTCTCTTCTCTTGCCCATTCAAGTACGTACGGCTTGTTGTTGCCTACTAAACCGTCCCAAATGCGAAAAGAGTGTGCCTTGATGAGTGTTGTTTGTCTTGATCAGGGTGTTATATAACATTTAAAGTGTAGAATAATTTTAAACTCCAAACCATGATGGAACAAATTTGGTGACTCGTGCTTTTAATAGTAAGGGACACTCTTAAGATTTGACAATGGTACACAAATGCTTGGTGTGCAAATAACAAGAATGGAGTGTTTTAAATGAGTAGTTATTAGTTATGCCAAACATTCCCTTAATTAGTTCTGCAAATTAGTAGTTATTAGTTAATATTATAACTTCAGATTATCATAATTGTTAGAAAGAAGAATCTTTTTTAGGGAATTATGATGAAGATACGTGCATGAGAGTTGGCATAAACACATTCACTACTATTATTTGAAAGTTTAGAAATTATTATTTGGTTAATCATGCACAAATCATCCATTTTCCTGTAATAAACTGCAGTTGATCATTTATTATAAATACTTAATTACTTACTTATGCTAACAAACATCGTACGTACATGCTATGTAGCTTTCTAGTTTCCACAAAAGAAAAATTACTATCTGCTTTGGTGTTGAAGAGTTTTAAAAGTTAGTTAGGTTGGAAATTAGTTCCACCAATCACCTCTGCAAGGTTTGAATTCCTCTGTTAATTTACCTTGCATTTTTTTTATTATTCTGTAAGAATCAACCAGTTTCATGGTTATGTGAAATTTACATCGATATTCATATAGAAATGTTGTTCAAGTATTCCAAAAACATAGGGAGAAATGCTTCATGTCTTATTCTGACTAGTAATTTATACATTAAGGATTGGAAGGGTTTTGAAACTTTGAACCTAAGATCTCATGCTTTGGGACGGGGTCTTAGGTCAAGTCACTAAATGAACATATATGTTATTGGAGTATATAACATATCTTGTGTTTTTAACCATCAGCTTAAGCTTTTAGTTGTGTTGTTTCCTTGGTATAAGGGAGCGTGATAAAGTATATAACATACACTGGCTTCAACCATAAGTTTTAGCTTTTGATTGAGTTGCTTCCTTTTACACTTTCAATGAAATCATATATAGTAGCAGTGTTTAATATAACACTTAGTTAGTGTGCTCTTTATTGATATTTAATTCACATGCTGAAGTGCTTTCTATACTAAGAAAATTGACTTCATTTGTAGATGCATGGGATCTGAATCCACTCGGCTTTCCAACTGTTTGGTAAAATCATATTCAGTATTGCTGCTATTATTAACATTCAACAGTAAACCCGGCTTGTAGTAGAAAATCAAAGAAAATGCCGCTGGCTGCCTTTGCAAGTATGTATTTACTTCTATTGACTACTCAAATCTTTCGTTTAAGTTAGTTATAAATCTGTGCAATGTAAAGATAATAATAATGTTCTTACACTTACTGGTAGCTAATGGATTGTGAGGACAAGGAAGGAGAAGAGAAAATGTAGGAAATGCTTAAAAGAGAGTGGTAAAGCATTGTGGGGTCAATAGGAAATAAATTTTATGGATTGCATAAATCCGACTTCAAAGCCCCTCCTAAGCATAAGCCATTTTAATGGCATTGCACATTGGGGTAGTGAAATATTGTTGTAAAATTTTAGAAATTAGTTTTCCGTGAAAGCTTTTTATTTTAAAATGCAAATGAGGATTAGTTTTCTTTTACTTGGAGAAAATGGAGAATGTTATGGATGAAAGACCGAAAGGAAATTGGTTTTCTTCCAATACTCAAGGAAAATGTTTGCAAATAGATGTAAACCCTTTTCCAACCAAGCTTTTCAACTTCAATCTCTTGTCAAAAAAGGGAAAATAGAGAATTAGTTTTTCCAAATTTTCTTTTCTCTCAAACCAAACACCCAAAAGACCACAAGTTGTTTAATACTTGATCTTATATGGAATCCATTTTCTTTCATATACTTATGCTTGCGATGCTACCTGTAGCCTTTCTGGTGAACTTTCAACTTTTACTTCCCTTTCTTGCCCAACTTTTCCCCCTTTTTTTTCCCATGATGCTATTGGATTGTGTGAAGTTCAAATGGTCTTTGTACAAAATATTATTTATTAATGAATTTCTGTTTCTATGCGCTGCATTAAAATTATATGGCTGCAGCGCCTTTCCTGACTGCAGTCGGTGGATTAGTTACTGGTCTTATTGCTGCTTGGGTCCGGGAAGAATATGTCCCTCATAGGTTTAAGGAACGTCGAAGTAATCTGGAAAACCTGAAGACAAAGATTGCAGAAGCAAGAGAGATGCTTAATAGATTGCAAGCACAAGCAAATGGGACAACTTTTCTTCTAACTGATGTGAAAGATTGGATGAGAGAAGCTGAAGATTCCCTCAACAAAGTAGATATAGAAAATCTTAGAAGAAGCATAGATGGTAGATGTATGAATGGCTTCTTGCCCGACTGTTGTCGTCGATGTGCTGCAAGCGCAGCCATTGAACGAGAAATCAGTATATTTGATCAGTTAATTGAAAAGAATAGGTGTGTTAGAATGAAGCCTGTTGTGAGGGGATATCAACGAGCTTGTAATGAAACTGTGGTGAGAACTAGAAATATTGATATTGAGAACATATGGAAGAGCCTAACCCAAAAACAAAACGTTAAAGTATTATGCATTCATGGCATAGCTGGTGTTGGCAAGACAGCTGTTGCAGAAGCTATATATAACCAAGCTTTGTATGAGTGTAATTCATTTGATTATGTTATATGGGTAGCTGCTGAATTTGGTGTTCAGCTCAAGATTCTTCAAGAGCAGGTTGCTAGGAGCTTAAATATAACGCTCCCTGACACTAGTGATGATGCAAGTAGAGCTTTAAAACTGCGTGATGAGTTTGTGCTACGGAAGAAATGTTTGGTGATTCTTGATTTTTTATGGGATGATTATTCTCTTCAAGAGATTGGAATTCCAGAGTCTGATAATGGGGAAGTGGTATGCAAGGTCATCCTTACTTCTAGATCTCGATTTGCGTGCCCAAGAATTGTGAAAAATGAGTACTATGAAATAAAACCACTCTCTAGCGTTGATACTTTGGCTTTTTTAAAGAGGACTGTTGGTGACAGCCTTTTCCTTGTAGATAGCGAGATTCAGGAAAAAGCAATAGAAGATTGTGCAGGATTGCCATTAGCAGTTCTCATATTGGGAATGCATTTGAGAGAAGTACAGGGTCAAAGCTTGGATGAAATTAGTATTGCACTTCAAGAAAGGTTGAGTAGCCGGGCTAGATCAACACCATCTACTGCAATGCAGTTTGAACGCTTGGAATACAGTTATAAGAGACTGGAGGAGAAATACCAACAATGTTTCTTGTACTGTGCCTTGTACCCAAAAGGTATTCCAATTGAAGCAAAGCAGCTGATAGATTATTGGATCTGGGAAGGTCTATTGGATATATATGTTGAGTCATTAGAAGAAAAGAGGAAATTGGGGATGAAAGTTTTGAAAGAACTCAAAGATGCTCGTCTCTTGGAGGCTGTTGATTCAAATGGCTCTCAAGAGTGGGTCAAGATGCTTGGCTTATTGCACGATATGGCAGTAAATATTATAAGCAAACAAGATAATGACTTCTTCATCAATGCAGGTGATAATCTTTTGGTCTTACCCACAATTGATGATCAGTGTGGAAAGATCAAACGAGCATCATTTATGCACAATCAACTTAAAGCACCCTCAAAAAAGCCTAATTTTCCAAACTTGTCTACATTGCTACTCCAATATAACCCACTTGATTGGTTTTCACTTGATTTTTTCACTGGTATGCCAAAGCTTAAAGTCTTAGACCTATCTTACACTCATGTTTCATTCCTTCCACCATCAGCTTGTACCTTGAAACTTCTCCAAGTACTTCTTTTACGTCATTGCCCTAGTCTGAAACACCTGCCTGATTTGTCTAACCTAGAGGAACTTATTGTACTTGATTTGTTTGGAACCCCTCTTGAAAACTTACCTGCTGGGATGCAGAGGTTGAAAAAATTAAAGCGCCTTGATCTTTCACACTCTAAGTTGACTAAATTCCCTGCTGAATTGGTTGGTTCATTACCATGTTTGCAAGAATTGTTAATCGTTATGGATGATGCAAAGGGTTGTTACTGGAGATCAAAGCAAGTGATAAGTTCATTTTCCAGAGATGCTTGTGTTGAGGAGCTTGCGTGCTTAGAAGGTTTAACCATTCTTGAACTCAACTTCTTCAATGTAACCATGTTCAACGACTATATGAATGCATTTGTAAGGGCAAGAAGACACCATTGTTCCCCTAGTTTTAAATATTATGTTGGTGGTTTCTGCACCAATGGAAACGTCAGTAGGAACAGCATAGTTTTGATTGATGATTACCGTGTTAATCAACTACCAGAAGGCACCTTAGAGCTGTATTTAACAATGCACAGCCAAAGTCTGAAGACGCTTAAGGAAACTGGTATTAGGTTTCAGAATTTGAAGGTCCTCAATGTGTTTGACTACAGTGGGTTAGAATATCTTTTCTCTTTTGAGATGTTGAATTGTCTCTGTAACCTTGAAAAGATATCTGTTAGGCAGTGCTGGTCAATGAAAGCGTTAATAAGGCCTGTTGTGGATGCCCATCTTGATACAACCATAACTCTATCTTACCATCTTCCACGGCTGCTGGAGTTAGTATTAATCGATCTCCCTCAGCTAAATTCCATATGTTCTGAGAAGCAACTTGATTGGCCTGTCTTTCATAGTTTCTCTGTTTGGAACTGTGAGAAACTAACAGAGTTGCCTCTTATTGTTAGTCAAACTGGAGAATTTAGAATTTCCAAGAAAATTAAAATTAGAGGGAATCGCTTCTGGTTCAAGGATGTGGAGCGGGAAGAGACACATTCCTCAAATTATGAATTTGAAGAAGCAGTCCTACCGGAAAATCTAGTATCTTTTGTCAGGTACACCATTTATACTTTCTTTGGAGTCACCATAAAGAAAATGCAATAATTATTATGTTTTCCTCTCGGCAAGGTCAAATAATTTGGTTTGGTGAATGGATCATTGGTTGGTTTTTGGTTGGTTAAAATAGCTAAAAAGACTTTTGTAAGCCAACTGAAAACCTGATCATTAGGCGAAAACCAAAAAATACAATGAGTTGTTTGCTTCATTGGCTATTGACTTTTTGACCCACATTTTTATAAATAAGCGGCCAACAATCAATAAATTATTTTGACCAAAAATTTCCAAAATGGATGTTGCTTAACAATAGCAACAAATTATGAAACAGCTCAACAACAAAAGAACTTTCCGAAAGAAAAACTAATATGTTTTGATGATGCAGTGTGAAGACGGAGAAATTAAGTACTGAATCAACGACTAGTAGTGGTGAAACAAAAGTTTTTAGGATTTTCAAAAGGAAGAAAGCTGAAAAGACTAGTAAGAACCCTTCTGTTCGGAAGTTAGAAATTATTGTTCATGTTCTATAGAAGTATTTTAGTATATGTATTAAAAGAAATAAACAAGAAAGCATTGAATCTAATAGAGCAAGATTACAATTCTATATGCAGGAGCTGCCACTATTTTGGCAAATGATGATATAAATGCAAGCCCTTCCCATTCCCCGAGCCATAGCTACATTACTCGGCGCCTAGAAGCTACCTCCACATTTATAAAACGAGTACATGCAAATGTAAGAGATTTGTTTACTCGCCAACAAAATGGCTATGCTAGTCCTTCAAATGGAGCAAGCTCCGTCTCAATGATCACACCAACCAATTCACGAAGATTTCTCCATTTTACCTTACTTTAGAAACAGCTCCTTTGAAATAGTGATATGGCCAAATGCTTTGCAGTTGGTTCGTATCTATTTCCTTGTTTTTTGGCGGGAAATTCAAGGCTCGGCCCTACCTAGGCCATGGCTTAGGTCATTTTACCAAAAACCTTATGTTGAATTGCGTAACACATAACACAAAAGAATGACAAACGAGTTGGTTCAGCACAGAAGCTGAACCAACATTTTGGATTCGCCACTGGTTTCAGGTCTGTGCTTCTGCGTCCGTGGTTTGTTCGTTCTCTCCTGCACTCTAAACTCTGTCTGCTGTTTCTTTTGGTTCTGGAATATGTCTTTTTGGTTGGATATCTCTTGTTAGGATTTAATATGTGACTTGGAGCTGTGATCATGGTTAATTTCGGTTTCCAAGGGAGAAGGAATTTAGATTTTGTGGTACTGTTAGTGATTCTTTTGTGGGTGTTCTATCATTAAGGGATGCTTCCTACTCCAATTGTGGTCTTGATGTGTCTTTTGATCCACTTCAGCTTCTCTTTTACCCCTTTCCTTGTTTTCTGTTTGAAACCATTTTTCAAATAGGTAATTTATTGTTGGATGATGGTTAAGCTGACAAGCTAGCATCATAATTGTATTGTGTCAAAACAAACAGTATTTTATTGCATTGTATCCAATACATTGTATGGGATGAGATGTAAGAACTTTCTAATTTGTGAAATCGATTTTCTGCACGAGACCTGTGAAAAACAAGGAGCTTCAAGTGTTAGAGTATATAATATATTTTGGGACCTCAACCATCAGTTTAAGCTTTTGGTTGAGTTAGTTTCTTGACATGGTATCAAAGCTAACGTGACAACAGGTCACAGGTTTGAATCTCAACCATCCCTCATTTAAAGTGGATTATTTAGCTCTAGGTATAAGGACGGAGGGCCTGTGCTGTATCCAAATTTCTAGCCCAATGGGCTCTCGTGTGAGGGGTTGTGTTAGAATATATAACATATTCTGAGACCTCAACAATCAACTTAAGTTTTTGGTTGAATTGGTTCCTTGACCGTTAGCCTCAGTGTTATCATTAGTTTGGTTTATTTTGAGTTATCCAATAGTAGAATAATGTTGAGCAGATGGATAATAGTTGAAAATTATTTTTAACAAAATTTCCTAAAATAAAATAGTACTCCTATATTCTAATTTTAAAATAAAAATGCATTGTTAAAGTTGAACGATGAATAACTGAATATTGCCAGCTATCTGCATGTGAGTTCATCAAAACAACGTTTGGATCGGTTTATTCTATTATTAGTTATGCATAACTCAGACATGCAGTGTAGTTGGGAATTTAAATACCACATTGTATTCATACCCGTGAACTTATTATCATTGAGCGACACTTGAACCGATGGGTCAAGACATGACTTGAAATCGGATAGATGACAAATAAACAATAAACTGATAAGGAACAAATTCAACCAAAAGCTTAAGCTTATGATTGAAGGCTTGAGGCCATATTATATGTTATATACTCTAACACGCCCTCTCATGCCCCTCTCATGCGAGAGCCCTTGAGTTAAAAGTGTGAATGCAACACAAACTCTCTTTATATTTGGTCAGAAATATTCCACTTGAATTTGAGGGGTAATTAAGATTTAAACCCGTGACCATGGTCACATTGTCTTCTCATGTCATGTTGAAGAATCAAGTCAACCAAAAGCTTAATTATTTTTGTTTGCATGTTCTTAGCCTTCTCAATGATATCAGAATATAATTATTGATTTCATGTCAGAATATCAAATTAACTTAACTCCAGTATGGTAATTATAAAACAAACTAAGCCTTCACGTTTTGCCAACTTTCTTTCTAGCATTATTCATTAGAAACTACTGTTTCCAGATACTTTTTCTCATTCAGTTTAGGAATTGTCTTTACTTTGCATTTTAGATTTTAGAAACAGAAGCTTAAATAATGACAGGTAAGTTGTAGCCACCATTTTTTATCTCCATTGTTTTAAGTTTTGCTTTATTTTGATGAAATTTTATTTCTGAATTTTGAAGCAGATTCTCATTTCTGGGTTAAATTTTATAGCTATTTTATATCTACCCAATGAAATAGGTGAAGGCTGAAGTGTAATCTGGGATACCAAGAAGGTATTTTTACATTTGACTTATCTCTCATATATATATGTTTGATTTATTTCATATTCTTGAACTGAACACTTGTGATTTTCACTAATTTTGGAGGACTAGCAATATTAAAACCCTAGACACAAAAAATGGGAAAAAAAATATGATAAGTCAAAAATAGTATAGACAGAAGAATCATGGGTTATTCTAGTGATGAAATATTTTCCTTTACGATTTATGATAAGTGTTTGATTCTCACGACTTACAAGAAGATTAATTCCCTCTCCCCCTCTTGCCCGTAGGAGTCAGCAACATGATCCAAAACAAATCAGCGTAAAAGATAGTCAGTTCCAAAGATAATCAAAATTAGGCTAACAAATTCCCAAACTTAGATGAAACTTTTATAATCAAGTCATAATATAAATTTTCTGCATTTGGCTGGAATTCTATTTTTCTATAGAAGCAGACTTTGCTGTCAATTTGTGTTAATTACTTTCTCTTCTTATATGAAACATATTTCTTTAGTCCAGTTGTTTCCGGGTGCATTTCTACACTTGGTTGTCCATGTTTCATCGGCGTGGCTCGTGACACAAGTTTAACTTTGGCTATTACCTATGGACTACTGTATATGCTGAAGTTTCATGTCACAGTATCATCAGAGCTGAGGTGCTTACTTAAGGAATTTCATGCGGCAGTTCAGAGAAGCGGAGTATTTTTAAAGCCATGTTGGGTACTTTACTTCCTTGTTTCTCTAATTTTTAGATATAAAGACCTATGTTACTTTGACTTGGATACTGATGCCAGATACTGGTACATATTCAATTGTCGGATACGTCTAAATATTTTATTTTACGCCTAAAATAAAGTGCCTAAGTGCCATACCAATGTCCGAGCATCACGGATCGGACGCGGGTATGTGAAGCAAAATGAAGAGTTCGAGTAACATAGACATAGACATTATTTATAGGCTTATAGCAAAATAGACTATCATGGGCAGAAACAATCTCTTTGTCGTTACAAGGGAAATAATCTATCCAACCAACCGTTCAAACCCTGGTGTTCACTTTGATGTCGATGATGATAAAACGAGACTGCAACATTGTGATGTTTACTCCGTCCTTTCCTTTTGCAGCATCGGACATTATCACTCTTGGAGCTGCTATTTTCGGACTGTTGACATCTATTGCAGGCTCATCAGCTTGCATTTATAATTCTTATCGAACGAGTAGAATCAATTTGTCGATTCTGAAAGTAAAAGTGCACAACTTGGAAATTTTGATTGAAGGACTTCAACAGAAACTAAATAGTTTTGATGTGATTAAGCCCGATCCTCGTCCATGGATCCGTGAAGCTAGAAAATTTTTAGATGGAGTGAATGTCCCGGACTTGGAAAACCGTCTGAACGATAATGTCTGAACGATAATGTTTGCTACCGCTATGGTGCTGTCAAGTCAATTGAAGATAAGCTTCAAGAACTCGATGTTTTATTGGAGAATGTCAAACAAATCAATCAACAAATTAAGATCAAAGGGTCTAAACAGCCAGAGGTTAGCCTTGTCGGTTGTGCTCGAGAAGACATACAACAGAAGATTTGGGAGCTGGTTAAAAATGTGGAAGCCAATGGAACTGTGTGTATTCATGGAATAGCCGGTGTTGGAAAGTCCGCTCTAGCGGCAGCCATCCATAACAAAGTGCTTATAGAGTTGGCGGGTTTCGAGAGTATCGTTTGGGTGAATGTCGAGTATGGATTGGGACTCAAACATGTTCAAGAAGAGCTTGCAAGCAAGTTACATGTAGACCTTTCGGGAATTACAGATAATGTCGAAAGGTCTAAGGCGCTGCGGAGTGCACTGGTGCAAATGGGGAGGTTTCTGCTGGTATTAGATTCTATGTGGCAACCCTTTTCATTGCACGATATTGGAATCCCAGAACCTGATGCAGGTTCAAAGCTGATAGTGATTTCAAGGAATTTTTCCGTCTGTAGAAAGATTACGAGAAAAATCAAACGCAAAGAAATATTCGAAATAAAACCACTTTGCGAAGCTGAGGCTTGGGAGCTGTTTGAGAGTGAAGTGGGGACTAATATAATGCATTTAGAAAGCGAGACTCTTCGTATTGCACGAACTGTGATACACAATCTCGATGGCCTTCCATTGGCGATCAAAATGTTAGCCGAAAATCTCAGTGAAATTCATGATGATTACAGTAGTCGAATCAATGCTGCTTGGCGAGAAGAGTTATTTGCATTGAGCCGATCATCATATATTCTCGGTAACAAAAGCCAAGAGTTATATGATTGTTTCAAGGGTAACAAAAAGCAAATTATATGGTGAATCATGTTACACTGGTCCAGCCCACCTTATACTAATGTCCTAAATTTGCCCCTATTAGCATGGTGAAGGGGAGTGTAATTGTATAGGGTTGCCACCTTCTGAGAATCAATAAATCCTAACTTTATCACTACATGAAAAATGAAAACATTGCAGAGGATGCTATGTTCTTTCCATAAGATTACGATTCTAAAATTACAGAAGAACAAACTCCGTGTAAAAGATGAAGTTAAGTTGATGAAAGGGTCCAATATAGATCAGATTTCAAACATTAATGGAGTCTCCTTATAACATTTACAGAGGCACAATGAACACATCAGCACTTGGTAATCCACACCTTGCATGCAGTAAATCAATCGGTAATCTGCCTAATGAATTGATAAAGTGAAATCATATAGAGTACTGAGCCTATGGGATAAACTACAAGATTTAACACTCAATATACAGTTGTAAAATCACAGCATAAAAACAATGATTTCAAAATCAAGTTCCATTACATGTGCAAAAGACTTTAGTTTGTTGAGCAGATACCTATAAGCTTAAATCTTCAAGATAGATTTCTCCGTCATATACTGAATATGCCGATCCAATTCACATGATTGGTGATCATGTATTCACTCCAAGCAAGAAACAATTACTGTAAGAAGGCATATTTGTTGAAGGCCCATAGTTCCGCACAGGAGAACGAAAAGGATTGGGAGTGACAGGATGAGTGATATGCAGGCCAGCAGAACGAAGAACTTGCTTAGCATTTGTGCATGAAACCTCCGACTGATCAGTGAAAAATGCAGGGATACCCATCGACTTGATTAGCTCCAGAGCTCCGCCCCAACTTGAATTGTTCTCTAATCCACAGTTCAAAGCGACAATAACGTGAGGAGAAGGCAAGTAGGTGGCTTCTTCTTGATAGATACCCCTAGCGAGATTTATCCTCACTCTGCTCCCAATTCCTGAAGTGGTTCCGGATAAATTTGTAGGAACCTCTGGCCCCAGCATGACAATCTGTATGTTGCCAATACCATTAAGCAGGTGACCCATTTCAGCAAAAGCAGTTATCCAGTCTAACTCTCCTTCAGGACCCAAATAATGAACAATGACCTCTTTTCCTTTTAGCAAACGATTCTTTGAAGTGATGCTCAATGCCGTTAGTATGTAATATACTGTTAATGGGTGCGAAAGAATATCCGCAACAGGGCTAGACAGTGGCAATGATCTCAGGTTGTAGTACTCCGACCAGCCAGAAAGAAGGATAGGACTTGAGATCCCATCAGTCAGATGACTCGAAAATGGAGAATCTTGTGGGTATTCATCATCATCAAGTCCGCCCCAAGATTCCGAAAGACCAGCTTTGACAGGAAGAAGACCAAAGGGCCTATTAGAATAGCAGCCACACTTCCTTCTCCACATTCCTTTATGATGGAGGTCAAGAGACTCAAGCCACTTGCAAGGATGATCAGCCGATGAAGGAAACGAAAATATATTTATCGCAAGCTCCTCTTCTCTCTCCATCATGGCTTTGTACAAACCACATATGCTCTTGTGAGATTCCTTCCAATGCTGCTTTTGGCAATTCGGGCTGCAGTAAACTATGGCACGACACTTACTGCAAGGAAAGGACTGATCCATGTGAAATTCTCGATCACACATAGCACATCGCCTCAAAGAAGCATTTGAATACATTTTAACGTCACCAAAACTATCTTCTCTAGCTGCTTCTGAATACTTGTTGGGAGTTGAATTGGCTGATGATATGGTTTTTTCTTCATATGCTTGACCAGGTGGGTGTGAAATGGTAACCGCCACAATGTCATTGCTCTTAGCCATTACCGCTGGCCATTGAACATCCACCGTCTCAATGAGTGGCTCGAAACACATCAATTGTGTCGGATATGAAGTAGCTTGCACATCTTGGAGCAAAGGGTGAACTAATGTTATACCCTTCATGGCAGCATATGCAAACCTAAGTTCTTCATACGTCGGATTCCTATATTTAAGCTCACCACTCGAAGTGCAACAGATAACATCGAAAATTGGATAGCACTCAGTTCCAGAAACTTCTAAGGCCAAAAATTTGACCATTTTTCTATGAGAAGGAAACATCAAATTTTCTAGCTCAAATGTCACCCTCATAACCTCAGTGTTCGGTACAGGAACCGTCTCTCTTGGCTTGGTTGCATTCCGAGCATCATCAACAGATCGAAACAAATAAAATGCCACATCCCCACCATCCCCACCAATGGTTTGGACACATGGAAACAGCTGCTTCCTTCCAGACCATTCCAATTCTCTGCCCACCCGGACACCAAAGAAGTGTCCTGGGCGCAATCTTTTCCATGGATCAGTCCTATATAGAGCTGCAGCAGCTCCATATAATGCCTTGATGAAGGCAGCATCTACACCGTCCACATTAAACAAACAAGTTGCAGATGCAGGACCAAGTCCTGGTCCACATCCAAATTGCTCATGGAATCTACCAAACAATTTTTTCAAATGCAAATCCATGTGAACTTCAGATCACAAACTTCCAATCAGAAAACACAACAAGAAATCCCCTGAAAATTCAACAGTAAGTATACCCTCAATTGCAATCCGCTTCTCAATATTCAACAAAAAAAGCAGATCTTTGTAAGGAATTATCATAGTTGAGGGAAAGCCCAGAAAGCTAATTGCAAGAATTACACTTCCCAGATGCCAAAAAGATTATTTTCTTGATTTGAGCATGTAAATCATTCAAGAATTGTGCAAACCAGATGTAAAAAAAGTCCTACTTAAAGTTAAGCAGCATACATTTTTAGAAATGATAAGATTGATTTGATGGAAAACCCAGAAAGCTAATTGCAAGAATTACACTTCCCAGATACCAAAAAGATAATTGTTCTTGATTAAAGCATGTAAATTGTAAATCTTTCAAGAATTGTGCGACCCAGATGTAAAAATAAACATATTGTAAAGTATAGCAGCATACATTTTATAGTGATGATGAGAAAAATTATGCTAAACTGCTACCTAAATGATACACTTTGAATAAAAAGAGAAAATGTGAAATTATTACCAGATTTACTTGCTTAGAAGTTGGAGTGAATCAAGACTTTCATTTGTCCCGAAGTGTATGAACATTGAACTCTAGAAATAGAAAGTAGTAGATAAAAATCTGGTGTGTTGAATGATTGAATCTGTGACTAACTTGATCCAAGTACGCGTGGTCAACGCATGACCTTGGATTTGATACGAAATGGGGGGATATTCCAAGGCTGACATGCAGCATATTGACAAGAGCTGGACTGCCAGACCTCCTCTCAATACAACCCCGATGCATTCCTTTGATCAATCAATGGAATGATCAACGTTCTTGGATAGGGTGTAGTGTGGCCTTGAAGGCTGATCAAGGATTCACACCAACACGAAGGGCAAACTGGCCCTAGTAACCCAATTGCAAAGGCAATTGAAAAAAAATTCAAACACTGAATTTTTTCTGAAATGTTTTCATTAAAATCAACTAACTTGTTTACAATGAATGAGCCATCTATATATAGACATATGGGAAGTGGGAAATACAATGACAAGGCTTATGACACGCCCCCAAACAAGAATAACGGCTAAAAAGTATCACGTGACTAACATGTGCACATTTTAAGGATCAAAAATCAGAAAACAGAATTCTTATTTTGCTGCACTATCCGCTGAACACTCGACCTTCAGCTCCATTTCTTTGGGTCTTCCCGTGATGGATAAGAGGCAATTAAGGTCTTGATGGAAAGATCCAAGTATAGAGATTCCATTTTTATCCTTCATGTCTCCCAAAGTGTGTGGGTTAGCTCGGGACATCCCTTGCAAGGTCACCTGGTCACCAAGTCAGAACACCAGTTCTGATCTCAGCATCGACCTGCTGACTGGAGGACCTTGTGCACGGATTTCAGAGAGCTGTGTGCACTATTAGCATGAATCTTGGACCTTTATGGCTAGGCCTATGTATAGAGATCACGTCCCCATGATTGGTTAGGTCTAAAGCTTCATGGTCAAGGCTTGGTTTGCGGCTGGTTTGCGGCTGTGCTGTTCTGCTACTGTTTTTAGTGTTCTGTGTATGTTGTTGGCTTTCCTTGTTCTTGCCTTTGTATCTATTCTTCCATGATCAATTCACCCCCCTTCCTAGCTGTCTTGGCTCTCATTACATTCAAGATCCATGGGTGAATTACTAAGTGCAGAATCAGAATAACTTGGGAGATGCATGTGCATATGGTTGAACAACACACGTCCATTCTTCCACTTATTGCCAAGCTACCAAGATCTGAACCAATATGGTTCAATCTCCCCTTCTTGGAAAAAGAATTGTCCTCAATTCTTGACCCTCTCCTTGCATGCTTTCTACACATAACCCCAAAAACACCGCAACAACTACTAGTAATATTGATGTGTGCACAAGACAGGAGGCAAATCAGAACCAAACAGCCAAATTCAGAAATCAGTATGAAATGTTTGCTATTGAAAACCCGACCAAACCAACTCCAAGTATGATGAAACTTGGTGACAACACACCTCAAGATGTCTACAAACACCCCAAATTGGAAATACTCAAATACGTGGTCTAGTTTGATCACAATTAAAAAAAATTCCTCCAAACATCCAATCTGAACTGTTTTGTGACCTTTGGTCTAAAACACTTGCGCATCTTTTTTTCCACAACTCCAATGACTACACCACAAGACTGAATAAAAAACTAGACTCAAAAATACCCAAAATGAAAAAAAGAAACAATGAAAAAGACTCAAAAATGAAAGAGACACAATGAAAATACAGAAGAAAAGTACAAATGAGACTCTACTGTACTTTGAGAAACAACAATGAAATGGGTCAATCAAGAAACCTATGAAACGTAAGAAAAAGTGCACAAATGATGTGGTTTAATGAATATAGGATAGTTATTGATAATTTGGTGAAAGATGAGAGCCAAATAAAAGAATCTTGATAGGTTTTCGAAGACAACTTACCAAGGTACCCGGATTTCATCAGTTTTGGGCAGTCAGTAAAGAAAAATTCATATCTCCTTAACCACAACACCAAATCCAAAGATTCCAAAGCCAAAAGTTTCCCAACTCAACCACAAATACCGTGTAAAAACAGTTTTGAAAACAAATCACAATACGATCCCCAAAACACCACTACTTTCGACCCCAAATGCAGTCAGTTTCTGACAGCTTCTATTCTTCTTGTTTTTGCGACTTTTATCTGTTGTTTCTCATAAAAAACCGATTGAATTATGAACCCCAAGGACTTTGAGGCTCTGATACCAATTGATCCAAGTACGCGTGGTCAACGCATGACCTTGGATTTGATACGAAATGGGGGGATATTCCAAGGCTGACATGCAGCATATTGACAAGAGCTGGACTGCCAGACCTCCTCTCAATACAACCCCGATGCATTCCTTTGATCAATCAATGGAATGATCAACGTTCTTGGATAGGGTGTAGTGTGGCCTTGAAGGCTGATCAAGGATTCACACCAACACGAAGGGCAAACTGGCCCTAGTAACCCAATTGCAAAGGCAATTGAAAAAAAATTCAAACACTGAATTTTTTCTGAAATGTTTTCATTAAAATCAACTAACTTGTTTACAATGAATGAGCCATCTATATATAGACATATGGGAAGTGGGAAATACAATGACAAGGCTTATGACACGCCCCCAAACAAGAATAACGGCTAAAAAGTATCACGTGACTAACATGTGCACATTTTAAGGATCAAAAATCAGAAAACAGAATTCTTATTTTGCTGCACTATCCGCTGAACACTCGACCTTCAGCTCCATTTCTTTGGGTCTTCCCGTGATGGATAAGAGGCAATTAAGGTCTTGATGGAAAGATCCAAGTATAGAGATTCCATTTTTATCCTTCATGTCTCCCAAAGTGTGTGGGTTAGCTCGGGACATCCCTTGCAAGGTCACCTGGTCACCAAGTCAGAACACCAGTTCTGATCTCAGCATCGACCTGCTGACTGGAGGACCTTGTGCACGGATTTCAGAGAGCTGTGTGCACTATTAGCATGAATCTTGGACCTTTATGGCTAGGCCTATGTATAGAGATCACGTCCCCATGATTGGTTAGGTCTAAAGCTTCATGGTCAAGGCTTGGTTTGCGGCTGGTTTGCGGCTGTGCTGTTCTGCTACTGTTTTTAGTGTTCTGTGTATGTTGTTGGCTTTCCTTGTTCTTGCCTTTGTATCTATTCTTCCATGATCAATTCACCCCCCTTCCTAGCTGTCTTGGCTCTCATTACATTCAAGATCCATGGGTGAATTACTAAGTGCAGAATCAGAATAACTTGGGAGATGCATGTGCATATGGTTGAACAACACACGTCCATTCTTCCACTTATTGCCAAGCTACCAAGATCTGAACCAATATGGTTCAATCTCCCCTTCTTGGAAAAAGAATTGTCCTCAATTCTTGACCCTCTCCTTGCATGCTTTCTACACATAACCCCAAAAACACCGCAACAACTACTAGTAATATTGATGTGTGCACAAGACAGGAGGCAAATCAGAACCAAACAGCCAAATTCAGAAATCAGTATGAAATGTTTGCTATTGAAAACCCGACCAAACCAACTCCAAGTATGATGAAACTTGGTGACAACACACCTCAAGATGTCTACAAACACCCCAAATTGGAAATACTCAAATACGTGGTCTAGTTTGATCACAATTAAAAAAAATTCCTCCAAACATCCAATCTGAACTGTTTTGTGACCTTTGGTCTAAAACACTTGCGCATCTTTTTTTCCACAACTCCAATGACTACACCACAAGACTGAATAAAAAACTAGACTCAAAAATACCCAAAATGAAAAAAAGAAACAATGAAAAAGACTCAAAAATGAAAGAGACACAATGAAAATACAGAAGAAAAGTACAAATGAGACTCTACTGTACTTTGAGAAACAACAATGAAATGGGTCAATCAAGAAACCTATGAAACGTAAGAAAAAGTGCACAAATGATGTGGTTTAATGAATATAGGATAGTTATTGATAATTTGGTGAAAGATGAGAGCCAAATAAAAGAATCTTGATAGGTTTTCGAAGACAACTTACCAAGGTACCCGGATTTCATCAGTTTTGGGCAGTCAGTAAAGAAAAATTCATATCTCCTTAACCACAACACCAAATCCAAAGATTCCAAAGCCAAAAGTTTCCCAACTCAACCACAAATACCGTGTAAAAACAGTTTTGAAAACAAATCACAATACGATCCCCAAAACACCACTACTTTCGACCCCAAATGCAGTCAGTTTCTGACAGCTTCTATTCTTCTTGTTTTTGCGACTTTTATCTGTTGTTTCTCATAAAAAACCGATTGAATTATGAACCCCAAGGACTTTGAGGCTCTGATACCAATTGATCCAAGTACGCGTGGTCAACGCATGACCTTGGATTTGATACGAAATGGGGGGATATTCCAAGGCTGACATGCAGCATATTGACAAGAGCTGGACTGCCAGACCTCCTCTCAATACAACCCCGATGCATTCCTTTGATCAATCAATGGAATGATCAACGTTCTTGGATAGGGTGTAGTGTGGCCTTGAAGGCTGATCAAGGATTCACACCAACACGAAGGGCAAACTGGCCCTAGTAACCCAATTGCAAAGGCAATTGAAAAAAAATTCAAACACTGAATTTTTTCTGAAATGTTTTCATTAAAATCAACTAACTTGTTTACAATGAATGAGCCATCTATATATAGACATATGGGAAGTGGGAAATACAATGACAAGGCTTATGACACGCCCCCAAACAAGAATAACGGCTAAAAAGTATCACGTGACTAACATGTGCACATTTTAAGGATCAAAAATCAGAAAACAGAATTCTTATTTTGCTGCACTATCCGCTGAACACTCGACCTTCAGCTCCATTTCTTTGGGTCTTCCCGTGATGGATAAGAGGCAATTAAGGTCTTGATGGAAAGATCCAAGTATAGAGATTCCATTTTTATCCTTCATGTCTCCCAAAGTGTGTGGGTTAGCTCGGGACATCCCTTGCAAGGTCACCTGGTCACCAAGTCAGAACACCAGTTCTGATCTCAGCATCGACCTGCTGACTGGAGGACCTTGTGCACGGATTTCAGAGAGCTGTGTGCACTATTAGCATGAATCTTGGACCTTTATGGCTAGGCCTATGTATAGAGATCACGTCCCCATGATTGGTTAGGTCTAAAGCTTCATGGTCAAGGCTTGGTTTGCGGCTGGTTTGCGGCTGTGCTGTTCTGCTACTGTTTTTAGTGTTCTGTGTATGTTGTTGGCTTTCCTTGTTCTTGCCTTTGTATCTATTCTTCCATGATCAATTCACCCCCCTTCCTAGCTGTCTTGGCTCTCATTACATTCAAGATCCATGGGTGAATTACTAAGTGCAGAATCAGAATAACTTGGGAGATGCATGTGCATATGGTTGAACAACACACGTCCATTCTTCCACTTATTGCCAAGCTACCAAGATCTGAACCAATATGGTTCAATCTCCCCTTCTTGGAAAAAGAATTGTCCTCAATTCTTGACCCTCTCCTTGCATGCTTTCTACACATAACCCCAAAAACACCGCAACAACTACTAGTAATATTGATGTGTGCACAAGACAGGAGGCAAATCAGAACCAAACAGCCAAATTCAGAAATCAGTATGAAATGTTTGCTATTGAAAACCCGACCAAACCAACTCCAAGTATGATGAAACTTGGTGACAACACACCTCAAGATGTCTACAAACACCCCAAATTGGAAATACTCAAATACGTGGTCTAGTTTGATCACAATTAAAAAAAATTCCTCCAAACATCCAATCTGAACTGTTTTGTGACCTTTGGTCTAAAACACTTGCGCATCTTTTTTTCCACAACTCCAATGACTACACCACAAGACTGAATAAAAAACTAGACTCAAAAATACCCAAAATGAAAAAAAGAAACAATGAAAAAGACTCAAAAATGAAAGAGACACAATGAAAATACAGAAGAAAAGTACAAATGAGACTCTACTGTACTTTGAGAAACAACAATGAAATGGGTCAATCAAGAAACCTATGAAACGTAAGAAAAAGTGCACAAATGATGTGGTTTAATGAATATAGGATAGTTATTGATAATTTGGTGAAAGATGAGAGCCAAATAAAAGAATCTTGATAGGTTTTCGAAGACAACTTACCAAGGTACCCGGATTTCATCAGTTTTGGGCAGTCAGTAAAGAAAAATTCATATCTCCTTAACCACAACACCAAATCCAAAGATTCCAAAGCCAAAAGTTTCCCAACTCAACCACAAATACCGTGTAAAAACAGTTTTGAAAACAAATCACAATACGATCCCCAAAACACCACTACTTTCGACCCCAAATGCAGTCAGTTTCTGACAGCTTCTATTCTTCTTGTTTTTGCGACTTTTATCTGTTGTTTCTCATAAAAAACCGATTGAATTATGAACCCCAAGGACTTTGAGGCTCTGATAACAATTGATCCAAGTACGCGTGGTCAACGCATGACCTTGGATTTGATACGAAATGGGGGGGATATTCCAAGGCTGACATGCAGCATATTGACAAGAGCTGGACTGCCAGACCTCCTCTCAATACAACCCCGATGCATTCCTTTGATCAATCAATGGAATGATCAACGTTCTTGGATAGGGTGTAGTGTGGCCTTGAAGGCTGATCAAGGATTCACACCAACACGAAGGGCAAACTGGCCCTAGTAACCCAATTGCAAAGGCAATTGAAAAAAAATTCAAACACTGAATTTTTTCTGAAATGTTTTCATTAAAATCAACTAACTTGTTTACAATGAATGAGCCATCTATATATAGACATATGGGAAGTGGGAAATACAATGACAAGGCTTATGACACGCCCCCAAACAAGAATAACGGCTAAAAAGTATCACGTGACTAACATGTGCACATTTTAAGGATCAAAAATCAGAAAACAGAATTCTTATTTTGCTGCACTATCCGCTGAACACTCGACCTTCAGCTCCATTTCTTTGGGTCTTCCCGTGATGGATAAGAGGCAATTAAGGTCTTGATGGAAAGATCCAAGTATAGAGATTCCATTTTTATCCTTCATGTCTCCCAAAGTGTGTGGGTTAGCTCGGGACATCCCTTGCAAGGTCACCTGGTCACCAAGTCAGAACACCAGTTCTGATCTCAGCATCGACCTGCTGACTGGAGGACCTTGTGCACGGATTTCAGAGAGCTGTGTGCACTATTAGCATGAATCTTGGACCTTTATGGCTAGGCCTATGTATAGAGATCACGTCCCCATGATTGGTTAGGTCTAAAGCTTCATGGTCAAGGCTTGGGTCATGCTGCAAGGTGGGCTGCTCGCTGGTTTGCGGCTGTGCTGTTCTGCTACTGTTTTTAGTGTTCTGTGTATGTTGTTGGCTTTCCTTGTTCTTGCCTTTGTATCTATTCTTCCATGATCAATTCATCCCCCTTCCTAGCTGTCTTGGCTCTCATTACATTCAAGATCCATGGGTGAATTACTAAGTGCAGAATCAGAATAACTTGGGAGATGCATGTGCATATGGTTGAACAACACACGTCCATTCTTCCACTTATTGCCAAGCTACCAAGATCTGAACCAATATGGACATTAGAACCAATATGGTGTGTTGAATGATTGAATCTGTGACTAACTGCAGACAGCAGTAAATTGAGAATTGGACATTAGAAGAAAATGGAAGACTCAAGTCAAGAAAACAAGCCCAAGGGTCAAAATTTCTCGCTTTGGCAAGTGAATTGTTAGGGTGAAATCTTGGTCAGTTTCACTCGACGTGTTTAACATTTATGATACGATTTATAGTAGTATCAATTTTTGTTAATTGTTAAGTCATATGAAATAGAAGTATGTGAGATATTCGTTATAAAATATTTAGCATATTTATTTTGTATGAGATTGTTTTACTATGAAACAGATTCATATAAAAAGCTTATTTATAAAAAATATAAAAAAAAACAAAGAAAACATTTATATACAAGAAGTGGTTATTTTTTAAAAATAGTTTTGGCTAATTCAATTAAAAATGTCTCATAGTGGGACAGCTTCAACTAAGAATTTGTGTAAAAAAATTTGTTGGTTGTTCGTTGTTTATCAACGCACAATTTCTTATATGACACGGTCTCATACAAGTGGGGATGTTATCAATAATATAAATGATCAATAAAAACATTGTAAGTAAGGTTGTCAAAAGCTGACTTAATCAACATTTTAACCTGATCTAAGTCTAATCCTATTTAAGTGGGTAAGATTGAGATTTTTATAACCAAAAAAGTTATTAGATCGACTCAACCTGATCTGTTTATTGATTGATTGGATTAAGGTTAGAATTCTAAATTTGAAAAAAAACTATATATAACGCATTTAGTTAACAAGTTAATTTTAATTCGGATGAACCTGTATAATATATGAACTAAACCCATTTGATATATTTCTAATTCTGTAGTTAAATGCAACATAATGCAACATATTAACTCATGAATCCAAAAAGTTTAAAATTGAGGGAAAAAAATATGCTCAATGTACTATAATTTGTAATTTGCTTACTTTATTTACTAGACAAAATCATTATTGGGTAAGTTTGACCTCAATTGGTCTTCTCAAATGTATTAAGTCATATCCTCATAACGTGTGAACAACCAAAAATCAGTATTTTGATATTTATTTAAAGTATTTATTTTTTTAAAAAATTTAAAGTGTCAATCTTATCTTAAAATTAAAATTATAGTGTTAAATATTAAATAAGTATTTCAAATACACAAAACCTTCTATGAGACGATTTTACTATATAGATTAAATGACTAATTAATCCCAATTTTAGCATATAAATTTATTATTTTGAATTAGTTTCACTGTAACACTTGAATTTCCTCCAAACTGCAATGAATTTCCTCCAAACCGCAAGGGAACGGAGGAAATTCAGGTGTTACATTCACCAAGAACCAGTCTCTCACAAAAATCTGAAGGCCTAAACCACAAACCCACTTATTTTAGTTGAAAGACATATATCTCCGAGTAAAAATTTCCGATCAATCATCGTGATTTGTAAAATTACTACTTCTTCCGTTTTAAAATACTTGCACTATTTGACTTTTCACGCAGTTTACTGCATAAATTCAATTTATAATATCTCTAATTATGAATAATAAAAAATTATAAAAAAATATTAATAATCTATACATTGAGAGGAATTAAATAAAATTCCACTCGATTATATTTTAACTTATAAATTCAAAACTAATTATAATCTAAAAATAACGAATGAGGAAGTACAATTACAAAAAGCCAAAAAAAAGTAAAATAAATAAAACTAAAAAATAAATTAAAATCACAAAAGTCCAACATACTAGTAAGAGTCCTCCATCATCCTATCAGCAATCACCTCACCAATCACAACAATTCTTTCTTACCCCTTTCTCCTCTTGATCTTCCTATTTCCCTCCTTTTCATTTTTAACCTCTCAGGGTTTCTCAATTGTCATCGATCAACGACAATGATGCAACCAGGGCAACAACAAGACGGTATGGTTGCTCCCAACCTTCTTCAATGGCGGCACAACCTCCTATAGATCAACAACATTATTATCAACAGTCTCAACAACAACAGCAATTGATGATGGAGCAACAGCAGCAGCAACAACAACAACAACAACAACAACAACAGATATGGTCTCAACAACCTCCAGAACAACAGTATCAACAACAGCAGCCTCAACAACAACAAGCGCCTCCGAATTCTGATGAAGTTCGTACGATTTGGATTGGGGGTCTTCAGTATTGGATGGATGAGAATTATATTAGCTGTTGTTTCGCTCATACCGGCGAGGTGTATATCTATATTTCATTATTTTTTAAAATTGTTGGTTTTTATATGTGTTTTTTTTTGTTCGTTTTGTTTTTTCGACTCTTTGATTTGTTTTTACACCATATCTTTTGGAATGGATTTTATCTTGAACCCGCAAGGAATATATCAGTTTTCCAATTTTTGAGTTGATGATTATTATTTGTGGATTGTTTATTCGATTACTTTTGTCGTTTAAAATCTTGAAATTGTCCGAACATTTGATGCTTTGATTATTCGTTTGTTAATTGTGTGTTTTAGGATGGACTTTAGTCTGAATCTATTGTTATCAATTTTTCAAGATTCTTATTGAACATTATACGTGTGAGAGGAAGATGTCGGAGATCTGAAAGGGACGAAGAGAAATTAAGATCTTGTGTCTCCCTTTGTTCCATAATGTTTCTCACGTACGCCTACTCTACGTTTTGCTCAAATTTATAAAACTTGGAATTGAAGAAGACTTTACAAGAAAAAAGAATTAGTTAGAGAGAATCTTGTTTGATGTTTACTTTTAAACTAGGACCTTTTAAATTTTACTATCAACATGTGCAATGTAGATCCCTTGAATAATATGAATGGAAAGGGTATGCTTCTTTTTTGATTTTTTACATTTGATAGTTTTGAGTAGTATTTGGGATGTTCTATTTTAGGTGTTTTGGAAAGTTTCGATACATACATTTTTTTAGTATACAAGGGGGATAAAAAAGCAACATAGCTCTGTACCTTCTTTACTGATTTTTGAAACCTTGATATTGGCATTTTGGATTGCTCATATTTGAGGTGATTTTCTACCATGTACCTGATGGGGTTTTTGGGGTGGGAAGTTAGTATCAATCTTGTGTTTGGTTTTTCTAAATGGAAAGCTGTTCTTTCTTACATTAGTTTTATGCATTGTATACCGCAAACGTTACATAGCTTTATGTATGAACGGTGTTCTTTTATGACCCCTCTTTAATGCGTCTAAGAGGGAATTTGCGATCTCTGTAGCAACTAATTCTGTGCTTGAGTCTTGCAGCTTGTCAATAGTAGAATCATTCGTAATAAGCAAACCAGTCAGTCAGAGTGCTATGGATTTATTGAGTTTCTAGTCATGCTGCCGCTGAGAGAATTTTGCAGACTTACAATAATACCTTGATGCCAAATGTTGAGCAAAATTACAGATTAAATTGGGCTTCCTATGGATCTGGTGAGAAAAGGGGAGAGGATGGTTCTGATTATAGAATTTTTGTCGGAGATTTAGCTTCAGATGTTACTGATTACACTTTGCAAGAGACTTTTAAAGATTGCTACTCGTCAGTGAAAGGTGCCGTAGTTATGATGGATAAGCTCACTGGTAGAAACAAGGGATATGGATTTGTTCGTTTTGGAGATGAGAATGAACAAATTCGCTCCATGTCAGAGATGAATGGTGCGATGTGCTTAGGCCGTGCAATGTGTATTGGAGCAGCTGCTAACAAGAAAAGTGTTGGTGGAGCAGGTATGTACATGAATGGGTTTGCTAAATTTAACTTTGGTAGCTAGATATGCATAATATGATTCTTGTGATCATGCACTTGTTTGATTTGCTGGCCTTGTGTTCTGGTTCAATGCCTTCATATTTTATTAGAATGTATAATTGCTAAGGTGGAAAGCAGGTTTTCGTTTTGTGTTGTTTACCTTACATTTTTATGGCCTTTCTATATTCAGATGTACATTCGAGATGCATAGAAATTCAGTTCCAGTGTTTTCGTTTGAGAATTTGGGAACAATTAATGAATTTTGAACTGAAAAACTTATAGAACTCACATTGTCTCAAAGCAGGGTGTCAAGAGGCTCTATCATTTAGGGCCTGGGACTGAATTCAGCAGAAATGGTTACCCCCTTACTACGTTGCCTGGCATAGGTCAGTAATGTCGTAAAATTTCCATTTACAGAAGTTTTCAGTGCTACAAGTTATTCTTCCTTTCAGTTTCATTTTTATCCTTTATTTTTATCCATCAAATTCGGTTCAGTTTAGTTTCACTTGTGTTAGGGGATGCCATTTATACTATTCCTTTGCTTTTATTTTTCCTCAATGTTCCTTTTTTTCCTCTCTTTTATCATTTTCATTTTCTACGCTGTTGAGTTCTTGACTCTTTCTTACCTTACAATTAAGAAATACGAGTGAGTTATATCTTGCACTCTATTCATCATATTAGCAGTAAAATGGACGGGTTGCATCAGCACTTAGCTTGTTTGATCACTTTGATATTGAGGTGTTTTCTATAATTTTTTAGCTATAATCCCTTGTTTTTTTTTTTTTTTGTGTGCTCATTAATAATAGTTTTGAAGTTAGAAAATTTTGGCTAACTGCTCATTTATGTTCCTTGTGTCCCTTTGATTTTTGTCCCTGACCAATTTTTTTAGAGATAAGGCATTATGTTGGCGCTAGAGCATGTTGGAGGAGAGATGTGGGTATGTTTAATGTTGTAAATGGGAAAAATCAAAGGGACATTTAATCATTGCAAGTGGAGCAAATTCATAGGGATAGTGGGAGATGTTCACATGCTTTCTTTAGTAGGTGTGAGATGTACCTTGGTTATCATTTGGTGGAATTATTGAGGCTACGACTTTTTGTCTCGTGCAAATTTGTTAAACCTTATGTTGATATGGTTGTCTGTAACTTGGTTGTTGTATGTGAACTCATTTAATTGTGCTTGTGATGTGAATCTGGGTTCTAGATCCTTCATCTTTTTTGGATGATGAGAAAAAATAAAATGTTCTTTTCCAAGTTTTCGGAGAAAGGGGTCTCTACTCAACAATTGCTGAATGCTAGATGGATGCGCTGACATAATTGGGGTGTTTGGTTGAATAAATTATTGGGCAGCTTTATCTTATTTGGTGCATTTAGATGGTTCAGTATCCAAACCATCTAATCAAAGTGTTTGGTAAATTAGTTGGTTGAAACATCTTGTTATGAATAAACTTTTTTTGAACAAGCTGCTTCTAGCTATAAGCTAACAGCGTTCCTAGCAGTGTCTTCGAAATTAGTTGATTTTACCAGTTGATAAAATCAACAAGTCAAATCAATCACTCCAACTAGCTACCAATTATAAGCTAACAACAGCTAGCCAAACACCCCCATTGTGTGTTGACTTTTTTTGATTTTTTGAGATAGGTATCTGATTGTGATAATAATATCTATGTAAACTATTGTATTGTAGATTTCAGGGGTATATGCTCTTGTTCTGTGCTAATTTGCTCGAGTATTTTTTGAGTTTTTTTTTACTGATGATTAGGGGTTTTGCTGAGCTGTATTGCAACATTATTTAGACCTAGTTTTATGTGCACTTTTTACCTTCAGACTATAATTATAGGCCTTGTGGCTGTTTGTATTTGTTTTTCTGATTATATTTCTGCATTCAAGAATGTTTAGGATGTACCAGTTGCATCATCTTGTGAAGGAACACTAGTCTTAATTTGTCAGTTCTGTTAGATTTTTGTTGCCTTATCTTTATTTTTTCAATCTTGAATGCAGCTTCATACCAGAATACTCGGGGAATTTCAAATGATAGTGATCCTAATAACACAACTGTGGGTGATTTGGATTCCGAATGAACTCGTTTTTTTGCTTTTTATCTGATGATGCCATAACTTGACAACTCTGTCCAGATTTTTGTTGGTAATTTGGGTCCCAATGCGACTGAAGAAGATTTGGGACGAGCATTCCGTCTTTATGGGGAAGTGGTTCACGTAAAAATACCAGTGAGCAAGAATTGTGGATTTGTGCAATTTACCAACAGGTCTGCATGGTTTTGTGACCCATCGTTGGTGTTATACTGAAAATTTTTTCAAGTCACACATGTGTGCAAAACTTAAATTTATTTTTTGTTGTTGATGTTTCGGTAGGATTAGCGCTGAGGTGGCCTTACAGGCATTGAATGGAGTGCAGTTGGGCAGGCGAAATCTTAGACTTTCTTGGGGCCATGGCCCTAACAATAAACAAGTAAATCTTTGTTGACATTTCTGTAGGGATTTAGAATTTCTTCGGGGTTTCTTACTGAACGTTTCATTTGGGTGCTTTATTTTGCAGTCACAACCTAATCTGAACCAGTGGGACCATGCTGCTTATTATGGATATCCTCAAGGATATAACTCATATGGATATGTGTCTGCTCTTCAGGATCCTAACATGTATTACGGTGGTTATTTGGGATATGGTGGGTACGCAATGCCTTAGCTGTAGGGATGGCAATGGGTCGGACTCGGCTCGGACTATCCACCCTCCGACTTTGCTCCGGATAAATCTCGGACTTTTTTTTTCAGTCCACCTCCACTCGGAGTCGGATTATGCATACTCCAACATTGCTCCGACTCGGACTCTCGGACCTCCGACGGAGTTCGGATTATTATCAAGATTTATTCATATCGATACTATATTAATGATTTTAAAGCACGAAAAAATTGATATAGATTAGTCTTTAGTTACAGTTACAATAAACAAAATAGTCCTTAGTTCTTTAAAATTACATTAACAAACATTAAAATTACATAAATGATGAAGTCTTGAATTCTTCATGCTCAACATTACAACATCATTAAATCCATCCTTAGTTCCCTAACACAAGTTTATAAAAAAAAGTAATATAAGCATAAATGATGTCGTAAGCAAAAACTTAATTTTAAATAAATCAAAACTAAACATACCCATTATCATTCTTCTTCTATACCTTCTACATCCTCGTCTTCAAAAATTGGTGCATATTGAAGGGGATTTGCTTTAGCGTCTACAAATTAGAAATAACAAGATTAATAAATAATATAATTATATAATTTCTTAATTGTACGTACTAATGAAAAAAAATTAAATACCTTTGAATTCTTATGTCAACATTAATGAAGGGCTAAGATTGAAATCATTTTGAAATCAATGGTTAAAATCCAAAATTCATGTGGCATTCATAGTTGTATGTAATTGGTTATTGAAAGTTTTTAAGGATAGATGAGGTGGACATTATCAAAACCATTCATTCATCTACATTACACATCATCAATGGCTTAAATTTAATTAATGGTAAATACTATTTTAATGAATATTTTCTTAAAAAAGCTAATTAGCAATAATCTAATCGATTGTTTTGATAAGTTTCATTCACTCAGATCAAACTTACAATATTCAATCTCATTTACAATGTAACGACAAAGCTTCAAGTCTATATTAGACAAGTTCCAATTAAATCTTTATTAAACGATCAATTAAGTATCTAATTAATTAATATTAATTAATATGTAGACTAATACTATATTTCTAATCGTTTGTTTTAGTTAGTTTTAGGTTTCATTATACTTAAAAAACTTCGAAACTATGTAAGACTATAAGTCTATAATAATCTAATCGATTGTTTTGATAAGTTTCATTCACTCAACTTGATCAAACTTACAATATTCAATCTCATTTACAATGTAACGACAAAGCTTCAAGTCTATATTAGACAAGTTCCGATTAAATCTTTATTAAACGATCAATTAAGTATCTAATTAATTAATATTAAATAATATGTAGACTAATACTATATTTCTAATCGTTTGTTTTAGTTAGTTTTAGGCTTCATTATACTTAAAAAACTTCAAAACTATGTAAGACTGTAAGTCTATAATTATTTAATCGATTGTTTTAATAAGTTTCATTCACTCAACTTGATTAAACTTACAATAATTCAGTCTCACTTACAATGTAAATATGTAATTAGTCAATCAGATAGTCAAGTTTACAATTTTTGTTAGAATAAACTTATTTTCATATAATGTTCAAATTTTTCAAAATATAAAAATGCCTTAAATTAAAAGTTGAGTCGGATGTCGGGTCGAATCGGGTCGAGTCGGAGTCGGAGTCGGAGTCGGAGTCGGTCGGATTATCGGATTTTTTATGAAGTCCAGCTCCGGTCCAACTCTAAATCGGACTCGGATTATATAATCGGATTCGGAGTCGGATATTTTCCACTTCGGAGTCGAATCGGATTAAAATCCTCGGATCGAGTCGGATCAGGGGCGGATTCGGACTGAATTGCCATCCCCACTTAGCTGGCTCAGATGCCAGTACAACTGCAACGGGTTAGTTGATGTTATGATATTTTAATTTCGCAACTGTTCAGCATTGTTTGCTGCAGTGATTCATCCACCTACGATGACAGGAGAGGTGTTTGCCTTGGTGCAGCATGATTCTACATGGAGCCTCAAACCTTTTCGAATTTTTGGTCAATCTAGAGATTCCCAAATGTAGTATAATAGATTTTGTTGGTCAGATTAGTTTCATTTGCTTTGCTTGGAGATTCTTTATGTAGATTTGCTTTAGTTCAGCCCTTATTAGGTTAAATTTCTTAAAATTGGAATTTATATGGCTGTAGAAAGTTTTGCCTGCTTTTTGTGAGGTTTTAGACGCACTTTAATTTTGAAATTTATGGTGTTCTCTTAGATATTATAGAATGTATGATTCAAGCTGATTCCGTTGGCGATCATGTATTCCTTGGCTGCTCGAATTTTGAAGGCATTAAAACATTTCTTAATCAAGTTATTAAAAAGCAAAGACAGAGTTGAATGTTTAGCAACATATATATCTTTCCTTTAAATAGCAACCTTTTAAAGAATCATGAATTTTTTCATCTAGTAAATCCAAATCTTTAACCTCGCAAGATACATTTTTGCACTTTATGTGTGAAAGAACTGATTGCGCTGCAGCAAGTGTTGTTAACATAAACATCTAAATGAGTTGTTTTTTGCAGAAAACTAGTGAATCCAACTGGAAGTTAAAACATGATAAGCATCATCGGCATCTAAATACCAAATTGCCAATGGTTCTACGAGTTGCACAGCAGCAATCACTTGTACTTCGAGTTGCTAATTGCACAACCAAACAGATCAACTATTTCAACTTCCAACTATAAGTCAGATTAACGACGATAGAATTCAAAATAAAACTATATTGTCTATTGCTATAGTTCATTCTACAACATTGAACTAACTGTGCCGATTCCAGGACAGCCAATGGACTATACAAAGACAACAGAATCTCGTTGAGAAAAAGGCTACGTTGAGCATACTTCAAGATTGACTAGTTTGAGTAAAACTCCAGAAGAACAATCATGGTCATCATCAGCAAATAACTCATCAATATGGTCTCTTCATATTTAAGCAATTATCTGATGCTTGGCTGAACAATTCCTGGACTTGCTTTAACTCTTTATCTGGGTGTAAAAGAAAGGATAAAAGATGCAAATCAGTGATTGCAAATCAATTGTCACTCTTGTCCATTTAAATTGCCAACAGAAACGACGGAGAAAGAAAGGGGCAGGGAGCTGCTTTTACCAAGAACCTCTCCGCACTAAACTAATGTTACCAATCTCAGAAATGTATAAACGGGAGCTAATTTCAATTTTAAGAATTTTGTTTATACTATTCCATATTTTGGGCTCAACTCATTTGGAAATGAATCCCTTATTCAATTATTTTGCCCGTCTTAAAGGGGTCATGAGGTCATCACGCAATTGTACTAAGTACTTGCAAAACGCCTAGTAGGATGCACCAGTAAAACATAAATGAGGTAGAAGAACACAAACCCCCTCATTATCAGAGTAACTACACATTTTATACATAACCACTAGCTTTTCACAAGTAAGAAGCTAAGTCTATAACCAATTTTTCCAGCCACAAAACTGTTCACAACAATGTCAGGTCCTTAATTCCGAAAGGATGGGGTTGGCTCAGCCACAAAACTGTAAAGTAAAAATATTCAGTGGGGGAAAAGCAATTAATTTTTTTTTACTTACAGTTGTAAAGTACTAACTGACCCAGTATCTATTTTCAAATCAAGGGCCAACATTCATAAAAACCAAGTAACATAAATTTGTATCGGTATGGAAAATCTAGCCACATACCAAGTGCGCAATTCAGTTTTATTACAAAGGAAACTAACTGAAACTAAAAGGTTATTTATGGAAGGAGCTTTGCTTCACACACGTAAAATTCTAAGGAAAATGTTGCATGCAGAAAACATCAAATATATGTATAATAAGGGGGAAAAACAGAGAGAGAGAGAGAGAAGCCATTACCAGCAGCTTCCAATTGCCTCTGCAATTCTTGGCCTATTGCATCATTTTCTGCCTGGGGAATACAAGAGATACAGCTTTAGTGGGCTCCACAAAGTAAGGATGGAGATTTCATAGCATATCAGCTACTGGAATACCTGAAGCTCAGCTATTCTTTTCAATTGGGCTTCCTCACCTCCCTCATCCAATGGTAGGGCATTAACTAAAGCATCAAACTGCAAATGACCAAGTTTGAATAAGAAAGGACACATACCAGTCAAAAAAAAAAAAAAAATACAGAAGAGAATACTAATCAGGTAGATAAGGTAAAGCCCAACATTTACAGATTTATACCTAATAATTCGCAAATAATGTGAACACAAGTAGCATCATGAAATTGCATACTTGTTTAATTGTTTTCATATTAATTCACTTCTACAACAACATTCTATTGTTTCAAATTTTTAATAATATTAAGTGGCTCCCACCTAGGTTTTGGAAAAGATATACGCAATCTTACGTTTGCAACGTCAGAGGTCATCTCAACTGATAGTCAATGCAATTTACATAAATAATAAGTGCACAAGAGTTACTGACTTCACATCAACATCACCTGACTTGTAATGGTACACATATCAAGAAATAAATCCCTGCTTAATAATGATGTTTTATTATTGTATCACACAAAGCCTACAATATATATCTTGTACCTCGAGGACAACTTTTTTGCTGCTTAATAACTCCTAATGAGTAAATATAATTTATTAAATTATAAAAAATACCTTGAGATCACATTGCTAATTGCTATAGGTACAAGCAGCTGTAAGATAGTCTTTTATGGTGGACGGATGAATTCCTAAACTTGGTAAAAAAAAAACAACGCAGTCCAAACACGCATATGCAATTACTATCAACAACCCGATAAAACTATTTGGTCTCAGAAGGTCCAATAAGCATAAGCAATAACTATCGACAACGCAACAAGACTGTTTGGTCTCAGAAGATCTCATTACAAGCAATTGCATAAGCTGGTTGAGACTGATAATAGAGTTTCATCAACCAATGTTGAGGAATGACAATAACACCATGTATGGGAAGGGGGAATTGGAGGAAAGGAAGGGATTGAATTTGAAGGGTTATAATTTCCTTTGTTCGGTTAGAAATTTTGAAAGGGAGAAATTTAGAAAAAAGAAATTTGAAGGGAGCAAAAGTCTCTTGATTTTTTATAACCAAATCTCTCAAACACTTTGTTTTGATTGATGGAAAAAAGGGAAGAGATTAAGAGGATATATTTTTTTCTGTTTGGGCAATGTTTTTTGAGAGAAGGAATTTTTGAAAGAACAGATTTTGGAAGAAGGAATTTGAAGGGATGAAGTCCTTTATTTTTGTTGGTAACCAAATCCCTTCATATGTGGATAGATTTAGAAGGAACAAATTATTTCTCTTCCTTTCCTTTCCTTTCCTCGTCCTCCTAAACAAACGAGAGAGACTTCTCATGCTATTCTCACCCCTTCCTTTCCCTTCCTTTCATTTAATTTCTCTCCTTAACTATTATCCAAACCAAGTGTAAATGTGGAAAGATTTGGAAAAAAAAAAGCTAGTTCTCATGCTCTCCCTTCCTTTCCTAGAGACTTCTATTATTTCCTCTTCTTTTTCCTTCCTTCTCTGCCCTTTACCTTCTATTCATTCCCTTTCCCTTCCAAATTCTTATCCAAACAGTGTATAAGTATGTTTTCCTTCCAATATTGGAAGGATTTGTTTTGTACAACATGTAAATAAGTTCTTCCCTTCCCTCTAATTTCTTCCTATTCCTTTTGATATCTAAACAAAGGAAATGCAATCCTCCCATCCAAACATAGCGTAGATTGACACTATATACAAGAATTTAAGCAAAAATCATATATAAACCAAATGAAAAAACTCCCAACAAAAGATTAACTGCTTAGCAGCCTTTACAAGAGCAGCACTAGCGGTTTTGGGTTCATCAGCAAAATTGTTGGAAGTATCAGACTGTTGTTGGGAAACATTAGGATTAGCATTTGGATTAGGATTTGCATTTGAATTAGCATTAGCATTAGCATTAGCACTAGCATCAGAGTTAGGATTAGGGTTAGGATTGGAATTAGAATTAGAATTAGGGTTAGGAGGAGGTTCAGGATAATTGGGGGAAAGGCGAACAGGAGGAGCATCTCGTTGAAGAGTACCAAAAGTATTAAAAGCAAGAGATGCAATCAAGTTAACTTGTTCTTGCAACTGTGATATTATATCCATTGATCAATCACTTCCTTCCGAATGCAACATAATCAAGACAAAAATTGAGTATCAGAAATGAGAAATCAAAGGAATTGAAGACGGGTAAACAACTATGAGAGTGAGAATCTTACTAGGGGATAATCTGACGTTGGTAATGACGGAAATCAGCAACCCAACCCAACCCAAATACTTCGACACTTCCAGAGTATGGTAGAGCGCTCCAACAAAAGACCATTAATTTGTTTTTCTTTGTCTTTTATTTTTCTGTCAAAGCTCATGAACTTAAAAAGAGGGACTGTGTTGACTCTTGAAGAATTGAAATTACACAAATTCTAAAATGAGAGTTCAATCTCTATTAGACTGAATTTTATAATCCAGACTGATTACTTATATTTATTTACAATTTCACGGTGATCAATTAGACATTTTATAGAGATACCGTCTCATATAATATTTTTCGTAATTAGGGGTGTTCAAACCCAAATACCACATTGATTTGAATTCGAGAATCCGAATTGTCAATTATGTTACAATTCAGAAAATTGAATATTGGGGTTTTTTTTTATTTTTTAAAATTATATTTTTGTACACATAAATATTTAAGCCCATTTTATTTCTTTCTTTAATGAAAATTACTCTTTTTAGTTTGAAAAAAAATTATTTTAGGAATATGTTAGGATTTTTAAAAGTCTAATCTAACTATTATTGATTATTTATACAACTTAGTTGTAGTTAAGAATTGAAAATATTAGTATGTTCAGCAGGCTAAATACACTTTTTAATATGTATGAAGTATATGATATAACACATACAATTCCTTAAACTTATAGTAATAAAGTAATGAAAGTATGAGAATTGGGTCTCTCAATTGGAATTAAGTACTACTTTTACTATGTTCGATTTTAAACTAATTTTTTCCCTAGGTTGTGATAAAAAAAAAATTAATGAAATGGAAAAAAAAAAAAAAAAAAGCAAAGTCATAAGTCTTGATAGATTTTAAAGAGATGAAAACAGAAATTCCCTTGCATTGTAGATATGATGGGCCTCAATTTTTAGAACTAGTGTATTTCACCTTAAAATTCTTTTACTTCTATTCAGTTTCCATTGGTTCAACATCACTAAGAAGTTCAGACAAATCAATTGTATAATCTGTATTCTCCACACTGATTTGTAATCCTGCAGTGCAACAAACTTCTTGTGCGGCCATTGCTGCTGTAGCTAATGATGAGTCTTTCACAGAAAGGACAGTTTCGGATGGAATAATACTCACTTCATTGGATTCAAGACCTATATTTGTTGCATCATTAGACTTGACAGCATCTTCAGAATTTGCATCTGTAACATCTTTACATTGTATTGAACTGACAGTCACCTGATCAATCTTTTGCCGTTTCCTAGGAGACTCTGACGAGTCAATCAGACCCTCCGATTTTTCATCTCTTTTTAATAACTTCTCCTGCTGAAACTTATCGTCTAATAACTTCTCAGATTGCTCTTCAGCTTTGTCATCCGATAGCTTCTTGTCCTGTTCCATATCATCCGATACCTTCTCCTGTTTCTTTGAATTATCTGATATCATTACATGTTGCTCTTTATCTATGTCATCCAATAGCTTCTTGTCAGGTTCCTTATCATCCAATAGATCATCTGATAACTTCACATGTTGCTCTTCATCTATGTCATCCGACAGCTTCTTGTCGTGTTCCATATCATCCGATACCTTCTCCTGTTCCTTTGGATCATCTAATAACTTCACATGTTGCTCTTCATCTATGTCATCCGTTAGCTTCTTATCCTGTTCCTTATCATCCAATACCTTCTCCTGTATCTTCGTATAATCTGATAACTTCACATGTTGCTCTTCATCTAAATCATCCGGTAGCTTCTTGTCCTGTTCCTTCGGATCATCTGATAACTTCACATGTTGCTCTTCATCTACGTCATCCAATATCTTTTCCTCCCGTTCCTTATCATCTAATACCTTCTCCAATTTCTTCAGATCATCCAAAAAATTCTCCTGTTGCTCCATATCATCTAATTTCCCAATTGCACGTAACTGATCTTCATTTCGGGTGACATCCTCAGACAAAACCTTTTGTTGTTGATTTTCAATATTTTCCGTTGGATTCAAAGAAATATCAGCAGTCTGCCCTACTATAGAGCTAGAGTTCACCATAGGGATCGGATATTCGGTTCTCTTAACATCTTAGCATCAGGAGCAATATCATTTTCAGGGGTAACAGGAACAACACAACCTTCCTTAAACACAACACCTCTCAAACATACATTGTTGTCCCCAGCTCTAACATTTAGGAGATACCCTCCATCAAAATCATTCTCGATAATTCCTGTAACCATCTGCCCCACCATTTCATCATTGTTACAATCATCTTCGCCTTCTTCAACACGCTCTTTGAAACTCAATGGGATGTTTGTTGTGGGTGTGGTTGAACCCGATCTCTCCCCTTGTATAGCAGTAACTGGAGGTCTAGACTTCCTAGGACGGCCACGTTTCCTCTTCGGTGGCATCTCTGTTGATGATGCTGTGTTTGTACCTTGCTCCATCAGTTGCCTCAAACTGCACATCAAATCCAAGTTCTAGTACTAAGTTTAAGATGTTATGCAAATGATTGTAAACTACTACAGAAACCAGAAGTAGATTATGCTCTAATTTTCTAGAAAACAAAATATATCAACAGAAGGATTCAGATCAAAATATACTAATACATAAATTGGCAGTACATCTTGTTCTTTCTACATAAGGAAAAACATATTCGAGTGAAATCCCTTTTTTTTACTTGTCTGACGACACACAGATCAAGGACAATAACAATATTATTTGCTAGATTAGCCAAATTTCCATGCAGAAATTTGTGCTTTACATAGCCACTATTGAATTTCCTCTTACACTACACTGGCTCAGACTGCAATGAACAAGTTCTAAATAAAATGAACAGAAAGTTCACATGCCATACTAAAACATTCTTCAATAAACCACTCAAGAAACTAGTTTCAACAGGGTGATTCTAAATATGAAAATTATGTTTGACCGCAGCAGCTATAAATTAAAGAGTTCTAAATTTTAATTTTACTCAAGTTAAAAAGGACAATGCCCTAAGGTTGTGTTTGAGGACAAATATTTCATTTCAAATTATAGATTTTAATTATAAAATCATTAATGAAGAATTTGATTATAACAAGGTTTGAAACGTCATTTTCAAATCCTCATTTTATAATAATGGTGGAATTGATTCAAATTCAAATTTCAAATTTTTTATTTGCTAAACACTAAATTTGAGTCAAATTTATATTTTCAAATAAAATTATCACTTCTAAACATAGCATAAAAGAATTACATGTTCATGTTGTGTTTGCTAATGTTAGCTTTATTGCTAATGATTTTGAATATTTTATTTTCATTTGTAGAACGTAACAATGTACGTAGCTCACTAAGTCACTGACTTGTTAAACTGGCCTCAAAAGGGGTTAGTGATAGGGTTTGGTACGTTTGATGATGTGTCAAGGAACCAACTCAACTAAAAGTTTATGTTGATGGTTGAGGCTCCAGAATATGTTATATATTCTAACACATCTCCTTACACGAGATTTCACTGGGCTAGAAGTGTGGATGCGCATAGGCGCTGAATATTCCACTTTAAATGAGGGATAGTTGAGATTCGAACCTGTGACCTCTTGTCACGTTGGCTTCTGATACCATATCAAGAAATCAACTCAACCAAAAGTTTAAGCTAATGATTAAGCTAGGATATCTTATATATAACATAATGTAATTTTTTTTCTCATATTTCATAAATAGAACCTATCTTTCATATAAAAAAAAATTCAACTACTTGTTTTTAGACCTAAATTAAAATTACGAAAAAATGTTATAATATCGGACCTAATTATAAATTGTTATGTATTTGAACCGCCACTCAGTTTCGATCAAGAATGTAATTCAAGAAACTTGCACCAAGTTCTTTCGACTGAACCCTAATACTGTCACTGTAATTTCACTGAATTAACTGTTCATCTAAGAATGGATTCGCAGCGAATATTCTGACGGAATTCATAGGATAATCATGCATCATAAATTATAATACCACAAATTAAGCAAGATGAAATAATCCTATACAGATAAAATTTGTATGTAATGATACAATTGTATCAATGAAAATGATGAGAAATTGTTTTAGATTACTATTATATCCAAGAAGATCAATGTAAAATTGTTGTTAAATCTTGAATCAAGCAACAAATGATTTATTAATATGAATCAAAATCACAGTAGAGATTGCACAATACATACCTGGAAAATTAAAGTTGGCTTTACTTTTGCATTTGGTTTTGATAAATTGCTGTAAATTTTTGTTGAAAGAACAGTCACGAACGAAGGAACGCGCAAGGCAAGTTGCAATGGGATAAATCATAAAAACTATTCTTTTGGGTTTATCTATTAAAAGAAACTTATTCCCATTTACTTACACCTTTTGGGTTTTCCTTAATTAATAGATAAACCGTTATTTGCATAACTGCATTGCAACTTGCCTTGCGCGTTCCTTCGTTCGTGACTGTTCTTTCAACAAAAATTTACAGCAATTTAGCAATAAAATATTCAAAATCATTAGCAATAAAGCTAACATTAGCAAACACAACATGAACATGTAATTCTTTTATGCTATGTTTAGAAGTGATAATTTTATTTGAAAATATAAATTTGACTCAAATTTAGTGTTTAGCAAATAAAAAATTTGAAATTTGAATTTGAATCAATTCCACCATTATTATAAAATGAGGATTTGAAAATGACGTTTCAAACCTTGTTATAATCAAATTCTTCATTAATGATTTCATAATTAAAATCTATAATTTGAAATGAAATATTTGTCCTCAAACATAACCTTAGGGCATTGTCCTTTTTAACTTGAGTAAAATTAAAATTTAGAACTCTTTATTTATTTTATCATCAAATTGGACAATTATATGATTATATCTAAAATAATTTATTTTACAACTAAATTTTTTTTTAAAATATGAGTAATTCATTGATTTAATGGTTTCTAAATAAACTTCTTAATTTTAATAAATAAACCTCTTTCTTTCTTATTTCTAAAATATATATATATATATACTTCTAATTATGCAACTATTATTTTATTTGCCAAAAAAAAACAATGTTATAATGTTATTGGTATTTATATAATTCTATATTGAAATTGAAAAGTCTATAAATTACACCCAAAAAGATAATCGTTAGAATAATTCACGAGTTGATTTATCAAATAGAAATAATTAACATGATATGATCAAATATATTAATTAATTATAATCGATTTATCAAGTTGAAATAACCAGACCTATGATCAAACATATCAACGTAGATGGATTTACATGTTAACTTGTCATGATTGACTTAGATAGGACGAAATAGAATGAAAAACCAATCAATTAACTTAGATCGCTGGCAGCTAGATTGATTAGATAGATTGATCACATTAGCTTAAAATAACACACCCCATGGACAAACGAAGGTCAATTCAATCAGTGATGAAGATATATTATTAAGACAATCTAACAAACTTACATTGTGACATTAATAACATATTATTGTTGTAAATTGTAATTGTCTAATTGATATTAGATGAAGTCGATCAATTAACATGTTATGATCTATTAATTAACTTAGACGGAGTTGATTAGTTGAATTTGATGTCATAAAACTCATAACCTAACGACATCTATAAAACTTGATGTGAGGTTCCACCTTCTATATATCATTCCCATCATGGATAAACGCATGATCAATGACATTATGAGGCAACACGATGCGATTTTTTACCAAATTGGAACAGAATAATTGGAACATAATTGAACTGAATTAAATCATGGTTTAAATGAATTGAACTGAACCGATATCAACCAAATTAACCGGAATATCGGTTTAACTGAATTGAACCGAACCTATACCAACCAAAACTGAACTGAACAGAACTGAATCCCGGTTCAACTAAATTGAACTGAACCGATACCGACCAAAACCGACCGATTGTGACCGACCGATTCTGACCCGCATACCGATTGTGACCGACCGATTACCGATTTTGACCGCCCGGTTATGATCTGTATACCGATTACGACCTGCAAAAAACCGTTTTTGACCGACCGAATGTGACCTGTTTCCGGTAATGACCGGACCGATAAATACCGGACCCATACCGACCGACACCCGCCAAGGAAAAAAACCGGATTCGACCGGATACCGAATAAACCGACCGATACCGACCGGTACCGAAAGACTTATATGACCTGCTTTTGACCGACCGTTTTTTACCGAACCTGTTTTTGACCGACCTGTTTCCGACCTTTTAACCCGTTTTTACAGCCCTAACAAAAACAAAGAGTTCAACAAAAACGTGTAGGTTCCAATCAGAATTGTACAAAGTAGGTTTAAAGTGAGTTTAAAAAATTGATTATGAGTTGATTTATTGATCGGATTTAGGTCTTGGGTAGGTTTCAGTTTAATTTGAGTTTGAAGACCTTGAACTCAAACCTAAAGTCTTTTAATTTTTTTGAACCAAGAAACAGACTTGGTCCACATTTAATCTCAAAAAATAGAACTTAAATTTTTAAGTTAGAGTTTGAGACGAGTCCAATAAAATAGGTTATAAGTCTATAACCACCCCAGTTCAAAAAAATAAAATTAAAGTGCTTCACTAATGAAACTAAATGAACGAGCAAGTTCCCACATAGTCATAGACACTTAGAAATTGTTATATTCACCGCCCACCCTTCACGAATGGCATGTAAAATTTCATACATATGCTTGCTCACATGGGTATATGAATCAAAATCATCCTCAATATTCACTATCTCATGAATACAACACTATGCAACTATCTTTATCGTACTCACCCTATTCCCCATGCCCGATACACGAATTGTATGCATCACATTGTTAGAGTATATAAAATTATATAACATGTCAAGGAACCAACTCAACCAACAATTTAAACTGATGGTTGAGGTCTCAGGGTATGTTATATACTCTAAATTTTTAGCCTATTGTTAAAATTGTTGTGAGCTTAATTCTACATATATTACAATTTCTTGGAGTAGGCTGAGTCATAACCGACCTTTGTTTACGAATAGCTTCACCCTTGATTGCTTGCTAGCTAATCTTATCCTTTAATTAGTATAAAGAACAATATTAAAGACTTGTCCTAAGGTAGCTTTTACTTTACTTTGAATTGACTTAGGTTGTTGCAAAACTCAAATTATGGAAAATAATTGAATTAAGACTTTTATGTTATTCTTGTAAATATGGTTTTTGCTTGAGTTTGAATCCAAAACTTTACATTGAACCCAATAACCCGGGTATTTGAGTGTTGATAGTGCAAACATCTAATATATCATGAATGAGTAGAGTGAGTTTTTCCTGGATTTACACACATGATTAGGTGATGATGCCTTGGAGAGTTTTGTAGAGTGATTCTGTCACTAGATAAGCCCATTTTATCCTATATTCTTTGTTCTAGGTTTAATTTGTACCCATGTAATTATAATTTGACTTTGCATATCGAATAAAGTTTAAGAAAAAAAATATGGTCATACAGGAAAATACCCTCTAAAATTGGGATTATTCATAGTTAATCAATAGGTGGGATTATTGTAGAAAAATCATGAAAAACTTGGATTATTCTAAGTAATTTATTCTTTTTTTATTTTGAGATTGTCTCAATAAAAGACGATATCTCAACAGAACTAGTTGAGCACTTAAGCTTGACTAGAGTTTGTGTGAGCCTAGCTAACGGCTTACAATTTATAAATTGGCTAGTGACGTTGTTTGGATTATTTTTGTTATTTGAGATGGATACTACAGGAGGGAGTGAGGTTGAATTGTTGTATAAGCTAGTTATAGCGTTTATAGCGTTTTTTAAATCTTTTGCGAAATTAAAGACTTGAACTTGTAAAATATAAATGAATGAGACACAATATTTTACTTGGAAACCTTCTAAGCCTAAATAGAAGGAAAAATCACGACCCCTCGAGATTTCAAATTCTCTACTATGTTTTAGACAATTTATTACAATTACATAAAACAAACACGAAACTAGACCAACTTTTCTTTCTCTTTCTCTTGCTTCACACAAAGCTTCTCTCTTCTCTCAGCTTCACTCTAGCTATCACGAGTCACTAGCCTCCTATTAAGTTCCTCTCCAAACTTAATGCCCCTGGGAACAGTCCCTTATTCCCAGTCTCTCAGCTTCGAGCAAGCTAACACGAGATAAAGCCATCTTGAACTTAACTCTAAGTTCTCAGCTTTCTTTTGTGGATTCACTTAAATCCCTCTTCTCCAAATTCCCTCTTCTCCAAATTACAAGAGTTCACTCAAACTCTCTTCTCCAAATTCTCTTTTCTCCAAATTACAAGAGTTCACTCAAATCTCTAGACTTCTCTCGAAATACAAACTCATCGTTGGATGAGCATGAAACTCTACGCTTGATGAAACTTTAGAACATATTAATATACTTGTGAAACGGAACATTTCATTACATGACAGGAACTTTAGGAATAGATCACTTCAATTATGTATTTAGGATATTACGTGAAACTCAATATTTATGAAATCCATCCTTTAATGAAGTAAACACTCTTGAGGAGTGAATACCCCATGGTGGAGTTGTGGAGACTCACATTCTAATTGATTAAAGGAAATCTTTATATAAAAATAAGAAAAGCTATTTTTGGCAAATTAGCTTCCCACTAATTCCCATTAGTTATATAACTTCCATGACAATTTAGTTTAGAAAAGTGGAAATATAATGTTGGTTAATTAATTCCCTTCAACACTCATTTTCCTATGTTTAAGGGTGGTGCTTATGACTTTTACTTTTTCAATAACCGCTTTTCCTAATTTAATTTACGTAAAACATAATTTTGTTTTATAAAAAATTCTTTTCAAATAATCCAATTTTATGTAACAACATTTAATAAAAACATATTTTGAAAATATATATTTTTTCTTATAAAACAATTAGATAAAATAGTATTTAAAAAATGAGATATTTTCTCCTAAAAAATAGCAAACTTAAATTAAAATATCTCCATTAAACAAGTCCCACGCGTTTTCTCTAGTGGAGTAAAACTCTTCTATTTTCATTCCACTTTTTAAGAAATTATTTTACTAAAGGAGTTGATTATTTTAAACAAAAACCTCTTAGTAAAACATGGAGTAAAAATCTCCTATTTTCACCCTATTTTTTGAGGGACAGTTATTCTAAAGGCATTAATTATTTCAAATAAAAAACCTCTTAATAAAATGTGATCTACTTATAGCAAATTTTATCCTTTTAACTTCTTATTTAAAATAATCATTTTAATAATAAATAAATTATTAAAGAAATGATTTTTATCATTTTATACCTTATTGTGTTTTACGTAGAGCTGTTAGCCATATATTCATTAGGGTGTTCCTAAACTGACTTATACTCGTTCTATTAGGGACAGTGACATGTTCTTAAACTGACTCGTTCCTAAACTTACTTGTTCCTGGACAGACTCTTGTTCCTTCACGTGTATTAACATATTCTATGTTTCATCATACTTACATGAAGCCTAGTACACTCATACTTGAATCTTCATGTCTCTGGTGATTGGCTTCGGCTCCGAAGCTTTTCTTCAGAATTTCTCAGTTTGACTTTAAGCTTTCAGACTTGATTTCTGGGAACATTGCATTGTTTCTGACTTATCAACACGAAACAACAAACTATCATTTGGAAACTTTAGATCTCCTATCTACCCTTTAACATCCTCAGCAGATTTCAGTTTTTCTAGATATCACATATAATCACAACTTCCTTGACCAAGTCTTTACGTACTCTCATCAACGATCCTACTTGATCGGATATCTTTCCTGTACGATCTCTTAAAAACAAACTGTTCATTGATTTTGTTGTATGCTTTAAAATAACTCTTCAATTAGTTATTGATGTTCTTGAGAACTTTCATATTCATAACTTATAACTTGTTCATGCACATCTTAACACATATTAGTTTGATAATCATCATTTGTTTATTATCATCAAAATCAATCATAACTCAACAATTTTAACATAGATGACCTATTTTTCTCAAGCAATGTTGAAAAATATGGCTGGTTGTAACTTGTAAGTCTTATTGACTAAATAAATTAAGAAAGCAAAGTTTACATGCAGCATTAAAAGTAACAACGTATGATGTATTTAGGCATGAAGCATGATGTGATCAAATTAGCGGTTAATTCACATCATCCTCTAATTGGCGAATGTATTTAATAAAATAACATCCCGCTAACGAACCTTAGCTTATTGGGATGCTTCATGATGATATTATCTAAAAATATTTAAATTGCATAGTAGGAAATATATATTTAGTTTGAAGTTATATAAGTATTACTTATATCATCTATATTAAATTAGTATTAAACTAAATAGTGTCCTTACGAATATACGACTTTATTAAATTTTTCGACATATTTGAATAATTTAAGAAATTAAAACTTTAAGAAATAACTTTTATATTATATTTATATTTCATTTCACTCTAAATAGTTGTATACATTACATGCATTGTATAATTTGTATTATATTTTACATCGTGCGTGCAGATAATTTTGAAAATTTAGTTCATGACAAATAAATCACAAAAAAAATAATTATATATTTAATATAATTTTTTATATATATACACTTTTATTTGTTGATATCGAATAAAAGGGAAAATGGTTCGTGCTTGGAGTATACAATACAAAATTATGAGTTTTTTAAATAAAGGAAATTCCACATGGTAGCATCACTTTCATGAAACGCTAGTTTTAGCACTTTTGCAAGATTTTTCCTCATGGTAGCATCCAATTTATGTCTTATCTAACTGTCGCAGCATTTTCCATTAAATTCTTGTCAATTTTCGTTTAATTCACTATTTTGACGTTCGTTTTGGTTCTTGTCTTTATAATTTGCCCTAAAAATTTGAGAGCATTGATAAATTAAACGGTGATTTAAACGTCAAAATGGTGAATTAAATATTTGAGAGAATAAAAATGGTTTAGGGAAAATTATAAGGACAACAACTAATACTTAATAAGGGTGGAAACGTCAAAATGGTAAATTAAACGGAAATTGACAAGAATTTAGTAGAAAATATTACGATAGTTAGATAAGGCATAAAATGAATGCTACCATGTGGAAAAATCTTACAAAAGTACTACTACTAACGTTTCGTTAAAGTTCGATGCTACCATGTAGAATTTCCCTTTATTTAAAAACTAACATACCAATTTATGCTAACAAAAATAAATATCATATTAATTTTTATAAAGTATTACAACTATTAACAATACACTTGAAAATCAAAGTTAACATAAAAATATGTAAAATTATTTTATAAAAGTTTAAACAAAAATTAATAATTTTTGTCATAAAAAAATGTAAGTGACTTACATAAAGATAGTCAAAAAAACATATTAAAATTAAGAATTGCATTTAAGTAACCAATAATATAAATAATAATTTTTTATTTATAATTTTGTTTTGAATATCTTGAGAGTTAAAAAATTGACTGTACTAGTCAAATAATAAAAATTGCGCATAATCCCATCCATGACCATGAGTAGCACAATGACTAAAGTCATTTGTCTCTTCAAGCTTTTGAAAGTGACCTCCAAATTAGAACAATATGTGTGTGTCACAATTCAATTTTTTTTGGCGTTCTTTAAACAGTCAAAAAAATGTATTATAATAAATGAGTTTTAAACCAACAGAAGTACTAACTTATGAATTAAAATAAAAAAACTAATAGGAGTAGTTTTTTCAATTAACTTTTGATGTTTTACTCTCTTTAATAAGCAGAAAACAACCAACTGCAAACAATTAAATTTACCAAACACATCCATAACAATGGACTTAAATAACTAGCTTAAGCAGTTGACTCAAATAGTTGGCTTTTACCTTTTTGGGAGAAAAAATTTTTAGTTTATAACACAATTTTCACAATCTTTCTCCTTTTTTGTCCTTTAATTATTTAAGGAAAAATTAAAATTAATAATCCAACCTTTCACCAATCCAGTGTGAATAATTACAATTTTAAATTATATTTTAAATAATTCAACATTTGTCTTTAGTTGCTGTCAGCATAATAAAAGGGTATGTTGATAGCAAACGAAGGGTAAAGATTGGATTATTATAAAATAAAAGGGCGTATTGATATTAATCTAAAGGCAAAGATTGGATTATTAAAAATAATCCAAAAACGAGATTATTCACAACGAATGATTGAAAAATTAAATTATTAATATCAATTTTTCTATTATTTAGTCCTATTATTTTCACTTCTCCATGAAAAAGCAACAAGAATCAAAATTTAAAAAAATAATTTTGAGAACAGAATGATAATTTTGGGACCAAAAGTTGCATCATGAAGATAAAAAGAAAACATTATATAGACCATTATTGGTGCTTGTAGTGTATTCATTCAAATGTCAACGCCCAACATAATCAATTCCAAAACGTCAATTGTCTCAATTATTAAATATTTTTTATTTTGGCCTTTTGGGTATGTTCATATGGTGGGGTGAGCAATTACCAAAATATATTAGTGCATGCCAATCATGTATAGTTGTCAATTGAAGTGCATGGATGAGACCTAGCTCATGCATATTGCTAACAATTGTTTGATAGTATATACCTAGCTGGTGTTTATGTTCGAAATTGGGATCCATGATCCATACCTATCTAGAGTCGAATTTAGGAAAAATTTAAAGCATAAAAGCCTTAAAAGAATGCCCAAATGTATAATTATAACAGTTGAATATTCACCCTCTGAATAACGGTGACATCAAACTAACGATATTATCATACTTTCCATCATGCGCAAATAAAAATAGTAACTATAAACTATTTTACCAACTAAAATAATGTGATGTTTGTACGTTTTGACAATATGACAAACAATGCATTTAATATACAATTTCTCTTCAAATGAGAAGCTCACAACTCAATAAAAAAGTTGATACACATTATTTAATGTATACTACGAGATAAAGAGAGAAAGAAAACTAAAAGGTAGAAGTAGTAAAAAGTCATAATCTCTCTAATGGCCAGAACATAGGGCAAATTGTAATATATATATATATATATATATATATATATATATATATATTTCATTACCCCAACGAACAATCCATATACAACCTTTTATAAATCATTTAAGTACGTTATAAGTGCCATTATACCTAGATATTGAAGATTAGCATTTTACTCTCTCAAACATTCATTAAAGCTTTTTTTTTTTTTTTTTTTTCAAAAAATCCTCCTTTCATAAAAAAGCTGTAATTTTATTATATTATTTCTATCATTTTATTAGTTTGAAAAGCAAAATTATTTAGTCTCTTTCCATTAAAAATTGTCTAGCCCAATTCTAAATTAACAATAATAAAACGACCACATAACTAAAAGTAATAAAAAATTATCATGTGAGCAACTCAAGCTAATTGTTGCAAGCACGTTAGTATATGAAAATAAAACAGCTAGCTGAGGAGATGTCATATATTAGGGCTGGCAAAAGCTGACCCGACCTGCTAACCTGATCTGAAACCGACCTGAAATTAGCGGGTTTGGGTTTAGATTTTTGACCCAATTAATTAAATGGGTCAACCCGACCTAATCTGTTTATTAAATGGGTTAGGTTCAGGTTGAATAATTAAACCCGAAAAAAACCTGTTTAACCCATTTATTAAATGGGTCAATCAGGTCAGGTCGACCCATATTTAACCCATTTATTTACCCATTGAAAATTTTAAAAAAAGTCATAAAGAAATAAAGAATAAAGAATAAAGAGTAAAGAAATAAAGAATAAAGAATAAAAAAAGTCATTTACCCATATTATATGAGTCATATACTGATATACTCATATGAGTCGTGGCAAAACCCTAAATTCCTCTCCTTCCCTCTTCCTCAATTCCTCTTCTCTGTGGCGCCATTTAACCCATATTTGTGGCGCCTTCTTCCTCAATTCCTCTCCACTCTCCAGTCTCCTGCTTCTCTGTGCGACTTCGGAGTGCGACTTCGGAGTGCGCCTTCTCCTTCCCTCTTCTCTGTGGCGGCACCAAGCTTAGAATTATTTCTTTGTTTTCCCATTGAAATTTGAAAATCATATAGACGGAAACCCTAAAATTATTTCGCCTTCCTCTGTTCCTCATTCATTCCTCTTCAGTCTTCTCTGTGCGCAGCGCCTTCCTCATTCCTCTTCTCTCATTTCTCTGTGCGAGTGTGCGCCTTCCTCTTCTCTCAGTTCTTTTGACTACTGGCTGCCTGCCTTTGCAAGTAGTAGAAAATCAAAGAAAATGCCGCTGGCTGCCTTTGCAAGTATGTATTTACTTCTATTGACTACTCAAATCTTTCGTTTAAGTTAGTTATAAATCTGTGCAATGTAAAGATAATAATAATGTTCTTACACTTACTGGTAGCTAATGGATTGTGAGGACAAGGAAGGAGAAGAGAAAATGTAGGAAATGCTTAAAAGAGAGTGGTAAAGCATTGTGGGGTCAATAGGAAATAAATTTTATGGATTGCATAAATCCGACTTCAAAGCCCCTCCTAAGCATAAGCCATTTTAATGGCATTGCACATTGGGGTAGTGAAATATTGTTGTAAAATTTTAGAAATTAGTTTTCCGTGAAAGCTTTTTATTTTAAAATGCAAATGAGGATTAGTTTTCTTTTACTTGGAGAAAATGGAGAATGTTATGGATGAAAGACCGAAAGGAAATTGGTTTTCTTCCAATACTCAAGGAAAATGTTTGCAAATAGATGTAAACCCTTTTCCAACCAAGCTTTTCAACTTCAATCTCTTGTCAAAAAAGGGAAAATAGAGAATTAGTTTTTCCAAATTTTCTTTTCTCTCAAACCAAACACCCAAAAGACCACAAGTTGTTTAATACTTGATCTTATATGGAATCCATTTTCTTTCATATACTTATGCTTGCGATGCTACCTGTAGCCTTTCTGGTGAACTTTCAACTTTTACTTCCCTTTCTTGCCCAACTTTTCCCCCTTTTTTTTCCCATGATGCTATTGGATTGTGTGAAGTTCAAATGGTCTTTGTACAAAATATTATTTATTAATGAATTTCTGTTTCTATGCGCTGCATTAAAATTATATGGCTGCAGCGCCTTTCCTGACTGCAGTCGGTGGATTAGTTACTGGTCTTATTGCTGCTTGGGTCCGGGAAGAATATGTCCCTCATAGGTTTAAGGAACGTCGAAGTAATCTGGAAAACCTGAAGACAAAGATTGCAGAAGCAAGAGAGATGCTTAATAGATTGCAAGCACAAGCAAATGGGACAACTTTTCTTCTAACTGATGTGAAAGATTGGATGAGAGAAGCTGAAGATTCCCTCAACAAAGTAGATATAGAAAATCTTAGAAGAAGCATAGATGGTAGATGTATGAATGGCTTCTTGCCCGACTGTTGTCGTCGATGTGCTGCAAGCGCAGCCATTGAACGAGAAATCAGTATATTTGATCAGTTAATTGAAAAGAATAGGTGTGTTAGAATGAAGCCTGTTGTGAGGGGATATCAACGAGCTTGTAATGAAACTGTGGTGAGAACTAGAAATATTGATATTGAGAACATATGGAAGAGCCTAACCCAAAAACAAAACGTTAAAGTATTATGCATTCATGGCATAGCTGGTGTTGGCAAGACAGCTGTTGCAGAAGCTATATATAACCAAGCTTTGTATGAGTGTAATTCATTTGATTATGTTATATGGGTAGCTGCTGAATTTGGTGTTCAGCTCAAGATTCTTCAAGAGCAGGTTGCTAGGAGCTTAAATATAACGCTCCCTGACACTAGTGATGATGCAAGTAGAGCTTTAAAACTGCGTGATGAGTTTGTGCTACGGAAGAAATGTTTGGTGATTCTTGATTTTTTATGGGATGATTATTCTCTTCAAGAGATTGGAATTCCAGAGTCTGATAATGGGGAAGTGGTATGCAAGGTCATCCTTACTTCTAGATCTCGATTTGCGTGCCCAAGAATTGTGAAAAATGAGTACTATGAAATAAAACCACTCTCTAGCGTTGATACTTTGGCTTTTTTAAAGAGGACTGTTGGTGACAGCCTTTTCCTTGTAGATAGCGAGATTCAGGAAAAAGCAATAGAAGATTGTGCAGGATTGCCATTAGCAGTTCTCATATTGGGAATGCATTTGAGAGAAGTACAGGGTCAAAGCTTGGATGAAATTAGTATTGCACTTCAAGAAAGGTTGAGTAGCCGGGCTAGATCAACACCATCTACTGCAATGCAGTTTGAACGCTTGGAATACAGTTATAAGAGACTGGAGGAGAAATACCAACAATGTTTCTTGTACTGTGCCTTGTACCCAAAAGGTATTCCAATTGAAGCAAAGCAGCTGATAGATTATTGGATCTGGGAAGGTCTATTGGATATATATGTTGAGTCATTAGAAGAAAAGAGGAAATTGGGGATGAAAGTTTTGAAAGAACTCAAAGATGCTCGTCTCTTGGAGGCTGTTGATTCAAATGGCTCTCAAGAGTGGGTCAAGATGCTTGGCTTATTGCACGATATGGCAGTAAATATTATAAGCAAACAAGATAATGACTTCTTCATCAATGCAGGTGATAATCTTTTGGTCTTACCCACAATTGATGATCAGTGTGGAAAGATCAAACGAGCATCATTTATGCACAATCAACTTAAAGCACCCTCAAAAAAGCCTAATTTTCCAAACTTGTCTACATTGCTACTCCAATATAACCCACTTGATTGGTTTTCACTTGATTTTTTCACTGGTATGCCAAAGCTTAAAGTCTTAGACCTATCTTACACTCATGTTTCATTCCTTCCACCATCAGCTTGTACCTTGAAACTTCTCCAAGTACTTCTTTTACGTCATTGCCCTAGTCTGAAACACCTGCCTGATTTGTCTAACCTAGAGGAACTTATTGTACTTGATTTGTTTGGAACCCCTCTTGAAAACTTACCTGCTGGGATGCAGAGGTTGAAAAAATTAAAGCGCCTTGATCTTTCACACTCTAAGTTGACTAAATTCCCTGCTGAATTGGTTGGTTCATTACCATGTTTGCAAGAATTGTTAATCGTTATGGATGATGCAAAGGGTTGTTACTGGAGATCAAAGCAAGTGATAAGTTCATTTTCCAGAGATGCTTGTGTTGAGGAGCTTGCGTGCTTAGAAGGTTTAACCATTCTTGAACTCAACTTCTTCAATGTAACCATGTTCAACGACTATATGAATGCATTTGTAAGGGCAAGAAGACACCATTGTTCCCCTAGTTTTAAATATTATGTTGGTGGTTTCTGCACCAATGGAAACGTCAGTAGGAACAGCATAGTTTTGATTGATGATTACCGTGTTAATCAACTACCAGAAGGCACCTTAGAGCTGTATTTAACAATGCACAGCCAAAGTCTGAAGACGCTTAAGGAAACTGGTATTAGGTTTCAGAATTTGAAGGTCCTCAATGTGTTTGACTACAGTGGGTTAGAATATCTTTTCTCTTTTGAGATGTTGAATTGTCTCTGTAACCTTGAAAAGATATCTGTTAGGCAGTGCTGGTCAATGAAAGCGTTAATAAGGCCTGTTGTGGATGCCCATCTTGATACAACCATAACTCTATCTTACCATCTTCCACGGCTGCTGGAGTTAGTATTAATCGATCTCCCTCAGCTAAATTCCATATGTTCTGAGAAGCAACTTGATTGGCCTGTCTTTCATAGTTTCTCTGTTTGGAACTGTGAGAAACTAACAGAGTTGCCTCTTATTGTTAGTCAAACTGGAGAATTTAGAATTTCCAAGAAAATTAAAATTAGAGGGAATCGCTTCTGGTTCAAGGATGTGGAGCGGGAAGAGACACATTCCTCAAATTATGAATTTGAAGAAGCAGTCCTACCGGAAAATCTAGTATCTTTTGTCAGGTACACCATTTATACTTTCTTTGGAGTCACCATAAAGAAAATGCAATAATTATTATGTTTTCCTCTCGGCAAGGTCAAATAATTTGGTTTGGTGAATGGATTATTGGTTGGTTTTTGGTTGGTTAAAATAGCTAAAAAGACTTTTGTAAGCCAACTGAAAACCTGATCATTAGGCGAAAACCAAAAAATACAATGAGTTGTTTGCTTCATTGGCTATTGACTTTTTGACCCACATTTTTATAAATAAGCGGCCAACAACCAACAAATTATTTTGACCAAAAATTTCCAAAATGGATGTTGCTTAACAATAGCAACAAATTATGAAACAGCTCAACAACAAAAGAACTTTCCGAAAGAAAAACTAATATGTTTTGATGATGCAGTGTGAAGACGGAGAAATTAAGTACTGAATCAACGACTAGTAGTGGTGAAACAAAAGTTTTTAGGATTTTCAAAAGGAAGAAAGCTGAAAAGACTAGTAAGAACCCTTCTGTTCGGAAGTTAGAAATTATTGTTCATGTTCTATAGAAGTATTTTAGTATATGTATTAAAAGAAATAAACAAGAAAGCATTGAATCTAATAGAGCAAGATTACAATTCTATATGCAGGAGCTGCCACTATTTTGGCAAATGATGATATAAATGCAAGCCCTTCCCATTCCCCGAGCCATAGCTACATTACTCGGCGCCTAGAAGCTACCTCCACATTTATAAAACGAGTACATGCAAATGTAAGAGATTTGTTTACTCGCCAACAAAATGGCTATGCTAGTCCTTCAAATGGAGCAAGCTCCGTCTCAATGATCACACCAACCAATTCACGAATATTTCTCCATTTTACCTTACTTTAGAAACAGCTCCTTTGAAATAGTGATATGGCCAAATGCTTTGCAGTTGGTTCGTATCTATTTCCTTGTTTTTTGGCGGGAAATTCAAGGCTCGGCCCTACCTAGGCCATGGCTTAGGTCATTTTACCAAAAACCTTATGTTGAATTGCGTAACACATAACACAAAAGAATGACAAACGAGTTGGTTCAGCACAGAAGCTGAACCAACATTTTGGATTCGCCACTGGTTTCAGGTCTGTGCTTCTGCGTCCGTGGTTTGTTCGTTCTCTCCTGCACTCTAAACTCTGTCTGCTGTTTCTTTTGGTTCTGGAATATGTCTTTTTGGTTGGATATCTCTTGTTAGGATTTAATATGTGACTTGGAGCTGTGATCATGGTTAATTTCGGTTTCCAAGGGAGAAGGAATTTAGATTTTGTGGTACTGTTAGTGATTCTTTTGTGGGTGTTCTATCATTAAGGGATGCTTCCTACTCCAATTGTGGTCTTGATGTGTCTTTTGATCCACTTCAGCTTCTCTTTTACCCCTTTCCTTGTTTTCTGTTTGAAACCATTTTTCAAATAGGTAATTTATTGTTGGATGATGGTTAAGCTGACAAGCTAGCATCATAATTGTATTGTGTCAAAACAAACAGTATTTTATTGCATTGTATCCAATACATTGTATGGGATGAGATGTAAGAACTTTCTAATTTGTGAAATCGATTTTCTGCACGAGACCTGTGAAAAACAAGGAGCTTCAAGTGTTAGAGTATATAATATATTTTGGGACCTCAACCATCAGTTTAAGCTTTTGGTTGAGTTAGTTTCTTGACATGGTATCAAAGCTAACGTGACAACAGGTCACAGGTTTGAATCTCAACCATCCCTCATTTAAAGTGGATTATTTAGCTCTAGGTATAAGGACGGAGGGCCTGTGCTGTATCCAAATTTCTAGCCCAATGGGCTCTCGTGTGAGGGGTTGTGTTAGAATATATAACATATTCTGAGACCTCAACAATCAACTTAAGTTTTTGGTTGAATTGGTTCCTTGACCGTTAGCCTCAGTGTTATCATTAGTTTGGTTTATTTTGAGTTATCCAATAGTAGAATAATGTTGAGCAGATGGATAATAGTTGAAAATTATTTTTAACAAAATTTCCTAAAATAAAATAGTACTCCTATATTCTAATTTTAAAATAAAAATGCATTGTTAAAGTTGAACGATGAATAACTGAATATTGCCAGCTATCTGCATGTGAGTTCATCAAAACAACGTTTGGATCGGTTTATTCTATTATTAGTTATGCATAACTCAGACATGCAGTGTAGTTGGGAATTTAAATACCACATTGTATTCATACCCGTGAACTTATTATCATTGAGCGACACTTGAACCGATGGGTCAAGACATGACTTGAAATCGGATAGATGACAAATAAACAATAAACTGATAAGGAACAAATTCAACCAAAAGCTTAAGCTTATGATTGAAGGCTTGAGGCCATATTATATGTTATATACTCTAACACGCCCTCTCATGCCCCTCTCATGCGAGAGCCCTTGAGTTAAAAGTGTGAATGCAACACAAACTCTCTTTATATTTGGTCAGAAATATTCCACTTGAATTTGAGGGGTAATTAAGATTTAAACCCGTGACCATGGTCACATTGTCTTCTCATGTCATGTTGAAGAATCAAGTCAACCAAAAGCTTAATTATTTTTGTTTGCATGTTCTTAGCCTTCTCAATGATATCAGAATATAATTATTGATTTCATGTCAGAATATCAAATTAACTTAACTCCAGTATGGTAATTATAAAACAAACTAAGCCTTCACGTTTTGCCAACTTTCTTTCTAGCATTATTCATTAGAAACTACTGTTTCCAGATACTTTTTCTCATTCAGTTTAGGAATTGTCTTTACTTTGCATTTTAGATTTTAGAAACAGAAGCTTAAATAATGACAGGTAAGTTGTAGCCACCATTTTTTATCTCCATTGTTTTAAGTTTTGCTTTATTTTGATGAAATTTTATTTCTGAATTTTGAAGCAGATTCTCATTTCTGGGTTAAATTTTATAGCTATTTTATATCTACCCAATGAAATAGGTGAAGGCTGAAGTGTAATCTGGGATACCAAGAAGGTATTTTTACATTTGACTTATCTCTCATATATATATGTTTGATTTATTTCATATTCTTGAACTGAACACTTGTGATTTTCACTAATTTTGGAGGACTAGCAATATTAAAACCCTAGACACAAAAAATGGGAAAAAAAATATGATAAGTCAAAAATAGTATAGACAGAAGAATCATGGGTTATTCTAGTGATGAAATATTTTCCTTTACGATTTATGATAAGTGTTTGATTCTCACGACTTACAAGAAGATTAATTCCCTCTCCCCCTCTTGCCCGTAGGAGTCAGCAACATGATCCAAAACAAATCAGCGTAAAAGATAGTCAGTTCCAAAGATAATCAAAATTAGGCTAACAAATTCCCAAACTTAGATGAAACTTTTATAATCAAGTCATAATATAAATTTTCTGCATTTGGCTGGAATTCTATTTTTCTATAGAAGCAGACTTTGCTGTCAATTTGTGTTAATTACTTTCTCTTCTTATATGAAACATATTTCTTTAGTCCAGTTGTTTCCGGGTGCATTTCTACACTTGGTTGTCCATGTTTCATCGGCGTGGCTCGTGACACAAGTTTAACTTTGGCTATTACCTATGGACTACTGTATATGCTGAAGTTTCATGTCACAGTATCATCAGAGCTGAGGTGCTTACTTAAGGAATTTCATGCGGCAGTTCAGAGAAGCGGAGTATTTTTAAAGCCATGTTGGGTACTTTACTTCCTTGTTTCTCTAATTTTTAGATATAAAGACCTATGTTACTTTGACTTGGATACTGATGCCAGATACTGGTACATATTCAATTGTCGGATACGTCTAAATATTTTATTTTACGCCTAAAATAAAGTGCCTAAGTGCCATACCAATGTCCGAGCATCACGGATCGGACGCGGGTATGTGAAGCAAAATGAAGAGTTCGAGTAACATAGACATAGACATTATTTATAGGCTTATAGCAAAATAGACTATCATGGGCAGAAACAATCTCTTTGTCGTTACAAGGGAAATAATCTATCCAACCAACCGTTCAAACCCTGGTGTTCACTTTGATGTCGATGATGATAAAACGAGACTGCAACATTGTGATGTTTACTCCGTCCTTTCCTTTTGCAGCATCGGACATTATCACTCTTGGAGCTGCTATTTTCGGACTGTTGACATCTATTGCAGGCTCATCAGCTTGCATTTATAATTCTTATCGAACGAGTAGAATCAATTTGTCGATTCTGAAAGTAAAAGTGCACAACTTGGAAATTTTGATTGAAGGACTTCAACAGAAACTAAATAGTTTTGATGTGATTAAGCCCGATCCTCGTCCATGGATCCGTGAAGCTAGAAAATTTTTAGATGGAGTGAATGTCCCGGACTTGGAAAACCGTCTGAACGATAATGTTTGCTACCGCTATGGTGCTGTCAAGTCAATTGAAGATAAGCTTCAAGAACTCGATGTTTTATTGGAGAATGTCAAACAAATCAATCAACAAATTAAGATCAAAGGGTCTAAACAGCCAGAGGTTAGCCTTGTCGGTTGTGCTCGAGAAGACATACAACAGAAGATTTGGGAGCTGGTTAAAAATGTGGAAGCCAATGGAACTGTGTGTATTCATGGAATAGCCGGTGTTGGAAAGTCCGCTCTAGCGGCAGCCATCCATAACAAAGTGCTTATAGAGTTGGCGGGTTTCGAGAGTATCGTTTGGGTGAATGTCGAGTATGGATTGGGACTCAAACATGTTCAAGAAGAGCTTGCAAGCAAGTTACATGTAGACCTTTCGGGAATTACAGATAATGTCGAAAGGTCTAAGGCGCTGCGGAGTGCACTGGTGCAAATGGGGAGGTTTCTGCTGGTATTAGATTCTATGTGGCAACCCTTTTCATTGCACGATATTGGAATCCCAGAACCTGATGCAGGTTCAAAGCTGATAGTGATTTCAAGGAATTTTTCCGTCTGTAGAAAGATTACGAGAAAAATCAAACGCAAAGAAATATTCGAAATAAAACCACTTTGCGAAGCTGAGGCTTGGGAGCTGTTTGAGAGTGAAGTGGGGACTAATATAATGCATTTAGAAAGCGAGACTCTTCGTATTGCACGAACTGTGATACACAATCTCGATGGCCTTCCATTGGCGATCAAAATGTTAGCCGAAAATCTCAGTGAAATTCATGATGATTACAGTAGTCGAATCAATGCTGCTTGGCGAGAAGAGTTATTTGCATTGAGCCGATCATCATATATTCTCGGTAACAAAAGCCAAGAGTTATATGATTGTTTCAAGGGTAACAAAAAGCAAATTATATGGTGAATCATGTTACACTGGTCCAGCCCACCTTATACTAATGTCCTAAATTTGCCCCTATTAGCATGGTGAAGGGGAGTGTAATTGTATAGGGTTGCCACCTTCTGAGAATCAATAAATCCTAACTTTATCACTACATGAAAAATGAAAACATTGCAGAGGATGCTATGTTCTTTCCATAAGATTACGATTCTAAAATTACAGAAGAACAAACTCCGTGTAAAAGATGAAGTTAAGTTGATGAAAGGGTCCAATATAGATCAGATTTCAAACATTAATGGAGTCTCCTTATAACATTTACAGAGGCACAATGAACACATCAGCACTTGGTAATCCACACCTTGCATGCAGTAAATCAATCGGTAATCTGCCTAATGAATTGATAAAGTGAAATCATATAGAGTACTGAGCCTATGGGATAAACTACAAGATTTAACACTCAATATACAGTTGTAAAATCACAGCATAAAAACAATGATTTCAAAATCAAGTTCCATTACATGTGCAAAAGACTTTAGTTTGTTGAGCAGATACCTATAAGCTTAAATCTTCAAGATAGATTTCTCCGTCATATACTGAATATGCCGATCCAATTCACATGATTGGTGATCATGTATTCACTCCAAGCAAGAAACAATTACTGTAAGAAGGCATATTTGTTGAAGGCCCATAGTTCCGCACAGGAGAACGAAAAGGATTGGGAGTGACAGGATGAGTGATATGCAGGCCAGCAGAACGAAGAACTTGCTTAGCATTTGTGCATGAAACCTCCGACTGATCAGTGAAAAATGCAGGGATACCCATCGACTTGATTAGCTCCAGAGCTCCGCCCCAACTTGAATTGTTCTCTAATCCACAGTTCAAAGCGACAATAACGTGAGGAGAAGGCAAGTAGGTGGCTTCTTCTTGATAGATACCCCTAGCGAGATTTATCCTCACTCTGCTCCCAATTCCTGAAGTGGTTCCGGATAAATTTGTAGGAACCTCTGGCCCCAGCATGACAATCTGTATGTTGCCAATACCATTAAGCAGGTGACCCATTTCAGCAAAAGCAGTTATCCAGTCTAACTCTCCTTCAGGACCCAAATAATGAACAATGACCTCTTTTCCTTTTAGCAAACGATTCTTTGAAGTGATGCTCAATGCCGTTAGTATGTAATATACTGTTAATGGGTGCGAAAGAATATCCGCAACAGGGCTAGACAGTGGCAATGATCTCAGGTTGTAGTACTCCGACCAGCCAGAAAGAAGGATAGGACTTGAGATCCCATCAGTCAGATGACTCGAAAATGGAGAATCTTGTGGGTATTCATCATCATCAAGTCCGCCCCAAGATTCCGAAAGACCAGCTTTGACAGGAAGAAGACCAAAGGGCCTATTAGAATAGCAGCCACACTTCCTTCTCCACATTCCTTTATGATGGAGGTCAAGAGACTCAAGCCACTTGCAAGGATGATCAGCCGATGAAGGAAACGAAAATATATTTATCGCAAGCTCCTCTTCTCTCTCCATCATGGCTTTGTACAAACCACATATGCTCTTGTGAGATTCCTTCCAATGCTGCTTTTGGCAATTCGGGCTGCAGTAAACTATGGCACGACACTTACTGCAAGGAAAGGACTGATCCATGTGAAATTCTCGATCACACATAGCACATCGCCTCAAAGAAGCATTTGAATACATTTTAACGTCACCAAAACTATCTTCTCTAGCTGCTTCTGAATACTTGTTGGGAGTTGAATTGGCTGATGATATGGTTTTTTCTTCATATGCTTGACCAGGTGGGTGTGAAATGGTAACCGCCACAATGTCATTGCTCTTAGCCATTACCGCTGGCCATTGAACATCCACCGTCTCAATGAGTGGCTCGAAACACATCAATTGTGTCGGATATGAAGTAGCTTGCACATCTTGGAGCAAAGGGTGAACTAATGTTATACCCTTCATGGCAGCATATGCAAACCTAAGTTCTTCATACGTCGGATTCCTATATTTAAGCTCACCACTCGAAGTGCAACAGATAACATCGAAAATTGGATAGCACTCAGTTCCAGAAACTTCTAAGGCCAAAAATTTGACCATTTTTCTATGAGAAGGAAACATCAAATTTTCTAGCTCAAATGTCACCCTCATAACCTCAGTGTTCGGTACAGGAACCGTCTCTCTTGGCTTGGTTGCATTCCGAGCATCATCAACAGATCGAAACAAATAAAATGCCACATCCCCACCATCCCCACCAATGGTTTGGACACATGGAAACAGCTGCTTCCTTCCAGACCATTCCAATTCTCTGCCCACCCGGACACCAAAGAAGTGTCCTGGGCGCAATCTTTTCCATGGATCAGTCCTATATAGAGCTGCAGCAGCTCCATATAATGCCTTGATGAAGGCAGCATCTACACCGTCCACATTAAACAAACAAGTTGCAGATGCAGGACCAAGTCCTGGTCCACATCCAAATTGCTCATGGAATCTACCAAACAATTTTTTCAAATGCAAATCCATGTGAACTTCAGATCACAAACTTCCAATCAGAAAACACAACAAGAAATCCCCTGAAAATTCAACAGTAAGTATACCCTCAATTGCAATCCGCTTCTCAATATTCAACAAAAAAAGCAGATCTTTGTAAGGAATTATCATAGTTGAGGGAAAGCCCAGAAAGCTAATTGCAAGAATTACACTTCCCAGATGCCAAAAAGATTATTTTCTTGATTTGAGCATGTAAATCATTCAAGAATTGTGCAAACCAGATGTAAAAAAAGTCCTACTTAAAGTTAAGCAGCATACATTTTTAGAAATGATAAGATTGATTTGATGGAAAACCCAGAAAGCTAATTGCAAGAATTACACTTCCCAGATACCAAAAAGATAATTGTTCTTGATTAAAGCATGTAAATTGTAAATCTTTCAAGAATTGTGCGACCCAGATGTAAAAATAAACATATTGTAAAGTATAGCAGCATACATTTTATAGTGATGATGAGAAAAATTATGCTAAACTGCTACCTAAATGATACACTTTGAATAAAAAGAGAAAATGTGAAATTATTACCAGATTTACTTGCTTAGAAGTTGGAGTGAATCAAGACTTGCATTTGTCCCGAAGTGTATGAACATTGAACTCTAGAAATAGAAAGTAGTAGATAAAAATCTGGTGTGTTGAATGATTGAATCTGTGACTAACTTGATCCAAGTACGCGTGGTCAACGCATGACCTTGGATTTGATACGAAATGGGGGGGATATTCCAAGGCTGACATGCAGCATATTGACAAGAGCTGGACTGCCAGACCTCCTCTCAATACAACCCCGATGCATTCCTTTGATCAATCAATGGAATGATCAACGTTCTTGGATAGGGTGTAGTGTGGCCTTGAAGGCTGATCAAGGATTCACACCAACACGAAGGGCAAACTGGCCCTAGTAACCCAATTGCAAAGGCAATTGAAAAAAAATTCAAACACTGAATTTTTTCTGAAATGTTTTCATTAAAATCAACTAACTTGTTTACAATGAATGAGCCATCTATATATAGACATATGGGAAGTGGGAAATACAATGACAAGGCTTATGACACGCCCCCAAACAAGAATAACGGCTAAAAAGTATCACGTGACTAACATGTGCACATTTTAAGGATCAAAAATCAGAAAACAGAATTCTTATTTTGCTGCACTATCCGCTGAACACTCGACCTTCAGCTCCATTTCTTTGGGTCTTCCCGTGATGGATAAGAGGCAATTAAGGTCTTGATGGAAAGATCCAAGTATAGAGATTCCATTTTTATCCTTCATGTCTCCCAAAGTGTGTGGGTTAGCTCGGGACATCCCTTGCAAGGTCACCTGGTCACCAAGTCAGAACACCAGTTCTGATCTCAGCATCGACCTGCTGACTGGAGGACCTTGTGCACGGATTTCAGAGAGCTGTGTGCACTATTAGCATGAATCTTGGACCTTTATGGCTAGGCCTATGTATAGAGATCACGTCCCCATGATTGGTTAGGTCTAAAGCTTCATGGTCAAGGCTTGGGTCATGCTGCAAGGTGGGCTGCTCGCTGGTTTGCGGCTGTGCTGTTCTGCTACTGTTTTTAGTGTTCTGTGTATGTTGTTGGCTTTCCTTGTTCTTGCCTTTGTATCTATTCTTCCATGATCAATTCATCCCCCTTCCTAGCTGTCTTGGCTATCATTACATTCAAGATCCATGGGTGAATTACTAAGTGCAGAATCAGAATAACTTGGGAGATGCATGTGCATATGGTTGAACAACACACGTCCATTCTTCCACTTATTGCCAAGCTACCAAGATCTGAACCAATATGGTTCAATCTCCCCTTCTTGGAAAAAGTTTAAAATTGAGGGAAAAAAATATGCTCAATGTACTATAATTTGTAATTTGCTTACTTTATTTACTAGACAAAATCATTATTGGGTAAGTTTGACCTCAATTGGTCTTCTCAAATGTATTAAGTCATATCCTCATAACGTGTGAACAATCAAAAATCAGTATTTTGACATTTATTTAAAGTATTTATTTTTTTAAAAAATTTAAAGTGTCAATCTTATCTTAAAATTAAAATTATAGTGTTAAATATTAAATAAGTATTTCAAATACACAAAACCTTCTATGAGACGATTTTACTATATAGATTAAATGACTAATTAATCCCAATTTTAACATATAAATTTATTATTTTGAATTAGTTTCACTGTAACACCTGAATTTCCTCCAAACCGCAAGGGAACGGAGGAAATTCAGGTGTTACATTCACCAAGAACCAGTCTCTCACAAAAATCTGAAGGCCTAAACCACAAACCCACTTATTTTAGTTGAAAGACATATATCTCCGAGTAAAAATTTCCGATCAATCATCGTGATTTGTAAAATTACTACTTCTTCCGTTTTAAAATACTTGCACTATTTGACTTTTCACGCAGTTTACTGCATAAATTCAATTTATAATATCTCTAATTATGAATAATAAAAAATTATAAAAAAATATTAATAATCTGTACATTGAGAGGAATTAAATAAAATTCCACTCGATTATATTTTAACTTATAAATTCAAAACTAATTATAATCTAAAAATAACGAATGAGGAAGTACAATTACAAAAAGCCAAAAAAAAGTAAAATAAATAAAACTAAAGAATAAATTAAAATCACAAAAGTCCAACATACTAGTAAGAGTCCTCCATCATCCTATCAGCAATCACCTCACCAATCACAACAATTCTTTCTTACCCCTTTCTCCTCTTGATCTTCCTATTTCCCTCCTTTTCATTTTTAACCTCTCAGGGTTTCTCAATTGTCATCGATCAACGACAATGATGCAACCAGGGCAACAACAAGACGGTATGGTTGCTCCCAACCTTCTTCAATGGCGGCACAACCTCCTATAGATCAACAACATTATTATCAACAGTCTCAACAACAACAGCAATTGATGATGGAGCAACAGCAGCAGCAACAACAACAACAACAACAACAGCAACAGATATGGTCTCAACAACCTCCAGAACAACAGTATCAACAACAGCAGCCTCAACAACAACAAGCGCCTCCGAATTCTGATGAAGTTCGTACGATTTGGATTGGGGGTCTTCAGTATTGGATGTGTTTTCTGGATTAACACCTTGTTCTGGGATTTTTAATTTCTGGAAAAACTATCTTTCATTCATTATGAGTTCCTTATTTATACAAAGTAGTCCATAACTGCATATGACCACTATCAAATAACTGCTAAGTAACCTCCAATAACAATGTAACTGAAATGTAACTGTAATTAACCCTAATCTAGTGTACTGGACAGTTTATTTCATGTTTTAACACTCCCCCTCAAGTTGGGTAGTAGGGTCACCAACACCCAACTTGCACAAAACTTCTTCAAAGAACTGAGATCCAACTGCCTTGGTAAGAATATCCGCTAGTTGATCCTTTGACTTGACATGTGGAAGTTTGATCACTTGTGCTTCTAGTTTTTCTTTTATAAAATGTCGATCAACTTCTACATGTTTTGTGCGATCGTATTGAACCGGATTCTCTGAAATGTTGATTGCCGCTTGATTATCACAGTATAGCTCACAACTCCTCGTAGGGGTGAATCCCAGTTCAGATAGTAACTTTCTTAGCCACAGAACTTCTGTAATTCCCTTGGCTACACCTCTGAATTCAGCTTCAGCACTGGACATGGCCACCACCTTTTGTTTCTTGCTCCTCCATGTAACTAGATTTCCTCCTAATAAAGTAAAGTAGCCCGATGTTGACTTCCTATCGTCTCTGTCTCCTGCCCAGTCAGCGTCTGTATATGCCACAAGATCAAGGTGTCCATTCTTCTGATATAAGATTCCTTTTCCAGGACATCCTTTGAGGTACCTGAGAATCCTGTAGACTGCATCCATGTGCTGAACCTGCGGTTTGTGCATGAACCGACTAGCTACTCCTACTGCATATGCAATATCAGGCCTAGTGTGAGCTAGATAGATTAACTTCCCCACCATGCGTTGATACTGCATTCGATCAGCCAGTTTCCCTCCTTCAATCATCTGAAGTCCATGGTTCATCATAATTGGTGTCTCGATTGGCTTGCAGTCCAGCATGCCTGTTTCAGCTAACAGGTCTAGAACATACTTCCTCTGAGATATGAAGATTCCCTTGTTTGATCTGAGGACTTCAATCCCTAAAAAGTATTTCAGTCTGCCAAGATCTTTCATCTCGAATTCTTGGAACAGCTTCTCCTTTAGATTGATTATTTCTTCTTTGTCATTCCCTGTAATGATCATATCATCAACATATATTATCAGGCATGTAATTCTTCCTCCTCTGCATCTGAGAAACAAGGTGTGATCTGAGTTGCTTTGACGGTAACCAAATCTCTTCATCGCAGAGGTAAATCTTCCAAACCATGCTCTAGGTGATTGTTTCAACCCATACAGTGCTTTTCTCAACCTGCACCCCTCGTTTTCTGAGAATTCTGATGTAAACCCAGGTGGAGCTTCCATGTACACTTCCTCTTGTAATTCACCATGTAGAAACGCATTTTTTACATCAAATTGATGAAGAGGCCAATCTAGATTTGCTGCAATGCTGAAGAGAACTCGAATTGTGTCGAGCTTAGCAACTGGAGAGAAAGTCTCTGAGTAATCAACTCCATACGTCTGTGTGTACCCCTTTGCCACAAGTCGGGCTTTGTATCTTTCCACTGTGCCGTCTGAATTGTACTTAACTGTGAATACCCATTTGCAGCCAACAACCTTATTTCTACTTGGTAAGGTGCACTTTTCCCATGTGTCATTCTTCTTAAGAGCTTTGATTTCTTCCTCCATGGCCTTCCTCCAATGAGCAGAACTTAGAGCTTCTTCGACCGTGGTTGGGCTTTTGGTTGTATCTAGGACTGTCTTGAATGCTAAGGCACTCCGTGATAAGCCTCCTGTGTCTGACTTCTCTACGGGATATCTCGAACGTTTCGACTCATACTCTGGATCATATCTTCTTGGAGGAACTCCTCGAGTGGAACGAGGCGGTAAAACATATGACTCACTCTCAACATCCTGAACAACATGATTCCCTGTTTCAATTGTATCTGCAACAATTTCCTCATTTATACTGTCAACAGCCACATTCTCATTGTTTAAGGTCTCAACAATCACATTCTCATTATTAGTACCTTCTGGAGCATTACTATCATTACTATCAAGATTTGCATGACTCACCTGATGACCAGCCAGGATTGAGGGTGGTAGAGGAGTGGACAAAATATCTTGGTGAGGTGACTCTGTAGCATTGTCTACTTGATCATTTTGGTCTAGGTTGGACAGCCACGGAGTGATTAACCATCTGAGATCGTCATTTTTCTTCTCCCCCTGACATCGAAGTTGGTGGTAGTAGTATTCATGCTCAACGAATTTACAATCCATAGTGGTGTAGATTTTCCTAGTTAGAGGGTCATAACATCGGTAACCTTTCTGATTCCTACCATATCCAATAAGAACACATTTGATTGCTCTTGGTTCAAATTTGTTTCGTACCCGAGCCGGACAATGAACAAAAACTATACACCCAAATATGCGAGGATGTAGGGTGTGTGAGGAGGGTACAGAGTGGTGTATTTGGAGTGTGGCTAAGGGTGTATGGTATTGCAGACTCTTTGTAGGAAGTCTATTGGTGAGGTAATTGGCGGTGGCAACAGCTTCGGGCCAAAGGTTAGTAGGAACACGGGAGTCAATCATCATAGCACGGGTCATCTCAAGGAGTGTGCGATTTTTCCGTTCTGCCACTCCATTTTGTTGGGGTGTACTAGGACAAGAGGTCTGATGTATAAGTCCCTTTTGTTTAAAGAATTGTTGCATGTTAGAATTAATGTATTCTTTCCCGTTATCAGTTCGAAACATGCGAGGTTTGGTTTGGAATTGAGTACAGATCATATTATAAAATTCAACAAACACATGAAACACTTCAGATTTTTGTTTAAGGAAGTAAATCCAGCTCATTCGGGTGCAATCATCAATGAATGTAACAAAGTATGAAAAACCATGTAAGCCTACTACGGGAGCTGGGCCCCACACATCAGAATGAATCAACATGAAAGGCATATCAGATTTATTCAAACTATTAGAGTATGAGTGTTTATGGCTTTTTGCAAGAATACACGTTTCACACTTAAACTCAGACTTCAACCCTACAAAATTAGGAAAAAGTTTCTCTAGATACCCTACTGATGGATGTCCCAAACGTCGATGCCATGTCCATAGCTGTCCTTCCTCTGACTCGCGAACAAGACCCGCTTTGCCCTTTTGAGACTCCTCCTCCAAGTAATAAAGTCCACCGCGCTCAATACCACGCCCAATAATTTTCCCTGTCTGGGCATCCTGCACAAAACAACATCCAGATTTAATGAGAACAGTACAATCGAGATCTCGGGTGAGTTGGCTGACAGACAATAATTTATGTGACAGATCAGGAACATATAAACAATTCTTTAAAGTGAGATTTTTTGCAAAAGAAATAGTCCCGGCACCGCTCACTGCAATTTTTTCCCCATTAGCTGTTTTAATAATGTTTTTCATGGGTTTGTCACTTGTTAAAAAATCGTTCGGGTCATATGACATTGAATCAGTGGCGCCACAATCGAAGATCCAACCCCCTTTAAAAGCTTTAAAATAAGACGATGAGTTTAATGAGGAGGAAAGATCATTTAAAGAAGGTGAAGGGGTGTTGTTGAGGGCATGAGAGTCACGTGACTCTTCCTCTTTAAAACCCTCCTCACTCCCTTTAAAAACCGGATGACCTCCTCCCTCCTCTTCACTTCCTTCCCTGAACCCTAGGGAAAATGTGCCGCCTTCTTCTTCCTCCCTTGAGTTACCTTCATCCTTGATCTCCTTCTCTTCTTTAACATGCATGGCTTTTCCTTGTTTCTCCCCATCTTTCATGGTCTCTGGATCTTCTGTGCTCCACCCCATGGCTGCTTTTCCGGTTCGATCTTGATTTGGGAATCGGGCCGGCTTTCGTTCTCCCCTTTTTTTAGCATCTGGCCACCACTCCGGGTAACCAACGAGTTTAAAACACTCGTTTCTCGTGTGCCTTGTACCGCCACAGTAGGTACACCTCAGGTGAGTTTTTTCATCCTCTCGTCGGTACACCTTCCCCTTTGCTGAGTAAATCCCACCTGTGCTTGATGGGTCAAGATCGGGAGAGGGTTCCTTCTTCATAATCTGACGCCTGATCATCTCCCTCCTTATGCTGGCATAAGCCTCCTCCACTGTTGGGAGTGGATCTAAGAGGAGAAGGTCCCTTCTGTCTTTGTCAAATGACTCATTGATTCCGGCTAGGAACTGGTATAGCCGATTTTGTTGTTTTAATTGATTGTAGATGACAATGTCTTCTGGATCTCTCATGGGGTTAGGTTGTCTTCTATCTATTTCCTTCCAAAGCATGAGTAGTGTGCTGTAGTAGGTTTCGATTGTGTTTGTCCCTTGTTGAGTTTTGTTGGTTTTGACGGTTAGGTCAAATATTTGCAGGCCGTCTCTACCACTGCTGTATAAGGTCTCAATCCCTTGCCACAATGTCTTGGCTGTTGGGAAATCGAGATACTGATTCACCAGATCTGGGTCAATATTCTCCAAAATCCATGAGATAACAATCGAGTCACTCCTTGTCCATTGGCTGTACGCTGGGTCAATCTTGGATGGTGGGTCGTCGATGATGTGATTGAGACGACCTCGTCCACTGATGGCCAAGTGCATCAACCTGGACCATTTTGTGTAATTTTGGTTGGTTAGTTTCTCTGATATTGAGAGGGTATTGGTGTTTTCGGTGGGTAATTTGTTGGTGTTTAACTGGTTGATCAGTTGCAACACTTGCCCCATCGTAACGGGTTGATCTGGTGTTATGATGTTTCTTGGTTCTTCTTCCATTCTGGAAGTTCAGGTAAGTAATTAGGTAAGTGATGAGGCTGCAAAAACGATTTAGAATCGACCTGGCTCTGATACCATGTTTTCTGGATTAACACCTTGTTCTGGGATTTTTAATTTCTGGAAAAACTATCTTTCATTCATTATGAGTTCCTTATTTATACAAAGTAGTCCATAACTGCATATGACCACTATCAAATAACTGCTAAGTAACCTCCAATAACAATGTAACTGAAATGTAACTGTAATTAACCCTAATCTAGTGTACTGGACAGTTTATTTCATGTTCTAACAGGATGGATGAGAATTATATTAGCTGTTGTTTCGCTCATACCGGCGAGGTGTATATCTATATTTCATTATTTTTAAAAATTGTTGGTTTTTATATGTGTTTTTTTTTGTTCGTTTTGTTTTTTCGACTCTTTGATTTGTTTTTACACCATATCTTTTGGAATGGATTTTATCTTGAACCCGCAAGGAATATATCAGTTTTCCAATTTTTGAGTTGATGATTATTATTTGTGGATTGTTTATTCGATTACTTTTGTCGTTTAAAATCTTGAAATTGTCCGAACATTTGATGCTTTGATTATTCGTTTGTTAATTGTGTGTTTTAGGATGGACTTTAGTCTGAATCTATTGTTATCAATTTTTCAAGATTCTTATTGAACATTATACGTGTGAGAGGAAGATGTCGGAGATCTGAAAGGGACGAAGAGAAATTAAGATCTTGTGTCTCCCTTTGTTCCATAATGTTTCTCACGTACGCCTACTCTACGTTTTGCTCAAATTTATAAAACTTGGAATTGAAGAAGACTTTACAAGAAAAAAGAATTAGTTAGAGAGAATCTTGTTTGATGTTTACTTTTAAACTAGGACCTTTTAAATTTTACTATCAACATGTGCAATGTAGATCCCTTGAATAATATGAATGGAAAGGGTATGCTTCTTTTTTGATTTTTTACATTTGATAGTTTTGAGTAGTATTTGGGATGTTCTATTTTAGGTGTTTTGGAAAGTTTCGATACATACATTTTTTTAGTATACAAGGGGGATAAAAAAGCAACATAGCTCTGTACCTTCTTTACTGATTTTTGAAACCTTGATATTGGCATTTTGGATTGCTCATATTTGAGGTGATTTTCTACCATGTACCTGATGGGGTTTTTGGGGTGGGAAGTTAGTATCAATCTTGTGTTTGGTTTTTCTAAATGGAAAGCTGTTCTTTCTTACATTAGTTTTATGCATTGTATACCGCAAACGTTACATAGCTTTATGTATGAACGGTGTTCTTTTATGACCCCTCTTTAATGCGTCTAAGAGGGAATTTGCGATCTCTGTAGCAACTAATTCTGTGCTTGAGTCTTGCAGCTTGTCAATAGTAGAATCATTCGTAATAAGCAAACCAGTCAGTCAGAGTGCTATGGATTTATTGAGTTTCTAGTCATGCTGCCGCTGAGAGAATTTTGCAGACTTACAATAATACCTTGATGCCAAATGTTGAGCAAAATTACAGATTAAATTGGGCTTCCTATGGATCTGGTGAGAAAAGGGGAGAGGATGGTTCTGATTATAGAATTTTTGTCGGAGATTTAGCTTCAGATGTTACTGATTACACTTTGCAAGAGACTTTTAAAGATTGCTACTCGTCAGTGAAAGGTGCCGTAGTTATGATGGATAAGCTCACTGGTAGAAACAAGGGATATGGATTTGTTCGTTTTGGAGATGAGAATGAACAAATTCGCTCCATGTCAGAGATGAATGGTGCGATGTGCTTAGGCCGTGCAATGTGTATTGGAGCAGCTGCTAACAAGAAAAGTGTTGGTGGAGCAGGTATGTACATGAATGGGTTTGCTAAATTTAACTTTGGTAGCTAGATATGCATAATATGATTCTTGTGATCATGCACTTGTTTGATTTGCTGGCCTTGTGTTCTGGTTCAATGCCTTCATATTTTATTAGAATGTATAATTGCTAAGGTGGAAAGCAGGTTTTCGTTTTGTGTTGTTTACCTTACATTTTTATGGCCTTTCTATATTCAGATGTACATTCGAGATGCATAGAAATTCAGTTCCAGTGTTTTCGTTTGAGAATTTGGGAACAATTAATGAATTTTGAACTGAAAAACTTATAGAACTCACATTGTCTCAAAGCAGGGTGTCAAGAGGCTCTATCATTTAGGGCCTGGGACTGAATTCAGCAGAAATGGTTACCCCCTTACTACGTTGCCTGGCATAGGTCAGTAATGTCGTAAAATTTCCATTTACAGAAGTTTTCAGTGCTACAAGTTATTCTTCCTTTCAGTTTCATTTTTATCCTTTATTTTTATCCATCAAATTCGGTTCAGTTTAGTTTCACTTGTGTTAGGGGATGCCATTTATACTATTCCTTTGCTTTTATTTTTCCTCAATGTTCCTTTTTTTCCTCTCTTTTATCATTTTCATTTTCTACGCTGTTGAGTTCTTGACTCTTTCTTACCTTACAATTAAGAAATACGAGTGAGTTATATCTTGCACTCTATTCATCATATTAGCAGTAAAATGGACGGGTTGCATCAGCACTTAGCTTGTTTGATCACTTTGATATTGAGGTGTTTTCTATAATTTTTTAGCTATAATCCCTTGTTTTTTTTTTTTTTTGTGTGCTCATTAATAATAGTTTTGAAGTTAGAAAATTTTGGCTAACTGCTCATTTATGTTCCTTGTGTCCCTTTGATTTTTGTCCCTGACCAATTTTTTTAGAGATAAGGCATTATGTTGGCGCTAGAGCATGTTGGAGGAGAGATGTGGGTATGTTTAATGTTGTAAATGGGAAAAATCAAAGGGACATTTAATCATTGCAAGTGGAGCAAATTCATAGGGATAGTGGGAGATGTTCACATGCTTTCTTTAGTAGGTGTGAGATGTACCTTGGTTATCATTTGGTGGAATTATTGAGGCTACGACTTTTTGTCTCGTGCAAATTTGTTAAACCTTATGTTGATATGGTTGTCTGTAACTTGGTTGTTGTATGTGAACTCATTTAATTGTGCTTGTGATGTGAATCTGGGTTCTAGATCCTTCATCTTTTTTGGATGATGAGAAAAAATAAAATGTTCTTTTCCAAGTTTTCGGAGAAAGGGGTCTCTACTCAACAATTGCTGAATGCTAGATGGATGCGCTGACATAATTGGGGTGTTTGGTTGAATAAATTATTGGGCAGCTTTATCTTATTTGGTGCATTTAGATGGTTCAGTATCCAAACCATCTAATCAAAGTGTTTGGTAAATTAGTTGGTTGAAACATCTTGTTATGAATTAACTTTTTTTGAACAAGCTGCTTCTAGCTATAAGCTAACAGCGTTCCTAGCAGTGTCTTCGAAATTAGTTGATTTTACCGGTTGATAAAATCAACAAGTCAAATCAATCACTCCAACTAGCTACCAATTATAAGCTAACAACAGCTAGCCAAACACCCCCATTGTGTGTTGACTTTTTTTGATTTTTTGAGATAGGTATCTGATTGTGATAATAATATCTATGTAAACTATTGTATTGTAGATTTCAGGGGTATATGCTCTTGTTCTGTGCTAATTTGCTCGAGTATTTTTTGAGTTTTTTTTACTGATGATTAGGGGTTTTGCTGAGCTGTATTGCAACATTATTTAGACCTAGTTTTATGTGCACTTTTTACCTTCAGACTATAATTATAGGCCTTGTGGCTGTTTGTATTTGTTTTTCTGATTATATTTCTGCATTCAAGAATGTTTAGGATGTACAGTTGCATCATCTTGTGAAGGAACACTAGTCTTAATTTGTCAGTTCTGTTAGATTTTTGTTGCCTTATCTTTATTTTTTCAATCTTGAATGCAGCTTCATACCAGAATACTCGGGGAATTTCAAATGATAGTGATCCTAATAACACAACTGTGGGTGATTTGGATTCCGAATGAACTCGTTTTTTTGCTTTTTATCTGATGATGCCATAACTTGACAACTCTGTCCAGATTTTTGTTGGTAATTTGGGTCCCAATGCGACTGAAGAAGATTTGGGACGAGCATTCCGTCTTTATGGGGAAGTGGTTCACGTAAAAATACCAGTGAGCAAGAATTGTGGATTTGTGCAATTTACCAACAGGTCTGCATGGTTTTGTGACCCATCGTTGGTGTTATATACTGAAAATTTTTTCAAGTCACACATGTGTGCAAAACTTAAATTTATTTTTTGTTGTTGATGTTTCGGTAGGATTAGCGCTGAGGTGGCCTTACAGGCATTGAATGGAGTGCAGTTGGGCAGGCGAAATCTTAGACTTTCTTGGGGCCATGGCCCTAACAATAAACAAGTAAATCTTTGTTGACATTTCTGTAGGGATTTAGAATTTCTTCGGGGTTTCTTACTGAACGTTTCATTTGGGTGCTTTATTTTGCAGTCACAACCTAATCTGAACCAGTGGGACCATGCTGCTTATTATGGATATCCTCAAGGATATAACTCATATGGATATGTGTCTGCTCTTCAGGATCCTAACATGTATTACGGTGGTTATTTGGGATATGGTGGGTACGCAATGCCTTAGCTGGCTCAGATGCCAGTACAACTGCAACGGGTTAGTTGATGTTATGATATTTTAATTTCGCAACTGTTCAGCATTGTTTGCTGCAGTGATTCATCCACCTACGATGACAGGAGAGGTGTTTGCCTTGGTGCAGCATGATTCTACATGGAGCCTCAAACCTTTTCGACTTTTGGTCAACCTAGAGATTCCCAAATGTAGTATAATAGATTTTGTTGGTCAGATTAGTTTCATTTGCTTTGCTTGGAGATTCTTTATGTAGATTTGCTTTAGTTCAGCCCTTATTAGGTTAAATTTCTTAAAATAGGAATTTATATGGCTGTAGAAAGTTTTGCCTGCTTTTTGTGAGGTTTTAGACGCACTTTAATTTTGAAATTTATGGTGTTCTCTTAGATATTATAGAATGTATGATTCAAGCTGATTCCGTTGGCGATCATGTATTCCTTGGCTGCTCGAATTTTGAAGGCATTAAAACATTTCTTAATCAAGTTATTAAAAAGCAAAGGCAGAGTTGAATGTTTAGCAACATATATATCTTTCCTTTAAATAGCAACCTTTTAAAGAATCATGAATTTTTTCATCTAGTAAATCCAAATCTTTAACCTCGCAAGATACATTTTTGCACTTTATGTGTGAAAGAACTGATTGCGCTGCAGCAAGTGTTGTTAACATAAACATCTAAATGAATTGTTTTTTGCAGAAAACTAGTGAATCCAACTGGAAGTTAAAACATGATAAGCATCATCGGCATCTAAATACCAAATTGCCAATGGTTCTACGAGTTGCACAGCAGCAATCACTTGTACTTCGAGTTGCTAATTGCACAACCAAAGAGATCAACTATTTCAACTTCCAACTATAAGTCAGATTAACGACGATAGAATTCAAAATAAAACTATACTGTCTATTGCTATAGTTCATTCTACAACATTGAACTAACTGTGCCGATTCCAGGACAGCCAATGGACTATACAAAGACAACAGAATCTTGTTGAGAAAAAGGCTACGTTGAGCATACTTCAAGATTGACTAGTTTGAGTAAAACTCCAGAAGAACAATCATGGTCATCATCAGCAAATAACTCATCAATATGGTCTCTTCATATTTAAGCAATTATCTGATGCTTGGCTGAACAATTCCTGGACTTGCTTTAACTCTTTATCTGGGTGTAAAAGAAAGGATAAAAGATGCAAATCAGTGATTGCAAATCAATTGTCACTCTTGTCCATTTAAATTGCCAACAGAAACGACGGAGAAAGAAAGGGGCAGGGAGCTGCTTTTACCAAGAACCTCTCCGCACTAAACTAATGTTACCAATCTCAGAAATGTATAAACGGGAGCTAATTTCAATTTTAAGAATTTTGTTTATACTATTCCATATTTTGGGCTCAACTCATTTGGAAATGAATCCCTTATTCAATTATTTTGCCCGTCTTAAAGGGGTCATGAGGTCATCACGCAATTGTACTAAGTACTTGCAAAACGCCTAGTAGGATGCACCAGTAAAACATAAATGAGGTAGAAGAACACAAACCCCCTCATTATCAGAGTAACTACACATTTTATACATAACCACTAGCTTTTCACAAGTAAGAAGCTAAGTCTATAACCAATTTTTCCAGCCACAAAACTGTTCACAACAATGTCAGGTCCTTAATTCCGAAAGGATGGGGTTGGCTCAGCCACAAAACTGTAAAGTAAAAATATTCAGTGGGGGAAAAGCAATTAATTTTTTTTTACTTACAGTTGTAAAGTACTAACTGACCCAGTATCTATTTTCAAATCAAGGGCCAACATTCATAAAAACCAAGTAACATAAATTTGTATCGGTATGGAAAATCTAGCCACATACCAAGTGCGCAATTCAGTTTTATTACAAAGGAAACTAACTGAAACTAAAAGGTTATTTATGGAAGGAGCTTTGCTTCACACACGTAAAATTCTAAGGAAAATGTTGCATGCAGAAAACATCAAATATATGTATAATAAGGGGGAAAAACAGAGAGAGAGAGAGAGAAGCCATTACCAGCAGCTTCCAATTGCCTCTGAAATTCTTGGCCTATTGCATCATTTTCTGCCTGGGGAATACAAGAGATACAGCTTTAGTGGGCTCCACAAAGTAAGGATGGAGATTTCATAGCATATCAGCTACTGGAATACCTGAAGCTCAGCTATTCTTTTCAATTGGGCTTCCTCACCTCCCTCATCCAATGGTAGGGCATTAACTAAAGCATCAAACTGCAAATGACCAAGTTTGAATAAGAAAGGACACATACCAGTCAAAAAAAAAAAAAAAATACAGAAGAGAATACTAATCAGGTAGATAAGGTAAAGCCCAACATTTACAGATTTATACCTAATAATTCGCAAATAATGTGAACACAAGTAGCATCATGAAATTGCATACTTGTTTAATTGTTTTCATATTAATTCACTTCTACAACAACATTCTATTGTTTCAAATTTTTAATAATATTAAGTGGCTCCCACCTAGGTTTTGGAAAAGATATACGCAATCTTACGTTTGCAACGTCAGAGGTCATCTCAACTGATAGTCAATGCAATTTACATAAATAATAAGTGCACAAGAGTTACTGACTTCACATCAACATCACCTGACTTGTAATGGTACACATATCAAGAAATAAATCCCTGCTTAATAATGATGTTTTATTATTGTATCACACAAAGCCTACAATATATATCTTGTACCTCGAGGACAACTTTTTTGCTGCTTAATAACTCCTAATGAGTAAATATAATTTATTAAATTATAAAAAATACCTTGAGATCACATTGCTAATTGCTATAGGTACAAGCAGCTGTAAGATAGTCTTTTATGGTGGACGGATGAATTCCTAAACTTGGTAAAAAAAAAACAACGCAGTCCAAACACGCATATGCAATTACTATCAACAACCCGATAAAACTATTTGGTCTCAGAAGGTCCAATAAGCATAAGCAATAACTATCGACAATGCAACAAGACTGTTTGGTCTCAGAAGATCTCATTACAAGCAATTGCATAAGCTGGTTGAGACTGATAATAGAGTTTCATCAACCAATGTTGAGGAATGACAATAACACCATGTATGGGAAGGGGGAATTGGAGGAAAGGAAGGGATTGAATTTGAAGGGTTATAATTTCCTTTGTTCGGTTAGAAATTTTGAAAGGGAGAAATTTAGAAAAAAGAAATTTGAAGGGAGCAAAAGTCTCTTGATTTTTTATAACCAAATCTCTCAAACACTTTGTTTTGATTGATGGAAAAAAGGGAAGAGATTAAGAGGATATATTTTTTTCTGTTTGGGCAATGTTTTTTGAGAGAAGGAATTTTTGAAAGAACAGATTTTGGAAGAAGGAATTTGAAGGGATGAAGTCCTTTATTTTTGTTGGTAACCAAATCCCTTCATATGTGGATAGATTTAGAAGGAACAAATTATTTCTCTTCCTTTCCTTTCCTTTCCTCGTCCTCCTAAACAAACGAGAGAGACTTCTCATGCTATTCTCACCCCTTCCTTTCCCTTCCTTTCATTTAATTTCTCTCCTTAACTATTATCCAAACCAAGTGTAAATGTGGAAAGATTTGGAAAAAAAAAAGCTAGTTCTCATGCTCTCCCTTCCTTTCCTAGAGACTTCTATTATTTCCTCTTCTTTTTCCTTCCTTCTCTGCCCTTTACCTTCTATTCATTCCCTTTCCCTTCCAAATTCTTATCCAAACAGTGTATAAGTATGTTTTCCTTCCAATATTGGAAGGATTTGTTTTGTACAACATGTAAATAAGTTCTTCCCTTCCCTCTAATTTCTTCCTATTCCTTTTGATATCTAAACAAAGGAAATGCAATCCTCCCATCCAAACATAGCGTAGATTGACACTATATACAAGAATTTAAGCAAAAATCATATATAAACCAAATGAAAAAACTCCCAACAAAAGATTAACTGCTTAGCAGCCTTTACAAGAGCAGCACTAGCGGTTTTGGGTTCATCAGCAAAATTGTTGGAAGTATCAGACTGTTGTTGGGAAACATTAGGATTAGCATTTGGATTAGGATTTGCATTTGAATTAGCATTAGCATTAGCATTAGCACTAGCATCAGAGTTAGGATTAGGGTTAGGATTGGAATTAGAATTAGAATTAGGGTTAGGAGGAGGTTCAGGATAATTGGGGGAAAGGCGAACAGGAGGAGCATCTCGTTGAAGAGTACCAAAAGTATTAAAAGCAAGAGATGCAATCAAGTTAACTTGTTCTTGCAACTGTGATATTATATCCATTGATCAATCACTTCCTTCCGAATGCAACATAATCAAGACAAAAATTGAGTATCAGAAATGAGAAATCAAAGGAATTGAAGACGGGTAAACAACTATGAGAGTGAGAATCTTACTAGGGGATAATCTGACGTTGGTAATGACGGAAATCAGCAACCCAACCCAACCCAAATACTTCGACACTTCCAGAGTATGGTAGAGCGCTCCAACAAAAGACCATTAATTTGTTTTTCTTTGTCTTTTATTTTTCTGTCAAAGCTCATGAACTTAAAAAGAGGGACTGTGTTGACTCTTGAAGAATTGAAATTACACAAATTCTAAAATGAGAGTTCAATCTCTATTAGACTGAATTTTATAATCCAGACTGATTACTTATATTTATTTACAATTTCACGGTGATCAATTAGACATTTTATAGAGATACCGTCTCATATAATATTTTTCGTAATTAGGGGTGTTCAAACCCAAATACCACATTGATTTGAATTCGAGAATCCGAATTGTCAATTATGTTACAATTCAGAAAATTGAATATTGGGGTTTTTTTTTATTTTTTAAAATTATATTTTTGTACACATAAATATTTAAGCCCATTTTATTTCTTTCTTTAATGAAAATTACTCTTTTTAGTTTGAAAAAAAATTATTTTAGGAATATGTTAGGATTTTTAAAAGTCTAATCTAACTATTATTGATTATTTATACAACTTAGTTGTAGTTAAGAATTGAAAATATTAGTATGTTCAGCAGGCTAAATACACTTTTTAATATGTATGAAGTATATGATATAACACATACAATTCCTTAAACTTATAGTAATAAAGTAATGAAAGTATGAGAATTGGGTCTCTCAATTGGAATTAAGTACTACTTTTACTATGTTCGATTTTAAACTAATTTTTTCCCTAGGTTGTGATAAAAAAAAAATTAATGAAATGGAAAAAAAAAAAAAAAAAAAGCAAAGTCATAAGTCTTGATAGATTTTAAAGAGATGAAAACAGAAATTCCCTTGCATTGTAGATATGATGGGCCTCAATTTTTAGAACTAGTGTATTTCACCTTAAAATTCTTTTACTTCTATTCAGTTTCCATTGGTTCAACATCACTAAGAAGTTCAGACAAATCAATTGTATAATCTGTATTCTCCACACTGATTTGTAATCCTGCAGTGCAACAAACTTCTTGTGCGGCCATTGCTGCTGTAGCTAATGATGAGTCTTTCACAGAAAGGACAGTTTCGGATGGAATAATACTCACTTCATTGGATTCAAGACCTATATTTGTTGCATCATTAGACTTGACAGCATCTTCAGAATTTGCATCTGTAACATCTTTACATTGTATTGAACTGACAGTCACCTGATCAATCTTTTGCCGTTTCCTAGGAGACTCTGACGAGTCAATCAGACCCTCCGATTTTTCATCTCTTTTTAATAACTTCTCCTGCTGAAACTTATCGTCTAATAACTTCTCAGATTGCTCTTCAGCTTTGTCATCCGATAGCTTCTTGTCCTGTTCCATATCATCCGATACCTTCTCCTGTTTCTTTGAATTATCTGATATCATTACATGTTGCTCTTTATCTATGTCATCCAATAGCTTCTTGTCAGGTTCCTTATCATCCAATAGATCATCTGATAACTTCACATGTTGCTCTTCATCTATGTCATCCGACAGCTTCTTGTCGTGTTCCATATCATCCGATACCTTCTCCTGTTCCTTTGGATCATCTAATAACTTCACATGTTGCTCTTCATCTATGTCATCCGTTAGCTTCTTATCCTGTTCCTTATCATCCAATACCTTCTCCTGTATCTTCGTATAATCTGATAACTTCACATGTTGCTCTTCATCTAAATCATCCGGTAGCTTCTTGTCCTGTTCCTTCGGATCATCTGATAACTTCACATGTTGCTCTTCATCTACGTCATCCAATATCTTTTCCTCCCGTTCCTTATCATCTAATACCTTCTCCAATTTCTTCAGATCATCCAAAAAATTCTCCTGTTGCTCCATATCATCTAATTTCCCAATTGCACGTAACTGATCTTCATTTCGGGTGACATCCTCAGACAAAACCTTTTGTTGTTGATTTTCAATATTTTCCGTTGGATTCAAAGAAATATCAGCAGTCTGCCCTACTATAGAGCTAGAGTTCACCATAGGGATCGGATATTCGGTTCTCTTATACATCTTAGCATCAGGAGCAATATCATTTTCAGGGGTAACAGGAACAACACAACCTTCCTTAAACACAACACCTCTCAAACATACATTGTTGTCCCCAGCTCTAACATTTAGGAGATACCCTCCATCAAAATCATTCTCGATAATTCCTGTAACCATCTGCCCCACCATTTCATCATTGTTACAATCATCTTCGCCTTCTTCAACACGCTCTTTGAAACTCAATGGGATGTTTGTTGTGGGTGTGGTTGAACCCGATCTCTCCCCTTGTATAGCAGTAACTGGAGGTCTAGACTTCCTAGGACGGCCACGTTTCCTCTTCGGTGGCATCTCTGTTGATGATGCTGTGTTTGTACCTTGCTCCATCAGTTGCCTCAAACTGCACATCAAATCCAAGTTCTAGTACTAAGTTTAAGATGTTATGCAAATGCTTGTAAACTACTACAGAAACCAGAAGTAGATTATGCTCTAATTTTCTAGAAAACAAAATATATCAACAGAAGGATTCAGATCAAAATATACTAATACATAAATTGGCAGTACATCTTGTTCTTTCTACATAAGGAAAAACATATTCGAGTGAAATCCCTTTTTTTTACTTGTCTGACGACACACAGATCAAGGACAATAACAATATTATTTGCTAGATTAGCCAAATTTCCATGCAGAAATTTGTGCTTTACATAGCCACTATTGAATTTCCTCTTACACTACACTGGCTCAGACTGCAATGAACAAGTTCTAAATAAAATGAACAGAAAGTTCACATGCCATACTAAAACATTCTTCAATAAACCACTCAAGAAACTAGTTTCAACAGGGTGATTCTAAATATGAAAATTATGTTTGACCGCAGCAGCTATAAATTAAAGAGTTCTAAATTTTAATTTTACTCAAGTTAAAAAGGACAATGCCCTAAGGTTGTGTTTGAGGACAAATATTTCATTTCAAATTATAGATTTTAATTATGAAATCATTAATGAAGAATTTGATTATAACAAGGTTTGAAACGTCATTTTCAAATCCTCATTTTATAATAATGGTGGAATTGATTCAAATTCAAATTTCAAATTTTTTATTTGCTAAACACTAAATTTGAGTCAAATTTATATTTTCAAATAAAATTATCACTTCTAAACATAGCATAAAAGAATTACATGTTCATGTTGTGTTTGCTAATGTTAGCTTTATTGCTAATGATTTTGAATATTTTATTTTCATTTGTAGAACGTAACAATGTACGTAGCTCACTAAGTCACTGACTTGTTAAACTGGCCTCGATCAAAAGGGGTTAGTGATAGGGTTTGGTACGTTTGATGATGTGTCAAGGAACCAACTCAACTAAAAGTTTATGTTGATGGTTGAGGCTCCAGAATATGTTATATATTCTAACACATCTCCTTACACGAGATTTCACTGGGCTAGAAGTGTGGATGCGCATAGGCGCTGAATATTCCACTTTAAATGAGGGATAGTTGAGATTCGAACCTGTGACCTCTTGTCACGTTGGCTTCTGATACCATATCAAGAAATCAACTCAACCAAAAGTTTAAGCTAATGATTAAGCTAGGATATCTTATATATAACATAATGTAATTTTTTTTCTCATATTTCATAAATAGAACCTATCTTTCATATAAAAAAAAATTCAACTACTTGTTTTTAGACCTAAATTAAAATTACGAAAAAATGTTATAATATCGGACCTAATTATAAATTGTTATGTATTTGAACCGCCACTCAGTTTCGATCAAGAATGTAATTCAAGAAACTTGCACCAAGTTCTTTCGACTGAACCCTAATACTGTCACTGTAATTTCACTGAATTAACTGTTCATCTAAGAATGGATTCGCAGCGAATATTCTGACGGAATTCATAGGATAATCATGCATCATAAATTATAATACCACAAATTAAGCAAGATGAAATAATCCTATACAGATAAAATTTGTATGTAATGATACAATTGTATCAATGAAAATGATGAGAAATTGTTTTAGATTACTATTATATCCAAGAAGATCAATGTAAAATTGTTGTTAAATCTTGAATCAAGCAACAAATGATTTATTAATATGAATCAAAATCACAGTAGAGATTGCACAATACATACCTGGAAAATTAAAGTTGGCTTTACTTTTGCATTTGGTTTTGATAAATTGCTGTAAATTTTTGTTGAAAGAACAGTCACGAACGAAGGAACGCGCAAGGCAAGTTGCAATGCAGTTATGCAAATAACGGTTTATCTATTAATTAAGGAAAACCCAAAAGGTGTAAGTAAATGGGAATAAGTTTCTTTTAATAGATAAACCCAAAAGAATAGTATATGCGCATATAGGATAAATCTTCCATCCTTAAATAGTTTTTTTTTTTATTATTATTATATAGTTAAATAGGAAACTTATTCCCATTTACTAACCCCTTTTGAGGCCAGTTTAACAAGTCAGTGACTTAGTGAGCTACGTACATTGTTACGTTCTACAAATGAAAATAAAATATTCAAAATCATTAGCAATAAAGCTAACATTAGCAAACACAACATGAACATGTAATTCTTTTATGCTATGTTTAGAAGTGATAATTTTATTTGAAAATATAAATTTGACTCAAATTTAGTGTTTAGCAAATAAAAAATTTGAAATTTGAATTTGAATCAATTCCACCATTATTATAAAATGAGGATTTGAAAATGACGTTTCAAACCTTGTTATAATCAAATTCTTCATTAATGATTTCATAATTAAAATCTATAATTTGAAATGAAATATTTGTCTTCAAACACAACCTTAGGGCATTGTCCTTTTTAACTTGAGTAAAATTAAAATTTAGAACTCTTTATTTATTTTATCATCAAATTGGACAATTATATGATTATATCTAAAATAATTTATTTTACAACTAAATTTTTTTTTAAAATATGAGTAATTCATTGATTTAATGGTTTCTAAATAAACTTCTTAATTTTAATAAATAAACCTCTTTCTTTCTTATTTCTAAAATATATATATATATACTTCTAATTATGCAACTATTATTTTATTTGCCAAAAAAAAACAATGTTATAATGTTATTGGTATTTATATAATTCTATATTGAAATTGAAAAGTCTATAAATTACACCCAAAAAGATAATCGTTAGAATAATTCACGAGTTGATTTATCAAATAGAAATAATTAACATGATATGATCAAATATATTAATTAATTATAATCGATTTATCAAGTTGAAATAACCAGACCTATGATCAAACATATCAACGTAGATGGATTTACATGTTAACTTGTCATGATTGACTTAGATAGGACGAAATAGAATGAAAAACCAATCAATTAACTTAGATCGCTGGCAGCTAGATTGATTAGATAGATTGATCACATTAGCTTAAAATAACACACCCCATGGACAAACGAAGGTCAATTCAATCAGTGATGAAGATATATTATTAAGACAATCTAACAAACTTACATTGTGACATTAATAACATATTATTGTTGTAAATTGTAATTGTCTAATTGATATTAGATGAAGTCGATCAATTAACATGTTATGATCTATTAATTAACTTAGACGGAGTTGATTAGTTGAATTTGATGTCATAAAACTCATAACCTAACGACATCTATAAAACTTGATGTGAGGTTCCACCTTCTATATATCATTCCCATCATGGATAAACGCATGATCAATGACATTATGAGGCAACACGATGCGATTTTTTACCAAATTGGAACAGAATAATTGGAACATAATTGAACTGAATTAAATCATGGTTTAAATGAATTGAACTGAACCGATATCAACCAAATTAACCGGAATATCGGTTTAACTGAATTGAACCGAACCGATACCAACCAAAACTGAACTGAACAGAACTGAATCCCGGTTCAACTAAATTGAACTGAACCGATACCGACCAAAACCGACCGATTGTGACCGACCGATTCTGACCCGCATACCGATTGTGACCGACCGATTACCGATTTTGACCGCCCGGTTATGATCTGTATACCGATTACGACCTGCAAAAAACCGTTTTTGACCGACCGAATGTGACCTGTTTCCGGTAATGACCGGACCGATAAATACCGGACCCATACCGACCGACACCCGCCAAGGAAAAAAACCGGATTCGACCGGATACCGAATAAACCGACCGATACCGACCGGTACCGAAAGACTTATACGACCTGCTTTTGACCGACCGTTTTTTACCGAACCTGTTTTTGACCGACCTGTTTCCGACCTTTTAACCCGTTTTTACAGCCCTAACAAAAACAAAGAGTTCAACAAAAACGTGTAGGTTCCAATCAGAATTGTACAAAGTAGGTTTAAAGTGAGTTTAAAAAATTGATTATGAGTTGATTTATTGATCGGATTTAGGTCTTGGGTAGGTTTCAGTTTAATTTGAGTTTGAAGACCTTGAACTCAAACCTAAAGTCTTTTAATTTTTTTGAACCAAGAAACAGACTTGGTCCACATTTAATCTCAAAAAATAGAACCTAAATTTTTAAGTTAGAGTTTGAGACGAGTCCAATAAAATAGGTTATAAGTCTATAACCACCCCAGTTCAAAAAAATAAAATTAAAGTGCTTCACTAATGAAACTAAATGAACGAGCAAGTTCCCACATAGTCATAGACACTTAGAAATTGTTATATTCACCGCCCACCCTTCACGAATGGCATGTAAAATTTCATACATATGCTTGCTCACATGGGTATATGAATCAAAATCATCCTCAATATTCACTATCTCATGAATACAACACTATGCAACTATCTTTATCGTACTCACCCTATTCCCCATGCCCGATACACGAATTGTATGCATCACATTGTTAGAGTATATAAAATTATATAACATGTCAAGGAACCAACTCAACCAACAATTTAAACTGATGGTTGAGGTCTCAGGGTATGTTATATACTCTAAATTTTTAGCCTATTGTTAAAATTGTTGTGAGCTTAATTCTACATATATTACAATTTCTTGGAGTAGGCTGAGTCATAACCGACCTTTGTTTACGAATAGCTTCACCCTTGATTGCTTGCTAGCTAATCTTATCCTTTAATTAGTATAAAGAACAATATTAAAGACTTGTCCTAAGGTAGCTTTTACTTTACTTTGAATTGACTTAGGTTGTTGCAAAACTCAAATTATGGAAAATAATTGAATTAAGACTTTTATGTTATTCTTGTAAATATGGTTTTTGCTTGAGTTTGAATCCAAAACTTTACATTGAACCCAATAACCCGGGTATTTGAGTGTTGATAGTGCAAACATCTAATATATCATGAATGAGTAGAGTGAGTTTTTCCTGGATTTACACACATGATTAGGTGATGATGCCTTGGAGAGTTTTGTAGAGTGATTCTGTCACTAGATAAGCCCATTTTATCCTATATTCTTTGTTCTAGGTTTAATTTGTACCCATGTAATTATAATTTGACTTTGCATATCGAATAAAGTTTAAGAAAAAAAATATGGTCATACAGGAAAATACCCTCTAAAATTGGGATTATTCATAGTTAATCAATAGGTGGGATTATTGTAGAAAAATCATGAAAAACTTGGATTATTCTAAGTAATTTATTCTTTTTTTATTTTGAGATTGTCTCAATAAAAGACGATATCTCAACAGAACTAGTTGAGCACTTAAGCTTGACTAGAGTTTGTGTGAGCCTAGCTAACGGCTTACAATTTATAAATTGGCTAGTGACGTTGTTTGGATTATTTTTGTTATTTGAGATGGATACTACAGGAGGGAGTGAGGTTGAATTGTTGTATAAGCTAGTTATAGCGTTTATAGCGTTTTTTAAATCTTTTGCGAAATTAAAGACTTGAACTTGTAAAATATAAATGAATGAGACACAATATTTTACTTGGAAACCTTCTAAGCCTAAATAGAAGGAAAAATCACGACCCCTCGAGATTTCAAATTCTCTACTATGTTTTAGACAATTTATTACAATTACATAAAACAAACACGAAACTAGACCAACTTTTCTTTCTCTTTCTCTTGCTTCACACAAAGCTTCTCTCTTCTCTCAGCTTCACTCTAGCTATCACGAGTCACTAGCCTCCTATTAAGTTCCTCTCCAAACTTAATGCCCCTGGGAACAGTCCCTTATTCCCAGTCTCTCAGCTTCGAGCAAGCTAACACGAGATAAAGCCATCTTGAACTTAACTCTAAGTTCTCAGCTTTCTTTTGTGGATTCACTTAAATCCCTCTTCTCCAAATTCCCTCTTCTCCAAATTACAAGAGTTCACTCAAACTCTCTTCTCCAAATTCTCTTTTCTCCAAATTACAAGAGTTCACTCAAATCTCTAGACTTCTCTCGAAATACAAACTCATCGTTGGATGAGCATGAAACTCTACGCATGATGAAACTTTAGAACATATTAATATACTTGTGAAACGGAACATTTCATTACATGACAGGAACTTTAGGAATAGATCACTTCAATTATGTATTTAGGATATTACGTGAAACTCAATATTTATGAAATCCATCCTTTAATGAAGTAAACACTCTTGAGGAGTGAATACCCCATGGTGGAGTTGTGGAGACTCACATTCTAATTGATTAAAGGAAATCTTTATATAAAAATAAGAAAAGCTATTTTTGGCAAATTAACTTCCCACTAATTCCCATTAGTTATATAACTTCCATGACAATTTAGTTTAGAAAAGTGGAAATATAATGTTGGTTAATTAATTCCCTTCAACACTCATTTTCCTATGTTTAAGGGTGGTGCTTATGACTTTTACTTTTTCAATAACCGCTTTTCCTAATTTAATTTACGTAAAACATAATTTTGTTTTATAAAAAATTCTTTTCAAATAATCCAATTTTATGTAACAACATTTAATAAAAACATATTTTGAAAATATATATTTTTTCTTATAAAACAATTAGATAAAATAGTATTTAAAAAATGAGATATTTTCTCCTAAAAAATAGCAAACTTAAATTAAAATATCTCCATTAAACAAGTCCCACGCGTTTTCTCTAGTGGAGTAAAACTCTTCTATTTTCATTCCACTTTTTAAGAAATTATTTTACTAAAGGAGTTGATTATTTTAAACAAAAACCTCTTAGTAAAACATGGAGTAAAAATCTCCTATTTTCACTCTATTTTTTAAGGGACAGTTATTCTAAAGGCATTAATTATTTCAAATAAAAAACCTCTTAATAAAATGTGATCTACTTATAGCAAATTTTATCCTTTTAACTTCTTATTTAAAATAATCATTTTAATAATAAATAAATTATTAAAGAAATGATTTTTATCATTTTATACCTTATTGTGTTTTACGCAGAGCTGTTAGCCATATATTCATTAGGGTGTTCCTAAACTGACTTATACTCGTTCTATTAGGGACAGTGACATGTTCTTAAACTGACTCGTTCCTAAACTTACTTGTTCCTGGACAGACTCTTGTTCCTTCACGTGTATTAACATATTCTATGTTTCATCATACTTACATGAAGCCTAGTACACTCATACTTGAATCTTCATGTCTCTGGTGATTGGCTTCGGCTCCGAAGCTTTTCTTCAGAATTTCTCAGTTTGACTTTAAGCTTTCAGACTTGATTTCTGGGAACATTGCATTGTTTCTGACTTATCAACACGAAACAACAAACTATCATTTGGAAACTTTAGATCTCCTATCTACCCTTTAACATCCTCAGCAGATTTCAGTTTTTCTAGATATCACATATAATCACAACTTCCTTGACCAAGTCTTTACGTACTCTCATCAACGATCCTACTTGATCGGATATCTTTCCTGTACGATCTCTTAAAAACAAACTGTTCATTGATTTTGTTGTATGCTTTAAAATAACTCTTCAATTAGTTATTGATGTTCTTGAGAACTTTCATATTCATAACTTATAACTTGTTCATGCACATCTTAACACATATTAGTTTGATAATCATCATTTGTTTATTATCATCAAAATCAATCATAACTCAACAATTTTAACATAGATGACCTATTTTTCTCAAGCAATGTTGAAAAATATGGCTGGTTGTAACTTGTAAGTCTTATTGACTAAATAAATTAAGAAAGCAAAGTTTACATGCAGCATTAAAAGTAACAACGTATGATGTATTTAGGCATGAAGCATGATGTGATCAAATTAGCGGTTAATTCACATCATCCTCTAATTGGCGAATGTATTTAATAAAATAACATCCCGCTAACGAACCTTAGCTTATTGGGATGCTTCATGATGATATTATCTAAAAATATTTAAATTGCATAGTAGGAAATATATATTTAGTTTGAAGTTATATAAGTATTACTTATATCATCTATATTAAATTAGTATTAAACTAAATAGTGTCCTTACGAATATACGACTTTATTAAATTTTTCGACATATTTGAATAATTTAAGAAATTAAAACTTTAAGAAATAACTTTTATATTATATTTATATTTCATTTCACTCTAAATAGTTGTATACATTACATGCATTGTATAATTTGTATTATATTTTACATCGTGCGTGCAGATAATTTTGAAAATTTAGTTCATGACAAATAAATCACAAAAAAAATAATTATATATTTAATATAATTTTTTATATATATACACTTTTATTTGTTGATATCGAATAAAAGGGAAAATGGTTCGTGCTTGGAGTATACAATACAAAATTATGAGTTTTTTAAATAAAGGAAATTCCACATGGTAGCATCACTTTCATGAAACGCTAGTTTTAGCACTTTTGCAAGATTTTTCCTCATGGTAGCATCCAATTTATGTCTTATCTAACTGTCGCAGCATTTTCCATTAAATTCTTGTCAATTTTCGTTTAATTCACTATTTTGACGTTCGTTTTGGTTCTTGTCTTCATAATTTGCCCTAAAAATTTGAGAGCATTGATAAATTAAACGGTGATTTAAACGTCAAAATGGTGAATTAAATATTTGAGAGAATAAAAATGGTTTAGGGAAAATTATAAGGACAACAACTAATACTTAATAAGGGTGGAAACGTCAAAATGGTAAATTAAACGGAAATTGACAAGAATTTAGTAGAAAATATTACGATAGTTAGATAAGGCATAAAATGAATGCTACCATGTGGAAAAATCTTACAAAAGTACTACTACTAACGTTTCGTTAAAGTTCGATGCTACCATGTAGAATTTCCCTTTATTTAAAAACTAACATACCAATTTATGCTAACAAAAATAAATATCATATTAATTTTTATAAAGTATTACAACTATTAACAATACACTTGAAAATCAAAGTTAACATAAAAATATGTAAAATTATTTTATAAAAGTTTAAACAAAAATTAATAATTTTTGTCATAAAAAAATGTAAGTGACTTACATAAAGATAGTCAAAAAAACATATTAAAATTAAGAATTGCATTTAAGTAACCAATAATATAAATAATAATTTTTTATTTATAATTTTGTTTTGAATATCTTGAGAGTTAAAAAATTGACTGTACTAGTCAAATAATAAAAATTGCGCATAATCCCATCCATGACCATGAGTAGCACAATGACTAAAGTCATTTGTCTCTTCAAGCTTTTGAAAGTGACCTCCAAATTAGAACAATATGTGTGTGTCACAATTCAATTTTTTTTGGCGTTCTTTAAACAGTCAAAAAAATGTATTATAATAAATGAGTTTTAAACCAACAGAAGTACTAACTTATGAATTAAAATAAAAAAACTAATAGGAGTAGTTTTTTCAATTAACTTTTGATGTTTTACTCTCTTTAATAAGCAGAAAACAACCAACTGCAAACAATTAAATTTACCAAACACATCCATAACAATGGACTTAAATAACTAGCTTAAGCAGTTGACTCAAATAGTTGGCTTTTACCTTTTTGGGAGAAAAAATTTTTAGTTTATAACACAATTTTCACAATCTTTCTCCTTTTTTGTCCTTTAATTATTTAAAATATTGCACTTTAAAATATTGCACTTTAAAAAGAGATAAATTTAATTAAAATTTTTAAAATCTATATATATTCATGTGAGATTTCATTAGATTTGTCTTAATATATATTTTTTTATAATAGATATTTAGAGGCATTGAGGCTCAAAATTTACTTTAAAAACTATGTAAAAATAAATGAGAAAAAAAAAGAAGTATAATTATTAGCGTTGGTCAAGAACAATAATTTTAATTTTGAATAAATGGTACAGTAAGGTTTTTTTTCTAGCTAGTTCACAATTAGTTCCGAAGATACGGTAGTGCTAGGAAGTTAAGGGGTCGTGGCTGTAATGGAAGCAGCAGTTTTGTGTCGTGTTCTCACTCCTTCCTCTTTGACTTACGAATTCAAGTTGATCATGGTTCAAATTATCATGACGGTGTTTATTAAAATAATATTTCTATGTGCTACCACTTTGATAAAAAATTACTTTTATATAATTTTTATTGAATGTAATAATAGCGAATAGACATGATAACGAGTTAAAATTTAAATTAAATTTTGGTACATTTGGCCTTTGAAATAAAAGTTGGAGTTTTTTCAACTTTGACTTATTAAATTATAATTTTTTCCAATTTTTGAGCTGATTTGAATTCTTAGATCTCATGAATAGCCAAATTAATAAGCATATTTTGTTTTTTAAAAATAAAATACATTTAACAATAGTCAAACTCACAATAGTAATGTGTTTCAAATAGATTGTATATATGATTTGTCCAATACTTTAATGAAGAAAAATAGTGTGACAAATTTAACTTAATAAAGATAAAGATAAATATGTTTAATCCCACTAATTTAAGTTAAAAGATATTAACATTTGTAATATCACATGTGAAGATATGTGCATGTAATATAATTATTTGTAACATTTACATGTTAGCGAAACAATATAAATCTAAATAGTCTTGAATTCTTTCTCATCCAAATTCAAAGGCACATTTAAATATTGACAGTTTTAGAGCGAAGAAAGATGACAAGTATAGAAATCAGAGTTAAAATGTGAATATATTTTTTGTTAGAAAGTTTTCATAAACTAGAATTTATAACTTTTTTATAGGTAAATCTATTTATGACATTCAATCAATAAATTATATTTAATTGAAAAAGGATGATATTATTGGATAATAATACTTCCAAATTGCGATCATAATTCATGATAAATCATTTGATTAACACCTCCAATTTCGAGCTTCCAACCGATATGGAATAATTTTATTTTTCCAATACTTCTGTATAATCCATCATAATTTTTACTCATCAAGTGGGTTTATTTAATTAATTTTCATTAATTAATCTTTTATATTGCTCTGAAATGTTCCTATTTATTTCCTTGTGATTTCTTTTCTTTTTCCTTTCTTTTCTCACATTATTTAGTGCTCAAACATAAAGAGTATGCACATGGTTTGCCATGCCATCCTTAATTATTCATTCTTTGACTAACCTTCTTTCCGTCTCTCTCCCCATTCACTATGCATAAATTTTTAAATGATAAACACAGCGAGATTATTTTTGTTGGGCTATCGTATACTTTTTCTCTTAAAATTATATGGCTCGTCTCTTAATGCAACAGTCTGATATAAAACTCGCTGATAAATTTATAATAATAATGAGAATTCTACACCTTGATAACATAGTATTGATCCACACCTATAAAATGATTTATTCCATATTCTCCCTTCTTTGTAGAAATTCTCTAAACCAAAAAATATAATATTAATAATAATAAATATAAAAATAAAAATAATAAGAATATGTTTTTTTCCTAAAACTTGACTACCTCACTTTATCCTACTTATAAATAACCAAAATCCTTCCCACCCCCAATTCATCCTCCCCACCAACAAATCTCCTCTCTTTTTCCCTCCTCACTATACTTCCTACCAAAAATCTCTTCCTTTCTCCAACTTTTTTGGTACTTCCTTTTTTACATAAAAAAGAAAATATTAAAATGGCAAATTTATTCAAGAGAAATAATAATACAAGTTATGGTTACACTATGATGGAGAAAGAAGACCCAGAAGAAAGAAATCATAGAGAAGCACAATTTTTAATATACAAGACATTAAAGCAAGCTGATCAACCTATAGTAAGAAGATCATCAAGGTCTTCTAGCTGGTTAAGGCTAAGAATAAGCAAATTAAAGCTGAGAATTGGTAAGAAATTGTTGAGGTTAAGGAAGACTATGTTGTCTAACATGGCTAAGACTAAAATGGGTGTTTATAAACAAGTTTTGGGTCACCTTAAGACCTTAAAACGCTTGTTTCAAGGCGGCAGCAGCCGAGGTGCCACCACCGCAGCCGTTGCCATCAATGGCCTTCCTCAACCTTTGTTCAAGGGAATATAGGCTTGTGCTCGTCTAAGTTCTGATCCGAATCATTTAATTTAAAACTCTGTGTATTATATATAATAGAAAAATTAAATCATGTATGACATAAATGAGTGTTTTGTTTAACTTATATTTTTAGACCATTTTGTAATGTTGGTCTAATCTTTTTGTTAAAATTTTGTTCACGATTATCCATTAAAAGTGAATGTTTGGTTTTTCTTTTTTTTTTTTTTTTTTTTTTTTTTTTCTTTATTGGGTGAGAAAGGTTACATAGAAGATCCAAGTCTATTTCTAAGAGAAATGATATTTTTGCCCATATTTAGTAAAGATTATATTATATACTTTTATTACAAAATTTGCATATATGGTAAGAAGTAATTAAGTCAAAATGATTTCACTCATTATTCTTTAAGCAAGCTTGAAGGAATATGTGGTTTGATTCCTTTTTGCTAGCATCAAGGGGTGACTTCTTGTAAAAATAAATTATTGTGTGACTTCTCCATATAGCAAGGGCCCCATCCCCATGCCACAATTCAGGTCAGAAAGAGAAATTTGAGATAATTTATTTGGAATTGTGATGTACTAAGAATTTGTTTAAGTTAAATGGATACATTTTTCTCAATGTTTTTGTTTTTTAATATTGCTATATATTTATGGGTTATTTTTAATTTTAATTGATAGTTAGTGAATAAATAAGATAAACTTATAGTGATATTTTCCACATAATATATTATAATTAGGTGTAAGTATTTTCGAATGGATATAATATTTTATAGAGGAAAAAAAAAAGAATTTATGATTGAGACAAGATAAGAGAATATGTCTATACCCATTAATTCAAATGTATCATTTCATAAATAGGCATCGTAGCAAATTAAAAGAGATGAAAAGGGCATAATCACACAAAAATTTTACATATGAAAATATAAGAATTTGATTAAATAGATAAGTTCTAAAATAATATATGGCAACAAACTGAAGGGAGAAACGATAACTCATGTAGTTATTTGATGAGAATAGAATCTATATTATATACAAGAGTGGAGAAGAAAGTTTTCTACCACTAGATAAATTTAATATATTAAATTTTAAATTACATGATGAAATTATACATATAATACTCCAATATATGAATGTGTTAATTCCATGCCTAGATTGATTACCCTATCATGTAAGCCAAAAACAATGCCTAGATTATATGACCATTCCAAGTAAGCCAAAACAAGTTTTTCCTAATTAGTACATTCTAATGCCAATATTTTTTTGTTCTTATTGAGTGAGTTTAATTAATTAACCTACTTAACTAATAATCATACAACTTCCTTGCCAAAGATTATAACCTATTGGCTTATTCATGATTGGATTTGGTTTGGCTCATTATTTTTTGATAACAAGTACATTTGATATGAGTTGGGATTAGAGCTATCATGGATTATAAAAAAAAAAAAAAAAAAAAAAAAATCAGTCATTATTGAACAAAATTTTGGAATCCAGACATCTAATTTCGTGTAAAATTGAATTAAGTCTGTTTTAATATTTTCTCAAATCATCATTCTGGTTTTGTAGTAATTTCAATATTATATTTGTCTTTTGCAGAAAATTCAAAATAATCATTATATTTCTACATTTATAATATAAAAATGTTTAATAAAATAATAAATTTATATATATGACACAGGCCAAGAAATAATATGTAGAAGGTATTTTCTTAATTTAATCTATTTAAAAATCACATATTATATGAGACAAATAAATAATTTATCACTAAATTAAAATCGATTCTTGGTAAAAGAATAATGGATGTATAGCAGTGTCGGCTGCCTCCTATACTTAATATACCTTGTCTTGATCTAAACCACTTGACCAAATATTGCAAGTGTGAGTATTAGTAATTGACTAATTGTTGGTCTCTTCTCTTGCCCATTCAAGTACGTACGGCTTGTTGTTGCCTACTAAACCGTCCCAAATGCGAAAAGAGTGTGCCTTGATGAGTGTTGTTTGTCTTGATCAGGGTGTTATATAACATTTAAAGTGTAGAATAATTTTAAACTCCAAACCATGATGGAACAAATTTGGTGACTCGTGCTTTTAATAGTAAGGGACACTCTTAAGATTTGACAATGGTACACAAATGCTTGGTGTGCAAATAACAAGAATGGAGTGTTTTAAATGAGTAGTTATTAGTTATGCCAAACATTCCCTTAATTAGTTCTGCAAATTAGTAGTTATTAGTTAATATTATAACTTCAGATTATCATAATTGTTAGAAAGAAGAATCTTTTTTAGGGAATTATGATGAAGATACGTGCATGAGAGTTGGCATAAACACATTCACTACTATTATTTGAAAGTTTAGAAATTATTATTTGGTTAATCATGCACAAATCATCCATTTTCCTGTAATAAACTGCAGTTGATCATTTATTATAAATACTTAATTACTTACTTATGCTAACAAACATCGTACGTACATGCTATGTAGCTTTCTAGTTTCCACAAAAGAAAAATTACTATCTGCTTTGGTGTTGAAGAGTTTTAAAAGTTAGTTAGGTTGGAAATTAGTTCCACCAATCACCTCTGCAAGGTTTGAATTCCTCTGTTAATTTACCTTGCATTTTTTTTATTATTCTGTAAGAATCAACCAGTTTCATGGTTATGTGAAATTTACATCGATATTCATATAGAAATGTTGTTCAAGTATTCCAAAAACATAGGGAGAAATGCTTCATGTCTTATTCTGACTAGTAATTTATACATTAAGGATTGGAAGGGTTTTGAAACTTTGAACCTAAGATCTCATGCTTTGGGACGGGGTCTTAGGTCAAGTCACTAAATGAACATATATGTTATTGGAGTATATAACATATCTTGTGTTTTTAACCATCAGCTTAAGCTTTTAGTTGTGTTGTTTCCTTGGTATAAGGGAGCGTGATAAAGTATATAACATACACTGGCTTCAACCATAAGTTTTAGCTTTTGATTGAGTTGCTTCCTTTTACACTTTCAATGAAATCATATATAGTAGCAGTGTTTAATATAACACTTAGTTAGTGTGCTCTTTATTGATATTTAATTCACATGCTGAAGTGCTTTCTATACTAAGAAAATTGACTTCATTTGTAGATGCATGGGATCTGAATCCACTCGGCTTTCCAACTGTTTGGTAAAATCATATTCAGTATTGCTGCTATTATTAACATTCAACAGTAAACCCGGCTTGTAGTAGAAAATCAAAGAAAATGCCGCTGGCTGCCTTTGCAAGTATGTATTTACTTCTATTGACTACTCAAATCTTTCGTTTAAGTTAGTTATAAATCTGTGCAATGTAAAGATAATAATAATGTTCTTACACTTACTGGTAGCTAATGGATTGTGAGGACAAGGAAGGAGAAGAGAAAATGTAGGAAATGCTTAAAAGAGAGTGGTAAAGCATTGTGGGGTCAATAGGAAATAAATTTTATGGATTGCATAAATCCGACTTCAAAGCCCCTCCTAAGCATAAGCCATTTTAATGGCATTGCACATTGGGGTAGTGAAATATTGTTGTAAAATTTTAGAAATTAGTTTTCCGTGAAAGCTTTTTATTTTAAAATGCAAATGAGGATTAGTTTTCTTTTACTTGGAGAAAATGGAGAATGTTATGGATGAAAGACCGAAAGGAAATTGGTTTTCTTCCAATACTCAAGGAAAATGTTTGCAAATAGATGTAAACCCTTTTCCAACCAAGCTTTTCAACTTCAATCTCTTGTCAAAAAAGGGAAAATAGAGAATTAGTTTTTCCAAATTTTCTTTTCTCTCAAACCAAACACCCAAAAGACCACAAGTTGTTTAATACTTGATCTTATATGGAATCCATTTTCTTTCATATACTTATGCTTGCGATGCTACCTGTAGCCTTTCTGGTGAACTTTCAACTTTTACTTCCCTTTCTTGCCCAACTTTTCCCCCTTTTTTTTCCCATGATGCTATTGGATTGTGTGAAGTTCAAATGGTCTTTGTACAAAATATTATTTATTAATGAATTTCTGTTTCTATGCGCTGCATTAAAATTATATGGCTGCAGCGCCTTTCCTGACTGCAGTCGGTGGATTAGTTACTGGTCTTATTGCTGCTTGGGTCCGGGAAGAATATGTCCCTCATAGGTTTAAGGAACGTCGAAGTAATCTGGAAAACCTGAAGACAAAGATTGCAGAAGCAAGAGAGATGCTTAATAGATTGCAAGCACAAGCAAATGGGACAACTTTTCTTCTAACTGATGTGAAAGATTGGATGAGAGAAGCTGAAGATTCCCTCAACAAAGTAGATATAGAAAATCTTAGAAGAAGCATAGATGGTAGATGTATGAATGGCTTCTTGCCCGACTGTTGTCGTCGATGTGCTGCAAGCGCAGCCATTGAACGAGAAATCAGTATATTTGATCAGTTAATTGAAAAGAATAGGTGTGTTAGAATGAAGCCTGTTGTGAGGGGATATCAACGAGCTTGTAATGAAACTGTGGTGAGAACTAGAAATATTGATATTGAGAACATATGGAAGAGCCTAACCCAAAAACAAAACGTTAAAGTATTATGCATTCATGGCATAGCTGGTGTTGGCAAGACAGCTGTTGCAGAAGCTATATATAACCAAGCTTTGTATGAGTGTAATTCATTTGATTATGTTATATGGGTAGCTGCTGAATTTGGTGTTCAGCTCAAGATTCTTCAAGAGCAGGTTGCTAGGAGCTTAAATATAACGCTCCCTGACACTAGTGATGATGCAAGTAGAGCTTTAAAACTGCGTGATGAGTTTGTGCTACGGAAGAAATGTTTGGTGATTCTTGATTTTTTATGGGATGATTATTCTCTTCAAGAGATTGGAATTCCAGAGTCTGATAATGGGGAAGTGGTATGCAAGGTCATCCTTACTTCTAGATCTCGATTTGCGTGCCCAAGAATTGTGAAAAATGAGTACTATGAAATAAAACCACTCTCTAGCGTTGATACTTTGGCTTTTTTAAAGAGGACTGTTGGTGACAGCCTTTTCCTTGTAGATAGCGAGATTCAGGAAAAAGCAATAGAAGATTGTGCAGGATTGCCATTAGCAGTTCTCATATTGGGAATGCATTTGAGAGAAGTACAGGGTCAAAGCTTGGATGAAATTAGTATTGCACTTCAAGAAAGGTTGAGTAGCCGGGCTAGATCAACACCATCTACTGCAATGCAGTTTGAACGCTTGGAATACAGTTATAAGAGACTGGAGGAGAAATACCAACAATGTTTCTTGTACTGTGCCTTGTACCCAAAAGGTATTCCAATTGAAGCAAAGCAGCTGATAGATTATTGGATCTGGGAAGGTCTATTGGATATATATGTTGAGTCATTAGAAGAAAAGAGGAAATTGGGGATGAAAGTTTTGAAAGAACTCAAAGATGCTCGTCTCTTGGAGGCTGTTGATTCAAATGGCTCTCAAGAGTGGGTCAAGATGCTTGGCTTATTGCACGATATGGCAGTAAATATTATAAGCAAACAAGATAATGACTTCTTCATCAATGCAGGTGATAATCTTTTGGTCTTACCCACAATTGATGATCAGTGTGGAAAGATCAAACGAGCATCATTTATGCACAATCAACTTAAAGCACCCTCAAAAAAGCCTAATTTTCCAAACTTGTCTACATTGCTACTCCAATATAACCCACTTGATTGGTTTTCACTTGATTTTTTCACTGGTATGCCAAAGCTTAAAGTCTTAGACCTATCTTACACTCATGTTTCATTCCTTCCACCATCAGCTTGTACCTTGAAACTTCTCCAAGTACTTCTTTTACGTCATTGCCCTAGTCTGAAACACCTGCCTGATTTGTCTAACCTAGAGGAACTTATTGTACTTGATTTGTTTGGAACCCCTCTTGAAAACTTACCTGCTGGGATGCAGAGGTTGAAAAAATTAAAGCGCCTTGATCTTTCACACTCTAAGTTGACTAAATTCCCTGCTGAATTGGTTGGTTCATTACCATGTTTGCAAGAATTGTTAATCGTTATGGATGATGCAAAGGGTTGTTACTGGAGATCAAAGCAAGTGATAAGTTCATTTTCCAGAGATGCTTGTGTTGAGGAGCTTGCGTGCTTAGAAGGTTTAACCATTCTTGAACTCAACTTCTTCAATGTAACCATGTTCAACGACTATATGAATGCATTTGTAAGGGCAAGAAGACACCATTGTTCCCCTAGTTTTAAATATTATGTTGGTGGTTTCTGCACCAATGGAAACGTCAGTAGGAACAGCATAGTTTTGATTGATGATTACCGTGTTAATCAACTACCAGAAGGCACCTTAGAGCTGTATTTAACAATGCACAGCCAAAGTCTGAAGACGCTTAAGGAAACTGGTATTAGGTTTCAGAATTTGAAGGTCCTCAATGTGTTTGACTACAGTGGGTTAGAATATCTTTTCTCTTTTGAGATGTTGAATTGTCTCTGTAACCTTGAAAAGATATCTGTTAGGCAGTGCTGGTCAATGAAAGCGTTAATAAGGCCTGTTGTGGATGCCCATCTTGATACAACCATAACTCTATCTTACCATCTTCCACGGCTGCTGGAGTTAGTATTAATCGATCTCCCTCAGCTAAATTCCATATGTTCTGAGAAGCAACTTGATTGGCCTGTCTTTCATAGTTTCTCTGTTTGGAACTGTGAGAAACTAACAGAGTTGCCTCTTATTGTTAGTCAAACTGGAGAATTTAGAATTTCCAAGAAAATTAAAATTAGAGGGAATCGCTTCTGGTTCAAGGATGTGGAGCGGGAAGAGACACATTCCTCAAATTATGAATTTGAAGAAGCAGTCCTACCGGAAAATCTAGTATCTTTTGTCAGGTACACCATTTATACTTTCTTTGGAGTCACCATAAAGAAAATGCAATAATTATTATGTTTTCCTCTCGGCAAGGTCAAATAATTTGGTTTGGTGAATGGATCATTGGTTGGTTTTTGGTTGGTTAAAATAGCTAAAAAGACTTTTGTAAGCCAACTGAAAACCTGATCATTAGGCGAAAACCAAAAAATACAATGAGTTGTTTGCTTCATTGGCTATTGACTTTTTGACCCACATTTTTATAAATAAGCGGCCAACAATCAATAAATTATTTTGACCAAAAATTTCCAAAATGGATGTTGCTTAACAATAGCAACAAATTATGAAACAGCTCAACAACAAAAGAACTTTCCGAAAGAAAAACTAATATGTTTTGATGATGCAGTGTGAAGACGGAGAAATTAAGTACTGAATCAACGACTAGTAGTGGTGAAACAAAAGTTTTTAGGATTTTCAAAAGGAAGAAAGCTGAAAAGACTAGTAAGAACCCTTCTGTTCGGAAGTTAGAAATTATTGTTCATGTTCTATAGAAGTATTTTAGTATATGTATTAAAAGAAATAAACAAGAAAGCATTGAATCTAATAGAGCAAGATTACAATTCTATATGCAGGAGCTGCCACTATTTTGGCAAATGATGATATAAATGCAAGCCCTTCCCATTCCCCGAGCCATAGCTACATTACTCGGCGCCTAGAAGCTACCTCCACATTTATAAAACGAGTACATGCAAATGTAAGAGATTTGTTTACTCGCCAACAAAATGGCTATGCTAGTCCTTCAAATGGAGCAAGCTCCGTCTCAATGATCACACCAACCAATTCACGAAGATTTCTCCATTTTACCTTACTTTAGAAACAGCTCCTTTGAAATAGTGATATGGCCAAATGCTTTGCAGTTGGTTCGTATCTATTTCCTTGTTTTTTGGCGGGAAATTCAAGGCTCGGCCCTACCTAGGCCATGGCTTAGGTCATTTTACCAAAAACCTTATGTTGAATTGCGTAACACATAACACAAAAGAATGACAAACGAGTTGGTTCAGCACAGAAGCTGAACCAACATTTTGGATTCGCCACTGGTTTCAGGTCTGTGCTTCTGCGTCCGTGGTTTGTTCGTTCTCTCCTGCACTCTAAACTCTGTCTGCTGTTTCTTTTGGTTCTGGAATATGTCTTTTTGGTTGGATATCTCTTGTTAGGATTTAATATGTGACTTGGAGCTGTGATCATGGTTAATTTCGGTTTCCAAGGGAGAAGGAATTTAGATTTTGTGGTACTGTTAGTGATTCTTTTGTGGGTGTTCTATCATTAAGGGATGCTTCCTACTCCAATTGTGGTCTTGATGTGTCTTTTGATCCACTTCAGCTTCTCTTTTACCCCTTTCCTTGTTTTCTGTTTGAAACCATTTTTCAAATAGGTAATTTATTGTTGGATGATGGTTAAGCTGACAAGCTAGCATCATAATTGTATTGTGTCAAAACAAACAGTATTTTATTGCATTGTATCCAATACATTGTATGGGATGAGATGTAAGAACTTTCTAATTTGTGAAATCGATTTTCTGCACGAGACCTGTGAAAAACAAGGAGCTTCAAGTGTTAGAGTATATAATATATTTTGGGACCTCAACCATCAGTTTAAGCTTTTGGTTGAGTTAGTTTCTTGACATGGTATCAAAGCTAACGTGACAACAGGTCACAGGTTTGAATCTCAACCATCCCTCATTTAAAGTGGATTATTTAGCTCTAGGTATAAGGACGGAGGGCCTGTGCTGTATCCAAATTTCTAGCCCAATGGGCTCTCGTGTGAGGGGTTGTGTTAGAATATATAACATATTCTGAGACCTCAACAATCAACTTAAGTTTTTGGTTGAATTGGTTCCTTGACCGTTAGCCTCAGTGTTATCATTAGTTTGGTTTATTTTGAGTTATCCAATAGTAGAATAATGTTGAGCAGATGGATAATAGTTGAAAATTATTTTTAACAAAATTTCCTAAAATAAAATAGTACTCCTATATTCTAATTTTAAAATAAAAATGCATTGTTAAAGTTGAACGATGAATAACTGAATATTGCCAGCTATCTGCATGTGAGTTCATCAAAACAACGTTTGGATCGGTTTATTCTATTATTAGTTATGCATAACTCAGACATGCAGTGTAGTTGGGAATTTAAATACCACATTGTATTCATACCCGTGAACTTATTATCATTGAGCGACACTTGAACCGATGGGTCAAGACATGACTTGAAATCGGATAGATGACAAATAAACAATAAACTGATAAGGAACAAATTCAACCAAAAGCTTAAGCTTATGATTGAAGGCTTGAGGCCATATTATATGTTATATACTCTAACACGCCCTCTCATGCCCCTCTCATGCGAGAGCCCTTGAGTTAAAAGTGTGAATGCAACACAAACTCTCTTTATATTTGGTCAGAAATATTCCACTTGAATTTGAGGGGTAATTAAGATTTAAACCCGTGACCATGGTCACATTGTCTTCTCATGTCATGTTGAAGAATCAAGTCAACCAAAAGCTTAATTATTTTTGTTTGCATGTTCTTAGCCTTCTCAATGATATCAGAATATAATTATTGATTTCATGTCAGAATATCAAATTAACTTAACTCCAGTATGGTAATTATAAAACAAACTAAGCCTTCACGTTTTGCCAACTTTCTTTCTAGCATTATTCATTAGAAACTACTGTTTCCAGATACTTTTTCTCATTCAGTTTAGGAATTGTCTTTACTTTGCATTTTAGATTTTAGAAACAGAAGCTTAAATAATGACAGGTAAGTTGTAGCCACCATTTTTTATCTCCATTGTTTTAAGTTTTGCTTTATTTTGATGAAATTTTATTTCTGAATTTTGAAGCAGATTCTCATTTCTGGGTTAAATTTTATAGCTATTTTATATCTACCCAATGAAATAGGTGAAGGCTGAAGTGTAATCTGGGATACCAAGAAGGTATTTTTACATTTGACTTATCTCTCATATATATATGTTTGATTTATTTCATATTCTTGAACTGAACACTTGTGATTTTCACTAATTTTGGAGGACTAGCAATATTAAAACCCTAGACACAAAAAATGGGAAAAAAAATATGATAAGTCAAAAATAGTATAGACAGAAGAATCATGGGTTATTCTAGTGATGAAATATTTTCCTTTACGATTTATGATAAGTGTTTGATTCTCACGACTTACAAGAAGATTAATTCCCTCTCCCCCTCTTGCCCGTAGGAGTCAGCAACATGATCCAAAACAAATCAGCGTAAAAGATAGTCAGTTCCAAAGATAATCAAAATTAGGCTAACAAATTCCCAAACTTAGATGAAACTTTTATAATCAAGTCATAATATAAATTTTCTGCATTTGGCTGGAATTCTATTTTTCTATAGAAGCAGACTTTGCTGTCAATTTGTGTTAATTACTTTCTCTTCTTATATGAAACATATTTCTTTAGTCCAGTTGTTTCCGGGTGCATTTCTACACTTGGTTGTCCATGTTTCATCGGCGTGGCTCGTGACACAAGTTTAACTTTGGCTATTACCTATGGACTACTGTATATGCTGAAGTTTCATGTCACAGTATCATCAGAGCTGAGGTGCTTACTTAAGGAATTTCATGCGGCAGTTCAGAGAAGCGGAGTATTTTTAAAGCCATGTTGGGTACTTTACTTCCTTGTTTCTCTAATTTTTAGATATAAAGACCTATGTTACTTTGACTTGGATACTGATGCCAGATACTGGTACATATTCAATTGTCGGATACGTCTAAATATTTTATTTTACGCCTAAAATAAAGTGCCTAAGTGCCATACCAATGTCCGAGCATCACGGATCGGACGCGGGTATGTGAAGCAAAATGAAGAGTTCGAGTAACATAGACATAGACATTATTTATAGGCTTATAGCAAAATAGACTATCATGGGCAGAAACAATCTCTTTGTCGTTACAAGGGAAATAATCTATCCAACCAACCGTTCAAACCCTGGTGTTCACTTTGATGTCGATGATGATAAAACGAGACTGCAACATTGTGATGTTTACTCCGTCCTTTCCTTTTGCAGCATCGGACATTATCACTCTTGGAGCTGCTATTTTCGGACTGTTGACATCTATTGCAGGCTCATCAGCTTGCATTTATAATTCTTATCGAACGAGTAGAATCAATTTGTCGATTCTGAAAGTAAAAGTGCACAACTTGGAAATTTTGATTGAAGGACTTCAACAGAAACTAAATAGTTTTGATGTGATTAAGCCCGATCCTCGTCCATGGATCCGTGAAGCTAGAAAATTTTTAGATGGAGTGAATGTCCCGGACTTGGAAAACCGTCTGAACGATAATGTCTGAACGATAATGTTTGCTACCGCTATGGTGCTGTCAAGTCAATTGAAGATAAGCTTCAAGAACTCGATGTTTTATTGGAGAATGTCAAACAAATCAATCAACAAATTAAGATCAAAGGGTCTAAACAGCCAGAGGTTAGCCTTGTCGGTTGTGCTCGAGAAGACATACAACAGAAGATTTGGGAGCTGGTTAAAAATGTGGAAGCCAATGGAACTGTGTGTATTCATGGAATAGCCGGTGTTGGAAAGTCCGCTCTAGCGGCAGCCATCCATAACAAAGTGCTTATAGAGTTGGCGGGTTTCGAGAGTATCGTTTGGGTGAATGTCGAGTATGGATTGGGACTCAAACATGTTCAAGAAGAGCTTGCAAGCAAGTTACATGTAGACCTTTCGGGAATTACAGATAATGTCGAAAGGTCTAAGGCGCTGCGGAGTGCACTGGTGCAAATGGGGAGGTTTCTGCTGGTATTAGATTCTATGTGGCAACCCTTTTCATTGCACGATATTGGAATCCCAGAACCTGATGCAGGTTCAAAGCTGATAGTGATTTCAAGGAATTTTTCCGTCTGTAGAAAGATTACGAGAAAAATCAAACGCAAAGAAATATTCGAAATAAAACCACTTTGCGAAGCTGAGGCTTGGGAGCTGTTTGAGAGTGAAGTGGGGACTAATATAATGCATTTAGAAAGCGAGACTCTTCGTATTGCACGAACTGTGATACACAATCTCGATGGCCTTCCATTGGCGATCAAAATGTTAGCCGAAAATCTCAGTGAAATTCATGATGATTACAGTAGTCGAATCAATGCTGCTTGGCGAGAAGAGTTATTTGCATTGAGCCGATCATCATATATTCTCGGTAACAAAAGCCAAGAGTTATATGATTGTTTCAAGGGTAACAAAAAGCAAATTATATGGTGAATCATGTTACACTGGTCCAGCCCACCTTATACTAATGTCCTAAATTTGCCCCTATTAGCATGGTGAAGGGGAGTGTAATTGTATAGGGTTGCCACCTTCTGAGAATCAATAAATCCTAACTTTATCACTACATGAAAAATGAAAACATTGCAGAGGATGCTATGTTCTTTCCATAAGATTACGATTCTAAAATTACAGAAGAACAAACTCCGTGTAAAAGATGAAGTTAAGTTGATGAAAGGGTCCAATATAGATCAGATTTCAAACATTAATGGAGTCTCCTTATAACATTTACAGAGGCACAATGAACACATCAGCACTTGGTAATCCACACCTTGCATGCAGTAAATCAATCGGTAATCTGCCTAATGAATTGATAAAGTGAAATCATATAGAGTACTGAGCCTATGGGATAAACTACAAGATTTAACACTCAATATACAGTTGTAAAATCACAGCATAAAAACAATGATTTCAAAATCAAGTTCCATTACATGTGCAAAAGACTTTAGTTTGTTGAGCAGATACCTATAAGCTTAAATCTTCAAGATAGATTTCTCCGTCATATACTGAATATGCCGATCCAATTCACATGATTGGTGATCATGTATTCACTCCAAGCAAGAAACAATTACTGTAAGAAGGCATATTTGTTGAAGGCCCATAGTTCCGCACAGGAGAACGAAAAGGATTGGGAGTGACAGGATGAGTGATATGCAGGCCAGCAGAACGAAGAACTTGCTTAGCATTTGTGCATGAAACCTCCGACTGATCAGTGAAAAATGCAGGGATACCCATCGACTTGATTAGCTCCAGAGCTCCGCCCCAACTTGAATTGTTCTCTAATCCACAGTTCAAAGCGACAATAACGTGAGGAGAAGGCAAGTAGGTGGCTTCTTCTTGATAGATACCCCTAGCGAGATTTATCCTCACTCTGCTCCCAATTCCTGAAGTGGTTCCGGATAAATTTGTAGGAACCTCTGGCCCCAGCATGACAATCTGTATGTTGCCAATACCATTAAGCAGGTGACCCATTTCAGCAAAAGCAGTTATCCAGTCTAACTCTCCTTCAGGACCCAAATAATGAACAATGACCTCTTTTCCTTTTAGCAAACGATTCTTTGAAGTGATGCTCAATGCCGTTAGTATGTAATATACTGTTAATGGGTGCGAAAGAATATCCGCAACAGGGCTAGACAGTGGCAATGATCTCAGGTTGTAGTACTCCGACCAGCCAGAAAGAAGGATAGGACTTGAGATCCCATCAGTCAGATGACTCGAAAATGGAGAATCTTGTGGGTATTCATCATCATCAAGTCCGCCCCAAGATTCCGAAAGACCAGCTTTGACAGGAAGAAGACCAAAGGGCCTATTAGAATAGCAGCCACACTTCCTTCTCCACATTCCTTTATGATGGAGGTCAAGAGACTCAAGCCACTTGCAAGGATGATCAGCCGATGAAGGAAACGAAAATATATTTATCGCAAGCTCCTCTTCTCTCTCCATCATGGCTTTGTACAAACCACATATGCTCTTGTGAGATTCCTTCCAATGCTGCTTTTGGCAATTCGGGCTGCAGTAAACTATGGCACGACACTTACTGCAAGGAAAGGACTGATCCATGTGAAATTCTCGATCACACATAGCACATCGCCTCAAAGAAGCATTTGAATACATTTTAACGTCACCAAAACTATCTTCTCTAGCTGCTTCTGAATACTTGTTGGGAGTTGAATTGGCTGATGATATGGTTTTTTCTTCATATGCTTGACCAGGTGGGTGTGAAATGGTAACCGCCACAATGTCATTGCTCTTAGCCATTACCGCTGGCCATTGAACATCCACCGTCTCAATGAGTGGCTCGAAACACATCAATTGTGTCGGATATGAAGTAGCTTGCACATCTTGGAGCAAAGGGTGAACTAATGTTATACCCTTCATGGCAGCATATGCAAACCTAAGTTCTTCATACGTCGGATTCCTATATTTAAGCTCACCACTCGAAGTGCAACAGATAACATCGAAAATTGGATAGCACTCAGTTCCAGAAACTTCTAAGGCCAAAAATTTGACCATTTTTCTATGAGAAGGAAACATCAAATTTTCTAGCTCAAATGTCACCCTCATAACCTCAGTGTTCGGTACAGGAACCGTCTCTCTTGGCTTGGTTGCATTCCGAGCATCATCAACAGATCGAAACAAATAAAATGCCACATCCCCACCATCCCCACCAATGGTTTGGACACATGGAAACAGCTGCTTCCTTCCAGACCATTCCAATTCTCTGCCCACCCGGACACCAAAGAAGTGTCCTGGGCGCAATCTTTTCCATGGATCAGTCCTATATAGAGCTGCAGCAGCTCCATATAATGCCTTGATGAAGGCAGCATCTACACCGTCCACATTAAACAAACAAGTTGCAGATGCAGGACCAAGTCCTGGTCCACATCCAAATTGCTCATGGAATCTACCAAACAATTTTTTCAAATGCAAATCCATGTGAACTTCAGATCACAAACTTCCAATCAGAAAACACAACAAGAAATCCCCTGAAAATTCAACAGTAAGTATACCCTCAATTGCAATCCGCTTCTCAATATTCAACAAAAAAAGCAGATCTTTGTAAGGAATTATCATAGTTGAGGGAAAGCCCAGAAAGCTAATTGCAAGAATTACACTTCCCAGATGCCAAAAAGATTATTTTCTTGATTTGAGCATGTAAATCATTCAAGAATTGTGCAAACCAGATGTAAAAAAAGTCCTACTTAAAGTTAAGCAGCATACATTTTTAGAAATGATAAGATTGATTTGATGGAAAACCCAGAAAGCTAATTGCAAGAATTACACTTCCCAGATACCAAAAAGATAATTGTTCTTGATTAAAGCATGTAAATTGTAAATCTTTCAAGAATTGTGCGACCCAGATGTAAAAATAAACATATTGTAAAGTATAGCAGCATACATTTTATAGTGATGATGAGAAAAATTATGCTAAACTGCTACCTAAATGATACACTTTGAATAAAAAGAGAAAATGTGAAATTATTACCAGATTTACTTGCTTAGAAGTTGGAGTGAATCAAGACTTTCATTTGTCCCGAAGTGTATGAACATTGAACTCTAGAAATAGAAAGTAGTAGATAAAAATCTGGTGTGTTGAATGATTGAATCTGTGACTAACTTGATCCAAGTACGCGTGGTCAACGCATGACCTTGGATTTGATACGAAATGGGGGGATATTCCAAGGCTGACATGCAGCATATTGACAAGAGCTGGACTGCCAGACCTCCTCTCAATACAACCCCGATGCATTCCTTTGATCAATCAATGGAATGATCAACGTTCTTGGATAGGGTGTAGTGTGGCCTTGAAGGCTGATCAAGGATTCACACCAACACGAAGGGCAAACTGGCCCTAGTAACCCAATTGCAAAGGCAATTGAAAAAAAATTCAAACACTGAATTTTTTCTGAAATGTTTTCATTAAAATCAACTAACTTGTTTACAATGAATGAGCCATCTATATATAGACATATGGGAAGTGGGAAATACAATGACAAGGCTTATGACACGCCCCCAAACAAGAATAACGGCTAAAAAGTATCACGTGACTAACATGTGCACATTTTAAGGATCAAAAATCAGAAAACAGAATTCTTATTTTGCTGCACTATCCGCTGAACACTCGACCTTCAGCTCCATTTCTTTGGGTCTTCCCGTGATGGATAAGAGGCAATTAAGGTCTTGATGGAAAGATCCAAGTATAGAGATTCCATTTTTATCCTTCATGTCTCCCAAAGTGTGTGGGTTAGCTCGGGACATCCCTTGCAAGGTCACCTGGTCACCAAGTCAGAACACCAGTTCTGATCTCAGCATCGACCTGCTGACTGGAGGACCTTGTGCACGGATTTCAGAGAGCTGTGTGCACTATTAGCATGAATCTTGGACCTTTATGGCTAGGCCTATGTATAGAGATCACGTCCCCATGATTGGTTAGGTCTAAAGCTTCATGGTCAAGGCTTGGTTTGCGGCTGGTTTGCGGCTGTGCTGTTCTGCTACTGTTTTTAGTGTTCTGTGTATGTTGTTGGCTTTCCTTGTTCTTGCCTTTGTATCTATTCTTCCATGATCAATTCACCCCCCTTCCTAGCTGTCTTGGCTCTCATTACATTCAAGATCCATGGGTGAATTACTAAGTGCAGAATCAGAATAACTTGGGAGATGCATGTGCATATGGTTGAACAACACACGTCCATTCTTCCACTTATTGCCAAGCTACCAAGATCTGAACCAATATGGTTCAATCTCCCCTTCTTGGAAAAAGAATTGTCCTCAATTCTTGACCCTCTCCTTGCATGCTTTCTACACATAACCCCAAAAACACCGCAACAACTACTAGTAATATTGATGTGTGCACAAGACAGGAGGCAAATCAGAACCAAACAGCCAAATTCAGAAATCAGTATGAAATGTTTGCTATTGAAAACCCGACCAAACCAACTCCAAGTATGATGAAACTTGGTGACAACACACCTCAAGATGTCTACAAACACCCCAAATTGGAAATACTCAAATACGTGGTCTAGTTTGATCACAATTAAAAAAAATTCCTCCAAACATCCAATCTGAACTGTTTTGTGACCTTTGGTCTAAAACACTTGCGCATCTTTTTTTCCACAACTCCAATGACTACACCACAAGACTGAATAAAAAACTAGACTCAAAAATACCCAAAATGAAAAAAAGAAACAATGAAAAAGACTCAAAAATGAAAGAGACACAATGAAAATACAGAAGAAAAGTACAAATGAGACTCTACTGTACTTTGAGAAACAACAATGAAATGGGTCAATCAAGAAACCTATGAAACGTAAGAAAAAGTGCACAAATGATGTGGTTTAATGAATATAGGATAGTTATTGATAATTTGGTGAAAGATGAGAGCCAAATAAAAGAATCTTGATAGGTTTTCGAAGACAACTTACCAAGGTACCCGGATTTCATCAGTTTTGGGCAGTCAGTAAAGAAAAATTCATATCTCCTTAACCACAACACCAAATCCAAAGATTCCAAAGCCAAAAGTTTCCCAACTCAACCACAAATACCGTGTAAAAACAGTTTTGAAAACAAATCACAATACGATCCCCAAAACACCACTACTTTCGACCCCAAATGCAGTCAGTTTCTGACAGCTTCTATTCTTCTTGTTTTTGCGACTTTTATCTGTTGTTTCTCATAAAAAACCGATTGAATTATGAACCCCAAGGACTTTGAGGCTCTGATACCAATTGATCCAAGTACGCGTGGTCAACGCATGACCTTGGATTTGATACGAAATGGGGGGATATTCCAAGGCTGACATGCAGCATATTGACAAGAGCTGGACTGCCAGACCTCCTCTCAATACAACCCCGATGCATTCCTTTGATCAATCAATGGAATGATCAACGTTCTTGGATAGGGTGTAGTGTGGCCTTGAAGGCTGATCAAGGATTCACACCAACACGAAGGGCAAACTGGCCCTAGTAACCCAATTGCAAAGGCAATTGAAAAAAAATTCAAACACTGAATTTTTTCTGAAATGTTTTCATTAAAATCAACTAACTTGTTTACAATGAATGAGCCATCTATATATAGACATATGGGAAGTGGGAAATACAATGACAAGGCTTATGACACGCCCCCAAACAAGAATAACGGCTAAAAAGTATCACGTGACTAACATGTGCACATTTTAAGGATCAAAAATCAGAAAACAGAATTCTTATTTTGCTGCACTATCCGCTGAACACTCGACCTTCAGCTCCATTTCTTTGGGTCTTCCCGTGATGGATAAGAGGCAATTAAGGTCTTGATGGAAAGATCCAAGTATAGAGATTCCATTTTTATCCTTCATGTCTCCCAAAGTGTGTGGGTTAGCTCGGGACATCCCTTGCAAGGTCACCTGGTCACCAAGTCAGAACACCAGTTCTGATCTCAGCATCGACCTGCTGACTGGAGGACCTTGTGCACGGATTTCAGAGAGCTGTGTGCACTATTAGCATGAATCTTGGACCTTTATGGCTAGGCCTATGTATAGAGATCACGTCCCCATGATTGGTTAGGTCTAAAGCTTCATGGTCAAGGCTTGGTTTGCGGCTGGTTTGCGGCTGTGCTGTTCTGCTACTGTTTTTAGTGTTCTGTGTATGTTGTTGGCTTTCCTTGTTCTTGCCTTTGTATCTATTCTTCCATGATCAATTCACCCCCCTTCCTAGCTGTCTTGGCTCTCATTACATTCAAGATCCATGGGTGAATTACTAAGTGCAGAATCAGAATAACTTGGGAGATGCATGTGCATATGGTTGAACAACACACGTCCATTCTTCCACTTATTGCCAAGCTACCAAGATCTGAACCAATATGGTTCAATCTCCCCTTCTTGGAAAAAGAATTGTCCTCAATTCTTGACCCTCTCCTTGCATGCTTTCTACACATAACCCCAAAAACACCGCAACAACTACTAGTAATATTGATGTGTGCACAAGACAGGAGGCAAATCAGAACCAAACAGCCAAATTCAGAAATCAGTATGAAATGTTTGCTATTGAAAACCCGACCAAACCAACTCCAAGTATGATGAAACTTGGTGACAACACACCTCAAGATGTCTACAAACACCCCAAATTGGAAATACTCAAATACGTGGTCTAGTTTGATCACAATTAAAAAAAATTCCTCCAAACATCCAATCTGAACTGTTTTGTGACCTTTGGTCTAAAACACTTGCGCATCTTTTTTTCCACAACTCCAATGACTACACCACAAGACTGAATAAAAAACTAGACTCAAAAATACCCAAAATGAAAAAAAGAAACAATGAAAAAGACTCAAAAATGAAAGAGACACAATGAAAATACAGAAGAAAAGTACAAATGAGACTCTACTGTACTTTGAGAAACAACAATGAAATGGGTCAATCAAGAAACCTATGAAACGTAAGAAAAAGTGCACAAATGATGTGGTTTAATGAATATAGGATAGTTATTGATAATTTGGTGAAAGATGAGAGCCAAATAAAAGAATCTTGATAGGTTTTCGAAGACAACTTACCAAGGTACCCGGATTTCATCAGTTTTGGGCAGTCAGTAAAGAAAAATTCATATCTCCTTAACCACAACACCAAATCCAAAGATTCCAAAGCCAAAAGTTTCCCAACTCAACCACAAATACCGTGTAAAAACAGTTTTGAAAACAAATCACAATACGATCCCCAAAACACCACTACTTTCGACCCCAAATGCAGTCAGTTTCTGACAGCTTCTATTCTTCTTGTTTTTGCGACTTTTATCTGTTGTTTCTCATAAAAAACCGATTGAATTATGAACCCCAAGGACTTTGAGGCTCTGATACCAATTGATCCAAGTACGCGTGGTCAACGCATGACCTTGGATTTGATACGAAATGGGGGGATATTCCAAGGCTGACATGCAGCATATTGACAAGAGCTGGACTGCCAGACCTCCTCTCAATACAACCCCGATGCATTCCTTTGATCAATCAATGGAATGATCAACGTTCTTGGATAGGGTGTAGTGTGGCCTTGAAGGCTGATCAAGGATTCACACCAACACGAAGGGCAAACTGGCCCTAGTAACCCAATTGCAAAGGCAATTGAAAAAAAATTCAAACACTGAATTTTTTCTGAAATGTTTTCATTAAAATCAACTAACTTGTTTACAATGAATGAGCCATCTATATATAGACATATGGGAAGTGGGAAATACAATGACAAGGCTTATGACACGCCCCCAAACAAGAATAACGGCTAAAAAGTATCACGTGACTAACATGTGCACATTTTAAGGATCAAAAATCAGAAAACAGAATTCTTATTTTGCTGCACTATCCGCTGAACACTCGACCTTCAGCTCCATTTCTTTGGGTCTTCCCGTGATGGATAAGAGGCAATTAAGGTCTTGATGGAAAGATCCAAGTATAGAGATTCCATTTTTATCCTTCATGTCTCCCAAAGTGTGTGGGTTAGCTCGGGACATCCCTTGCAAGGTCACCTGGTCACCAAGTCAGAACACCAGTTCTGATCTCAGCATCGACCTGCTGACTGGAGGACCTTGTGCACGGATTTCAGAGAGCTGTGTGCACTATTAGCATGAATCTTGGACCTTTATGGCTAGGCCTATGTATAGAGATCACGTCCCCATGATTGGTTAGGTCTAAAGCTTCATGGTCAAGGCTTGGTTTGCGGCTGGTTTGCGGCTGTGCTGTTCTGCTACTGTTTTTAGTGTTCTGTGTATGTTGTTGGCTTTCCTTGTTCTTGCCTTTGTATCTATTCTTCCATGATCAATTCACCCCCCTTCCTAGCTGTCTTGGCTCTCATTACATTCAAGATCCATGGGTGAATTACTAAGTGCAGAATCAGAATAACTTGGGAGATGCATGTGCATATGGTTGAACAACACACGTCCATTCTTCCACTTATTGCCAAGCTACCAAGATCTGAACCAATATGGTTCAATCTCCCCTTCTTGGAAAAAGAATTGTCCTCAATTCTTGACCCTCTCCTTGCATGCTTTCTACACATAACCCCAAAAACACCGCAACAACTACTAGTAATATTGATGTGTGCACAAGACAGGAGGCAAATCAGAACCAAACAGCCAAATTCAGAAATCAGTATGAAATGTTTGCTATTGAAAACCCGACCAAACCAACTCCAAGTATGATGAAACTTGGTGACAACACACCTCAAGATGTCTACAAACACCCCAAATTGGAAATACTCAAATACGTGGTCTAGTTTGATCACAATTAAAAAAAATTCCTCCAAACATCCAATCTGAACTGTTTTGTGACCTTTGGTCTAAAACACTTGCGCATCTTTTTTTCCACAACTCCAATGACTACACCACAAGACTGAATAAAAAACTAGACTCAAAAATACCCAAAATGAAAAAAAGAAACAATGAAAAAGACTCAAAAATGAAAGAGACACAATGAAAATACAGAAGAAAAGTACAAATGAGACTCTACTGTACTTTGAGAAACAACAATGAAATGGGTCAATCAAGAAACCTATGAAACGTAAGAAAAAGTGCACAAATGATGTGGTTTAATGAATATAGGATAGTTATTGATAATTTGGTGAAAGATGAGAGCCAAATAAAAGAATCTTGATAGGTTTTCGAAGACAACTTACCAAGGTACCCGGATTTCATCAGTTTTGGGCAGTCAGTAAAGAAAAATTCATATCTCCTTAACCACAACACCAAATCCAAAGATTCCAAAGCCAAAAGTTTCCCAACTCAACCACAAATACCGTGTAAAAACAGTTTTGAAAACAAATCACAATACGATCCCCAAAACACCACTACTTTCGACCCCAAATGCAGTCAGTTTCTGACAGCTTCTATTCTTCTTGTTTTTGCGACTTTTATCTGTTGTTTCTCATAAAAAACCGATTGAATTATGAACCCCAAGGACTTTGAGGCTCTGATAACAATTGATCCAAGTACGCGTGGTCAACGCATGACCTTGGATTTGATACGAAATGGGGGGGATATTCCAAGGCTGACATGCAGCATATTGACAAGAGCTGGACTGCCAGACCTCCTCTCAATACAACCCCGATGCATTCCTTTGATCAATCAATGGAATGATCAACGTTCTTGGATAGGGTGTAGTGTGGCCTTGAAGGCTGATCAAGGATTCACACCAACACGAAGGGCAAACTGGCCCTAGTAACCCAATTGCAAAGGCAATTGAAAAAAAATTCAAACACTGAATTTTTTCTGAAATGTTTTCATTAAAATCAACTAACTTGTTTACAATGAATGAGCCATCTATATATAGACATATGGGAAGTGGGAAATACAATGACAAGGCTTATGACACGCCCCCAAACAAGAATAACGGCTAAAAAGTATCACGTGACTAACATGTGCACATTTTAAGGATCAAAAATCAGAAAACAGAATTCTTATTTTGCTGCACTATCCGCTGAACACTCGACCTTCAGCTCCATTTCTTTGGGTCTTCCCGTGATGGATAAGAGGCAATTAAGGTCTTGATGGAAAGATCCAAGTATAGAGATTCCATTTTTATCCTTCATGTCTCCCAAAGTGTGTGGGTTAGCTCGGGACATCCCTTGCAAGGTCACCTGGTCACCAAGTCAGAACACCAGTTCTGATCTCAGCATCGACCTGCTGACTGGAGGACCTTGTGCACGGATTTCAGAGAGCTGTGTGCACTATTAGCATGAATCTTGGACCTTTATGGCTAGGCCTATGTATAGAGATCACGTCCCCATGATTGGTTAGGTCTAAAGCTTCATGGTCAAGGCTTGGGTCATGCTGCAAGGTGGGCTGCTCGCTGGTTTGCGGCTGTGCTGTTCTGCTACTGTTTTTAGTGTTCTGTGTATGTTGTTGGCTTTCCTTGTTCTTGCCTTTGTATCTATTCTTCCATGATCAATTCATCCCCCTTCCTAGCTGTCTTGGCTCTCATTACATTCAAGATCCATGGGTGAATTACTAAGTGCAGAATCAGAATAACTTGGGAGATGCATGTGCATATGGTTGAACAACACACGTCCATTCTTCCACTTATTGCCAAGCTACCAAGATCTGAACCAATATGGACATTAGAACCAATATGGTGTGTTGAATGATTGAATCTGTGACTAACTGCAGACAGCAGTAAATTGAGAATTGGACATTAGAAGAAAATGGAAGACTCAAGTCAAGAAAACAAGCCCAAGGGTCAAAATTTCTCGCTTTGGCAAGTGAATTGTTAGGGTGAAATCTTGGTCAGTTTCACTCGACGTGTTTAACATTTATGATACGATTTATAGTAGTATCAATTTTTGTTAATTGTTAAGTCATATGAAATAGAAGTATGTGAGATATTCGTTATAAAATATTTAGCATATTTATTTTGTATGAGATTGTTTTACTATGAAACAGATTCATATAAAAAGCTTATTTATAAAAAATATAAAAAAAAACAAAGAAAACATTTATATACAAGAAGTGGTTATTTTTTAAAAATAGTTTTGGCTAATTCAATTAAAAATGTCTCATAGTGGGACAGCTTCAACTAAGAATTTGTGTAAAAAAATTTGTTGGTTGTTCGTTGTTTATCAACGCACAATTTCTTATATGACACGGTCTCATACAAGTGGGGATGTTATCAATAATATAAATGATCAATAAAAACATTGTAAGTAAGGTTGTCAAAAGCTGACTTAATCAACATTTTAACCTGATCTAAGTCTAATCCTATTTAAGTGGGTAAGATTGAGATTTTTATAACCAAAAAAGTTATTAGATCGACTCAACCTGATCTGTTTATTGATTGATTGGATTAAGGTTAGAATTCTAAATTTGAAAAAAAACTATATATAACGCATTTAGTTAACAAGTTAATTTTAATTCGGATGAACCTGTATAATATATGAACTAAACCCATTTGATATATTTCTAATTCTGTAGTTAAATGCAACATAATGCAACATATTAACTCATGAATCCAAAAAGTTTAAAATTGAGGGAAAAAAATATGCTCAATGTACTATAATTTGTAATTTGCTTACTTTATTTACTAGACAAAATCATTATTGGGTAAGTTTGACCTCAATTGGTCTTCTCAAATGTATTAAGTCATATCCTCATAACGTGTGAACAACCAAAAATCAGTATTTTGATATTTATTTAAAGTATTTATTTTTTTAAAAAATTTAAAGTGTCAATCTTATCTTAAAATTAAAATTATAGTGTTAAATATTAAATAAGTATTTCAAATACACAAAACCTTCTATGAGACGATTTTACTATATAGATTAAATGACTAATTAATCCCAATTTTAGCATATAAATTTATTATTTTGAATTAGTTTCACTGTAACACTTGAATTTCCTCCAAACTGCAATGAATTTCCTCCAAACCGCAAGGGAACGGAGGAAATTCAGGTGTTACATTCACCAAGAACCAGTCTCTCACAAAAATCTGAAGGCCTAAACCACAAACCCACTTATTTTAGTTGAAAGACATATATCTCCGAGTAAAAATTTCCGATCAATCATCGTGATTTGTAAAATTACTACTTCTTCCGTTTTAAAATACTTGCACTATTTGACTTTTCACGCAGTTTACTGCATAAATTCAATTTATAATATCTCTAATTATGAATAATAAAAAATTATAAAAAAATATTAATAATCTATACATTGAGAGGAATTAAATAAAATTCCACTCGATTATATTTTAACTTATAAATTCAAAACTAATTATAATCTAAAAATAACGAATGAGGAAGTACAATTACAAAAAGCCAAAAAAAAGTAAAATAAATAAAACTAAAAAATAAATTAAAATCACAAAAGTCCAACATACTAGTAAGAGTCCTCCATCATCCTATCAGCAATCACCTCACCAATCACAACAATTCTTTCTTACCCCTTTCTCCTCTTGATCTTCCTATTTCCCTCCTTTTCATTTTTAACCTCTCAGGGTTTCTCAATTGTCATCGATCAACGACAATGATGCAACCAGGGCAACAACAAGACGGTATGGTTGCTCCCAACCTTCTTCAATGGCGGCACAACCTCCTATAGATCAACAACATTATTATCAACAGTCTCAACAACAACAGCAATTGATGATGGAGCAACAGCAGCAGCAACAACAACAACAACAACAACAACAACAGATATGGTCTCAACAACCTCCAGAACAACAGTATCAACAACAGCAGCCTCAACAACAACAAGCGCCTCCGAATTCTGATGAAGTTCGTACGATTTGGATTGGGGGTCTTCAGTATTGGATGGATGAGAATTATATTAGCTGTTGTTTCGCTCATACCGGCGAGGTGTATATCTATATTTCATTATTTTTTAAAATTGTTGGTTTTTATATGTGTTTTTTTTTGTTCGTTTTGTTTTTTCGACTCTTTGATTTGTTTTTACACCATATCTTTTGGAATGGATTTTATCTTGAACCCGCAAGGAATATATCAGTTTTCCAATTTTTGAGTTGATGATTATTATTTGTGGATTGTTTATTCGATTACTTTTGTCGTTTAAAATCTTGAAATTGTCCGAACATTTGATGCTTTGATTATTCGTTTGTTAATTGTGTGTTTTAGGATGGACTTTAGTCTGAATCTATTGTTATCAATTTTTCAAGATTCTTATTGAACATTATACGTGTGAGAGGAAGATGTCGGAGATCTGAAAGGGACGAAGAGAAATTAAGATCTTGTGTCTCCCTTTGTTCCATAATGTTTCTCACGTACGCCTACTCTACGTTTTGCTCAAATTTATAAAACTTGGAATTGAAGAAGACTTTACAAGAAAAAAGAATTAGTTAGAGAGAATCTTGTTTGATGTTTACTTTTAAACTAGGACCTTTTAAATTTTACTATCAACATGTGCAATGTAGATCCCTTGAATAATATGAATGGAAAGGGTATGCTTCTTTTTTGATTTTTTACATTTGATAGTTTTGAGTAGTATTTGGGATGTTCTATTTTAGGTGTTTTGGAAAGTTTCGATACATACATTTTTTTAGTATACAAGGGGGATAAAAAAGCAACATAGCTCTGTACCTTCTTTACTGATTTTTGAAACCTTGATATTGGCATTTTGGATTGCTCATATTTGAGGTGATTTTCTACCATGTACCTGATGGGGTTTTTGGGGTGGGAAGTTAGTATCAATCTTGTGTTTGGTTTTTCTAAATGGAAAGCTGTTCTTTCTTACATTAGTTTTATGCATTGTATACCGCAAACGTTACATAGCTTTATGTATGAACGGTGTTCTTTTATGACCCCTCTTTAATGCGTCTAAGAGGGAATTTGCGATCTCTGTAGCAACTAATTCTGTGCTTGAGTCTTGCAGCTTGTCAATAGTAGAATCATTCGTAATAAGCAAACCAGTCAGTCAGAGTGCTATGGATTTATTGAGTTTCTAGTCATGCTGCCGCTGAGAGAATTTTGCAGACTTACAATAATACCTTGATGCCAAATGTTGAGCAAAATTACAGATTAAATTGGGCTTCCTATGGATCTGGTGAGAAAAGGGGAGAGGATGGTTCTGATTATAGAATTTTTGTCGGAGATTTAGCTTCAGATGTTACTGATTACACTTTGCAAGAGACTTTTAAAGATTGCTACTCGTCAGTGAAAGGTGCCGTAGTTATGATGGATAAGCTCACTGGTAGAAACAAGGGATATGGATTTGTTCGTTTTGGAGATGAGAATGAACAAATTCGCTCCATGTCAGAGATGAATGGTGCGATGTGCTTAGGCCGTGCAATGTGTATTGGAGCAGCTGCTAACAAGAAAAGTGTTGGTGGAGCAGGTATGTACATGAATGGGTTTGCTAAATTTAACTTTGGTAGCTAGATATGCATAATATGATTCTTGTGATCATGCACTTGTTTGATTTGCTGGCCTTGTGTTCTGGTTCAATGCCTTCATATTTTATTAGAATGTATAATTGCTAAGGTGGAAAGCAGGTTTTCGTTTTGTGTTGTTTACCTTACATTTTTATGGCCTTTCTATATTCAGATGTACATTCGAGATGCATAGAAATTCAGTTCCAGTGTTTTCGTTTGAGAATTTGGGAACAATTAATGAATTTTGAACTGAAAAACTTATAGAACTCACATTGTCTCAAAGCAGGGTGTCAAGAGGCTCTATCATTTAGGGCCTGGGACTGAATTCAGCAGAAATGGTTACCCCCTTACTACGTTGCCTGGCATAGGTCAGTAATGTCGTAAAATTTCCATTTACAGAAGTTTTCAGTGCTACAAGTTATTCTTCCTTTCAGTTTCATTTTTATCCTTTATTTTTATCCATCAAATTCGGTTCAGTTTAGTTTCACTTGTGTTAGGGGATGCCATTTATACTATTCCTTTGCTTTTATTTTTCCTCAATGTTCCTTTTTTTCCTCTCTTTTATCATTTTCATTTTCTACGCTGTTGAGTTCTTGACTCTTTCTTACCTTACAATTAAGAAATACGAGTGAGTTATATCTTGCACTCTATTCATCATATTAGCAGTAAAATGGACGGGTTGCATCAGCACTTAGCTTGTTTGATCACTTTGATATTGAGGTGTTTTCTATAATTTTTTAGCTATAATCCCTTGTTTTTTTTTTTTTTTGTGTGCTCATTAATAATAGTTTTGAAGTTAGAAAATTTTGGCTAACTGCTCATTTATGTTCCTTGTGTCCCTTTGATTTTTGTCCCTGACCAATTTTTTTAGAGATAAGGCATTATGTTGGCGCTAGAGCATGTTGGAGGAGAGATGTGGGTATGTTTAATGTTGTAAATGGGAAAAATCAAAGGGACATTTAATCATTGCAAGTGGAGCAAATTCATAGGGATAGTGGGAGATGTTCACATGCTTTCTTTAGTAGGTGTGAGATGTACCTTGGTTATCATTTGGTGGAATTATTGAGGCTACGACTTTTTGTCTCGTGCAAATTTGTTAAACCTTATGTTGATATGGTTGTCTGTAACTTGGTTGTTGTATGTGAACTCATTTAATTGTGCTTGTGATGTGAATCTGGGTTCTAGATCCTTCATCTTTTTTGGATGATGAGAAAAAATAAAATGTTCTTTTCCAAGTTTTCGGAGAAAGGGGTCTCTACTCAACAATTGCTGAATGCTAGATGGATGCGCTGACATAATTGGGGTGTTTGGTTGAATAAATTATTGGGCAGCTTTATCTTATTTGGTGCATTTAGATGGTTCAGTATCCAAACCATCTAATCAAAGTGTTTGGTAAATTAGTTGGTTGAAACATCTTGTTATGAATAAACTTTTTTTGAACAAGCTGCTTCTAGCTATAAGCTAACAGCGTTCCTAGCAGTGTCTTCGAAATTAGTTGATTTTACCAGTTGATAAAATCAACAAGTCAAATCAATCACTCCAACTAGCTACCAATTATAAGCTAACAACAGCTAGCCAAACACCCCCATTGTGTGTTGACTTTTTTTGATTTTTTGAGATAGGTATCTGATTGTGATAATAATATCTATGTAAACTATTGTATTGTAGATTTCAGGGGTATATGCTCTTGTTCTGTGCTAATTTGCTCGAGTATTTTTTGAGTTTTTTTTTACTGATGATTAGGGGTTTTGCTGAGCTGTATTGCAACATTATTTAGACCTAGTTTTATGTGCACTTTTTACCTTCAGACTATAATTATAGGCCTTGTGGCTGTTTGTATTTGTTTTTCTGATTATATTTCTGCATTCAAGAATGTTTAGGATGTACCAGTTGCATCATCTTGTGAAGGAACACTAGTCTTAATTTGTCAGTTCTGTTAGATTTTTGTTGCCTTATCTTTATTTTTTCAATCTTGAATGCAGCTTCATACCAGAATACTCGGGGAATTTCAAATGATAGTGATCCTAATAACACAACTGTGGGTGATTTGGATTCCGAATGAACTCGTTTTTTTGCTTTTTATCTGATGATGCCATAACTTGACAACTCTGTCCAGATTTTTGTTGGTAATTTGGGTCCCAATGCGACTGAAGAAGATTTGGGACGAGCATTCCGTCTTTATGGGGAAGTGGTTCACGTAAAAATACCAGTGAGCAAGAATTGTGGATTTGTGCAATTTACCAACAGGTCTGCATGGTTTTGTGACCCATCGTTGGTGTTATACTGAAAATTTTTTCAAGTCACACATGTGTGCAAAACTTAAATTTATTTTTTGTTGTTGATGTTTCGGTAGGATTAGCGCTGAGGTGGCCTTACAGGCATTGAATGGAGTGCAGTTGGGCAGGCGAAATCTTAGACTTTCTTGGGGCCATGGCCCTAACAATAAACAAGTAAATCTTTGTTGACATTTCTGTAGGGATTTAGAATTTCTTCGGGGTTTCTTACTGAACGTTTCATTTGGGTGCTTTATTTTGCAGTCACAACCTAATCTGAACCAGTGGGACCATGCTGCTTATTATGGATATCCTCAAGGATATAACTCATATGGATATGTGTCTGCTCTTCAGGATCCTAACATGTATTACGGTGGTTATTTGGGATATGGTGGGTACGCAATGCCTTAGCTGTAGGGATGGCAATGGGTCGGACTCGGCTCGGACTATCCACCCTCCGACTTTGCTCCGGATAAATCTCGGACTTTTTTTTTCAGTCCACCTCCACTCGGAGTCGGATTATGCATACTCCAACATTGCTCCGACTCGGACTCTCGGACCTCCGACGGAGTTCGGATTATTATCAAGATTTATTCATATCGATACTATATTAATGATTTTAAAGCACGAAAAAATTGATATAGATTAGTCTTTAGTTACAGTTACAATAAACAAAATAGTCCTTAGTTCTTTAAAATTACATTAACAAACATTAAAATTACATAAATGATGAAGTCTTGAATTCTTCATGCTCAACATTACAACATCATTAAATCCATCCTTAGTTCCCTAACACAAGTTTATAAAAAAAAGTAATATAAGCATAAATGATGTCGTAAGCAAAAACTTAATTTTAAATAAATCAAAACTAAACATACCCATTATCATTCTTCTTCTATACCTTCTACATCCTCGTCTTCAAAAATTGGTGCATATTGAAGGGGATTTGCTTTAGCGTCTACAAATTAGAAATAACAAGATTAATAAATAATATAATTATATAATTTCTTAATTGTACGTACTAATGAAAAAAAATTAAATACCTTTGAATTCTTATGTCAACATTAATGAAGGGCTAAGATTGAAATCATTTTGAAATCAATGGTTAAAATCCAAAATTCATGTGGCATTCATAGTTGTATGTAATTGGTTATTGAAAGTTTTTAAGGATAGATGAGGTGGACATTATCAAAACCATTCATTCATCTACATTACACATCATCAATGGCTTAAATTTAATTAATGGTAAATACTATTTTAATGAATATTTTCTTAAAAAAGCTAATTAGCAATAATCTAATCGATTGTTTTGATAAGTTTCATTCACTCAGATCAAACTTACAATATTCAATCTCATTTACAATGTAACGACAAAGCTTCAAGTCTATATTAGACAAGTTCCAATTAAATCTTTATTAAACGATCAATTAAGTATCTAATTAATTAATATTAATTAATATGTAGACTAATACTATATTTCTAATCGTTTGTTTTAGTTAGTTTTAGGTTTCATTATACTTAAAAAACTTCGAAACTATGTAAGACTATAAGTCTATAATAATCTAATCGATTGTTTTGATAAGTTTCATTCACTCAACTTGATCAAACTTACAATATTCAATCTCATTTACAATGTAACGACAAAGCTTCAAGTCTATATTAGACAAGTTCCGATTAAATCTTTATTAAACGATCAATTAAGTATCTAATTAATTAATATTAAATAATATGTAGACTAATACTATATTTCTAATCGTTTGTTTTAGTTAGTTTTAGGCTTCATTATACTTAAAAAACTTCAAAACTATGTAAGACTGTAAGTCTATAATTATTTAATCGATTGTTTTAATAAGTTTCATTCACTCAACTTGATTAAACTTACAATAATTCAGTCTCACTTACAATGTAAATATGTAATTAGTCAATCAGATAGTCAAGTTTACAATTTTTGTTAGAATAAACTTATTTTCATATAATGTTCAAATTTTTCAAAATATAAAAATGCCTTAAATTAAAAGTTGAGTCGGATGTCGGGTCGAATCGGGTCGAGTCGGAGTCGGAGTCGGAGTCGGAGTCGGTCGGATTATCGGATTTTTTATGAAGTCCAGCTCCGGTCCAACTCTAAATCGGACTCGGATTATATAATCGGATTCGGAGTCGGATATTTTCCACTTCGGAGTCGAATCGGATTAAAATCCTCGGATCGAGTCGGATCAGGGGCGGATTCGGACTGAATTGCCATCCCCACTTAGCTGGCTCAGATGCCAGTACAACTGCAACGGGTTAGTTGATGTTATGATATTTTAATTTCGCAACTGTTCAGCATTGTTTGCTGCAGTGATTCATCCACCTACGATGACAGGAGAGGTGTTTGCCTTGGTGCAGCATGATTCTACATGGAGCCTCAAACCTTTTCGAATTTTTGGTCAATCTAGAGATTCCCAAATGTAGTATAATAGATTTTGTTGGTCAGATTAGTTTCATTTGCTTTGCTTGGAGATTCTTTATGTAGATTTGCTTTAGTTCAGCCCTTATTAGGTTAAATTTCTTAAAATTGGAATTTATATGGCTGTAGAAAGTTTTGCCTGCTTTTTGTGAGGTTTTAGACGCACTTTAATTTTGAAATTTATGGTGTTCTCTTAGATATTATAGAATGTATGATTCAAGCTGATTCCGTTGGCGATCATGTATTCCTTGGCTGCTCGAATTTTGAAGGCATTAAAACATTTCTTAATCAAGTTATTAAAAAGCAAAGACAGAGTTGAATGTTTAGCAACATATATATCTTTCCTTTAAATAGCAACCTTTTAAAGAATCATGAATTTTTTCATCTAGTAAATCCAAATCTTTAACCTCGCAAGATACATTTTTGCACTTTATGTGTGAAAGAACTGATTGCGCTGCAGCAAGTGTTGTTAACATAAACATCTAAATGAGTTGTTTTTTGCAGAAAACTAGTGAATCCAACTGGAAGTTAAAACATGATAAGCATCATCGGCATCTAAATACCAAATTGCCAATGGTTCTACGAGTTGCACAGCAGCAATCACTTGTACTTCGAGTTGCTAATTGCACAACCAAACAGATCAACTATTTCAACTTCCAACTATAAGTCAGATTAACGACGATAGAATTCAAAATAAAACTATATTGTCTATTGCTATAGTTCATTCTACAACATTGAACTAACTGTGCCGATTCCAGGACAGCCAATGGACTATACAAAGACAACAGAATCTCGTTGAGAAAAAGGCTACGTTGAGCATACTTCAAGATTGACTAGTTTGAGTAAAACTCCAGAAGAACAATCATGGTCATCATCAGCAAATAACTCATCAATATGGTCTCTTCATATTTAAGCAATTATCTGATGCTTGGCTGAACAATTCCTGGACTTGCTTTAACTCTTTATCTGGGTGTAAAAGAAAGGATAAAAGATGCAAATCAGTGATTGCAAATCAATTGTCACTCTTGTCCATTTAAATTGCCAACAGAAACGACGGAGAAAGAAAGGGGCAGGGAGCTGCTTTTACCAAGAACCTCTCCGCACTAAACTAATGTTACCAATCTCAGAAATGTATAAACGGGAGCTAATTTCAATTTTAAGAATTTTGTTTATACTATTCCATATTTTGGGCTCAACTCATTTGGAAATGAATCCCTTATTCAATTATTTTGCCCGTCTTAAAGGGGTCATGAGGTCATCACGCAATTGTACTAAGTACTTGCAAAACGCCTAGTAGGATGCACCAGTAAAACATAAATGAGGTAGAAGAACACAAACCCCCTCATTATCAGAGTAACTACACATTTTATACATAACCACTAGCTTTTCACAAGTAAGAAGCTAAGTCTATAACCAATTTTTCCAGCCACAAAACTGTTCACAACAATGTCAGGTCCTTAATTCCGAAAGGATGGGGTTGGCTCAGCCACAAAACTGTAAAGTAAAAATATTCAGTGGGGGAAAAGCAATTAATTTTTTTTTACTTACAGTTGTAAAGTACTAACTGACCCAGTATCTATTTTCAAATCAAGGGCCAACATTCATAAAAACCAAGTAACATAAATTTGTATCGGTATGGAAAATCTAGCCACATACCAAGTGCGCAATTCAGTTTTATTACAAAGGAAACTAACTGAAACTAAAAGGTTATTTATGGAAGGAGCTTTGCTTCACACACGTAAAATTCTAAGGAAAATGTTGCATGCAGAAAACATCAAATATATGTATAATAAGGGGGAAAAACAGAGAGAGAGAGAGAGAAGCCATTACCAGCAGCTTCCAATTGCCTCTGCAATTCTTGGCCTATTGCATCATTTTCTGCCTGGGGAATACAAGAGATACAGCTTTAGTGGGCTCCACAAAGTAAGGATGGAGATTTCATAGCATATCAGCTACTGGAATACCTGAAGCTCAGCTATTCTTTTCAATTGGGCTTCCTCACCTCCCTCATCCAATGGTAGGGCATTAACTAAAGCATCAAACTGCAAATGACCAAGTTTGAATAAGAAAGGACACATACCAGTCAAAAAAAAAAAAAAAATACAGAAGAGAATACTAATCAGGTAGATAAGGTAAAGCCCAACATTTACAGATTTATACCTAATAATTCGCAAATAATGTGAACACAAGTAGCATCATGAAATTGCATACTTGTTTAATTGTTTTCATATTAATTCACTTCTACAACAACATTCTATTGTTTCAAATTTTTAATAATATTAAGTGGCTCCCACCTAGGTTTTGGAAAAGATATACGCAATCTTACGTTTGCAACGTCAGAGGTCATCTCAACTGATAGTCAATGCAATTTACATAAATAATAAGTGCACAAGAGTTACTGACTTCACATCAACATCACCTGACTTGTAATGGTACACATATCAAGAAATAAATCCCTGCTTAATAATGATGTTTTATTATTGTATCACACAAAGCCTACAATATATATCTTGTACCTCGAGGACAACTTTTTTGCTGCTTAATAACTCCTAATGAGTAAATATAATTTATTAAATTATAAAAAATACCTTGAGATCACATTGCTAATTGCTATAGGTACAAGCAGCTGTAAGATAGTCTTTTATGGTGGACGGATGAATTCCTAAACTTGGTAAAAAAAAAACAACGCAGTCCAAACACGCATATGCAATTACTATCAACAACCCGATAAAACTATTTGGTCTCAGAAGGTCCAATAAGCATAAGCAATAACTATCGACAACGCAACAAGACTGTTTGGTCTCAGAAGATCTCATTACAAGCAATTGCATAAGCTGGTTGAGACTGATAATAGAGTTTCATCAACCAATGTTGAGGAATGACAATAACACCATGTATGGGAAGGGGGAATTGGAGGAAAGGAAGGGATTGAATTTGAAGGGTTATAATTTCCTTTGTTCGGTTAGAAATTTTGAAAGGGAGAAATTTAGAAAAAAGAAATTTGAAGGGAGCAAAAGTCTCTTGATTTTTTATAACCAAATCTCTCAAACACTTTGTTTTGATTGATGGAAAAAAGGGAAGAGATTAAGAGGATATATTTTTTTCTGTTTGGGCAATGTTTTTTGAGAGAAGGAATTTTTGAAAGAACAGATTTTGGAAGAAGGAATTTGAAGGGATGAAGTCCTTTATTTTTGTTGGTAACCAAATCCCTTCATATGTGGATAGATTTAGAAGGAACAAATTATTTCTCTTCCTTTCCTTTCCTTTCCTCGTCCTCCTAAACAAACGAGAGAGACTTCTCATGCTATTCTCACCCCTTCCTTTCCCTTCCTTTCATTTAATTTCTCTCCTTAACTATTATCCAAACCAAGTGTAAATGTGGAAAGATTTGGAAAAAAAAAAGCTAGTTCTCATGCTCTCCCTTCCTTTCCTAGAGACTTCTATTATTTCCTCTTCTTTTTCCTTCCTTCTCTGCCCTTTACCTTCTATTCATTCCCTTTCCCTTCCAAATTCTTATCCAAACAGTGTATAAGTATGTTTTCCTTCCAATATTGGAAGGATTTGTTTTGTACAACATGTAAATAAGTTCTTCCCTTCCCTCTAATTTCTTCCTATTCCTTTTGATATCTAAACAAAGGAAATGCAATCCTCCCATCCAAACATAGCGTAGATTGACACTATATACAAGAATTTAAGCAAAAATCATATATAAACCAAATGAAAAAACTCCCAACAAAAGATTAACTGCTTAGCAGCCTTTACAAGAGCAGCACTAGCGGTTTTGGGTTCATCAGCAAAATTGTTGGAAGTATCAGACTGTTGTTGGGAAACATTAGGATTAGCATTTGGATTAGGATTTGCATTTGAATTAGCATTAGCATTAGCATTAGCACTAGCATCAGAGTTAGGATTAGGGTTAGGATTGGAATTAGAATTAGAATTAGGGTTAGGAGGAGGTTCAGGATAATTGGGGGAAAGGCGAACAGGAGGAGCATCTCGTTGAAGAGTACCAAAAGTATTAAAAGCAAGAGATGCAATCAAGTTAACTTGTTCTTGCAACTGTGATATTATATCCATTGATCAATCACTTCCTTCCGAATGCAACATAATCAAGACAAAAATTGAGTATCAGAAATGAGAAATCAAAGGAATTGAAGACGGGTAAACAACTATGAGAGTGAGAATCTTACTAGGGGATAATCTGACGTTGGTAATGACGGAAATCAGCAACCCAACCCAACCCAAATACTTCGACACTTCCAGAGTATGGTAGAGCGCTCCAACAAAAGACCATTAATTTGTTTTTCTTTGTCTTTTATTTTTCTGTCAAAGCTCATGAACTTAAAAAGAGGGACTGTGTTGACTCTTGAAGAATTGAAATTACACAAATTCTAAAATGAGAGTTCAATCTCTATTAGACTGAATTTTATAATCCAGACTGATTACTTATATTTATTTACAATTTCACGGTGATCAATTAGACATTTTATAGAGATACCGTCTCATATAATATTTTTCGTAATTAGGGGTGTTCAAACCCAAATACCACATTGATTTGAATTCGAGAATCCGAATTGTCAATTATGTTACAATTCAGAAAATTGAATATTGGGGTTTTTTTTTATTTTTTAAAATTATATTTTTGTACACATAAATATTTAAGCCCATTTTATTTCTTTCTTTAATGAAAATTACTCTTTTTAGTTTGAAAAAAAATTATTTTAGGAATATGTTAGGATTTTTAAAAGTCTAATCTAACTATTATTGATTATTTATACAACTTAGTTGTAGTTAAGAATTGAAAATATTAGTATGTTCAGCAGGCTAAATACACTTTTTAATATGTATGAAGTATATGATATAACACATACAATTCCTTAAACTTATAGTAATAAAGTAATGAAAGTATGAGAATTGGGTCTCTCAATTGGAATTAAGTACTACTTTTACTATGTTCGATTTTAAACTAATTTTTTCCCTAGGTTGTGATAAAAAAAAAATTAATGAAATGGAAAAAAAAAAAAAAAAAAGCAAAGTCATAAGTCTTGATAGATTTTAAAGAGATGAAAACAGAAATTCCCTTGCATTGTAGATATGATGGGCCTCAATTTTTAGAACTAGTGTATTTCACCTTAAAATTCTTTTACTTCTATTCAGTTTCCATTGGTTCAACATCACTAAGAAGTTCAGACAAATCAATTGTATAATCTGTATTCTCCACACTGATTTGTAATCCTGCAGTGCAACAAACTTCTTGTGCGGCCATTGCTGCTGTAGCTAATGATGAGTCTTTCACAGAAAGGACAGTTTCGGATGGAATAATACTCACTTCATTGGATTCAAGACCTATATTTGTTGCATCATTAGACTTGACAGCATCTTCAGAATTTGCATCTGTAACATCTTTACATTGTATTGAACTGACAGTCACCTGATCAATCTTTTGCCGTTTCCTAGGAGACTCTGACGAGTCAATCAGACCCTCCGATTTTTCATCTCTTTTTAATAACTTCTCCTGCTGAAACTTATCGTCTAATAACTTCTCAGATTGCTCTTCAGCTTTGTCATCCGATAGCTTCTTGTCCTGTTCCATATCATCCGATACCTTCTCCTGTTTCTTTGAATTATCTGATATCATTACATGTTGCTCTTTATCTATGTCATCCAATAGCTTCTTGTCAGGTTCCTTATCATCCAATAGATCATCTGATAACTTCACATGTTGCTCTTCATCTATGTCATCCGACAGCTTCTTGTCGTGTTCCATATCATCCGATACCTTCTCCTGTTCCTTTGGATCATCTAATAACTTCACATGTTGCTCTTCATCTATGTCATCCGTTAGCTTCTTATCCTGTTCCTTATCATCCAATACCTTCTCCTGTATCTTCGTATAATCTGATAACTTCACATGTTGCTCTTCATCTAAATCATCCGGTAGCTTCTTGTCCTGTTCCTTCGGATCATCTGATAACTTCACATGTTGCTCTTCATCTACGTCATCCAATATCTTTTCCTCCCGTTCCTTATCATCTAATACCTTCTCCAATTTCTTCAGATCATCCAAAAAATTCTCCTGTTGCTCCATATCATCTAATTTCCCAATTGCACGTAACTGATCTTCATTTCGGGTGACATCCTCAGACAAAACCTTTTGTTGTTGATTTTCAATATTTTCCGTTGGATTCAAAGAAATATCAGCAGTCTGCCCTACTATAGAGCTAGAGTTCACCATAGGGATCGGATATTCGGTTCTCTTAACATCTTAGCATCAGGAGCAATATCATTTTCAGGGGTAACAGGAACAACACAACCTTCCTTAAACACAACACCTCTCAAACATACATTGTTGTCCCCAGCTCTAACATTTAGGAGATACCCTCCATCAAAATCATTCTCGATAATTCCTGTAACCATCTGCCCCACCATTTCATCATTGTTACAATCATCTTCGCCTTCTTCAACACGCTCTTTGAAACTCAATGGGATGTTTGTTGTGGGTGTGGTTGAACCCGATCTCTCCCCTTGTATAGCAGTAACTGGAGGTCTAGACTTCCTAGGACGGCCACGTTTCCTCTTCGGTGGCATCTCTGTTGATGATGCTGTGTTTGTACCTTGCTCCATCAGTTGCCTCAAACTGCACATCAAATCCAAGTTCTAGTACTAAGTTTAAGATGTTATGCAAATGATTGTAAACTACTACAGAAACCAGAAGTAGATTATGCTCTAATTTTCTAGAAAACAAAATATATCAACAGAAGGATTCAGATCAAAATATACTAATACATAAATTGGCAGTACATCTTGTTCTTTCTACATAAGGAAAAACATATTCGAGTGAAATCCCTTTTTTTTACTTGTCTGACGACACACAGATCAAGGACAATAACAATATTATTTGCTAGATTAGCCAAATTTCCATGCAGAAATTTGTGCTTTACATAGCCACTATTGAATTTCCTCTTACACTACACTGGCTCAGACTGCAATGAACAAGTTCTAAATAAAATGAACAGAAAGTTCACATGCCATACTAAAACATTCTTCAATAAACCACTCAAGAAACTAGTTTCAACAGGGTGATTCTAAATATGAAAATTATGTTTGACCGCAGCAGCTATAAATTAAAGAGTTCTAAATTTTAATTTTACTCAAGTTAAAAAGGACAATGCCCTAAGGTTGTGTTTGAGGACAAATATTTCATTTCAAATTATAGATTTTAATTATAAAATCATTAATGAAGAATTTGATTATAACAAGGTTTGAAACGTCATTTTCAAATCCTCATTTTATAATAATGGTGGAATTGATTCAAATTCAAATTTCAAATTTTTTATTTGCTAAACACTAAATTTGAGTCAAATTTATATTTTCAAATAAAATTATCACTTCTAAACATAGCATAAAAGAATTACATGTTCATGTTGTGTTTGCTAATGTTAGCTTTATTGCTAATGATTTTGAATATTTTATTTTCATTTGTAGAACGTAACAATGTACGTAGCTCACTAAGTCACTGACTTGTTAAACTGGCCTCAAAAGGGGTTAGTGATAGGGTTTGGTACGTTTGATGATGTGTCAAGGAACCAACTCAACTAAAAGTTTATGTTGATGGTTGAGGCTCCAGAATATGTTATATATTCTAACACATCTCCTTACACGAGATTTCACTGGGCTAGAAGTGTGGATGCGCATAGGCGCTGAATATTCCACTTTAAATGAGGGATAGTTGAGATTCGAACCTGTGACCTCTTGTCACGTTGGCTTCTGATACCATATCAAGAAATCAACTCAACCAAAAGTTTAAGCTAATGATTAAGCTAGGATATCTTATATATAACATAATGTAATTTTTTTTCTCATATTTCATAAATAGAACCTATCTTTCATATAAAAAAAAATTCAACTACTTGTTTTTAGACCTAAATTAAAATTACGAAAAAATGTTATAATATCGGACCTAATTATAAATTGTTATGTATTTGAACCGCCACTCAGTTTCGATCAAGAATGTAATTCAAGAAACTTGCACCAAGTTCTTTCGACTGAACCCTAATACTGTCACTGTAATTTCACTGAATTAACTGTTCATCTAAGAATGGATTCGCAGCGAATATTCTGACGGAATTCATAGGATAATCATGCATCATAAATTATAATACCACAAATTAAGCAAGATGAAATAATCCTATACAGATAAAATTTGTATGTAATGATACAATTGTATCAATGAAAATGATGAGAAATTGTTTTAGATTACTATTATATCCAAGAAGATCAATGTAAAATTGTTGTTAAATCTTGAATCAAGCAACAAATGATTTATTAATATGAATCAAAATCACAGTAGAGATTGCACAATACATACCTGGAAAATTAAAGTTGGCTTTACTTTTGCATTTGGTTTTGATAAATTGCTGTAAATTTTTGTTGAAAGAACAGTCACGAACGAAGGAACGCGCAAGGCAAGTTGCAATGGGATAAATCATAAAAACTATTCTTTTGGGTTTATCTATTAAAAGAAACTTATTCCCATTTACTTACACCTTTTGGGTTTTCCTTAATTAATAGATAAACCGTTATTTGCATAACTGCATTGCAACTTGCCTTGCGCGTTCCTTCGTTCGTGACTGTTCTTTCAACAAAAATTTACAGCAATTTAGCAATAAAATATTCAAAATCATTAGCAATAAAGCTAACATTAGCAAACACAACATGAACATGTAATTCTTTTATGCTATGTTTAGAAGTGATAATTTTATTTGAAAATATAAATTTGACTCAAATTTAGTGTTTAGCAAATAAAAAATTTGAAATTTGAATTTGAATCAATTCCACCATTATTATAAAATGAGGATTTGAAAATGACGTTTCAAACCTTGTTATAATCAAATTCTTCATTAATGATTTCATAATTAAAATCTATAATTTGAAATGAAATATTTGTCCTCAAACATAACCTTAGGGCATTGTCCTTTTTAACTTGAGTAAAATTAAAATTTAGAACTCTTTATTTATTTTATCATCAAATTGGACAATTATATGATTATATCTAAAATAATTTATTTTACAACTAAATTTTTTTTTAAAATATGAGTAATTCATTGATTTAATGGTTTCTAAATAAACTTCTTAATTTTAATAAATAAACCTCTTTCTTTCTTATTTCTAAAATATATATATATATATACTTCTAATTATGCAACTATTATTTTATTTGCCAAAAAAAAACAATGTTATAATGTTATTGGTATTTATATAATTCTATATTGAAATTGAAAAGTCTATAAATTACACCCAAAAAGATAATCGTTAGAATAATTCACGAGTTGATTTATCAAATAGAAATAATTAACATGATATGATCAAATATATTAATTAATTATAATCGATTTATCAAGTTGAAATAACCAGACCTATGATCAAACATATCAACGTAGATGGATTTACATGTTAACTTGTCATGATTGACTTAGATAGGACGAAATAGAATGAAAAACCAATCAATTAACTTAGATCGCTGGCAGCTAGATTGATTAGATAGATTGATCACATTAGCTTAAAATAACACACCCCATGGACAAACGAAGGTCAATTCAATCAGTGATGAAGATATATTATTAAGACAATCTAACAAACTTACATTGTGACATTAATAACATATTATTGTTGTAAATTGTAATTGTCTAATTGATATTAGATGAAGTCGATCAATTAACATGTTATGATCTATTAATTAACTTAGACGGAGTTGATTAGTTGAATTTGATGTCATAAAACTCATAACCTAACGACATCTATAAAACTTGATGTGAGGTTCCACCTTCTATATATCATTCCCATCATGGATAAACGCATGATCAATGACATTATGAGGCAACACGATGCGATTTTTTACCAAATTGGAACAGAATAATTGGAACATAATTGAACTGAATTAAATCATGGTTTAAATGAATTGAACTGAACCGATATCAACCAAATTAACCGGAATATCGGTTTAACTGAATTGAACCGAACCTATACCAACCAAAACTGAACTGAACAGAACTGAATCCCGGTTCAACTAAATTGAACTGAACCGATACCGACCAAAACCGACCGATTGTGACCGACCGATTCTGACCCGCATACCGATTGTGACCGACCGATTACCGATTTTGACCGCCCGGTTATGATCTGTATACCGATTACGACCTGCAAAAAACCGTTTTTGACCGACCGAATGTGACCTGTTTCCGGTAATGACCGGACCGATAAATACCGGACCCATACCGACCGACACCCGCCAAGGAAAAAAACCGGATTCGACCGGATACCGAATAAACCGACCGATACCGACCGGTACCGAAAGACTTATATGACCTGCTTTTGACCGACCGTTTTTTACCGAACCTGTTTTTGACCGACCTGTTTCCGACCTTTTAACCCGTTTTTACAGCCCTAACAAAAACAAAGAGTTCAACAAAAACGTGTAGGTTCCAATCAGAATTGTACAAAGTAGGTTTAAAGTGAGTTTAAAAAATTGATTATGAGTTGATTTATTGATCGGATTTAGGTCTTGGGTAGGTTTCAGTTTAATTTGAGTTTGAAGACCTTGAACTCAAACCTAAAGTCTTTTAATTTTTTTGAACCAAGAAACAGACTTGGTCCACATTTAATCTCAAAAAATAGAACTTAAATTTTTAAGTTAGAGTTTGAGACGAGTCCAATAAAATAGGTTATAAGTCTATAACCACCCCAGTTCAAAAAAATAAAATTAAAGTGCTTCACTAATGAAACTAAATGAACGAGCAAGTTCCCACATAGTCATAGACACTTAGAAATTGTTATATTCACCGCCCACCCTTCACGAATGGCATGTAAAATTTCATACATATGCTTGCTCACATGGGTATATGAATCAAAATCATCCTCAATATTCACTATCTCATGAATACAACACTATGCAACTATCTTTATCGTACTCACCCTATTCCCCATGCCCGATACACGAATTGTATGCATCACATTGTTAGAGTATATAAAATTATATAACATGTCAAGGAACCAACTCAACCAACAATTTAAACTGATGGTTGAGGTCTCAGGGTATGTTATATACTCTAAATTTTTAGCCTATTGTTAAAATTGTTGTGAGCTTAATTCTACATATATTACAATTTCTTGGAGTAGGCTGAGTCATAACCGACCTTTGTTTACGAATAGCTTCACCCTTGATTGCTTGCTAGCTAATCTTATCCTTTAATTAGTATAAAGAACAATATTAAAGACTTGTCCTAAGGTAGCTTTTACTTTACTTTGAATTGACTTAGGTTGTTGCAAAACTCAAATTATGGAAAATAATTGAATTAAGACTTTTATGTTATTCTTGTAAATATGGTTTTTGCTTGAGTTTGAATCCAAAACTTTACATTGAACCCAATAACCCGGGTATTTGAGTGTTGATAGTGCAAACATCTAATATATCATGAATGAGTAGAGTGAGTTTTTCCTGGATTTACACACATGATTAGGTGATGATGCCTTGGAGAGTTTTGTAGAGTGATTCTGTCACTAGATAAGCCCATTTTATCCTATATTCTTTGTTCTAGGTTTAATTTGTACCCATGTAATTATAATTTGACTTTGCATATCGAATAAAGTTTAAGAAAAAAAATATGGTCATACAGGAAAATACCCTCTAAAATTGGGATTATTCATAGTTAATCAATAGGTGGGATTATTGTAGAAAAATCATGAAAAACTTGGATTATTCTAAGTAATTTATTCTTTTTTTATTTTGAGATTGTCTCAATAAAAGACGATATCTCAACAGAACTAGTTGAGCACTTAAGCTTGACTAGAGTTTGTGTGAGCCTAGCTAACGGCTTACAATTTATAAATTGGCTAGTGACGTTGTTTGGATTATTTTTGTTATTTGAGATGGATACTACAGGAGGGAGTGAGGTTGAATTGTTGTATAAGCTAGTTATAGCGTTTATAGCGTTTTTTAAATCTTTTGCGAAATTAAAGACTTGAACTTGTAAAATATAAATGAATGAGACACAATATTTTACTTGGAAACCTTCTAAGCCTAAATAGAAGGAAAAATCACGACCCCTCGAGATTTCAAATTCTCTACTATGTTTTAGACAATTTATTACAATTACATAAAACAAACACGAAACTAGACCAACTTTTCTTTCTCTTTCTCTTGCTTCACACAAAGCTTCTCTCTTCTCTCAGCTTCACTCTAGCTATCACGAGTCACTAGCCTCCTATTAAGTTCCTCTCCAAACTTAATGCCCCTGGGAACAGTCCCTTATTCCCAGTCTCTCAGCTTCGAGCAAGCTAACACGAGATAAAGCCATCTTGAACTTAACTCTAAGTTCTCAGCTTTCTTTTGTGGATTCACTTAAATCCCTCTTCTCCAAATTCCCTCTTCTCCAAATTACAAGAGTTCACTCAAACTCTCTTCTCCAAATTCTCTTTTCTCCAAATTACAAGAGTTCACTCAAATCTCTAGACTTCTCTCGAAATACAAACTCATCGTTGGATGAGCATGAAACTCTACGCTTGATGAAACTTTAGAACATATTAATATACTTGTGAAACGGAACATTTCATTACATGACAGGAACTTTAGGAATAGATCACTTCAATTATGTATTTAGGATATTACGTGAAACTCAATATTTATGAAATCCATCCTTTAATGAAGTAAACACTCTTGAGGAGTGAATACCCCATGGTGGAGTTGTGGAGACTCACATTCTAATTGATTAAAGGAAATCTTTATATAAAAATAAGAAAAGCTATTTTTGGCAAATTAGCTTCCCACTAATTCCCATTAGTTATATAACTTCCATGACAATTTAGTTTAGAAAAGTGGAAATATAATGTTGGTTAATTAATTCCCTTCAACACTCATTTTCCTATGTTTAAGGGTGGTGCTTATGACTTTTACTTTTTCAATAACCGCTTTTCCTAATTTAATTTACGTAAAACATAATTTTGTTTTATAAAAAATTCTTTTCAAATAATCCAATTTTATGTAACAACATTTAATAAAAACATATTTTGAAAATATATATTTTTTCTTATAAAACAATTAGATAAAATAGTATTTAAAAAATGAGATATTTTCTCCTAAAAAATAGCAAACTTAAATTAAAATATCTCCATTAAACAAGTCCCACGCGTTTTCTCTAGTGGAGTAAAACTCTTCTATTTTCATTCCACTTTTTAAGAAATTATTTTACTAAAGGAGTTGATTATTTTAAACAAAAACCTCTTAGTAAAACATGGAGTAAAAATCTCCTATTTTCACCCTATTTTTTGAGGGACAGTTATTCTAAAGGCATTAATTATTTCAAATAAAAAACCTCTTAATAAAATGTGATCTACTTATAGCAAATTTTATCCTTTTAACTTCTTATTTAAAATAATCATTTTAATAATAAATAAATTATTAAAGAAATGATTTTTATCATTTTATACCTTATTGTGTTTTACGTAGAGCTGTTAGCCATATATTCATTAGGGTGTTCCTAAACTGACTTATACTCGTTCTATTAGGGACAGTGACATGTTCTTAAACTGACTCGTTCCTAAACTTACTTGTTCCTGGACAGACTCTTGTTCCTTCACGTGTATTAACATATTCTATGTTTCATCATACTTACATGAAGCCTAGTACACTCATACTTGAATCTTCATGTCTCTGGTGATTGGCTTCGGCTCCGAAGCTTTTCTTCAGAATTTCTCAGTTTGACTTTAAGCTTTCAGACTTGATTTCTGGGAACATTGCATTGTTTCTGACTTATCAACACGAAACAACAAACTATCATTTGGAAACTTTAGATCTCCTATCTACCCTTTAACATCCTCAGCAGATTTCAGTTTTTCTAGATATCACATATAATCACAACTTCCTTGACCAAGTCTTTACGTACTCTCATCAACGATCCTACTTGATCGGATATCTTTCCTGTACGATCTCTTAAAAACAAACTGTTCATTGATTTTGTTGTATGCTTTAAAATAACTCTTCAATTAGTTATTGATGTTCTTGAGAACTTTCATATTCATAACTTATAACTTGTTCATGCACATCTTAACACATATTAGTTTGATAATCATCATTTGTTTATTATCATCAAAATCAATCATAACTCAACAATTTTAACATAGATGACCTATTTTTCTCAAGCAATGTTGAAAAATATGGCTGGTTGTAACTTGTAAGTCTTATTGACTAAATAAATTAAGAAAGCAAAGTTTACATGCAGCATTAAAAGTAACAACGTATGATGTATTTAGGCATGAAGCATGATGTGATCAAATTAGCGGTTAATTCACATCATCCTCTAATTGGCGAATGTATTTAATAAAATAACATCCCGCTAACGAACCTTAGCTTATTGGGATGCTTCATGATGATATTATCTAAAAATATTTAAATTGCATAGTAGGAAATATATATTTAGTTTGAAGTTATATAAGTATTACTTATATCATCTATATTAAATTAGTATTAAACTAAATAGTGTCCTTACGAATATACGACTTTATTAAATTTTTCGACATATTTGAATAATTTAAGAAATTAAAACTTTAAGAAATAACTTTTATATTATATTTATATTTCATTTCACTCTAAATAGTTGTATACATTACATGCATTGTATAATTTGTATTATATTTTACATCGTGCGTGCAGATAATTTTGAAAATTTAGTTCATGACAAATAAATCACAAAAAAAATAATTATATATTTAATATAATTTTTTATATATATACACTTTTATTTGTTGATATCGAATAAAAGGGAAAATGGTTCGTGCTTGGAGTATACAATACAAAATTATGAGTTTTTTAAATAAAGGAAATTCCACATGGTAGCATCACTTTCATGAAACGCTAGTTTTAGCACTTTTGCAAGATTTTTCCTCATGGTAGCATCCAATTTATGTCTTATCTAACTGTCGCAGCATTTTCCATTAAATTCTTGTCAATTTTCGTTTAATTCACTATTTTGACGTTCGTTTTGGTTCTTGTCTTTATAATTTGCCCTAAAAATTTGAGAGCATTGATAAATTAAACGGTGATTTAAACGTCAAAATGGTGAATTAAATATTTGAGAGAATAAAAATGGTTTAGGGAAAATTATAAGGACAACAACTAATACTTAATAAGGGTGGAAACGTCAAAATGGTAAATTAAACGGAAATTGACAAGAATTTAGTAGAAAATATTACGATAGTTAGATAAGGCATAAAATGAATGCTACCATGTGGAAAAATCTTACAAAAGTACTACTACTAACGTTTCGTTAAAGTTCGATGCTACCATGTAGAATTTCCCTTTATTTAAAAACTAACATACCAATTTATGCTAACAAAAATAAATATCATATTAATTTTTATAAAGTATTACAACTATTAACAATACACTTGAAAATCAAAGTTAACATAAAAATATGTAAAATTATTTTATAAAAGTTTAAACAAAAATTAATAATTTTTGTCATAAAAAAATGTAAGTGACTTACATAAAGATAGTCAAAAAAACATATTAAAATTAAGAATTGCATTTAAGTAACCAATAATATAAATAATAATTTTTTATTTATAATTTTGTTTTGAATATCTTGAGAGTTAAAAAATTGACTGTACTAGTCAAATAATAAAAATTGCGCATAATCCCATCCATGACCATGAGTAGCACAATGACTAAAGTCATTTGTCTCTTCAAGCTTTTGAAAGTGACCTCCAAATTAGAACAATATGTGTGTGTCACAATTCAATTTTTTTTGGCGTTCTTTAAACAGTCAAAAAAATGTATTATAATAAATGAGTTTTAAACCAACAGAAGTACTAACTTATGAATTAAAATAAAAAAACTAATAGGAGTAGTTTTTTCAATTAACTTTTGATGTTTTACTCTCTTTAATAAGCAGAAAACAACCAACTGCAAACAATTAAATTTACCAAACACATCCATAACAATGGACTTAAATAACTAGCTTAAGCAGTTGACTCAAATAGTTGGCTTTTACCTTTTTGGGAGAAAAAATTTTTAGTTTATAACACAATTTTCACAATCTTTCTCCTTTTTTGTCCTTTAATTATTTAAGGAAAAATTAAAATTAATAATCCAACCTTTCACCAATCCAGTGTGAATAATTACAATTTTAAATTATATTTTAAATAATTCAACATTTGTCTTTAGTTGCTGTCAGCATAATAAAAGGGTATGTTGATAGCAAACGAAGGGTAAAGATTGGATTATTATAAAATAAAAGGGCGTATTGATATTAATCTAAAGGCAAAGATTGGATTATTAAAAATAATCCAAAAACGAGATTATTCACAACGAATGATTGAAAAATTAAATTATTAATATCAATTTTTCTATTATTTAGTCCTATTATTTTCACTTCTCCATGAAAAAGCAACAAGAATCAAAATTTAAAAAAATAATTTTGAGAACAGAATGATAATTTTGGGACCAAAAGTTGCATCATGAAGATAAAAAGAAAACATTATATAGACCATTATTGGTGCTTGTAGTGTATTCATTCAAATGTCAACGCCCAACATAATCAATTCCAAAACGTCAATTGTCTCAATTATTAAATATTTTTTATTTTGGCCTTTTGGGTATGTTCATATGGTGGGGTGAGCAATTACCAAAATATATTAGTGCATGCCAATCATGTATAGTTGTCAATTGAAGTGCATGGATGAGACCTAGCTCATGCATATTGCTAACAATTGTTTGATAGTATATACCTAGCTGGTGTTTATGTTCGAAATTGGGATCCATGATCCATACCTATCTAGAGTCGAATTTAGGAAAAATTTAAAGCATAAAAGCCTTAAAAGAATGCCCAAATGTATAATTATAACAGTTGAATATTCACCCTCTGAATAACGGTGACATCAAACTAACGATATTATCATACTTTCCATCATGCGCAAATAAAAATAGTAACTATAAACTATTTTACCAACTAAAATAATGTGATGTTTGTACGTTTTGACAATATGACAAACAATGCATTTAATATACAATTTCTCTTCAAATGAGAAGCTCACAACTCAATAAAAAAGTTGATACACATTATTTAATGTATACTACGAGATAAAGAGAGAAAGAAAACTAAAAGGTAGAAGTAGTAAAAAGTCATAATCTCTCTAATGGCCAGAACATAGGGCAAATTGTAATATATATATATATATATATATATATATATATATATATATTTCATTACCCCAACGAACAATCCATATACAACCTTTTATAAATCATTTAAGTACGTTATAAGTGCCATTATACCTAGATATTGAAGATTAGCATTTTACTCTCTCAAACATTCATTAAAGCTTTTTTTTTTTTTTTTTTTTCAAAAAATCCTCCTTTCATAAAAAAGCTGTAATTTTATTATATTATTTCTATCATTTTATTAGTTTGAAAAGCAAAATTATTTAGTCTCTTTCCATTAAAAATTGTCTAGCCCAATTCTAAATTAACAATAATAAAACGACCACATAACTAAAAGTAATAAAAAATTATCATGTGAGCAACTCAAGCTAATTGTTGCAAGCACGTTAGTATATGAAAATAAAACAGCTAGCTGAGGAGATGTCATATATTAGGGCTGGCAAAAGCTGACCCGACCTGCTAACCTGATCTGAAACCGACCTGAAATTAGCGGGTTTGGGTTTAGATTTTTGACCCAATTAATTAAATGGGTCAACCCGACCTAATCTGTTTATTAAATGGGTTAGGTTCAGGTTGAATAATTAAACCCGAAAAAAACCTGTTTAACCCATTTATTAAATGGGTCAATCAGGTCAGGTCGACCCATATTTAACCCATTTATTTACCCATTGAAAATTTTAAAAAAAGTCATAAAGAAATAAAGAATAAAGAATAAAGAGTAAAGAAATAAAGAATAAAGAATAAAAAAAGTCATTTACCCATATTATATGAGTCATATACTGATATACTCATATGAGTCGTGGCAAAACCCTAAATTCCTCTCCTTCCCTCTTCCTCAATTCCTCTTCTCTGTGGCGCCATTTAACCCATATTTGTGGCGCCTTCTTCCTCAATTCCTCTCCACTCTCCAGTCTCCTGCTTCTCTGTGCGACTTCGGAGTGCGACTTCGGAGTGCGCCTTCTCCTTCCCTCTTCTCTGTGGCGGCACCAAGCTTAGAATTATTTCTTTGTTTTCCCATTGAAATTTGAAAATCATATAGACGGAAACCCTAAAATTATTTCGCCTTCCTCTGTTCCTCATTCATTCCTCTTCAGTCTTCTCTGTGCGCAGCGCCTTCCTCATTCCTCTTCTCTCATTTCTCTGTGCGAGTGTGCGCCTTCCTCTTCTCTCAGTTCTTTTGACTACTGGCTGCCTGCCTTTGCAAGTAGTAGAAAATCAAAGAAAATGCCGCTGGCTGCCTTTGCAAGTATGTATTTACTTCTATTGACTACTCAAATCTTTCGTTTAAGTTAGTTATAAATCTGTGCAATGTAAAGATAATAATAATGTTCTTACACTTACTGGTAGCTAATGGATTGTGAGGACAAGGAAGGAGAAGAGAAAATGTAGGAAATGCTTAAAAGAGAGTGGTAAAGCATTGTGGGGTCAATAGGAAATAAATTTTATGGATTGCATAAATCCGACTTCAAAGCCCCTCCTAAGCATAAGCCATTTTAATGGCATTGCACATTGGGGTAGTGAAATATTGTTGTAAAATTTTAGAAATTAGTTTTCCGTGAAAGCTTTTTATTTTAAAATGCAAATGAGGATTAGTTTTCTTTTACTTGGAGAAAATGGAGAATGTTATGGATGAAAGACCGAAAGGAAATTGGTTTTCTTCCAATACTCAAGGAAAATGTTTGCAAATAGATGTAAACCCTTTTCCAACCAAGCTTTTCAACTTCAATCTCTTGTCAAAAAAGGGAAAATAGAGAATTAGTTTTTCCAAATTTTCTTTTCTCTCAAACCAAACACCCAAAAGACCACAAGTTGTTTAATACTTGATCTTATATGGAATCCATTTTCTTTCATATACTTATGCTTGCGATGCTACCTGTAGCCTTTCTGGTGAACTTTCAACTTTTACTTCCCTTTCTTGCCCAACTTTTCCCCCTTTTTTTTCCCATGATGCTATTGGATTGTGTGAAGTTCAAATGGTCTTTGTACAAAATATTATTTATTAATGAATTTCTGTTTCTATGCGCTGCATTAAAATTATATGGCTGCAGCGCCTTTCCTGACTGCAGTCGGTGGATTAGTTACTGGTCTTATTGCTGCTTGGGTCCGGGAAGAATATGTCCCTCATAGGTTTAAGGAACGTCGAAGTAATCTGGAAAACCTGAAGACAAAGATTGCAGAAGCAAGAGAGATGCTTAATAGATTGCAAGCACAAGCAAATGGGACAACTTTTCTTCTAACTGATGTGAAAGATTGGATGAGAGAAGCTGAAGATTCCCTCAACAAAGTAGATATAGAAAATCTTAGAAGAAGCATAGATGGTAGATGTATGAATGGCTTCTTGCCCGACTGTTGTCGTCGATGTGCTGCAAGCGCAGCCATTGAACGAGAAATCAGTATATTTGATCAGTTAATTGAAAAGAATAGGTGTGTTAGAATGAAGCCTGTTGTGAGGGGATATCAACGAGCTTGTAATGAAACTGTGGTGAGAACTAGAAATATTGATATTGAGAACATATGGAAGAGCCTAACCCAAAAACAAAACGTTAAAGTATTATGCATTCATGGCATAGCTGGTGTTGGCAAGACAGCTGTTGCAGAAGCTATATATAACCAAGCTTTGTATGAGTGTAATTCATTTGATTATGTTATATGGGTAGCTGCTGAATTTGGTGTTCAGCTCAAGATTCTTCAAGAGCAGGTTGCTAGGAGCTTAAATATAACGCTCCCTGACACTAGTGATGATGCAAGTAGAGCTTTAAAACTGCGTGATGAGTTTGTGCTACGGAAGAAATGTTTGGTGATTCTTGATTTTTTATGGGATGATTATTCTCTTCAAGAGATTGGAATTCCAGAGTCTGATAATGGGGAAGTGGTATGCAAGGTCATCCTTACTTCTAGATCTCGATTTGCGTGCCCAAGAATTGTGAAAAATGAGTACTATGAAATAAAACCACTCTCTAGCGTTGATACTTTGGCTTTTTTAAAGAGGACTGTTGGTGACAGCCTTTTCCTTGTAGATAGCGAGATTCAGGAAAAAGCAATAGAAGATTGTGCAGGATTGCCATTAGCAGTTCTCATATTGGGAATGCATTTGAGAGAAGTACAGGGTCAAAGCTTGGATGAAATTAGTATTGCACTTCAAGAAAGGTTGAGTAGCCGGGCTAGATCAACACCATCTACTGCAATGCAGTTTGAACGCTTGGAATACAGTTATAAGAGACTGGAGGAGAAATACCAACAATGTTTCTTGTACTGTGCCTTGTACCCAAAAGGTATTCCAATTGAAGCAAAGCAGCTGATAGATTATTGGATCTGGGAAGGTCTATTGGATATATATGTTGAGTCATTAGAAGAAAAGAGGAAATTGGGGATGAAAGTTTTGAAAGAACTCAAAGATGCTCGTCTCTTGGAGGCTGTTGATTCAAATGGCTCTCAAGAGTGGGTCAAGATGCTTGGCTTATTGCACGATATGGCAGTAAATATTATAAGCAAACAAGATAATGACTTCTTCATCAATGCAGGTGATAATCTTTTGGTCTTACCCACAATTGATGATCAGTGTGGAAAGATCAAACGAGCATCATTTATGCACAATCAACTTAAAGCACCCTCAAAAAAGCCTAATTTTCCAAACTTGTCTACATTGCTACTCCAATATAACCCACTTGATTGGTTTTCACTTGATTTTTTCACTGGTATGCCAAAGCTTAAAGTCTTAGACCTATCTTACACTCATGTTTCATTCCTTCCACCATCAGCTTGTACCTTGAAACTTCTCCAAGTACTTCTTTTACGTCATTGCCCTAGTCTGAAACACCTGCCTGATTTGTCTAACCTAGAGGAACTTATTGTACTTGATTTGTTTGGAACCCCTCTTGAAAACTTACCTGCTGGGATGCAGAGGTTGAAAAAATTAAAGCGCCTTGATCTTTCACACTCTAAGTTGACTAAATTCCCTGCTGAATTGGTTGGTTCATTACCATGTTTGCAAGAATTGTTAATCGTTATGGATGATGCAAAGGGTTGTTACTGGAGATCAAAGCAAGTGATAAGTTCATTTTCCAGAGATGCTTGTGTTGAGGAGCTTGCGTGCTTAGAAGGTTTAACCATTCTTGAACTCAACTTCTTCAATGTAACCATGTTCAACGACTATATGAATGCATTTGTAAGGGCAAGAAGACACCATTGTTCCCCTAGTTTTAAATATTATGTTGGTGGTTTCTGCACCAATGGAAACGTCAGTAGGAACAGCATAGTTTTGATTGATGATTACCGTGTTAATCAACTACCAGAAGGCACCTTAGAGCTGTATTTAACAATGCACAGCCAAAGTCTGAAGACGCTTAAGGAAACTGGTATTAGGTTTCAGAATTTGAAGGTCCTCAATGTGTTTGACTACAGTGGGTTAGAATATCTTTTCTCTTTTGAGATGTTGAATTGTCTCTGTAACCTTGAAAAGATATCTGTTAGGCAGTGCTGGTCAATGAAAGCGTTAATAAGGCCTGTTGTGGATGCCCATCTTGATACAACCATAACTCTATCTTACCATCTTCCACGGCTGCTGGAGTTAGTATTAATCGATCTCCCTCAGCTAAATTCCATATGTTCTGAGAAGCAACTTGATTGGCCTGTCTTTCATAGTTTCTCTGTTTGGAACTGTGAGAAACTAACAGAGTTGCCTCTTATTGTTAGTCAAACTGGAGAATTTAGAATTTCCAAGAAAATTAAAATTAGAGGGAATCGCTTCTGGTTCAAGGATGTGGAGCGGGAAGAGACACATTCCTCAAATTATGAATTTGAAGAAGCAGTCCTACCGGAAAATCTAGTATCTTTTGTCAGGTACACCATTTATACTTTCTTTGGAGTCACCATAAAGAAAATGCAATAATTATTATGTTTTCCTCTCGGCAAGGTCAAATAATTTGGTTTGGTGAATGGATTATTGGTTGGTTTTTGGTTGGTTAAAATAGCTAAAAAGACTTTTGTAAGCCAACTGAAAACCTGATCATTAGGCGAAAACCAAAAAATACAATGAGTTGTTTGCTTCATTGGCTATTGACTTTTTGACCCACATTTTTATAAATAAGCGGCCAACAACCAACAAATTATTTTGACCAAAAATTTCCAAAATGGATGTTGCTTAACAATAGCAACAAATTATGAAACAGCTCAACAACAAAAGAACTTTCCGAAAGAAAAACTAATATGTTTTGATGATGCAGTGTGAAGACGGAGAAATTAAGTACTGAATCAACGACTAGTAGTGGTGAAACAAAAGTTTTTAGGATTTTCAAAAGGAAGAAAGCTGAAAAGACTAGTAAGAACCCTTCTGTTCGGAAGTTAGAAATTATTGTTCATGTTCTATAGAAGTATTTTAGTATATGTATTAAAAGAAATAAACAAGAAAGCATTGAATCTAATAGAGCAAGATTACAATTCTATATGCAGGAGCTGCCACTATTTTGGCAAATGATGATATAAATGCAAGCCCTTCCCATTCCCCGAGCCATAGCTACATTACTCGGCGCCTAGAAGCTACCTCCACATTTATAAAACGAGTACATGCAAATGTAAGAGATTTGTTTACTCGCCAACAAAATGGCTATGCTAGTCCTTCAAATGGAGCAAGCTCCGTCTCAATGATCACACCAACCAATTCACGAATATTTCTCCATTTTACCTTACTTTAGAAACAGCTCCTTTGAAATAGTGATATGGCCAAATGCTTTGCAGTTGGTTCGTATCTATTTCCTTGTTTTTTGGCGGGAAATTCAAGGCTCGGCCCTACCTAGGCCATGGCTTAGGTCATTTTACCAAAAACCTTATGTTGAATTGCGTAACACATAACACAAAAGAATGACAAACGAGTTGGTTCAGCACAGAAGCTGAACCAACATTTTGGATTCGCCACTGGTTTCAGGTCTGTGCTTCTGCGTCCGTGGTTTGTTCGTTCTCTCCTGCACTCTAAACTCTGTCTGCTGTTTCTTTTGGTTCTGGAATATGTCTTTTTGGTTGGATATCTCTTGTTAGGATTTAATATGTGACTTGGAGCTGTGATCATGGTTAATTTCGGTTTCCAAGGGAGAAGGAATTTAGATTTTGTGGTACTGTTAGTGATTCTTTTGTGGGTGTTCTATCATTAAGGGATGCTTCCTACTCCAATTGTGGTCTTGATGTGTCTTTTGATCCACTTCAGCTTCTCTTTTACCCCTTTCCTTGTTTTCTGTTTGAAACCATTTTTCAAATAGGTAATTTATTGTTGGATGATGGTTAAGCTGACAAGCTAGCATCATAATTGTATTGTGTCAAAACAAACAGTATTTTATTGCATTGTATCCAATACATTGTATGGGATGAGATGTAAGAACTTTCTAATTTGTGAAATCGATTTTCTGCACGAGACCTGTGAAAAACAAGGAGCTTCAAGTGTTAGAGTATATAATATATTTTGGGACCTCAACCATCAGTTTAAGCTTTTGGTTGAGTTAGTTTCTTGACATGGTATCAAAGCTAACGTGACAACAGGTCACAGGTTTGAATCTCAACCATCCCTCATTTAAAGTGGATTATTTAGCTCTAGGTATAAGGACGGAGGGCCTGTGCTGTATCCAAATTTCTAGCCCAATGGGCTCTCGTGTGAGGGGTTGTGTTAGAATATATAACATATTCTGAGACCTCAACAATCAACTTAAGTTTTTGGTTGAATTGGTTCCTTGACCGTTAGCCTCAGTGTTATCATTAGTTTGGTTTATTTTGAGTTATCCAATAGTAGAATAATGTTGAGCAGATGGATAATAGTTGAAAATTATTTTTAACAAAATTTCCTAAAATAAAATAGTACTCCTATATTCTAATTTTAAAATAAAAATGCATTGTTAAAGTTGAACGATGAATAACTGAATATTGCCAGCTATCTGCATGTGAGTTCATCAAAACAACGTTTGGATCGGTTTATTCTATTATTAGTTATGCATAACTCAGACATGCAGTGTAGTTGGGAATTTAAATACCACATTGTATTCATACCCGTGAACTTATTATCATTGAGCGACACTTGAACCGATGGGTCAAGACATGACTTGAAATCGGATAGATGACAAATAAACAATAAACTGATAAGGAACAAATTCAACCAAAAGCTTAAGCTTATGATTGAAGGCTTGAGGCCATATTATATGTTATATACTCTAACACGCCCTCTCATGCCCCTCTCATGCGAGAGCCCTTGAGTTAAAAGTGTGAATGCAACACAAACTCTCTTTATATTTGGTCAGAAATATTCCACTTGAATTTGAGGGGTAATTAAGATTTAAACCCGTGACCATGGTCACATTGTCTTCTCATGTCATGTTGAAGAATCAAGTCAACCAAAAGCTTAATTATTTTTGTTTGCATGTTCTTAGCCTTCTCAATGATATCAGAATATAATTATTGATTTCATGTCAGAATATCAAATTAACTTAACTCCAGTATGGTAATTATAAAACAAACTAAGCCTTCACGTTTTGCCAACTTTCTTTCTAGCATTATTCATTAGAAACTACTGTTTCCAGATACTTTTTCTCATTCAGTTTAGGAATTGTCTTTACTTTGCATTTTAGATTTTAGAAACAGAAGCTTAAATAATGACAGGTAAGTTGTAGCCACCATTTTTTATCTCCATTGTTTTAAGTTTTGCTTTATTTTGATGAAATTTTATTTCTGAATTTTGAAGCAGATTCTCATTTCTGGGTTAAATTTTATAGCTATTTTATATCTACCCAATGAAATAGGTGAAGGCTGAAGTGTAATCTGGGATACCAAGAAGGTATTTTTACATTTGACTTATCTCTCATATATATATGTTTGATTTATTTCATATTCTTGAACTGAACACTTGTGATTTTCACTAATTTTGGAGGACTAGCAATATTAAAACCCTAGACACAAAAAATGGGAAAAAAAATATGATAAGTCAAAAATAGTATAGACAGAAGAATCATGGGTTATTCTAGTGATGAAATATTTTCCTTTACGATTTATGATAAGTGTTTGATTCTCACGACTTACAAGAAGATTAATTCCCTCTCCCCCTCTTGCCCGTAGGAGTCAGCAACATGATCCAAAACAAATCAGCGTAAAAGATAGTCAGTTCCAAAGATAATCAAAATTAGGCTAACAAATTCCCAAACTTAGATGAAACTTTTATAATCAAGTCATAATATAAATTTTCTGCATTTGGCTGGAATTCTATTTTTCTATAGAAGCAGACTTTGCTGTCAATTTGTGTTAATTACTTTCTCTTCTTATATGAAACATATTTCTTTAGTCCAGTTGTTTCCGGGTGCATTTCTACACTTGGTTGTCCATGTTTCATCGGCGTGGCTCGTGACACAAGTTTAACTTTGGCTATTACCTATGGACTACTGTATATGCTGAAGTTTCATGTCACAGTATCATCAGAGCTGAGGTGCTTACTTAAGGAATTTCATGCGGCAGTTCAGAGAAGCGGAGTATTTTTAAAGCCATGTTGGGTACTTTACTTCCTTGTTTCTCTAATTTTTAGATATAAAGACCTATGTTACTTTGACTTGGATACTGATGCCAGATACTGGTACATATTCAATTGTCGGATACGTCTAAATATTTTATTTTACGCCTAAAATAAAGTGCCTAAGTGCCATACCAATGTCCGAGCATCACGGATCGGACGCGGGTATGTGAAGCAAAATGAAGAGTTCGAGTAACATAGACATAGACATTATTTATAGGCTTATAGCAAAATAGACTATCATGGGCAGAAACAATCTCTTTGTCGTTACAAGGGAAATAATCTATCCAACCAACCGTTCAAACCCTGGTGTTCACTTTGATGTCGATGATGATAAAACGAGACTGCAACATTGTGATGTTTACTCCGTCCTTTCCTTTTGCAGCATCGGACATTATCACTCTTGGAGCTGCTATTTTCGGACTGTTGACATCTATTGCAGGCTCATCAGCTTGCATTTATAATTCTTATCGAACGAGTAGAATCAATTTGTCGATTCTGAAAGTAAAAGTGCACAACTTGGAAATTTTGATTGAAGGACTTCAACAGAAACTAAATAGTTTTGATGTGATTAAGCCCGATCCTCGTCCATGGATCCGTGAAGCTAGAAAATTTTTAGATGGAGTGAATGTCCCGGACTTGGAAAACCGTCTGAACGATAATGTTTGCTACCGCTATGGTGCTGTCAAGTCAATTGAAGATAAGCTTCAAGAACTCGATGTTTTATTGGAGAATGTCAAACAAATCAATCAACAAATTAAGATCAAAGGGTCTAAACAGCCAGAGGTTAGCCTTGTCGGTTGTGCTCGAGAAGACATACAACAGAAGATTTGGGAGCTGGTTAAAAATGTGGAAGCCAATGGAACTGTGTGTATTCATGGAATAGCCGGTGTTGGAAAGTCCGCTCTAGCGGCAGCCATCCATAACAAAGTGCTTATAGAGTTGGCGGGTTTCGAGAGTATCGTTTGGGTGAATGTCGAGTATGGATTGGGACTCAAACATGTTCAAGAAGAGCTTGCAAGCAAGTTACATGTAGACCTTTCGGGAATTACAGATAATGTCGAAAGGTCTAAGGCGCTGCGGAGTGCACTGGTGCAAATGGGGAGGTTTCTGCTGGTATTAGATTCTATGTGGCAACCCTTTTCATTGCACGATATTGGAATCCCAGAACCTGATGCAGGTTCAAAGCTGATAGTGATTTCAAGGAATTTTTCCGTCTGTAGAAAGATTACGAGAAAAATCAAACGCAAAGAAATATTCGAAATAAAACCACTTTGCGAAGCTGAGGCTTGGGAGCTGTTTGAGAGTGAAGTGGGGACTAATATAATGCATTTAGAAAGCGAGACTCTTCGTATTGCACGAACTGTGATACACAATCTCGATGGCCTTCCATTGGCGATCAAAATGTTAGCCGAAAATCTCAGTGAAATTCATGATGATTACAGTAGTCGAATCAATGCTGCTTGGCGAGAAGAGTTATTTGCATTGAGCCGATCATCATATATTCTCGGTAACAAAAGCCAAGAGTTATATGATTGTTTCAAGGGTAACAAAAAGCAAATTATATGGTGAATCATGTTACACTGGTCCAGCCCACCTTATACTAATGTCCTAAATTTGCCCCTATTAGCATGGTGAAGGGGAGTGTAATTGTATAGGGTTGCCACCTTCTGAGAATCAATAAATCCTAACTTTATCACTACATGAAAAATGAAAACATTGCAGAGGATGCTATGTTCTTTCCATAAGATTACGATTCTAAAATTACAGAAGAACAAACTCCGTGTAAAAGATGAAGTTAAGTTGATGAAAGGGTCCAATATAGATCAGATTTCAAACATTAATGGAGTCTCCTTATAACATTTACAGAGGCACAATGAACACATCAGCACTTGGTAATCCACACCTTGCATGCAGTAAATCAATCGGTAATCTGCCTAATGAATTGATAAAGTGAAATCATATAGAGTACTGAGCCTATGGGATAAACTACAAGATTTAACACTCAATATACAGTTGTAAAATCACAGCATAAAAACAATGATTTCAAAATCAAGTTCCATTACATGTGCAAAAGACTTTAGTTTGTTGAGCAGATACCTATAAGCTTAAATCTTCAAGATAGATTTCTCCGTCATATACTGAATATGCCGATCCAATTCACATGATTGGTGATCATGTATTCACTCCAAGCAAGAAACAATTACTGTAAGAAGGCATATTTGTTGAAGGCCCATAGTTCCGCACAGGAGAACGAAAAGGATTGGGAGTGACAGGATGAGTGATATGCAGGCCAGCAGAACGAAGAACTTGCTTAGCATTTGTGCATGAAACCTCCGACTGATCAGTGAAAAATGCAGGGATACCCATCGACTTGATTAGCTCCAGAGCTCCGCCCCAACTTGAATTGTTCTCTAATCCACAGTTCAAAGCGACAATAACGTGAGGAGAAGGCAAGTAGGTGGCTTCTTCTTGATAGATACCCCTAGCGAGATTTATCCTCACTCTGCTCCCAATTCCTGAAGTGGTTCCGGATAAATTTGTAGGAACCTCTGGCCCCAGCATGACAATCTGTATGTTGCCAATACCATTAAGCAGGTGACCCATTTCAGCAAAAGCAGTTATCCAGTCTAACTCTCCTTCAGGACCCAAATAATGAACAATGACCTCTTTTCCTTTTAGCAAACGATTCTTTGAAGTGATGCTCAATGCCGTTAGTATGTAATATACTGTTAATGGGTGCGAAAGAATATCCGCAACAGGGCTAGACAGTGGCAATGATCTCAGGTTGTAGTACTCCGACCAGCCAGAAAGAAGGATAGGACTTGAGATCCCATCAGTCAGATGACTCGAAAATGGAGAATCTTGTGGGTATTCATCATCATCAAGTCCGCCCCAAGATTCCGAAAGACCAGCTTTGACAGGAAGAAGACCAAAGGGCCTATTAGAATAGCAGCCACACTTCCTTCTCCACATTCCTTTATGATGGAGGTCAAGAGACTCAAGCCACTTGCAAGGATGATCAGCCGATGAAGGAAACGAAAATATATTTATCGCAAGCTCCTCTTCTCTCTCCATCATGGCTTTGTACAAACCACATATGCTCTTGTGAGATTCCTTCCAATGCTGCTTTTGGCAATTCGGGCTGCAGTAAACTATGGCACGACACTTACTGCAAGGAAAGGACTGATCCATGTGAAATTCTCGATCACACATAGCACATCGCCTCAAAGAAGCATTTGAATACATTTTAACGTCACCAAAACTATCTTCTCTAGCTGCTTCTGAATACTTGTTGGGAGTTGAATTGGCTGATGATATGGTTTTTTCTTCATATGCTTGACCAGGTGGGTGTGAAATGGTAACCGCCACAATGTCATTGCTCTTAGCCATTACCGCTGGCCATTGAACATCCACCGTCTCAATGAGTGGCTCGAAACACATCAATTGTGTCGGATATGAAGTAGCTTGCACATCTTGGAGCAAAGGGTGAACTAATGTTATACCCTTCATGGCAGCATATGCAAACCTAAGTTCTTCATACGTCGGATTCCTATATTTAAGCTCACCACTCGAAGTGCAACAGATAACATCGAAAATTGGATAGCACTCAGTTCCAGAAACTTCTAAGGCCAAAAATTTGACCATTTTTCTATGAGAAGGAAACATCAAATTTTCTAGCTCAAATGTCACCCTCATAACCTCAGTGTTCGGTACAGGAACCGTCTCTCTTGGCTTGGTTGCATTCCGAGCATCATCAACAGATCGAAACAAATAAAATGCCACATCCCCACCATCCCCACCAATGGTTTGGACACATGGAAACAGCTGCTTCCTTCCAGACCATTCCAATTCTCTGCCCACCCGGACACCAAAGAAGTGTCCTGGGCGCAATCTTTTCCATGGATCAGTCCTATATAGAGCTGCAGCAGCTCCATATAATGCCTTGATGAAGGCAGCATCTACACCGTCCACATTAAACAAACAAGTTGCAGATGCAGGACCAAGTCCTGGTCCACATCCAAATTGCTCATGGAATCTACCAAACAATTTTTTCAAATGCAAATCCATGTGAACTTCAGATCACAAACTTCCAATCAGAAAACACAACAAGAAATCCCCTGAAAATTCAACAGTAAGTATACCCTCAATTGCAATCCGCTTCTCAATATTCAACAAAAAAAGCAGATCTTTGTAAGGAATTATCATAGTTGAGGGAAAGCCCAGAAAGCTAATTGCAAGAATTACACTTCCCAGATGCCAAAAAGATTATTTTCTTGATTTGAGCATGTAAATCATTCAAGAATTGTGCAAACCAGATGTAAAAAAAGTCCTACTTAAAGTTAAGCAGCATACATTTTTAGAAATGATAAGATTGATTTGATGGAAAACCCAGAAAGCTAATTGCAAGAATTACACTTCCCAGATACCAAAAAGATAATTGTTCTTGATTAAAGCATGTAAATTGTAAATCTTTCAAGAATTGTGCGACCCAGATGTAAAAATAAACATATTGTAAAGTATAGCAGCATACATTTTATAGTGATGATGAGAAAAATTATGCTAAACTGCTACCTAAATGATACACTTTGAATAAAAAGAGAAAATGTGAAATTATTACCAGATTTACTTGCTTAGAAGTTGGAGTGAATCAAGACTTGCATTTGTCCCGAAGTGTATGAACATTGAACTCTAGAAATAGAAAGTAGTAGATAAAAATCTGGTGTGTTGAATGATTGAATCTGTGACTAACTTGATCCAAGTACGCGTGGTCAACGCATGACCTTGGATTTGATACGAAATGGGGGGGATATTCCAAGGCTGACATGCAGCATATTGACAAGAGCTGGACTGCCAGACCTCCTCTCAATACAACCCCGATGCATTCCTTTGATCAATCAATGGAATGATCAACGTTCTTGGATAGGGTGTAGTGTGGCCTTGAAGGCTGATCAAGGATTCACACCAACACGAAGGGCAAACTGGCCCTAGTAACCCAATTGCAAAGGCAATTGAAAAAAAATTCAAACACTGAATTTTTTCTGAAATGTTTTCATTAAAATCAACTAACTTGTTTACAATGAATGAGCCATCTATATATAGACATATGGGAAGTGGGAAATACAATGACAAGGCTTATGACACGCCCCCAAACAAGAATAACGGCTAAAAAGTATCACGTGACTAACATGTGCACATTTTAAGGATCAAAAATCAGAAAACAGAATTCTTATTTTGCTGCACTATCCGCTGAACACTCGACCTTCAGCTCCATTTCTTTGGGTCTTCCCGTGATGGATAAGAGGCAATTAAGGTCTTGATGGAAAGATCCAAGTATAGAGATTCCATTTTTATCCTTCATGTCTCCCAAAGTGTGTGGGTTAGCTCGGGACATCCCTTGCAAGGTCACCTGGTCACCAAGTCAGAACACCAGTTCTGATCTCAGCATCGACCTGCTGACTGGAGGACCTTGTGCACGGATTTCAGAGAGCTGTGTGCACTATTAGCATGAATCTTGGACCTTTATGGCTAGGCCTATGTATAGAGATCACGTCCCCATGATTGGTTAGGTCTAAAGCTTCATGGTCAAGGCTTGGGTCATGCTGCAAGGTGGGCTGCTCGCTGGTTTGCGGCTGTGCTGTTCTGCTACTGTTTTTAGTGTTCTGTGTATGTTGTTGGCTTTCCTTGTTCTTGCCTTTGTATCTATTCTTCCATGATCAATTCATCCCCCTTCCTAGCTGTCTTGGCTATCATTACATTCAAGATCCATGGGTGAATTACTAAGTGCAGAATCAGAATAACTTGGGAGATGCATGTGCATATGGTTGAACAACACACGTCCATTCTTCCACTTATTGCCAAGCTACCAAGATCTGAACCAATATGGTTCAATCTCCCCTTCTTGGAAAAAGTTTAAAATTGAGGGAAAAAAATATGCTCAATGTACTATAATTTGTAATTTGCTTACTTTATTTACTAGACAAAATCATTATTGGGTAAGTTTGACCTCAATTGGTCTTCTCAAATGTATTAAGTCATATCCTCATAACGTGTGAACAATCAAAAATCAGTATTTTGACATTTATTTAAAGTATTTATTTTTTTAAAAAATTTAAAGTGTCAATCTTATCTTAAAATTAAAATTATAGTGTTAAATATTAAATAAGTATTTCAAATACACAAAACCTTCTATGAGACGATTTTACTATATAGATTAAATGACTAATTAATCCCAATTTTAACATATAAATTTATTATTTTGAATTAGTTTCACTGTAACACCTGAATTTCCTCCAAACCGCAAGGGAACGGAGGAAATTCAGGTGTTACATTCACCAAGAACCAGTCTCTCACAAAAATCTGAAGGCCTAAACCACAAACCCACTTATTTTAGTTGAAAGACATATATCTCCGAGTAAAAATTTCCGATCAATCATCGTGATTTGTAAAATTACTACTTCTTCCGTTTTAAAATACTTGCACTATTTGACTTTTCACGCAGTTTACTGCATAAATTCAATTTATAATATCTCTAATTATGAATAATAAAAAATTATAAAAAAATATTAATAATCTGTACATTGAGAGGAATTAAATAAAATTCCACTCGATTATATTTTAACTTATAAATTCAAAACTAATTATAATCTAAAAATAACGAATGAGGAAGTACAATTACAAAAAGCCAAAAAAAAGTAAAATAAATAAAACTAAAGAATAAATTAAAATCACAAAAGTCCAACATACTAGTAAGAGTCCTCCATCATCCTATCAGCAATCACCTCACCAATCACAACAATTCTTTCTTACCCCTTTCTCCTCTTGATCTTCCTATTTCCCTCCTTTTCATTTTTAACCTCTCAGGGTTTCTCAATTGTCATCGATCAACGACAATGATGCAACCAGGGCAACAACAAGACGGTATGGTTGCTCCCAACCTTCTTCAATGGCGGCACAACCTCCTATAGATCAACAACATTATTATCAACAGTCTCAACAACAACAGCAATTGATGATGGAGCAACAGCAGCAGCAACAACAACAACAACAACAACAGCAACAGATATGGTCTCAACAACCTCCAGAACAACAGTATCAACAACAGCAGCCTCAACAACAACAAGCGCCTCCGAATTCTGATGAAGTTCGTACGATTTGGATTGGGGGTCTTCAGTATTGGATGTGTTTTCTGGATTAACACCTTGTTCTGGGATTTTTAATTTCTGGAAAAACTATCTTTCATTCATTATGAGTTCCTTATTTATACAAAGTAGTCCATAACTGCATATGACCACTATCAAATAACTGCTAAGTAACCTCCAATAACAATGTAACTGAAATGTAACTGTAATTAACCCTAATCTAGTGTACTGGACAGTTTATTTCATGTTTTAACACTCCCCCTCAAGTTGGGTAGTAGGGTCACCAACACCCAACTTGCACAAAACTTCTTCAAAGAACTGAGATCCAACTGCCTTGGTAAGAATATCCGCTAGTTGATCCTTTGACTTGACATGTGGAAGTTTGATCACTTGTGCTTCTAGTTTTTCTTTTATAAAATGTCGATCAACTTCTACATGTTTTGTGCGATCGTATTGAACCGGATTCTCTGAAATGTTGATTGCCGCTTGATTATCACAGTATAGCTCACAACTCCTCGTAGGGGTGAATCCCAGTTCAGATAGTAACTTTCTTAGCCACAGAACTTCTGTAATTCCCTTGGCTACACCTCTGAATTCAGCTTCAGCACTGGACATGGCCACCACCTTTTGTTTCTTGCTCCTCCATGTAACTAGATTTCCTCCTAATAAAGTAAAGTAGCCCGATGTTGACTTCCTATCGTCTCTGTCTCCTGCCCAGTCAGCGTCTGTATATGCCACAAGATCAAGGTGTCCATTCTTCTGATATAAGATTCCTTTTCCAGGACATCCTTTGAGGTACCTGAGAATCCTGTAGACTGCATCCATGTGCTGAACCTGCGGTTTGTGCATGAACCGACTAGCTACTCCTACTGCATATGCAATATCAGGCCTAGTGTGAGCTAGATAGATTAACTTCCCCACCATGCGTTGATACTGCATTCGATCAGCCAGTTTCCCTCCTTCAATCATCTGAAGTCCATGGTTCATCATAATTGGTGTCTCGATTGGCTTGCAGTCCAGCATGCCTGTTTCAGCTAACAGGTCTAGAACATACTTCCTCTGAGATATGAAGATTCCCTTGTTTGATCTGAGGACTTCAATCCCTAAAAAGTATTTCAGTCTGCCAAGATCTTTCATCTCGAATTCTTGGAACAGCTTCTCCTTTAGATTGATTATTTCTTCTTTGTCATTCCCTGTAATGATCATATCATCAACATATATTATCAGGCATGTAATTCTTCCTCCTCTGCATCTGAGAAACAAGGTGTGATCTGAGTTGCTTTGACGGTAACCAAATCTCTTCATCGCAGAGGTAAATCTTCCAAACCATGCTCTAGGTGATTGTTTCAACCCATACAGTGCTTTTCTCAACCTGCACCCCTCGTTTTCTGAGAATTCTGATGTAAACCCAGGTGGAGCTTCCATGTACACTTCCTCTTGTAATTCACCATGTAGAAACGCATTTTTTACATCAAATTGATGAAGAGGCCAATCTAGATTTGCTGCAATGCTGAAGAGAACTCGAATTGTGTCGAGCTTAGCAACTGGAGAGAAAGTCTCTGAGTAATCAACTCCATACGTCTGTGTGTACCCCTTTGCCACAAGTCGGGCTTTGTATCTTTCCACTGTGCCGTCTGAATTGTACTTAACTGTGAATACCCATTTGCAGCCAACAACCTTATTTCTACTTGGTAAGGTGCACTTTTCCCATGTGTCATTCTTCTTAAGAGCTTTGATTTCTTCCTCCATGGCCTTCCTCCAATGAGCAGAACTTAGAGCTTCTTCGACCGTGGTTGGGCTTTTGGTTGTATCTAGGACTGTCTTGAATGCTAAGGCACTCCGTGATAAGCCTCCTGTGTCTGACTTCTCTACGGGATATCTCGAACGTTTCGACTCATACTCTGGATCATATCTTCTTGGAGGAACTCCTCGAGTGGAACGAGGCGGTAAAACATATGACTCACTCTCAACATCCTGAACAACATGATTCCCTGTTTCAATTGTATCTGCAACAATTTCCTCATTTATACTGTCAACAGCCACATTCTCATTGTTTAAGGTCTCAACAATCACATTCTCATTATTAGTACCTTCTGGAGCATTACTATCATTACTATCAAGATTTGCATGACTCACCTGATGACCAGCCAGGATTGAGGGTGGTAGAGGAGTGGACAAAATATCTTGGTGAGGTGACTCTGTAGCATTGTCTACTTGATCATTTTGGTCTAGGTTGGACAGCCACGGAGTGATTAACCATCTGAGATCGTCATTTTTCTTCTCCCCCTGACATCGAAGTTGGTGGTAGTAGTATTCATGCTCAACGAATTTACAATCCATAGTGGTGTAGATTTTCCTAGTTAGAGGGTCATAACATCGGTAACCTTTCTGATTCCTACCATATCCAATAAGAACACATTTGATTGCTCTTGGTTCAAATTTGTTTCGTACCCGAGCCGGACAATGAACAAAAACTATACACCCAAATATGCGAGGATGTAGGGTGTGTGAGGAGGGTACAGAGTGGTGTATTTGGAGTGTGGCTAAGGGTGTATGGTATTGCAGACTCTTTGTAGGAAGTCTATTGGTGAGGTAATTGGCGGTGGCAACAGCTTCGGGCCAAAGGTTAGTAGGAACACGGGAGTCAATCATCATAGCACGGGTCATCTCAAGGAGTGTGCGATTTTTCCGTTCTGCCACTCCATTTTGTTGGGGTGTACTAGGACAAGAGGTCTGATGTATAAGTCCCTTTTGTTTAAAGAATTGTTGCATGTTAGAATTAATGTATTCTTTCCCGTTATCAGTTCGAAACATGCGAGGTTTGGTTTGGAATTGAGTACAGATCATATTATAAAATTCAACAAACACATGAAACACTTCAGATTTTTGTTTAAGGAAGTAAATCCAGCTCATTCGGGTGCAATCATCAATGAATGTAACAAAGTATGAAAAACCATGTAAGCCTACTACGGGAGCTGGGCCCCACACATCAGAATGAATCAACATGAAAGGCATATCAGATTTATTCAAACTATTAGAGTATGAGTGTTTATGGCTTTTTGCAAGAATACACGTTTCACACTTAAACTCAGACTTCAACCCTACAAAATTAGGAAAAAGTTTCTCTAGATACCCTACTGATGGATGTCCCAAACGTCGATGCCATGTCCATAGCTGTCCTTCCTCTGACTCGCGAACAAGACCCGCTTTGCCCTTTTGAGACTCCTCCTCCAAGTAATAAAGTCCACCGCGCTCAATACCACGCCCAATAATTTTCCCTGTCTGGGCATCCTGCACAAAACAACATCCAGATTTAATGAGAACAGTACAATCGAGATCTCGGGTGAGTTGGCTGACAGACAATAATTTATGTGACAGATCAGGAACATATAAACAATTCTTTAAAGTGAGATTTTTTGCAAAAGAAATAGTCCCGGCACCGCTCACTGCAATTTTTTCCCCATTAGCTGTTTTAATAATGTTTTTCATGGGTTTGTCACTTGTTAAAAAATCGTTCGGGTCATATGACATTGAATCAGTGGCGCCACAATCGAAGATCCAACCCCCTTTAAAAGCTTTAAAATAAGACGATGAGTTTAATGAGGAGGAAAGATCATTTAAAGAAGGTGAAGGGGTGTTGTTGAGGGCATGAGAGTCACGTGACTCTTCCTCTTTAAAACCCTCCTCACTCCCTTTAAAAACCGGATGACCTCCTCCCTCCTCTTCACTTCCTTCCCTGAACCCTAGGGAAAATGTGCCGCCTTCTTCTTCCTCCCTTGAGTTACCTTCATCCTTGATCTCCTTCTCTTCTTTAACATGCATGGCTTTTCCTTGTTTCTCCCCATCTTTCATGGTCTCTGGATCTTCTGTGCTCCACCCCATGGCTGCTTTTCCGGTTCGATCTTGATTTGGGAATCGGGCCGGCTTTCGTTCTCCCCTTTTTTTAGCATCTGGCCACCACTCCGGGTAACCAACGAGTTTAAAACACTCGTTTCTCGTGTGCCTTGTACCGCCACAGTAGGTACACCTCAGGTGAGTTTTTTCATCCTCTCGTCGGTACACCTTCCCCTTTGCTGAGTAAATCCCACCTGTGCTTGATGGGTCAAGATCGGGAGAGGGTTCCTTCTTCATAATCTGACGCCTGATCATCTCCCTCCTTATGCTGGCATAAGCCTCCTCCACTGTTGGGAGTGGATCTAAGAGGAGAAGGTCCCTTCTGTCTTTGTCAAATGACTCATTGATTCCGGCTAGGAACTGGTATAGCCGATTTTGTTGTTTTAATTGATTGTAGATGACAATGTCTTCTGGATCTCTCATGGGGTTAGGTTGTCTTCTATCTATTTCCTTCCAAAGCATGAGTAGTGTGCTGTAGTAGGTTTCGATTGTGTTTGTCCCTTGTTGAGTTTTGTTGGTTTTGACGGTTAGGTCAAATATTTGCAGGCCGTCTCTACCACTGCTGTATAAGGTCTCAATCCCTTGCCACAATGTCTTGGCTGTTGGGAAATCGAGATACTGATTCACCAGATCTGGGTCAATATTCTCCAAAATCCATGAGATAACAATCGAGTCACTCCTTGTCCATTGGCTGTACGCTGGGTCAATCTTGGATGGTGGGTCGTCGATGATGTGATTGAGACGACCTCGTCCACTGATGGCCAAGTGCATCAACCTGGACCATTTTGTGTAATTTTGGTTGGTTAGTTTCTCTGATATTGAGAGGGTATTGGTGTTTTCGGTGGGTAATTTGTTGGTGTTTAACTGGTTGATCAGTTGCAACACTTGCCCCATCGTAACGGGTTGATCTGGTGTTATGATGTTTCTTGGTTCTTCTTCCATTCTGGAAGTTCAGGTAAGTAATTAGGTAAGTGATGAGGCTGCAAAAACGATTTAGAATCGACCTGGCTCTGATACCATGTTTTCTGGATTAACACCTTGTTCTGGGATTTTTAATTTCTGGAAAAACTATCTTTCATTCATTATGAGTTCCTTATTTATACAAAGTAGTCCATAACTGCATATGACCACTATCAAATAACTGCTAAGTAACCTCCAATAACAATGTAACTGAAATGTAACTGTAATTAACCCTAATCTAGTGTACTGGACAGTTTATTTCATGTTCTAACAGGATGGATGAGAATTATATTAGCTGTTGTTTCGCTCATACCGGCGAGGTGTATATCTATATTTCATTATTTTTAAAAATTGTTGGTTTTTATATGTGTTTTTTTTTGTTCGTTTTGTTTTTTCGACTCTTTGATTTGTTTTTACACCATATCTTTTGGAATGGATTTTATCTTGAACCCGCAAGGAATATATCAGTTTTCCAATTTTTGAGTTGATGATTATTATTTGTGGATTGTTTATTCGATTACTTTTGTCGTTTAAAATCTTGAAATTGTCCGAACATTTGATGCTTTGATTATTCGTTTGTTAATTGTGTGTTTTAGGATGGACTTTAGTCTGAATCTATTGTTATCAATTTTTCAAGATTCTTATTGAACATTATACGTGTGAGAGGAAGATGTCGGAGATCTGAAAGGGACGAAGAGAAATTAAGATCTTGTGTCTCCCTTTGTTCCATAATGTTTCTCACGTACGCCTACTCTACGTTTTGCTCAAATTTATAAAACTTGGAATTGAAGAAGACTTTACAAGAAAAAAGAATTAGTTAGAGAGAATCTTGTTTGATGTTTACTTTTAAACTAGGACCTTTTAAATTTTACTATCAACATGTGCAATGTAGATCCCTTGAATAATATGAATGGAAAGGGTATGCTTCTTTTTTGATTTTTTACATTTGATAGTTTTGAGTAGTATTTGGGATGTTCTATTTTAGGTGTTTTGGAAAGTTTCGATACATACATTTTTTTAGTATACAAGGGGGATAAAAAAGCAACATAGCTCTGTACCTTCTTTACTGATTTTTGAAACCTTGATATTGGCATTTTGGATTGCTCATATTTGAGGTGATTTTCTACCATGTACCTGATGGGGTTTTTGGGGTGGGAAGTTAGTATCAATCTTGTGTTTGGTTTTTCTAAATGGAAAGCTGTTCTTTCTTACATTAGTTTTATGCATTGTATACCGCAAACGTTACATAGCTTTATGTATGAACGGTGTTCTTTTATGACCCCTCTTTAATGCGTCTAAGAGGGAATTTGCGATCTCTGTAGCAACTAATTCTGTGCTTGAGTCTTGCAGCTTGTCAATAGTAGAATCATTCGTAATAAGCAAACCAGTCAGTCAGAGTGCTATGGATTTATTGAGTTTCTAGTCATGCTGCCGCTGAGAGAATTTTGCAGACTTACAATAATACCTTGATGCCAAATGTTGAGCAAAATTACAGATTAAATTGGGCTTCCTATGGATCTGGTGAGAAAAGGGGAGAGGATGGTTCTGATTATAGAATTTTTGTCGGAGATTTAGCTTCAGATGTTACTGATTACACTTTGCAAGAGACTTTTAAAGATTGCTACTCGTCAGTGAAAGGTGCCGTAGTTATGATGGATAAGCTCACTGGTAGAAACAAGGGATATGGATTTGTTCGTTTTGGAGATGAGAATGAACAAATTCGCTCCATGTCAGAGATGAATGGTGCGATGTGCTTAGGCCGTGCAATGTGTATTGGAGCAGCTGCTAACAAGAAAAGTGTTGGTGGAGCAGGTATGTACATGAATGGGTTTGCTAAATTTAACTTTGGTAGCTAGATATGCATAATATGATTCTTGTGATCATGCACTTGTTTGATTTGCTGGCCTTGTGTTCTGGTTCAATGCCTTCATATTTTATTAGAATGTATAATTGCTAAGGTGGAAAGCAGGTTTTCGTTTTGTGTTGTTTACCTTACATTTTTATGGCCTTTCTATATTCAGATGTACATTCGAGATGCATAGAAATTCAGTTCCAGTGTTTTCGTTTGAGAATTTGGGAACAATTAATGAATTTTGAACTGAAAAACTTATAGAACTCACATTGTCTCAAAGCAGGGTGTCAAGAGGCTCTATCATTTAGGGCCTGGGACTGAATTCAGCAGAAATGGTTACCCCCTTACTACGTTGCCTGGCATAGGTCAGTAATGTCGTAAAATTTCCATTTACAGAAGTTTTCAGTGCTACAAGTTATTCTTCCTTTCAGTTTCATTTTTATCCTTTATTTTTATCCATCAAATTCGGTTCAGTTTAGTTTCACTTGTGTTAGGGGATGCCATTTATACTATTCCTTTGCTTTTATTTTTCCTCAATGTTCCTTTTTTTCCTCTCTTTTATCATTTTCATTTTCTACGCTGTTGAGTTCTTGACTCTTTCTTACCTTACAATTAAGAAATACGAGTGAGTTATATCTTGCACTCTATTCATCATATTAGCAGTAAAATGGACGGGTTGCATCAGCACTTAGCTTGTTTGATCACTTTGATATTGAGGTGTTTTCTATAATTTTTTAGCTATAATCCCTTGTTTTTTTTTTTTTTTGTGTGCTCATTAATAATAGTTTTGAAGTTAGAAAATTTTGGCTAACTGCTCATTTATGTTCCTTGTGTCCCTTTGATTTTTGTCCCTGACCAATTTTTTTAGAGATAAGGCATTATGTTGGCGCTAGAGCATGTTGGAGGAGAGATGTGGGTATGTTTAATGTTGTAAATGGGAAAAATCAAAGGGACATTTAATCATTGCAAGTGGAGCAAATTCATAGGGATAGTGGGAGATGTTCACATGCTTTCTTTAGTAGGTGTGAGATGTACCTTGGTTATCATTTGGTGGAATTATTGAGGCTACGACTTTTTGTCTCGTGCAAATTTGTTAAACCTTATGTTGATATGGTTGTCTGTAACTTGGTTGTTGTATGTGAACTCATTTAATTGTGCTTGTGATGTGAATCTGGGTTCTAGATCCTTCATCTTTTTTGGATGATGAGAAAAAATAAAATGTTCTTTTCCAAGTTTTCGGAGAAAGGGGTCTCTACTCAACAATTGCTGAATGCTAGATGGATGCGCTGACATAATTGGGGTGTTTGGTTGAATAAATTATTGGGCAGCTTTATCTTATTTGGTGCATTTAGATGGTTCAGTATCCAAACCATCTAATCAAAGTGTTTGGTAAATTAGTTGGTTGAAACATCTTGTTATGAATTAACTTTTTTTGAACAAGCTGCTTCTAGCTATAAGCTAACAGCGTTCCTAGCAGTGTCTTCGAAATTAGTTGATTTTACCGGTTGATAAAATCAACAAGTCAAATCAATCACTCCAACTAGCTACCAATTATAAGCTAACAACAGCTAGCCAAACACCCCCATTGTGTGTTGACTTTTTTTGATTTTTTGAGATAGGTATCTGATTGTGATAATAATATCTATGTAAACTATTGTATTGTAGATTTCAGGGGTATATGCTCTTGTTCTGTGCTAATTTGCTCGAGTATTTTTTGAGTTTTTTTTACTGATGATTAGGGGTTTTGCTGAGCTGTATTGCAACATTATTTAGACCTAGTTTTATGTGCACTTTTTACCTTCAGACTATAATTATAGGCCTTGTGGCTGTTTGTATTTGTTTTTCTGATTATATTTCTGCATTCAAGAATGTTTAGGATGTACAGTTGCATCATCTTGTGAAGGAACACTAGTCTTAATTTGTCAGTTCTGTTAGATTTTTGTTGCCTTATCTTTATTTTTTCAATCTTGAATGCAGCTTCATACCAGAATACTCGGGGAATTTCAAATGATAGTGATCCTAATAACACAACTGTGGGTGATTTGGATTCCGAATGAACTCGTTTTTTTGCTTTTTATCTGATGATGCCATAACTTGACAACTCTGTCCAGATTTTTGTTGGTAATTTGGGTCCCAATGCGACTGAAGAAGATTTGGGACGAGCATTCCGTCTTTATGGGGAAGTGGTTCACGTAAAAATACCAGTGAGCAAGAATTGTGGATTTGTGCAATTTACCAACAGGTCTGCATGGTTTTGTGACCCATCGTTGGTGTTATATACTGAAAATTTTTTCAAGTCACACATGTGTGCAAAACTTAAATTTATTTTTTGTTGTTGATGTTTCGGTAGGATTAGCGCTGAGGTGGCCTTACAGGCATTGAATGGAGTGCAGTTGGGCAGGCGAAATCTTAGACTTTCTTGGGGCCATGGCCCTAACAATAAACAAGTAAATCTTTGTTGACATTTCTGTAGGGATTTAGAATTTCTTCGGGGTTTCTTACTGAACGTTTCATTTGGGTGCTTTATTTTGCAGTCACAACCTAATCTGAACCAGTGGGACCATGCTGCTTATTATGGATATCCTCAAGGATATAACTCATATGGATATGTGTCTGCTCTTCAGGATCCTAACATGTATTACGGTGGTTATTTGGGATATGGTGGGTACGCAATGCCTTAGCTGGCTCAGATGCCAGTACAACTGCAACGGGTTAGTTGATGTTATGATATTTTAATTTCGCAACTGTTCAGCATTGTTTGCTGCAGTGATTCATCCACCTACGATGACAGGAGAGGTGTTTGCCTTGGTGCAGCATGATTCTACATGGAGCCTCAAACCTTTTCGACTTTTGGTCAACCTAGAGATTCCCAAATGTAGTATAATAGATTTTGTTGGTCAGATTAGTTTCATTTGCTTTGCTTGGAGATTCTTTATGTAGATTTGCTTTAGTTCAGCCCTTATTAGGTTAAATTTCTTAAAATAGGAATTTATATGGCTGTAGAAAGTTTTGCCTGCTTTTTGTGAGGTTTTAGACGCACTTTAATTTTGAAATTTATGGTGTTCTCTTAGATATTATAGAATGTATGATTCAAGCTGATTCCGTTGGCGATCATGTATTCCTTGGCTGCTCGAATTTTGAAGGCATTAAAACATTTCTTAATCAAGTTATTAAAAAGCAAAGGCAGAGTTGAATGTTTAGCAACATATATATCTTTCCTTTAAATAGCAACCTTTTAAAGAATCATGAATTTTTTCATCTAGTAAATCCAAATCTTTAACCTCGCAAGATACATTTTTGCACTTTATGTGTGAAAGAACTGATTGCGCTGCAGCAAGTGTTGTTAACATAAACATCTAAATGAATTGTTTTTTGCAGAAAACTAGTGAATCCAACTGGAAGTTAAAACATGATAAGCATCATCGGCATCTAAATACCAAATTGCCAATGGTTCTACGAGTTGCACAGCAGCAATCACTTGTACTTCGAGTTGCTAATTGCACAACCAAAGAGATCAACTATTTCAACTTCCAACTATAAGTCAGATTAACGACGATAGAATTCAAAATAAAACTATACTGTCTATTGCTATAGTTCATTCTACAACATTGAACTAACTGTGCCGATTCCAGGACAGCCAATGGACTATACAAAGACAACAGAATCTTGTTGAGAAAAAGGCTACGTTGAGCATACTTCAAGATTGACTAGTTTGAGTAAAACTCCAGAAGAACAATCATGGTCATCATCAGCAAATAACTCATCAATATGGTCTCTTCATATTTAAGCAATTATCTGATGCTTGGCTGAACAATTCCTGGACTTGCTTTAACTCTTTATCTGGGTGTAAAAGAAAGGATAAAAGATGCAAATCAGTGATTGCAAATCAATTGTCACTCTTGTCCATTTAAATTGCCAACAGAAACGACGGAGAAAGAAAGGGGCAGGGAGCTGCTTTTACCAAGAACCTCTCCGCACTAAACTAATGTTACCAATCTCAGAAATGTATAAACGGGAGCTAATTTCAATTTTAAGAATTTTGTTTATACTATTCCATATTTTGGGCTCAACTCATTTGGAAATGAATCCCTTATTCAATTATTTTGCCCGTCTTAAAGGGGTCATGAGGTCATCACGCAATTGTACTAAGTACTTGCAAAACGCCTAGTAGGATGCACCAGTAAAACATAAATGAGGTAGAAGAACACAAACCCCCTCATTATCAGAGTAACTACACATTTTATACATAACCACTAGCTTTTCACAAGTAAGAAGCTAAGTCTATAACCAATTTTTCCAGCCACAAAACTGTTCACAACAATGTCAGGTCCTTAATTCCGAAAGGATGGGGTTGGCTCAGCCACAAAACTGTAAAGTAAAAATATTCAGTGGGGGAAAAGCAATTAATTTTTTTTTACTTACAGTTGTAAAGTACTAACTGACCCAGTATCTATTTTCAAATCAAGGGCCAACATTCATAAAAACCAAGTAACATAAATTTGTATCGGTATGGAAAATCTAGCCACATACCAAGTGCGCAATTCAGTTTTATTACAAAGGAAACTAACTGAAACTAAAAGGTTATTTATGGAAGGAGCTTTGCTTCACACACGTAAAATTCTAAGGAAAATGTTGCATGCAGAAAACATCAAATATATGTATAATAAGGGGGAAAAACAGAGAGAGAGAGAGAGAAGCCATTACCAGCAGCTTCCAATTGCCTCTGAAATTCTTGGCCTATTGCATCATTTTCTGCCTGGGGAATACAAGAGATACAGCTTTAGTGGGCTCCACAAAGTAAGGATGGAGATTTCATAGCATATCAGCTACTGGAATACCTGAAGCTCAGCTATTCTTTTCAATTGGGCTTCCTCACCTCCCTCATCCAATGGTAGGGCATTAACTAAAGCATCAAACTGCAAATGACCAAGTTTGAATAAGAAAGGACACATACCAGTCAAAAAAAAAAAAAAAATACAGAAGAGAATACTAATCAGGTAGATAAGGTAAAGCCCAACATTTACAGATTTATACCTAATAATTCGCAAATAATGTGAACACAAGTAGCATCATGAAATTGCATACTTGTTTAATTGTTTTCATATTAATTCACTTCTACAACAACATTCTATTGTTTCAAATTTTTAATAATATTAAGTGGCTCCCACCTAGGTTTTGGAAAAGATATACGCAATCTTACGTTTGCAACGTCAGAGGTCATCTCAACTGATAGTCAATGCAATTTACATAAATAATAAGTGCACAAGAGTTACTGACTTCACATCAACATCACCTGACTTGTAATGGTACACATATCAAGAAATAAATCCCTGCTTAATAATGATGTTTTATTATTGTATCACACAAAGCCTACAATATATATCTTGTACCTCGAGGACAACTTTTTTGCTGCTTAATAACTCCTAATGAGTAAATATAATTTATTAAATTATAAAAAATACCTTGAGATCACATTGCTAATTGCTATAGGTACAAGCAGCTGTAAGATAGTCTTTTATGGTGGACGGATGAATTCCTAAACTTGGTAAAAAAAAAACAACGCAGTCCAAACACGCATATGCAATTACTATCAACAACCCGATAAAACTATTTGGTCTCAGAAGGTCCAATAAGCATAAGCAATAACTATCGACAATGCAACAAGACTGTTTGGTCTCAGAAGATCTCATTACAAGCAATTGCATAAGCTGGTTGAGACTGATAATAGAGTTTCATCAACCAATGTTGAGGAATGACAATAACACCATGTATGGGAAGGGGGAATTGGAGGAAAGGAAGGGATTGAATTTGAAGGGTTATAATTTCCTTTGTTCGGTTAGAAATTTTGAAAGGGAGAAATTTAGAAAAAAGAAATTTGAAGGGAGCAAAAGTCTCTTGATTTTTTATAACCAAATCTCTCAAACACTTTGTTTTGATTGATGGAAAAAAGGGAAGAGATTAAGAGGATATATTTTTTTCTGTTTGGGCAATGTTTTTTGAGAGAAGGAATTTTTGAAAGAACAGATTTTGGAAGAAGGAATTTGAAGGGATGAAGTCCTTTATTTTTGTTGGTAACCAAATCCCTTCATATGTGGATAGATTTAGAAGGAACAAATTATTTCTCTTCCTTTCCTTTCCTTTCCTCGTCCTCCTAAACAAACGAGAGAGACTTCTCATGCTATTCTCACCCCTTCCTTTCCCTTCCTTTCATTTAATTTCTCTCCTTAACTATTATCCAAACCAAGTGTAAATGTGGAAAGATTTGGAAAAAAAAAAGCTAGTTCTCATGCTCTCCCTTCCTTTCCTAGAGACTTCTATTATTTCCTCTTCTTTTTCCTTCCTTCTCTGCCCTTTACCTTCTATTCATTCCCTTTCCCTTCCAAATTCTTATCCAAACAGTGTATAAGTATGTTTTCCTTCCAATATTGGAAGGATTTGTTTTGTACAACATGTAAATAAGTTCTTCCCTTCCCTCTAATTTCTTCCTATTCCTTTTGATATCTAAACAAAGGAAATGCAATCCTCCCATCCAAACATAGCGTAGATTGACACTATATACAAGAATTTAAGCAAAAATCATATATAAACCAAATGAAAAAACTCCCAACAAAAGATTAACTGCTTAGCAGCCTTTACAAGAGCAGCACTAGCGGTTTTGGGTTCATCAGCAAAATTGTTGGAAGTATCAGACTGTTGTTGGGAAACATTAGGATTAGCATTTGGATTAGGATTTGCATTTGAATTAGCATTAGCATTAGCATTAGCACTAGCATCAGAGTTAGGATTAGGGTTAGGATTGGAATTAGAATTAGAATTAGGGTTAGGAGGAGGTTCAGGATAATTGGGGGAAAGGCGAACAGGAGGAGCATCTCGTTGAAGAGTACCAAAAGTATTAAAAGCAAGAGATGCAATCAAGTTAACTTGTTCTTGCAACTGTGATATTATATCCATTGATCAATCACTTCCTTCCGAATGCAACATAATCAAGACAAAAATTGAGTATCAGAAATGAGAAATCAAAGGAATTGAAGACGGGTAAACAACTATGAGAGTGAGAATCTTACTAGGGGATAATCTGACGTTGGTAATGACGGAAATCAGCAACCCAACCCAACCCAAATACTTCGACACTTCCAGAGTATGGTAGAGCGCTCCAACAAAAGACCATTAATTTGTTTTTCTTTGTCTTTTATTTTTCTGTCAAAGCTCATGAACTTAAAAAGAGGGACTGTGTTGACTCTTGAAGAATTGAAATTACACAAATTCTAAAATGAGAGTTCAATCTCTATTAGACTGAATTTTATAATCCAGACTGATTACTTATATTTATTTACAATTTCACGGTGATCAATTAGACATTTTATAGAGATACCGTCTCATATAATATTTTTCGTAATTAGGGGTGTTCAAACCCAAATACCACATTGATTTGAATTCGAGAATCCGAATTGTCAATTATGTTACAATTCAGAAAATTGAATATTGGGGTTTTTTTTTATTTTTTAAAATTATATTTTTGTACACATAAATATTTAAGCCCATTTTATTTCTTTCTTTAATGAAAATTACTCTTTTTAGTTTGAAAAAAAATTATTTTAGGAATATGTTAGGATTTTTAAAAGTCTAATCTAACTATTATTGATTATTTATACAACTTAGTTGTAGTTAAGAATTGAAAATATTAGTATGTTCAGCAGGCTAAATACACTTTTTAATATGTATGAAGTATATGATATAACACATACAATTCCTTAAACTTATAGTAATAAAGTAATGAAAGTATGAGAATTGGGTCTCTCAATTGGAATTAAGTACTACTTTTACTATGTTCGATTTTAAACTAATTTTTTCCCTAGGTTGTGATAAAAAAAAAATTAATGAAATGGAAAAAAAAAAAAAAAAAAAGCAAAGTCATAAGTCTTGATAGATTTTAAAGAGATGAAAACAGAAATTCCCTTGCATTGTAGATATGATGGGCCTCAATTTTTAGAACTAGTGTATTTCACCTTAAAATTCTTTTACTTCTATTCAGTTTCCATTGGTTCAACATCACTAAGAAGTTCAGACAAATCAATTGTATAATCTGTATTCTCCACACTGATTTGTAATCCTGCAGTGCAACAAACTTCTTGTGCGGCCATTGCTGCTGTAGCTAATGATGAGTCTTTCACAGAAAGGACAGTTTCGGATGGAATAATACTCACTTCATTGGATTCAAGACCTATATTTGTTGCATCATTAGACTTGACAGCATCTTCAGAATTTGCATCTGTAACATCTTTACATTGTATTGAACTGACAGTCACCTGATCAATCTTTTGCCGTTTCCTAGGAGACTCTGACGAGTCAATCAGACCCTCCGATTTTTCATCTCTTTTTAATAACTTCTCCTGCTGAAACTTATCGTCTAATAACTTCTCAGATTGCTCTTCAGCTTTGTCATCCGATAGCTTCTTGTCCTGTTCCATATCATCCGATACCTTCTCCTGTTTCTTTGAATTATCTGATATCATTACATGTTGCTCTTTATCTATGTCATCCAATAGCTTCTTGTCAGGTTCCTTATCATCCAATAGATCATCTGATAACTTCACATGTTGCTCTTCATCTATGTCATCCGACAGCTTCTTGTCGTGTTCCATATCATCCGATACCTTCTCCTGTTCCTTTGGATCATCTAATAACTTCACATGTTGCTCTTCATCTATGTCATCCGTTAGCTTCTTATCCTGTTCCTTATCATCCAATACCTTCTCCTGTATCTTCGTATAATCTGATAACTTCACATGTTGCTCTTCATCTAAATCATCCGGTAGCTTCTTGTCCTGTTCCTTCGGATCATCTGATAACTTCACATGTTGCTCTTCATCTACGTCATCCAATATCTTTTCCTCCCGTTCCTTATCATCTAATACCTTCTCCAATTTCTTCAGATCATCCAAAAAATTCTCCTGTTGCTCCATATCATCTAATTTCCCAATTGCACGTAACTGATCTTCATTTCGGGTGACATCCTCAGACAAAACCTTTTGTTGTTGATTTTCAATATTTTCCGTTGGATTCAAAGAAATATCAGCAGTCTGCCCTACTATAGAGCTAGAGTTCACCATAGGGATCGGATATTCGGTTCTCTTATACATCTTAGCATCAGGAGCAATATCATTTTCAGGGGTAACAGGAACAACACAACCTTCCTTAAACACAACACCTCTCAAACATACATTGTTGTCCCCAGCTCTAACATTTAGGAGATACCCTCCATCAAAATCATTCTCGATAATTCCTGTAACCATCTGCCCCACCATTTCATCATTGTTACAATCATCTTCGCCTTCTTCAACACGCTCTTTGAAACTCAATGGGATGTTTGTTGTGGGTGTGGTTGAACCCGATCTCTCCCCTTGTATAGCAGTAACTGGAGGTCTAGACTTCCTAGGACGGCCACGTTTCCTCTTCGGTGGCATCTCTGTTGATGATGCTGTGTTTGTACCTTGCTCCATCAGTTGCCTCAAACTGCACATCAAATCCAAGTTCTAGTACTAAGTTTAAGATGTTATGCAAATGCTTGTAAACTACTACAGAAACCAGAAGTAGATTATGCTCTAATTTTCTAGAAAACAAAATATATCAACAGAAGGATTCAGATCAAAATATACTAATACATAAATTGGCAGTACATCTTGTTCTTTCTACATAAGGAAAAACATATTCGAGTGAAATCCCTTTTTTTTACTTGTCTGACGACACACAGATCAAGGACAATAACAATATTATTTGCTAGATTAGCCAAATTTCCATGCAGAAATTTGTGCTTTACATAGCCACTATTGAATTTCCTCTTACACTACACTGGCTCAGACTGCAATGAACAAGTTCTAAATAAAATGAACAGAAAGTTCACATGCCATACTAAAACATTCTTCAATAAACCACTCAAGAAACTAGTTTCAACAGGGTGATTCTAAATATGAAAATTATGTTTGACCGCAGCAGCTATAAATTAAAGAGTTCTAAATTTTAATTTTACTCAAGTTAAAAAGGACAATGCCCTAAGGTTGTGTTTGAGGACAAATATTTCATTTCAAATTATAGATTTTAATTATGAAATCATTAATGAAGAATTTGATTATAACAAGGTTTGAAACGTCATTTTCAAATCCTCATTTTATAATAATGGTGGAATTGATTCAAATTCAAATTTCAAATTTTTTATTTGCTAAACACTAAATTTGAGTCAAATTTATATTTTCAAATAAAATTATCACTTCTAAACATAGCATAAAAGAATTACATGTTCATGTTGTGTTTGCTAATGTTAGCTTTATTGCTAATGATTTTGAATATTTTATTTTCATTTGTAGAACGTAACAATGTACGTAGCTCACTAAGTCACTGACTTGTTAAACTGGCCTCGATCAAAAGGGGTTAGTGATAGGGTTTGGTACGTTTGATGATGTGTCAAGGAACCAACTCAACTAAAAGTTTATGTTGATGGTTGAGGCTCCAGAATATGTTATATATTCTAACACATCTCCTTACACGAGATTTCACTGGGCTAGAAGTGTGGATGCGCATAGGCGCTGAATATTCCACTTTAAATGAGGGATAGTTGAGATTCGAACCTGTGACCTCTTGTCACGTTGGCTTCTGATACCATATCAAGAAATCAACTCAACCAAAAGTTTAAGCTAATGATTAAGCTAGGATATCTTATATATAACATAATGTAATTTTTTTTCTCATATTTCATAAATAGAACCTATCTTTCATATAAAAAAAAATTCAACTACTTGTTTTTAGACCTAAATTAAAATTACGAAAAAATGTTATAATATCGGACCTAATTATAAATTGTTATGTATTTGAACCGCCACTCAGTTTCGATCAAGAATGTAATTCAAGAAACTTGCACCAAGTTCTTTCGACTGAACCCTAATACTGTCACTGTAATTTCACTGAATTAACTGTTCATCTAAGAATGGATTCGCAGCGAATATTCTGACGGAATTCATAGGATAATCATGCATCATAAATTATAATACCACAAATTAAGCAAGATGAAATAATCCTATACAGATAAAATTTGTATGTAATGATACAATTGTATCAATGAAAATGATGAGAAATTGTTTTAGATTACTATTATATCCAAGAAGATCAATGTAAAATTGTTGTTAAATCTTGAATCAAGCAACAAATGATTTATTAATATGAATCAAAATCACAGTAGAGATTGCACAATACATACCTGGAAAATTAAAGTTGGCTTTACTTTTGCATTTGGTTTTGATAAATTGCTGTAAATTTTTGTTGAAAGAACAGTCACGAACGAAGGAACGCGCAAGGCAAGTTGCAATGCAGTTATGCAAATAACGGTTTATCTATTAATTAAGGAAAACCCAAAAGGTGTAAGTAAATGGGAATAAGTTTCTTTTAATAGATAAACCCAAAAGAATAGTATATGCGCATATAGGATAAATCTTCCATCCTTAAATAGTTTTTTTTTTTATTATTATTATATAGTTAAATAGGAAACTTATTCCCATTTACTAACCCCTTTTGAGGCCAGTTTAACAAGTCAGTGACTTAGTGAGCTACGTACATTGTTACGTTCTACAAATGAAAATAAAATATTCAAAATCATTAGCAATAAAGCTAACATTAGCAAACACAACATGAACATGTAATTCTTTTATGCTATGTTTAGAAGTGATAATTTTATTTGAAAATATAAATTTGACTCAAATTTAGTGTTTAGCAAATAAAAAATTTGAAATTTGAATTTGAATCAATTCCACCATTATTATAAAATGAGGATTTGAAAATGACGTTTCAAACCTTGTTATAATCAAATTCTTCATTAATGATTTCATAATTAAAATCTATAATTTGAAATGAAATATTTGTCTTCAAACACAACCTTAGGGCATTGTCCTTTTTAACTTGAGTAAAATTAAAATTTAGAACTCTTTATTTATTTTATCATCAAATTGGACAATTATATGATTATATCTAAAATAATTTATTTTACAACTAAATTTTTTTTTAAAATATGAGTAATTCATTGATTTAATGGTTTCTAAATAAACTTCTTAATTTTAATAAATAAACCTCTTTCTTTCTTATTTCTAAAATATATATATATATACTTCTAATTATGCAACTATTATTTTATTTGCCAAAAAAAAACAATGTTATAATGTTATTGGTATTTATATAATTCTATATTGAAATTGAAAAGTCTATAAATTACACCCAAAAAGATAATCGTTAGAATAATTCACGAGTTGATTTATCAAATAGAAATAATTAACATGATATGATCAAATATATTAATTAATTATAATCGATTTATCAAGTTGAAATAACCAGACCTATGATCAAACATATCAACGTAGATGGATTTACATGTTAACTTGTCATGATTGACTTAGATAGGACGAAATAGAATGAAAAACCAATCAATTAACTTAGATCGCTGGCAGCTAGATTGATTAGATAGATTGATCACATTAGCTTAAAATAACACACCCCATGGACAAACGAAGGTCAATTCAATCAGTGATGAAGATATATTATTAAGACAATCTAACAAACTTACATTGTGACATTAATAACATATTATTGTTGTAAATTGTAATTGTCTAATTGATATTAGATGAAGTCGATCAATTAACATGTTATGATCTATTAATTAACTTAGACGGAGTTGATTAGTTGAATTTGATGTCATAAAACTCATAACCTAACGACATCTATAAAACTTGATGTGAGGTTCCACCTTCTATATATCATTCCCATCATGGATAAACGCATGATCAATGACATTATGAGGCAACACGATGCGATTTTTTACCAAATTGGAACAGAATAATTGGAACATAATTGAACTGAATTAAATCATGGTTTAAATGAATTGAACTGAACCGATATCAACCAAATTAACCGGAATATCGGTTTAACTGAATTGAACCGAACCGATACCAACCAAAACTGAACTGAACAGAACTGAATCCCGGTTCAACTAAATTGAACTGAACCGATACCGACCAAAACCGACCGATTGTGACCGACCGATTCTGACCCGCATACCGATTGTGACCGACCGATTACCGATTTTGACCGCCCGGTTATGATCTGTATACCGATTACGACCTGCAAAAAACCGTTTTTGACCGACCGAATGTGACCTGTTTCCGGTAATGACCGGACCGATAAATACCGGACCCATACCGACCGACACCCGCCAAGGAAAAAAACCGGATTCGACCGGATACCGAATAAACCGACCGATACCGACCGGTACCGAAAGACTTATACGACCTGCTTTTGACCGACCGTTTTTTACCGAACCTGTTTTTGACCGACCTGTTTCCGACCTTTTAACCCGTTTTTACAGCCCTAACAAAAACAAAGAGTTCAACAAAAACGTGTAGGTTCCAATCAGAATTGTACAAAGTAGGTTTAAAGTGAGTTTAAAAAATTGATTATGAGTTGATTTATTGATCGGATTTAGGTCTTGGGTAGGTTTCAGTTTAATTTGAGTTTGAAGACCTTGAACTCAAACCTAAAGTCTTTTAATTTTTTTGAACCAAGAAACAGACTTGGTCCACATTTAATCTCAAAAAATAGAACCTAAATTTTTAAGTTAGAGTTTGAGACGAGTCCAATAAAATAGGTTATAAGTCTATAACCACCCCAGTTCAAAAAAATAAAATTAAAGTGCTTCACTAATGAAACTAAATGAACGAGCAAGTTCCCACATAGTCATAGACACTTAGAAATTGTTATATTCACCGCCCACCCTTCACGAATGGCATGTAAAATTTCATACATATGCTTGCTCACATGGGTATATGAATCAAAATCATCCTCAATATTCACTATCTCATGAATACAACACTATGCAACTATCTTTATCGTACTCACCCTATTCCCCATGCCCGATACACGAATTGTATGCATCACATTGTTAGAGTATATAAAATTATATAACATGTCAAGGAACCAACTCAACCAACAATTTAAACTGATGGTTGAGGTCTCAGGGTATGTTATATACTCTAAATTTTTAGCCTATTGTTAAAATTGTTGTGAGCTTAATTCTACATATATTACAATTTCTTGGAGTAGGCTGAGTCATAACCGACCTTTGTTTACGAATAGCTTCACCCTTGATTGCTTGCTAGCTAATCTTATCCTTTAATTAGTATAAAGAACAATATTAAAGACTTGTCCTAAGGTAGCTTTTACTTTACTTTGAATTGACTTAGGTTGTTGCAAAACTCAAATTATGGAAAATAATTGAATTAAGACTTTTATGTTATTCTTGTAAATATGGTTTTTGCTTGAGTTTGAATCCAAAACTTTACATTGAACCCAATAACCCGGGTATTTGAGTGTTGATAGTGCAAACATCTAATATATCATGAATGAGTAGAGTGAGTTTTTCCTGGATTTACACACATGATTAGGTGATGATGCCTTGGAGAGTTTTGTAGAGTGATTCTGTCACTAGATAAGCCCATTTTATCCTATATTCTTTGTTCTAGGTTTAATTTGTACCCATGTAATTATAATTTGACTTTGCATATCGAATAAAGTTTAAGAAAAAAAATATGGTCATACAGGAAAATACCCTCTAAAATTGGGATTATTCATAGTTAATCAATAGGTGGGATTATTGTAGAAAAATCATGAAAAACTTGGATTATTCTAAGTAATTTATTCTTTTTTTATTTTGAGATTGTCTCAATAAAAGACGATATCTCAACAGAACTAGTTGAGCACTTAAGCTTGACTAGAGTTTGTGTGAGCCTAGCTAACGGCTTACAATTTATAAATTGGCTAGTGACGTTGTTTGGATTATTTTTGTTATTTGAGATGGATACTACAGGAGGGAGTGAGGTTGAATTGTTGTATAAGCTAGTTATAGCGTTTATAGCGTTTTTTAAATCTTTTGCGAAATTAAAGACTTGAACTTGTAAAATATAAATGAATGAGACACAATATTTTACTTGGAAACCTTCTAAGCCTAAATAGAAGGAAAAATCACGACCCCTCGAGATTTCAAATTCTCTACTATGTTTTAGACAATTTATTACAATTACATAAAACAAACACGAAACTAGACCAACTTTTCTTTCTCTTTCTCTTGCTTCACACAAAGCTTCTCTCTTCTCTCAGCTTCACTCTAGCTATCACGAGTCACTAGCCTCCTATTAAGTTCCTCTCCAAACTTAATGCCCCTGGGAACAGTCCCTTATTCCCAGTCTCTCAGCTTCGAGCAAGCTAACACGAGATAAAGCCATCTTGAACTTAACTCTAAGTTCTCAGCTTTCTTTTGTGGATTCACTTAAATCCCTCTTCTCCAAATTCCCTCTTCTCCAAATTACAAGAGTTCACTCAAACTCTCTTCTCCAAATTCTCTTTTCTCCAAATTACAAGAGTTCACTCAAATCTCTAGACTTCTCTCGAAATACAAACTCATCGTTGGATGAGCATGAAACTCTACGCATGATGAAACTTTAGAACATATTAATATACTTGTGAAACGGAACATTTCATTACATGACAGGAACTTTAGGAATAGATCACTTCAATTATGTATTTAGGATATTACGTGAAACTCAATATTTATGAAATCCATCCTTTAATGAAGTAAACACTCTTGAGGAGTGAATACCCCATGGTGGAGTTGTGGAGACTCACATTCTAATTGATTAAAGGAAATCTTTATATAAAAATAAGAAAAGCTATTTTTGGCAAATTAACTTCCCACTAATTCCCATTAGTTATATAACTTCCATGACAATTTAGTTTAGAAAAGTGGAAATATAATGTTGGTTAATTAATTCCCTTCAACACTCATTTTCCTATGTTTAAGGGTGGTGCTTATGACTTTTACTTTTTCAATAACCGCTTTTCCTAATTTAATTTACGTAAAACATAATTTTGTTTTATAAAAAATTCTTTTCAAATAATCCAATTTTATGTAACAACATTTAATAAAAACATATTTTGAAAATATATATTTTTTCTTATAAAACAATTAGATAAAATAGTATTTAAAAAATGAGATATTTTCTCCTAAAAAATAGCAAACTTAAATTAAAATATCTCCATTAAACAAGTCCCACGCGTTTTCTCTAGTGGAGTAAAACTCTTCTATTTTCATTCCACTTTTTAAGAAATTATTTTACTAAAGGAGTTGATTATTTTAAACAAAAACCTCTTAGTAAAACATGGAGTAAAAATCTCCTATTTTCACTCTATTTTTTAAGGGACAGTTATTCTAAAGGCATTAATTATTTCAAATAAAAAACCTCTTAATAAAATGTGATCTACTTATAGCAAATTTTATCCTTTTAACTTCTTATTTAAAATAATCATTTTAATAATAAATAAATTATTAAAGAAATGATTTTTATCATTTTATACCTTATTGTGTTTTACGCAGAGCTGTTAGCCATATATTCATTAGGGTGTTCCTAAACTGACTTATACTCGTTCTATTAGGGACAGTGACATGTTCTTAAACTGACTCGTTCCTAAACTTACTTGTTCCTGGACAGACTCTTGTTCCTTCACGTGTATTAACATATTCTATGTTTCATCATACTTACATGAAGCCTAGTACACTCATACTTGAATCTTCATGTCTCTGGTGATTGGCTTCGGCTCCGAAGCTTTTCTTCAGAATTTCTCAGTTTGACTTTAAGCTTTCAGACTTGATTTCTGGGAACATTGCATTGTTTCTGACTTATCAACACGAAACAACAAACTATCATTTGGAAACTTTAGATCTCCTATCTACCCTTTAACATCCTCAGCAGATTTCAGTTTTTCTAGATATCACATATAATCACAACTTCCTTGACCAAGTCTTTACGTACTCTCATCAACGATCCTACTTGATCGGATATCTTTCCTGTACGATCTCTTAAAAACAAACTGTTCATTGATTTTGTTGTATGCTTTAAAATAACTCTTCAATTAGTTATTGATGTTCTTGAGAACTTTCATATTCATAACTTATAACTTGTTCATGCACATCTTAACACATATTAGTTTGATAATCATCATTTGTTTATTATCATCAAAATCAATCATAACTCAACAATTTTAACATAGATGACCTATTTTTCTCAAGCAATGTTGAAAAATATGGCTGGTTGTAACTTGTAAGTCTTATTGACTAAATAAATTAAGAAAGCAAAGTTTACATGCAGCATTAAAAGTAACAACGTATGATGTATTTAGGCATGAAGCATGATGTGATCAAATTAGCGGTTAATTCACATCATCCTCTAATTGGCGAATGTATTTAATAAAATAACATCCCGCTAACGAACCTTAGCTTATTGGGATGCTTCATGATGATATTATCTAAAAATATTTAAATTGCATAGTAGGAAATATATATTTAGTTTGAAGTTATATAAGTATTACTTATATCATCTATATTAAATTAGTATTAAACTAAATAGTGTCCTTACGAATATACGACTTTATTAAATTTTTCGACATATTTGAATAATTTAAGAAATTAAAACTTTAAGAAATAACTTTTATATTATATTTATATTTCATTTCACTCTAAATAGTTGTATACATTACATGCATTGTATAATTTGTATTATATTTTACATCGTGCGTGCAGATAATTTTGAAAATTTAGTTCATGACAAATAAATCACAAAAAAAATAATTATATATTTAATATAATTTTTTATATATATACACTTTTATTTGTTGATATCGAATAAAAGGGAAAATGGTTCGTGCTTGGAGTATACAATACAAAATTATGAGTTTTTTAAATAAAGGAAATTCCACATGGTAGCATCACTTTCATGAAACGCTAGTTTTAGCACTTTTGCAAGATTTTTCCTCATGGTAGCATCCAATTTATGTCTTATCTAACTGTCGCAGCATTTTCCATTAAATTCTTGTCAATTTTCGTTTAATTCACTATTTTGACGTTCGTTTTGGTTCTTGTCTTCATAATTTGCCCTAAAAATTTGAGAGCATTGATAAATTAAACGGTGATTTAAACGTCAAAATGGTGAATTAAATATTTGAGAGAATAAAAATGGTTTAGGGAAAATTATAAGGACAACAACTAATACTTAATAAGGGTGGAAACGTCAAAATGGTAAATTAAACGGAAATTGACAAGAATTTAGTAGAAAATATTACGATAGTTAGATAAGGCATAAAATGAATGCTACCATGTGGAAAAATCTTACAAAAGTACTACTACTAACGTTTCGTTAAAGTTCGATGCTACCATGTAGAATTTCCCTTTATTTAAAAACTAACATACCAATTTATGCTAACAAAAATAAATATCATATTAATTTTTATAAAGTATTACAACTATTAACAATACACTTGAAAATCAAAGTTAACATAAAAATATGTAAAATTATTTTATAAAAGTTTAAACAAAAATTAATAATTTTTGTCATAAAAAAATGTAAGTGACTTACATAAAGATAGTCAAAAAAACATATTAAAATTAAGAATTGCATTTAAGTAACCAATAATATAAATAATAATTTTTTATTTATAATTTTGTTTTGAATATCTTGAGAGTTAAAAAATTGACTGTACTAGTCAAATAATAAAAATTGCGCATAATCCCATCCATGACCATGAGTAGCACAATGACTAAAGTCATTTGTCTCTTCAAGCTTTTGAAAGTGACCTCCAAATTAGAACAATATGTGTGTGTCACAATTCAATTTTTTTTGGCGTTCTTTAAACAGTCAAAAAAATGTATTATAATAAATGAGTTTTAAACCAACAGAAGTACTAACTTATGAATTAAAATAAAAAAACTAATAGGAGTAGTTTTTTCAATTAACTTTTGATGTTTTACTCTCTTTAATAAGCAGAAAACAACCAACTGCAAACAATTAAATTTACCAAACACATCCATAACAATGGACTTAAATAACTAGCTTAAGCAGTTGACTCAAATAGTTGGCTTTTACCTTTTTGGGAGAAAAAATTTTTAGTTTATAACACAATTTTCACAATCTTTCTCCTTTTTTGTCCTTTAATTATTTAAAATATTGCACTTTAAAATATTGCACTTTAAAAAGAGATAAATTTAATTAAAATTTTTAAAATCTATATATATTCATGTGAGATTTCATTAGATTTGTCTTAATATATATTTTTTTATAATAGATATTTAGAGGCATTGAGGCTCAAAATTTACTTTAAAAACTATGTAAAAATAAATGAGAAAAAAAAAGAAGTATAATTATTAGCGTTGGTCAAGAACAATAATTTTAATTTTGAATAAATGGTACAGTAAGGTTTTTTTTCTAGCTAGTTCACAATTAGTTCCGAAGATACGGTAGTGCTAGGAAGTTAAGGGGTCGTGGCTGTAATGGAAGCAGCAGTTTTGTGTCGTGTTCTCACTCCTTCCTCTTTGACTTACGAATTCAAGTTGATCATGGTTCAAATTATCATGACGGTGTTTATTAAAATAATATTTCTATGTGCTACCACTTTGATAAAAAATTACTTTTATATAATTTTTATTGAATGTAATAATAGCGAATAGACATGATAACGAGTTAAAATTTAAATTAAATTTTGGTACATTTGGCCTTTGAAATAAAAGTTGGAGTTTTTTCAACTTTGACTTATTAAATTATAATTTTTTCCAATTTTTGAGCTGATTTGAATTCTTAGATCTCATGAATAGCCAAATTAATAAGCATATTTTGTTTTTTAAAAATAAAATACATTTAACAATAGTCAAACTCACAATAGTAATGTGTTTCAAATAGATTGTATATATGATTTGTCCAATACTTTAATGAAGAAAAATAGTGTGACAAATTTAACTTAATAAAGATAAAGATAAATATGTTTAATCCCACTAATTTAAGTTAAAAGATATTAACATTTGTAATATCACATGTGAAGATATGTGCATGTAATATAATTATTTGTAACATTTACATGTTAGCGAAACAATATAAATCTAAATAGTCTTGAATTCTTTCTCATCCAAATTCAAAGGCACATTTAAATATTGACAGTTTTAGAGCGAAGAAAGATGACAAGTATAGAAATCAGAGTTAAAATGTGAATATATTTTTTGTTAGAAAGTTTTCATAAACTAGAATTTATAACTTTTTTATAGGTAAATCTATTTATGACATTCAATCAATAAATTATATTTAATTGAAAAAGGATGATATTATTGGATAATAATACTTCCAAATTGCGATCATAATTCATGATAAATCATTTGATTAACACCTCCAATTTCGAGCTTCCAACCGATATGGAATAATTTTATTTTTCCAATACTTCTGTATAATCCATCATAATTTTTACTCATCAAGTGGGTTTATTTAATTAATTTTCATTAATTAATCTTTTATATTGCTCTGAAATGTTCCTATTTATTTCCTTGTGATTTCTTTTCTTTTTCCTTTCTTTTCTCACATTATTTAGTGCTCAAACATAAAGAGTATGCACATGGTTTGCCATGCCATCCTTAATTATTCATTCTTTGACTAACCTTCTTTCCGTCTCTCTCCCCATTCACTATGCATAAATTTTTAAATGATAAACACAGCGAGATTATTTTTGTTGGGCTATCGTATACTTTTTCTCTTAAAATTATATGGCTCGTCTCTTAATGCAACAGTCTGATATAAAACTCGCTGATAAATTTATAATAATAATGAGAATTCTACACCTTGATAACATAGTATTGATCCACACCTATAAAATGATTTATTCCATATTCTCCCTTCTTTGTAGAAATTCTCTAAACCAAAAAATATAATATTAATAATAATAAATATAAAAATAAAAATAATAAGAATATGTTTTTTTCCTAAAACTTGACTACCTCACTTTATCCTACTTATAAATAACCAAAATCCTTCCCACCCCCAATTCATCCTCCCCACCAACAAATCTCCTCTCTTTTTCCCTCCTCACTATACTTCCTACCAAAAATCTCTTCCTTTCTCCAACTTTTTTGGTACTTCCTTTTTTACATAAAAAAGAAAATATTAAAATGGCAAATTTATTCAAGAGAAATAATAATACAAGTTATGGTTACACTATGATGGAGAAAGAAGACCCAGAAGAAAGAAATCATAGAGAAGCACAATTTTTAATATACAAGACATTAAAGCAAGCTGATCAACCTATAGTAAGAAGATCATCAAGGTCTTCTAGCTGGTTAAGGCTAAGAATAAGCAAATTAAAGCTGAGAATTGGTAAGAAATTGTTGAGGTTAAGGAAGACTATGTTGTCTAACATGGCTAAGACTAAAATGGGTGTTTATAAACAAGTTTTGGGTCACCTTAAGACCTTAAAACGCTTGTTTCAAGGCGGCAGCAGCCGAGGTGCCACCACCGCAGCCGTTGCCATCAATGGCCTTCCTCAACCTTTGTTCAAGGGAATATAGGCTTGTGCTCGTCTAAGTTCTGATCCGAATCATTTAATTTAAAACTCTGTGTATTATATATAATAGAAAAATTAAATCATGTATGACATAAATGAGTGTTTTGTTTAACTTATATTTTTAGACCATTTTGTAATGTTGGTCTAATCTTTTTGTTAAAATTTTGTTCACGATTATCCATTAAAAGTGAATGTTTGGTTTTTCTTTTTTTTTTTTTTTTTTTTTTTTTTTTCTTTATTGGGTGAGAAAGGTTACATAGAAGATCCAAGTCTATTTCTAAGAGAAATGATATTTTTGCCCATATTTAGTAAAGATTATATTATATACTTTTATTACAAAATTTGCATATATGGTAAGAAGTAATTAAGTCAAAATGATTTCACTCATTATTCTTTAAGCAAGCTTGAAGGAATATGTGGTTTGATTCCTTTTTGCTAGCATCAAGGGGTGACTTCTTGTAAAAATAAATTATTGTGTGACTTCTCCATATAGCAAGGGCCCCATCCCCATGCCACAATTCAGGTCAGAAAGAGAAATTTGAGATAATTTATTTGGAATTGTGATGTACTAAGAATTTGTTTAAGTTAAATGGATACATTTTTCTCAATGTTTTTGTTTTTTAATATTGCTATATATTTATGGGTTATTTTTAATTTTAATTGATAGTTAGTGAATAAATAAGATAAACTTATAGTGATATTTTCCACATAATATATTATAATTAGGTGTAAGTATTTTCGAATGGATATAATATTTTATAGAGGAAAAAAAAAAGAATTTATGATTGAGACAAGATAAGAGAATATGTCTATACCCATTAATTCAAATGTATCATTTCATAAATAGGCATCGTAGCAAATTAAAAGAGATGAAAAGGGCATAATCACACAAAAATTTTACATATGAAAATATAAGAATTTGATTAAATAGATAAGTTCTAAAATAATATATGGCAACAAACTGAAGGGAGAAACGATAACTCATGTAGTTATTTGATGAGAATAGAATCTATATTATATACAAGAGTGGAGAAGAAAGTTTTCTACCACTAGATAAATTTAATATATTAAATTTTAAATTACATGATGAAATTATACATATAATACTCCAATATATGAATGTGTTAATTCCATGCCTAGATTGATTACCCTATCATGTAAGCCAAAAACAATGCCTAGATTATATGACCATTCCAAGTAAGCCAAAACAAGTTTTTCCTAATTAGTACATTCTAATGCCAATATTTTTTTGTTCTTATTGAGTGAGTTTAATTAATTAACCTACTTAACTAATAATCATACAACTTCCTTGCCAAAGATTATAACCTATTGGCTTATTCATGATTGGATTTGGTTTGGCTCATTATTTTTTGATAACAAGTACATTTGATATGAGTTGGGATTAGAGCTATCATGGATTATAAAAAAAAAAAAAAAAAAAAAAAAATCAGTCATTATTGAACAAAATTTTGGAATCCAGACATCTAATTTCGTGTAAAATTGAATTAAGTCTGTTTTAATATTTTCTCAAATCATCATTCTGGTTTTGTAGTAATTTCAATATTATATTTGTCTTTTGCAGAAAATTCAAAATAATCATTATATTTCTACATTTATAATATAAAAATGTTTAATAAAATAATAAATTTATATATATGACACAGGCCAAGAAATAATATGTAGAAGGTATTTTCTTAATTTAATCTATTTAAAAATCACATATTATATGAGACAAATAAATAATTTATCACTAAATTAAAATCGATTCTTGGTAAAAGAATAATGGATGTATAGCAGTGTCGGCTGCCTCCTATACTTAATATACCTTGTCTTGATCTAAACCACTTGACCAAATATTGCAAGTGTGAGTATTAGTAATTGACTAATTGTTGGTCTCTTCTCTTGCCCATTCAAGTACGTACGGCTTGTTGTTGCCTACTAAACCGTCCCAAATGCGAAAAGAGTGTGCCTTGATGAGTGTTGTTTGTCTTGATCAGGGTGTTATATAACATTTAAAGTGTAGAATAATTTTAAACTCCAAACCATGATGGAACAAATTTGGTGACTCGTGCTTTTAATAGTAAGGGACACTCTTAAGATTTGACAATGGTACACAAATGCTTGGTGTGCAAATAACAAGAATGGAGTGTTTTAAATGAGTAGTTATTAGTTATGCCAAACATTCCCTTAATTAGTTCTGCAAATTAGTAGTTATTAGTTAATATTATAACTTCAGATTATCATAATTGTTAGAAAGAAGAATCTTTTTTAGGGAATTATGATGAAGATACGTGCATGAGAGTTGGCATAAACACATTCACTACTATTATTTGAAAGTTTAGAAATTATTATTTGGTTAATCATGCACAAATCATCCATTTTCCTGTAATAAACTGCAGTTGATCATTTATTATAAATACTTAATTACTTACTTATGCTAACAAACATCGTACGTACATGCTATGTAGCTTTCTAGTTTCCACAAAAGAAAAATTACTATCTGCTTTGGTGTTGAAGAGTTTTAAAAGTTAGTTAGGTTGGAAATTAGTTCCACCAATCACCTCTGCAAGGTTTGAATTCCTCTGTTAATTTACCTTGCATTTTTTTTATTATTCTGTAAGAATCAACCAGTTTCATGGTTATGTGAAATTTACATCGATATTCATATAGAAATGTTGTTCAAGTATTCCAAAAACATAGGGAGAAATGCTTCATGTCTTATTCTGACTAGTAATTTATACATTAAGGATTGGAAGGGTTTTGAAACTTTGAACCTAAGATCTCATGCTTTGGGACGGGGTCTTAGGTCAAGTCACTAAATGAACATATATGTTATTGGAGTATATAACATATCTTGTGTTTTTAACCATCAGCTTAAGCTTTTAGTTGTGTTGTTTCCTTGGTATAAGGGAGCGTGATAAAGTATATAACATACACTGGCTTCAACCATAAGTTTTAGCTTTTGATTGAGTTGCTTCCTTTTACACTTTCAATGAAATCATATATAGTAGCAGTGTTTAATATAACACTTAGTTAGTGTGCTCTTTATTGATATTTAATTCACATGCTGAAGTGCTTTCTATACTAAGAAAATTGACTTCATTTGTAGATGCATGGGATCTGAATCCACTCGGCTTTCCAACTGTTTGGTAAAATCATATTCAGTATTGCTGCTATTATTAACATTCAACAGTAAACCCGGCTTGTAGTAGAAAATCAAAGAAAATGCCGCTGGCTGCCTTTGCAAGTATGTATTTACTTCTATTGACTACTCAAATCTTTCGTTTAAGTTAGTTATAAATCTGTGCAATGTAAAGATAATAATAATGTTCTTACACTTACTGGTAGCTAATGGATTGTGAGGACAAGGAAGGAGAAGAGAAAATGTAGGAAATGCTTAAAAGAGAGTGGTAAAGCATTGTGGGGTCAATAGGAAATAAATTTTATGGATTGCATAAATCCGACTTCAAAGCCCCTCCTAAGCATAAGCCATTTTAATGGCATTGCACATTGGGGTAGTGAAATATTGTTGTAAAATTTTAGAAATTAGTTTTCCGTGAAAGCTTTTTATTTTAAAATGCAAATGAGGATTAGTTTTCTTTTACTTGGAGAAAATGGAGAATGTTATGGATGAAAGACCGAAAGGAAATTGGTTTTCTTCCAATACTCAAGGAAAATGTTTGCAAATAGATGTAAACCCTTTTCCAACCAAGCTTTTCAACTTCAATCTCTTGTCAAAAAAGGGAAAATAGAGAATTAGTTTTTCCAAATTTTCTTTTCTCTCAAACCAAACACCCAAAAGACCACAAGTTGTTTAATACTTGATCTTATATGGAATCCATTTTCTTTCATATACTTATGCTTGCGATGCTACCTGTAGCCTTTCTGGTGAACTTTCAACTTTTACTTCCCTTTCTTGCCCAACTTTTCCCCCTTTTTTTTCCCATGATGCTATTGGATTGTGTGAAGTTCAAATGGTCTTTGTACAAAATATTATTTATTAATGAATTTCTGTTTCTATGCGCTGCATTAAAATTATATGGCTGCAGCGCCTTTCCTGACTGCAGTCGGTGGATTAGTTACTGGTCTTATTGCTGCTTGGGTCCGGGAAGAATATGTCCCTCATAGGTTTAAGGAACGTCGAAGTAATCTGGAAAACCTGAAGACAAAGATTGCAGAAGCAAGAGAGATGCTTAATAGATTGCAAGCACAAGCAAATGGGACAACTTTTCTTCTAACTGATGTGAAAGATTGGATGAGAGAAGCTGAAGATTCCCTCAACAAAGTAGATATAGAAAATCTTAGAAGAAGCATAGATGGTAGATGTATGAATGGCTTCTTGCCCGACTGTTGTCGTCGATGTGCTGCAAGCGCAGCCATTGAACGAGAAATCAGTATATTTGATCAGTTAATTGAAAAGAATAGGTGTGTTAGAATGAAGCCTGTTGTGAGGGGATATCAACGAGCTTGTAATGAAACTGTGGTGAGAACTAGAAATATTGATATTGAGAACATATGGAAGAGCCTAACCCAAAAACAAAACGTTAAAGTATTATGCATTCATGGCATAGCTGGTGTTGGCAAGACAGCTGTTGCAGAAGCTATATATAACCAAGCTTTGTATGAGTGTAATTCATTTGATTATGTTATATGGGTAGCTGCTGAATTTGGTGTTCAGCTCAAGATTCTTCAAGAGCAGGTTGCTAGGAGCTTAAATATAACGCTCCCTGACACTAGTGATGATGCAAGTAGAGCTTTAAAACTGCGTGATGAGTTTGTGCTACGGAAGAAATGTTTGGTGATTCTTGATTTTTTATGGGATGATTATTCTCTTCAAGAGATTGGAATTCCAGAGTCTGATAATGGGGAAGTGGTATGCAAGGTCATCCTTACTTCTAGATCTCGATTTGCGTGCCCAAGAATTGTGAAAAATGAGTACTATGAAATAAAACCACTCTCTAGCGTTGATACTTTGGCTTTTTTAAAGAGGACTGTTGGTGACAGCCTTTTCCTTGTAGATAGCGAGATTCAGGAAAAAGCAATAGAAGATTGTGCAGGATTGCCATTAGCAGTTCTCATATTGGGAATGCATTTGAGAGAAGTACAGGGTCAAAGCTTGGATGAAATTAGTATTGCACTTCAAGAAAGGTTGAGTAGCCGGGCTAGATCAACACCATCTACTGCAATGCAGTTTGAACGCTTGGAATACAGTTATAAGAGACTGGAGGAGAAATACCAACAATGTTTCTTGTACTGTGCCTTGTACCCAAAAGGTATTCCAATTGAAGCAAAGCAGCTGATAGATTATTGGATCTGGGAAGGTCTATTGGATATATATGTTGAGTCATTAGAAGAAAAGAGGAAATTGGGGATGAAAGTTTTGAAAGAACTCAAAGATGCTCGTCTCTTGGAGGCTGTTGATTCAAATGGCTCTCAAGAGTGGGTCAAGATGCTTGGCTTATTGCACGATATGGCAGTAAATATTATAAGCAAACAAGATAATGACTTCTTCATCAATGCAGGTGATAATCTTTTGGTCTTACCCACAATTGATGATCAGTGTGGAAAGATCAAACGAGCATCATTTATGCACAATCAACTTAAAGCACCCTCAAAAAAGCCTAATTTTCCAAACTTGTCTACATTGCTACTCCAATATAACCCACTTGATTGGTTTTCACTTGATTTTTTCACTGGTATGCCAAAGCTTAAAGTCTTAGACCTATCTTACACTCATGTTTCATTCCTTCCACCATCAGCTTGTACCTTGAAACTTCTCCAAGTACTTCTTTTACGTCATTGCCCTAGTCTGAAACACCTGCCTGATTTGTCTAACCTAGAGGAACTTATTGTACTTGATTTGTTTGGAACCCCTCTTGAAAACTTACCTGCTGGGATGCAGAGGTTGAAAAAATTAAAGCGCCTTGATCTTTCACACTCTAAGTTGACTAAATTCCCTGCTGAATTGGTTGGTTCATTACCATGTTTGCAAGAATTGTTAATCGTTATGGATGATGCAAAGGGTTGTTACTGGAGATCAAAGCAAGTGATAAGTTCATTTTCCAGAGATGCTTGTGTTGAGGAGCTTGCGTGCTTAGAAGGTTTAACCATTCTTGAACTCAACTTCTTCAATGTAACCATGTTCAACGACTATATGAATGCATTTGTAAGGGCAAGAAGACACCATTGTTCCCCTAGTTTTAAATATTATGTTGGTGGTTTCTGCACCAATGGAAACGTCAGTAGGAACAGCATAGTTTTGATTGATGATTACCGTGTTAATCAACTACCAGAAGGCACCTTAGAGCTGTATTTAACAATGCACAGCCAAAGTCTGAAGACGCTTAAGGAAACTGGTATTAGGTTTCAGAATTTGAAGGTCCTCAATGTGTTTGACTACAGTGGGTTAGAATATCTTTTCTCTTTTGAGATGTTGAATTGTCTCTGTAACCTTGAAAAGATATCTGTTAGGCAGTGCTGGTCAATGAAAGCGTTAATAAGGCCTGTTGTGGATGCCCATCTTGATACAACCATAACTCTATCTTACCATCTTCCACGGCTGCTGGAGTTAGTATTAATCGATCTCCCTCAGCTAAATTCCATATGTTCTGAGAAGCAACTTGATTGGCCTGTCTTTCATAGTTTCTCTGTTTGGAACTGTGAGAAACTAACAGAGTTGCCTCTTATTGTTAGTCAAACTGGAGAATTTAGAATTTCCAAGAAAATTAAAATTAGAGGGAATCGCTTCTGGTTCAAGGATGTGGAGCGGGAAGAGACACATTCCTCAAATTATGAATTTGAAGAAGCAGTCCTACCGGAAAATCTAGTATCTTTTGTCAGGTACACCATTTATACTTTCTTTGGAGTCACCATAAAGAAAATGCAATAATTATTATGTTTTCCTCTCGGCAAGGTCAAATAATTTGGTTTGGTGAATGGATCATTGGTTGGTTTTTGGTTGGTTAAAATAGCTAAAAAGACTTTTGTAAGCCAACTGAAAACCTGATCATTAGGCGAAAACCAAAAAATACAATGAGTTGTTTGCTTCATTGGCTATTGACTTTTTGACCCACATTTTTATAAATAAGCGGCCAACAACCAACAAATTATTTTGACCAAAAATTTCCAAAATGGATGTTGCTTAACAATAGCAACAAATTATGAAACAGCTCAACAACAAAAGAACTTTCCGAAAGAAAAACTAATATGTTTTGATGATGCAGTGTGAAGACGGAGAAATTAAGTACTGAATCAACGACTAGTAGTGGTGAAACAAAAGTTTTTAGGATTTTCAAAAGGAAGAAAGCTGAAAAGACTAGTAAGAACCCTTCTGTTCGGAAGTTAGAAATTATTGTTCATGTTCTATAGAAGTATTTTAGTATATGTATTAAAAGAAATAAACAAGAAAGCATTGAATCTAATAGAGCAAGATTACAATTCTATATGCAGGAGCTGCCACTATTTTGGCAAATGATGATATAAATGCAAGCCCTTCCCATTCCCCGAGCCATAGCTACATTACTCGGCGCCTAGAAGCTACCTCCACATTTATAAAACGAGTACATGCAAATGTAAGAGATTTGTTTACTCGCCAACAAAATGGCTATGCTAGTCCTTCAAATGGAGCAAGCTTCGTCTCAATGATCACACCAACCAATTCACGAAGATTTCTCCATTTTACCTTACTTTAGAAACAGCTCCTTTGAAATAGTGATATGGCCAAATGCTTTGCAGTTGGTTCGTATCTATTTCCTTGTTTTTTGGCGGGAAATTCAAGGCTCGGCCCTACCTAGGCCATGGCTTAGGTCATTTTACCAAAAACCTTATGTTGAATTGCGTAACACATAACACAAAAGAATGACAAACGAGTTGGTTCAGCACAGAAGCTGAACCAACATTTTGGATTCGCCACTGGTTTCAGGTCTGTGCTTCTGCGTCCGTGGTTTGTTCGTTCTCTCCTGCACTCTAAACTCTGTCTGCTGTTTCTTTTGGTTCTGGAATATGTCTTTTTGGTTGGATATCTCTTGTTAGGATTTAATATGTGACTTGGAGCTGTGATCATGGTTAATTTCGGTTTCCAAGGGAGAAGGAATTTAGATTTTGTGGTACTGTTAGTGATTCTTTTGTGGGTGTTCTATCATTAAGGGATGCTTCCTACTCCAATTGTGGTCTTGATGTGTCTTTTGATCCACTTCAGCTTCTCTTTTACCCCTTTCCTTGTTTTCTGTTTGAAACCATTTTTCAAATAGGTAATTTATTGTTGGATGATGGTTAAGCTGACAAGCTAGCATCATAATTGTATTGTGTCAAAACAAACAGTATTTTATTGCATTGTATCCAATACATTGTATGGGATGAGATGTAAGAACTTTCTAATTTGTGAAATCGATTTTCTGCACGAGACCTGTGAAAAACAAGGAGCTTCAAGTGTTAGAGTATATAATATATTTTGGGACCTCAACCATCAGTTTAAGCTTTTGGTTGAGTTAGTTTCTTGACATGGTATCAAAGCTAACGTGACAACAGGTCACAGGTTTGAATCTCAACCATCCCTCATTTAAAGTGGATTATTTAGCTCTAGGTATAAGGACGGAGGGCCTGTGCTGTATCCAAATTTCTAGCCCAATGGGCTCTCGTGTGAGGGGTTGTGTTAGAATATATAACATATTCTGAGACCTCAACAATCAACTTAAGTTTTTGGTTGAATTGGTTCCTTGACCGTTAGCCTCAGTGTTATCATTAGTTTGGTTTATTTTGAGTTATCCAATAGTAGAATAATGTTGAGCAGATGGATAATAGTTGAAAATTATTTTTAACAAAATTTCCTAAAATAAAATAGTACTCCTATATTCTAATTTTAAAATAAAAATGCATTGTTAAAGTTGAACGATGAATAACTGAATATTGCCAGCTATCTGCATGTGAGTTCATCAAAACAACGTTTGGATCGGTTTATTCTATTATTAGTTATGCATAACTCAGACATGCAGTGTAGTTGGGAATTTAAATACCACATTGTATTCATACCCGTGAACTTATTATCATTGAGCGACACTTGAACCGATGGGTCAAGACATGACTTGAAATCGGATAGATGACAAATAAACAATAAACTTTTAAGAAACAAATTCAACCAAAAGATTAAGCTTATGATTGAGGGCTTGAGGTCATATTATATGTTATATACTCTAACACGCCCTCTCATGCCCCCCACACACGAGAGCCCTTGAGTTGAAAGTGTGAATGCAACACAAACTCTCTTTATATTTGGTCAGAAATATTCCACTTGAATTTGAGAGGTAATTAAGATTTAAACCCGTGACCATAGTCACAATGTCTTCTCATATCATGTTGAAGAATCGAGTCAATCAAAAGCTTAATAATTTTTGTTTGCATGTTCTTAGCCTTCTCAATGATATCAGAATATAATTATTGATTTCATGTCAGAATATCAAACTAACTTAACTCCAGTATGGTAATTATAAAACAAAACTAAGCCTTCACGTTTTGCCAACTTTCTTTCTAGCATTATTCATTAGAAACTACTGTTTCCAGATACTTTTTCTCATTCAGTTTAGGAATTGTCTTTACTTTGCATTTTAGATTTTAGAAACAGAAGCTTAAATAATGACAGGTAAGTTGTAGCCACCATTTTTTATCTCCATTGTTGTAAGTTTTGCTTTATTTTGATGAAATTTTATTTCTGAATTTTGAAGCAGATTCTCATTTCTGGGTTAAATTTTATAGCTATTTTATATCTACCCAATGAAATAGGTGAAGGCTGAAGTGTAATCTGGGATACCAAGAAGGTATTTTTACATTTGACTTATCTCTCATATATATATGTTTGATTTATTTCATATTCTTGAACTGAACACTTGTGATTTTCACTAATTTTGGAGGACTAGCAATATTAAAACCCTAGACACAAAAAATGGGAAAAAAAATATGATAAGTCAAAAATAGTATAGACAGAAGAATCATGGGTTATTCTAGTGATGAAATATTTTCCTTTACGATTTATGATAAGTGTTTGATTCTCACGACTTACAAGAAGATTAATTCCCTCTCCCCCTCTTGCCCGTAGGAGTCAGCAACATGATCCAAAACAAATCAGCGTAAAAGATAGTCAGTTCCAAAGATAATCAAAATTAGGCTAACAAATTCCCAAACTTAGATGAAACTTTTATAATCAAGTCATAATATAAATTTTCTGCATTTGGCTGGAATTCTATTTTTCTATAGAAGCAGACTTTGCTGTCAATTTGTGTTAATTACTTTCTCTTCTTATATGAAACATATTTCTTTAGTCCAGTTGTTTCCGGGTGCATTTCTACACTTGGTTGTCCATGTTTCATCGGCGTGGCTCGTGACACAAGTTTAACTTTGGCTATTACCTATGGACTACTGTATATGCTGAAGTTTCATGTCACAGTATCATCAGAGCTGAGGTGCTTACTTAAGGAATTTCATGCGGCAGTTCAGAGAAGCGGAGTATTTTTAAAGCCATGTTGGGTACTTTACTTCCTTGTTTCTCTAATTTTTAGATATAAAGACCTATGTTACTTTGACTTGGATACTGATGCCAGATACTGGTACATATTCAATTGTCGGATACGTCTAAATATTTTATTTTACGCCTAAAATAAAGTGCCTAAGTGCCATACCAATGTCCGAGCATCACGGATCGGACGCGGGTATGTGAAGCAAAATGAAGAGTTCGAGTAACATAGACATAGACATTATTTATAGGCTTATAGCAAAATAGACTATCATGGGCAGAAACAATCTCTTTGTCGTTACAAGGGAAATAATCTATCCAACCAACCGTTCAAACCCTGGTGTTCACTTTGATGTCGATGATGATAAAACGAGACTGCAACATTGTGATGTTTACTCCGTCCTTTCCTTTTGCAGCATCGGACATTATCACTCTTGGAGCTGCTATTTTCGGACTGTTGACATCTATTGCAGGCTCATCAGCTTGCATTTATAATTCTTATCGAACGAGTAGAATCAATTTGTCGATTCTGAAAGTAAAAGTGCACAACTTGGAAATTTTGATTGAAGGACTTCAACAGAAACTAAATAGTTTTGATGTGATTAAGCCCGATCCTCGTCCATGGATCCGTGAAGCTAGAAAATTTTTAGATGGAGTGAATGTCCCGGACTTGGAAAACCGTCTGAACGATAATGTTTGCTACCGCTATGGTGCTGTCAAGTCAATTGAAGATAAGCTTCAAGAACTCGATGTTTTATTGGAGAATGTCAAACAAATCAATCAACAAATTAAGATCAAAGGGTCTAAACAGCCAGAGGTTAGCCTTGTCGGTTGTGCTCGAGAAGACATACAACAGAAGATTTGGGAGCTGGTTAAAAATGTGGAAGCCAATGGAACTGTGTGTATTCATGGAATAGCCGGTGTTGGAAAGTCCGCTCTAGCGGCAGCCATCCATAACAAAGTGCTTATAGAGTTGGCGGGTTTCGAGAGTATCGTTTGGGTGAATGTCGAGTATGGATTGGGACTCAAACATGTTCAAGAAGAGCTTGCAAGCAAGTTACATGTAGACCTTTCGGGAATTACAGATAATGTCGAAAGGTCTAAGGCGCTGCGGAGTGCACTGGTGCAAATGGGGAGGTTTCTGCTGGTATTAGATTCTATGTGGCAACCCTTTTCATTGCACGATATTGGAATCCCAGAACCTGATGCAGGTTCAAAGCTGATAGTGATTTCAAGGAATTTTTCCGTCTGTAGAAAGATTACGAGAAAAATCAAACGCAAAGAAATATTCGAAATAAAACCACTTTGCGAAGCTGAGGCTTGGGAGCTGTTTGAGAGTGAAGTGGGGACTAATATAATGCATTTAGAAAGCGAGACTCTTCGTATTGCACGAACTGTGATACACAATCTCGATGGCCTTCCATTGGCGATCAAAATGTTAGCCGAAAATCTCAGTGAAATTCATGATGATTACAGTAGTCGAATCAATGCTGCTTGGCGAGAAGAGTTATTTGCATTGAGCCGATCATCATATATTCTCGGTAACAAAAGCCAAGAGTTATATGATTGTTTCAAGGGTAACAAAAAGCAAATTATATGGTGAATCATGTTACACTGGTCCAGCCCACCTTATACTAATGTCCTAAATTTGCCCCTATTAGCATGGTGAAGGGGAGTGTAATTGTATAGGGTTGCCACCTTCTGAGAATCAATAAATCCTAACTTTATCACTACATGAAAAATGAAAACATTGCAGAGGATGCTATGTTCTTTCCATAAGATTACGATTCTAAAATTACAGAAGAACAAACTCCGTGTAAAAGATGAAGTTAAGTTGATGAAAGGGTCCAATATAGATCAGATTTCAAACATTAATGGAGTCTCCTTATAACATTTACAGAGGCACAATGAACACATCAGCACTTGGTAATCCACACCTTGCATGCAGTAAATCAATCGGTAATCTGCCTAATGAATTGATAAAGTGAAATCATATAGAGTACTGAGCCTATGGGATAAACTACAAGATTTAACACTCAATATACAGTTGTAAAATCACAGCATAAAAACAATGATTTCAAAATCAAGTTCCATTACATGTGCAAAAGACTTTAGTTTGTTGAGCAGATACCTATAAGCTTAAATCTTCAAGATAGATTTCTCCGTCATATACTGAATATGCCGATCCAATTCACATGATTGGTGATCATGTATTCACTCCAAGCAAGAAACAATTACTGTAAGAAGGCATATTTGTTGAAGGCCCATAGTTCCGCACAGGAGAACGAAAAGGATTGGGAGTGACAGGATGAGTGATATGCAGGCCAGCAGAACGAAGAACTTGCTTAGCATTTGTGCATGAAACCTCCGACTGATCAGTGAAAAATGCAGGGATACCCATCGACTTGATTAGCTCCAGAGCTCCGCCCCAACTTGAATTGTTCTCTAATCCACAGTTCAAAGCGACAATAACGTGAGGAGAAGGCAAGTAGGTGGCTTCTTCTTGATAGATACCCCTAGCGAGATTTATCCTCACTCTGCTCCCAATTCCTGAAGTGGTTCCGGATAAATTTGTAGGAACCTCTGGCCCCACCATGACAATCTGTATGTTGCCAATACCATTAAGCAGGTGACCCATTTCAGCAAAAGCAGTTATCCAGTCTAACTCTCCTTCAGGACCCAAATAATGAACAATGACCTCTTTTCCTTTTAGCAAACGATTCTTTGAAGTGATGCTCAATGCCGTTAGTATGTAATATACTGTTAATGGGTGCGAAAGAATATCCGCAACAGGGCTAGACAGTGGCAATGATCTCAGGTTGTAGTACTCCGACCAGCCAGAAAGAAGGATAGGACTTGAGATCCCATCAGTCAGATGACTCGAAAATGGAGAATCTTGTGGGTATTCATCATCATCAAGTCCGCCCCAAGATTCCGAAAGACCAGCTTTGACAGGAAGAAGACCAAAGGGCCTATTAGAATAGCAGCCACACTTCCTTCTCCACATTCCTTTATGATGGAGGTCAAGAGACTCAAGCCACTTGCAAGGATGATCAGCCGATGAAGGAAACGAAAATATATTTATCGCAAGCTCCTCTTCTCTCTCCATCATGGCTTTGTACAAACCACATATGCTCTTGTGAGATTCCTTCCAATGCTGCTTTTGGCAATTCGGGCTGCAGTAAACTATGGCACGACACTTACTGCAAGGAAAGGACTGATCCATGTGAAATTCTCGATCACACATAGCACATCGCCTCAAAGAAGCATTTGAATACATTTTAACGTCACCAAAACTATCTTCTCTAGCTGCTTCTGAATACTTGTTGGGAGTTGAATTGGCTGATGATATGGTTTTTTCTTCATATGCTTGACCAGGTGGGTGTGAAATGGTAACCGCCACAATGTCATTGCTCTTAGCCATTACCGCTGGCCATTGAACATCCACCGTCTCAATGAGTGGCTCGAAACACATCAATTGTGTCGGATATGAAGTAGCTTGCACATCTTGGAGCAAAGGGTGAACTAATGTTATACCCTTCATGGCAGCATATGCAAACCTAAGTTCTTCATACGTCGGATTCCTATATTTAAGCTCACCACTCGAAGTGCAACAGATAACATCGAAAATTGGATAGCACTCAGTTCCAGAAACTTCTAAGGCCAAAAATTTGACCATTTTTCTATGAGAAGGAAACATCAAATTTTCTAGCTCAAATGTCACCCTCATAACCTCAGTGTTCGGTACAGGAACCGTCTCTCTTGGCTTGGTTGCATTCCGAGCATCATCAACAGATCGAAACAAATAAAATGCCACATCCCCACCATCCCCACCAATGGTTTGGACACATGGAAACAGCTGCTTCCTTCCAGACCATTCCAATTCTCTGCCCACCCGGACACCAAAGAAGTGTCCTGGGCGCAATCTTTTCCATGGATCAGTCCTATATAGAGCTGCAGCAGCTCCATATAATGCCTTGATGAAGGCAGCATCTACACCGTCCACATTAAACAAACAAGTTGCAGATGCAGGACCAAGTCCTGGTCCACATCCAAATTGCTCATGGAATCTACCAAACAATTTTTTCAAATGCAAATCCATGTGAACTTCAGATCACAAACTTCCAATCAGAAAACACAACAAGAAATCCCCTGAAAATTCAACAGTAAGTATACCCTCAATTGCAATCCGCTTCTCAATATTCAACAAAAAAAGCAGATCTTTGTAAGGAATTATCATAGTTGAGGGAAAGCCCAGAAAGCTAATTGCAAGAATTACACTTCCCAGATGCCAAAAAGATTATTTTCTTGATTTGAGCATGTAAATCATTCAAGAATTGTGCAAACCAGATGTAAAAAAAGTCCTACTTAAAGTTAAGCAGCATACATTTTTAGAAATGATAAGATTGATTTGATGGAAAACCCAGAAAGCTAATTGCAAGAATTACACTTCCCAGATACCAAAAAGATAATTGTTCTTGATTAAAGCATGTAAATTGTAAATCTTTCAAGAATTGTGCGACCCAGATGTAAAAATAAACATATTGTAAAGTATAGCAGCATACATTTTATAGTGATGATGAGAAAAATTATGCTAAACTGCTACCTAAATGATACACTTTGAATAAAAAGAGAAAATGTGAAATTATTACCAGATTTACTTGCTTAGAAGTTGGAGTGAATCAAGACTTGCATTTGTCCCGAAGTGTATGAACATTGAACTCTAGAAATAGAAAGTAGTAGATAAAAATCTGGTGTGTTGAATGATTGAATCTGTGACTAACTTGATCCAAGTACGCGTGGTCAACGCATGACCTTGGATTTGATACGAAATGGGGGGATATTCCAAGGCTGACATGCAGCATATTGACAAGAGCTAGACTGCCAGACCTCCTCTCAATACAACCCCGATGCATTCCTTTGATCAATCAATGGAATGATCAACGTTCTTGGATAGGGTGTAGTGTGGCCTTGAAGGCTGATCAAGGATTCACACCAACACGAAGGGCAAACTGGCCCTAGTAACCCAATTGCAAAGGCAATTGAAAAAAAATTCAAACACTGAATTTTTTCTGAAATGTTTTCATTAAAATCAACTAACTTGTTTACAATGAATGAGCCATCTATATATAGACATATGGGAAGTGGGAAATACAATGACAAGGCTTATGACACGCCCCCAAACAAGAATAACGGCTAAAAAGTATCACGTGACTAACATGTGCACATTTTAAGGATCAAAAATCAGAAAACAGAATTCTTATTTTGCTGCACTATCCGCTGAACACTCGACCTTCAGCTCCATTTCTTTGGGTCTTCCCGTGATGGATAAGAGGCAATTAAGGTCTTGATGGAAAGATCCAAGTATAGAGATTCCATTTTTATCCTTCATGTCTCCCAAAGTGTGTGGGTTAGCTCGGGACATCCCTTGCAAGGTCACCTGGTCACCAAGTCAGAACACCAGTTCTGATCTCAGCATCGACCTGCTGACTGGAGGACCTTGTGCACGGATTTCAGAGAGCTGTGTGCACTATTAGCATGAATCTTGGACCTTTATGGCTAGGCCTATGTATATAGATCACGTCCCCATGATTGGTTAGGTCTAAAGCTTCATGGTCAAGGCTTGGTTTGCGGCTGGTTTGCGGCTGTGCTGTTCTGCTACTGTTTTTAGTGTTCTGTGTATGTTGTTGGCTTTCCTTGTTCTTGCCTTTGTATCTATTCTTCCATGATCAATTCATCCCCCTTCCTAGCTGTCTTGGCTCTCATTACATTCAAGATCCATGGGTGAATTACTAAGTGCAGAATCAGAATAACTTGGGAGATGCATGTGCATATGGTTGAACAACACACGTCCATTCTTCCACTTATTGCCAAGCTACCAAGATCTGAACCAATATGGTTCAATCTCCCCTTCTTGGAAAAAGAATTGTCCTCAATTCTTGACCCTCTCCTTGCATGCTTTCTACACATAACCCCAAAAACACCGCAACAACTACTAGTAATATTGATGTGTGCACAAGACAGGAGGCAAATCAGAACCAAACAGCCAAATTCAGAAATCAGTATGAAATGTTTGCTATTGAAAACCCGACCAAACCAACTCCAAGTATGATGAAACTTGGTGACAACACACCTCAAGATGTCTACAAACACCCCAAATTGGAAATACTCAAATACGTGGTCTAGTTTGATCACAATTAAAAAAAATTCCTCCAAACATCCAATCTGAACTGTTTTGTGACCTTTGGTCTAAAACACTTGCGCATCTTTTTTTCCACAACTCCAATGACTACACCACAAGACTGAATAAAAAAATAGACTCAAAAATACCCAAAATGAAAAAAAGAAACAATGAAAAAGACTCAAAAATGAAAGAGACACAATGAAAATACAGAAGAAAAGTACAAATGAGACTCTACTGTACTTTGAGAAACAACAATGAAATGGGTCAATCAAGAAACCTATGAAACGTAAGAAAAAGTGCACAAATGATGTGGTTTAATGAATATAGGATAGTTATTGATAATTTGGTGAAAGATGAGAGCCAAATAAAAGAATCTTGATAGGTTTTCGAAGACAACTTACCAAGGTACCCGGATTTCATCAGTTTTGGGCAGTCAGTAAAGAAAAATTCATATCTCCTTAACCACAACACCAAATCCAAAGATTCCAAAGCCAAAAGTTTCCCAACTCAACCACAAATACCGTGTAAAAACAGTTTTGAAAACAAATCACAATACGATCCCCAAAACACCACTACTTTCGACCCCAAATGCAGTCAGTTTCTGACAGCTTCTATTCTTCTTGTTTTTGCGACTTTTATCTGTTGTTTCTCATAAAAAACCGATTGAATTATGAACCCCAAGGACTTTGAGGCTCTGATACCAATTGATCCAAGTACGCGTGGTCAACGCATGACCTTGGATTTGATACGAAATGGGGGGGATATTCCAAGGCTGACATGCAGCATATTGACAAGAGCTGGACTGCCAGACCTCCTCTCAATACAACCCCGATGCATTCCTTTGATCAATCAATGGAATGATCAACGTTCTTGGATAGGGTGTAGTGTGGCCTTGAAGGCTGATCAAGGATTCACACCAACACGAAGGGCAAACTGGCCCTAGTAACCCAATTGCAAAGGCAATTGAAAAAAAATTCAAACACTGAATTTTTTCTGAAATGTTTTCATTAAAATCAACTAACTTGTTTACAATGAATGAGCCATCTATATATAGACATATGGGAAGTGGGAAATACAATGACAAGGCTTATGACACGCCCCCAAACAAGAATAACGGCTAAAAAGTATCACGTGACTAACATGTGCACATTTTAAGGATCAAAAATCAGAAAACAGAATTCTTATTTTGCTGCACTATCCGCTGAACACTCGACCTTCAGCTCCATTTCTTTGGGTCTTCCCGTGATGGATAAGAGGCAATTAAGGTCTTGATGGAAAGATCCAAGTATAGAGATTCCATTTTTATCCTTCATGTCTCCCAAAGTGTGTGGGTTAGCTCGGGACATCCCTTGCAAGGTCACCTGGTCACCAAGTCAGAACACCAGTTCTGATCTCAGCATCGACCTGCTGACTGGAGGACCTTGTGCACGGATTTCAGAGAGCTGTGTGCACTATTAGCATGAATCTTGGACCTTTATGGCTAGGCCTATGTATAGAGATCACGTCCCCATGATTGGTTAGGTCTAAAGCTTCATGGTCAAGGCTTGGTTTGCGGCTGGTTTGCGGCTGTGCTGTTCTGCTACTGTTTTTAGTGTTCTGTGTATGTTGTTGGCTTTCCTTGTTCTTGCCTTTGTATCTATTCTTCCATGATCAATTCATCCCCCTTCCTAGCTGTCTTGGCTCTCATTACATTCAAGATCCATGGGTGAATTACTAAGTGCAGAATCAGAATAACTTGGGAGATGCATGTGCATATGGTTGAACAACACACGTCCATTCTTCCACTTATTGCCAAGCTACCAAGATCTGAACCAATATGGACATTAGAACCAATATGGTGTGTTGAATGATTGAATCTGTGACTAACTGCAGACAGCAGTAAATTGAGAATTGGACATTAGAAGAAAATGGAAGACTCAAGTCAAGAAAACAAGCCCAAGGGTCAAAATTTCTCGCTTTGGCAAGTGAATTGTTAGGGTGAAATCTTGGTCAGTTTCACTCGACGTGTTTAACATTTATGATACGATTTATAGTAGTATCAATTTTTGTTAATTGTTAAGTCATATGAAATAGAAGTATGTGAGATATTCGTTATAAAATATTTAGCATATTTATTTTGTATGAGATTGTTTTACTATGAAACAGATTCATATAAAAAGCTTATTTATAAAAAATATAAAAAAAAACAAAGAAAACATTTATATACAAGAAGTGGTTATTTTTTAAAAATAGTTTTGGCTAATTCAATTAAAAATGTCTCATAGTGGGACAGCTTCAACTAAGAATTTGTGTAAAAAAATTTGTTGGTTGTTCGTTGTTTATCAACGCACAATTTCTTATATGACACGGTCTCATACAAGTGGGGATGTTATCAATAATATAAATGATCAATAAAAACATTGTAAGTAAGGTTGTCAAAAGCTGACTTAATCAACATTTTAACCTGATCTAAGTCTAATCCTATTTAAGTGGGTAAGATTGAGATTTTTATAACCAAAAAAGTTATTAGATCGACTCAACCTGATCTGTTTATTGATTGATTGGATTAAGGTTAGAATTCTAAATTTGAAAAAAAACTATATATAACGCATTTAGTTAACAAGTTAATTTCAATTCGGATGAACCTGTATAATATATGAACTAAACCCATTTGATATATTTCTAATTCTGTAGTTAAATGCAACATAATGCAACATATTAACTCATGAATCCAAAAAGTTTAAAATTGAGGGAAAAAAATATGCTCAATGTACTATAATTTGTAATTTGCTTACTTTATTTACTAGACAAAATCATTATTGGGTAAGTTTGACCTCAATTGGTCTTCTCAAATGTATTAAGTCATATCCTCATAACGTGTGAACAACCAAAAATCAGTATTTTGATATTTATTTAAAGTATTTATTTTTTTAAAAAATTTAAAGTGTCAATCTTATCTTAAAATTAAAATTATAGTGTTAAATATTAAATAAGTATTTCAAATACACAAAACCTTCTATGAGACGATTTTACTATATAGATTAAATGACTAATTAATCCCAATTTTAGCATATAAATTTATTATTTTGAATTAGTTTCACTGTAACACTTGAATTTCCTCCAAACTGCAATGAATTTCCTCCAAACCGCAAGGGAACGGAGGAAATTCAGGTGTTACATTCACCAAGAACCAGTCTCTCACAAAAATCTGAAGGCCTAAACCACAAACCCACTTATTTTAGTTGAAAGACATATATCTCCGAGTAAAAATTTCCGATCAATCATCGTGATTTGTAAAATTACTACTTCTTCCGTTTTAAAATACTTGCACTATTTGACTTTTCACGCAGTTTACTGCATAAATTCAATTTATAATATCTCTAATTATGAATAATAAAAAATTATAAAAAAATATTAATAATCTGTACATTGAGAGGAATTAAATAAAATTCCACTCGATTATATTTTAACTTATAAATTCAAAACTAATTATAATCTAAAAATAACGAATGAGGAAGTACAATTACAAAAAGCCAAAAAAAAGTAAAATAAATAAAACTAAAAAATAAATTAAAATCACAAAAGTCCAACATACTAGTAAGAGTCCTCCATCATCCTATCAGCAATCACCTCACCAATCACAACAATTCTTTCTTACCCCTTTCTCCTCTTGATCTTCCTATTTCCCTCCTTTTCATTTTTAACCTCTCAGGGTTTCTCAATTGTCATCGATCAACGACAATGATGCAACCAGGGCAACAACAAGACGGTATGGTTGCTCCCAACCTTCTTCAATGGCGGCACAACCTCCTATAGATCAACAACATTATTATCAACAGTCTCAACAACAACAGCAATTGATGATGGAGCAACAGCAGCAGCAACAACAACAACAACAACAACAACAACAGATATGGTCTCAACAACCTCCAGAACAACAGTATCAACAACAGCAGCCTCAACAACAACAAGCGCCTCCGAATTCTGATGAAGTTCGTACGATTTGGATTGGGGGTCTTCAGTATTGGATGGATGAGAATTATATTAGCTGTTGTTTCGCTCATACCGGCGAGGTGTATATCTATATTTCATTATTTTTTAAAATTGTTGGTTTTTATATGTGTTTTTTTTTGTTCGTTTTGTTTTTTCGACTCTTTGATTTGTTTTTACACCATATCTTTTGGAATGGATTTTATCTTGAACCCGCAAGGAATATATCAGTTTTCCAATTTTTGAGTTGATGATTATTATTTGTGGATTGTTTATTCGATTACTTTTGTCGTTTAAAATCTTGAAATTGTCCGAACATTTGATGCTTTGATTATTCGTTTGTTAATTGTGTGTTTTAGGATGGACTTTAGTCTGAATCTATTGTTATCAATTTTTCAAGATTCTTATTGAACATTATACGTGTGAGAGGAAGATGTCGGAGATCTGAAAGGGACGAAGAGAAATTAAGATCTTGTGTCTCCCTTTGTTCCATAATGTTTCTCACGTACGCCTACTCTACGTTTTGCTCAAATTTATAAAACTTGGAATTGAAGAAGACTTTACAAGAAAAAAGAATTAGTTAGAGAGAATCTTGTTTGATGTTTACTTTTAAACTAGGACCTTTTAAATTTTACTATCAACATGTGCAATGTAGATCCCTTGAATAATATGAATGGAGAGGGTATGCTTCTTTTTTGATTTTTTACATTTGATAGTTTTGAGTAGTATTTGGGATGTTCTATTTTAGGTGTTTTGGAAAGTTTCGATACATACATTTTTTTAGTATACAAGGGGGATAAAAAAGCAACATAGCTCTGTACCTTCTTTACTGATTTTTGAAACCTTGATATTGGCATTTTGGATTGCTCATATTTGAGGTGATTTTCTACCATGTACCTGATGGGGTTTTTGGGGTGGGAAGTTAGTATCAATCTTGTGTTTGGTTTTTCTAAATGGAAAGCTGTTCTTTCTTACATTAGTTTTATGCATTGTATACCGCAAACGTTACATAGCTTTATGTATGAACGGTGTTCTTTTATGACCCCTCTTTAATGCGTCTAAGAGGGAATTTGCGATCTCTGTAGCAACTAATTCTGTGCTTGAGTCTTGCAGCTTGTCAATAGTAGAATCATTCGTAATAAGCAAACCAGTCAGTCAGAGTGCTATGGATTTATTGAGTTTCTAGTCATGCTGCCGCTGAGAGAATTTTGCAGACTTACAATAATACCTTGATGCCAAATGTTGAGCAAAATTACAGATTAAATTGGGCTTCCTATGGATCTGGTGAGAAAAGGGGAGAGGATGGTTCTGATTATAGAATTTTTGTCGGAGATTTAGCTTCAGATGTTACTGATTACACTTTGCAAGAGACTTTTAAAGATTGCTACTCGTCAGTGAAAGGTGCCGTAGTTATGATGGATAAGCTCACTGGTAGAAACAAGGGATATGGATTTGTTCGTTTTGGAGATGAGAATGAACAAATTCGCTCCATGTCAGAGATGAATGGTGCGATGTGCTTAGGCCGTGCAATGTGTATTGGAGCAGCTGCTAACAAGAAAAGTGTTGGTGGAGCAGGTATGTACATGAATGGGTTTGCTAAATTTAACTTTGGTAGCTAGATATGCATAATATGATTCTTGTGATCATGCACTTGTTTGATTTGCTGGCCTTGTGTTCTGGTTCAATGCCTTCATATTTTATTAGAATGTATAATTGCTAAGGTGGAAAGCAGGTTTTCGTTTTGTGTTGTTTACCTTACATTTTTATGGCCTTTCTATATTCAGATGTACATTCGAGATGCATAGAAATTCAGTTCCAGTGTTTTCGTTTGAGAATTTGGGAACAATTAATGAATTTTGAACTGAAAAACTTATAGAACTCACATTGTCTCAAAGCAGGGTGTCAAGAGGCTCTATCATTTAGGGCCTGGGACTGAATTCAGCAGAAATGGTTACCCCCTTACTACGTTGCCTGGCATAGGTCAGTAATGTCGTAAAATTTCCATTTACAGAAGTTTTCAGTGCTACAAGTTATTCTTCCTTTCAGTTTCATTTTTATCCTTTATTTTCATCCATCAAATTCGGTTCAGTTTAGTTTCACTTGTGTTAGGGGATGCCATTTATACTATTCCTTTGCTTTTATTTTTCCTCAATGTTCCTTTTTTTCCTCTCTTTTATCATTTTCATTTTCTACGCTGTTGAGTTCTTGACTCTTTCTTACCTTACAATTAAGAAATACGAGTGAGTTATATCTTGCACTCTATTCATCATATTAGCAGTAAAATGGACGGGTTGCATCAGCACTTAGCTTGTTTGATCACTTTGATATTGAGGTGTTTTCTATAATTTTTTAGCTATAATCCCTTGTTTTTTTTTTTTTTTTGTGTGCTCATTAATAATAGTTTTGAAGTTAGAAAATTTTGGCTAACTGCTCATTTATGTTCCTTGTGTCCCTTTGATTTTTGTCCCTGACCAATTTTTTTAGAGATAAGGCATTATGTTGGCGCTAGAGCATGTTGGAGGAGAGATGTGGGTATGTTTAATGTTGTAAATGGGAAAAATCAAAGGGACATTTAATCATTGCAAGTGGAGCAAATTCATAGGGATAGTGGGAGATGTTCACATGCTTTCTTTAGTAGGTGTGAGATGTACCTTGGTTATCATTTGGTGGAATTATTGAGGCTACGACTTTTTGTCTCGTGCAAATTTGTTAAACCTTATGTTGATATGGTTGTCTGTAACTTGGTTGTTGTATGTGAACTCATTTAATTGTGCTTGTGATGTGAATCTGGGTTCTAGATCCTTCATCTTTTTTGGATGATGAGAAAAAATAAAATGTTCTTTTCCAAGTTTTCGGAGAAAGGGGTCTCTACTCAACAATTGCTGAATGCTAGATGGATGCGCTAACATAATTGGGGTGTTTGGTTGAATAAATTATTGGGCAGCTTTATCTTATTTGGTGCATTTAGATGGTTCAGTATCCAAACCATCTAATCAAAGTGTTTGGTAAATTAGTTGGTTGAAACATCTTGTTATGAATAAACTTTTTTTGAACAAGCTGCTTCTAGCTATAAGCTAACAGCGTTCCTAGCAGTGTCTTCGAAATTAGTTGATTTTACCAGTTGATAAAATCAACAAGTCAAATCAATCACTCCAACTAGCTACCAATTATAAGCTAACAACAGCTAGCCAAACACCCCCATTGTGTGTTGACTTTTTTTGATTTTTTGAGATAGGTATCTGATTGTGATAATAATATCTATGTAAACTATTGTATTGTAGATTTCAGGGGTATATGCTCTTGTTCTGTGCTAATTTGCTCGAGTATTTTTTGAGTTTTTTTTTACTGATGATTAGGGGTTTTGCTGAGCTGTATTGCAACATTATTTAGACCTAGTTTTATGTGCACTTTTTACCTTCAGACTATAATTATAGGCCTTGTGGCTGTTTGTATTTGTTTTTCTGATTATATTTCTGCATTCAAGAATGTTTAGGATGTACCAGTTGCATCATCTTGTGAAGGAACACTAGTCTTAATTTGTCAGTTCTGTTAGATTTTTGTTGCCTTATCTTTATTTTTTCAATCTTGAATGCAGCTTCATACCAGAATACTCGGGGAATTTCAAATGATAGTGATCCTAATAACACAACTGTGGGTGATTTGGATTCCGAATGAACTCGTTTTTTTGCTTTTTATCTGATGATGCCATAACTTGACAACTCTGTCCAGATTTTTGTTGGTAATTTGGGTCCCAATGCGACTGAAGAAGATTTGGGACGAGCATTCCGTCTTTATGGGGAAGTGGTTCACGTAAAAATACCAGTGAGCAAGAATTGTGGATTTGTGCAATTTACCAACAGGTCTGCATGGTTTTGTGACCCATCGTTGGTGTTATACTGAAAATTTTTTCAAGTCACACATGTGTGCAAAACTTAAATTTATTTTTTGTTGTTGATGTTTCGGTAGGATTAGCGCTGAGGTGGCCTTACAGGCATTGAATGGAGTGCAGTTGGGCAGGCGAAATCTTAGACTTTCTTGGGGCCATGGCCCTAACAATAAACAAGTAAATCTTTGTTGACATTTCTGTAGGGATTTAGAATTTCTTCGGGGTTTCTTACTGAACGTTTCATTTGGGTGCTTTATTTTGCAGTCACAACCTAATCTGAACCAGTGGGACCATGCTGCTTATTATGGATATCCTCAAGGATATAACTCATATGGATATGTGTCTGCTCTTCAGGATCCTAACATGTATTACGGTGGTTATTTGGGATATGGTGGGTACGCAATGCCTTAGCTGTAGGGATGGCAATGGGTCGGACTCGGCTCGGACTATCCACCCTCCGACTTTGCTCCGGATAAATCTCGGACTTTTTTTTTCAGTCCACCTCCACTCGGAGTCGGATTATGCATACTCCAACATTGCTCCGACTCGGACTCTCGGACCTCCGACGGAGTTCGGATTATTATCAAGATTTATTCATATCGATACTATATTAATGATTTTAAAGCACGAAAAAATTGATATAGATTAGTCTTTAGTTACAGTTACAATAAACAAAATAGTCCTTAGTTCTTTAAAATTACATTAACAAACATTAAAATTACATAAATGATGAAGTCTTGAATTCTTCATGCTCAACATTACAACATCATTAAATCCATCCTTAGTTCCCTAACACAAGTTTATAAAAAAAAGTAATATAAGCATAAATGATGTCGTAAGCAAAAACTTAATTTTAAATAAATCAAAACTAAACATACCCATTATCATTCTTCTTCTATACCTTCTACATCCTCGTCTTCAAAAATTGGTGCATATTGAAGGGGATTTGCTTTAGCGTCTACAAATTAGAAATAACAAGATTAATAAATAATATAATTATATAATTTCTTAATTGTACGTACTAATGAAAAAAAATTAAATACCTTTGAATTCTTATGTCAACATTAATGAAGGGCTAAGATTGAAATCATTTTGAAATCAATGGTTAAAATCCAAAATTCATGTGGCATTCATAGTTGTATGTAATTGGTTATTGAAAGTTTTTAAGGATAGATGAGGTGGACATTATCAAAACCATTCATTCATCTACATTACACATCATCAATGGCTTAAATTTAATTAATGGTAAATACTATTTTAATGAATATTTTCTTAAAAAAGCTAATTAGCAATAATCTAATCGATTGTTTTGATAAGTTTCATTCACTCAGATCAAACTTACAATATTCAATCTCATTTACAATGTAACGACAAAGCTTCAAGTCTATATTAGACAAGTTCCAATTAAATCTTTATTAAACGATCAATTAAGTATCTAATTAATTAATATTAATTAATATGTAGACTAATACTATATTTCTAATCGTTTGTTTTAGTTAGTTTTAGGTTTCATTATACTTAAAAAACTTCGAAACTATGTAAGACTATAAGTCTATAATAATCTAATCGATTGTTTTGATAAGTTTCATTCACTCAACTTGATCAAACTTACAATATTCAATCTCATTTACAATGTAACGACAAAGCTTCAAGTCTATATTAGACAAGTTCCAATTAAATCTTTATTAAACGATCAATTAAGTATCTAATTAATTAATATTAAATAATATGTAGACTAATACTATATTTCTAATCGTTTGTTTTAGTTAGTTTTAGGCTTCATTATACTTAAAAAACTTCAAAACTATGTAAGACTGTAAGTCTATAATTATTTAATCGATTGTTTTAATAAGTTTCATTCACTCAACTTGATTAAACTTACAATAATTCAGTCTCACTTACAATGTAAATATGTAATTAGTCAATCAGATAGTCAAGTTTACAATTTTTGTTAGAATAAACTTATTTTCATATAATGTTCAAATTTTTCAAAATATAAAAATGCCTTAAATTAAAAGTTGAGTCGGATGTCGGGTCGAATCGGGTCGAGTCGGAGTCGGAGTCGGAGTCGGAGTCGGTCGGATTATCGGATTTTTTATGAAGTCCAGCTCCGGTCCAACTCTAAATCGGACTCGGATTATATAATCGGATTCGGAGTCGGATATTTTCCACTTCGGAGTCGAATCGGATTAAAATCCTCGGATCGAGTCGGATCAGGGGCGGATTCGGACTGAATTGCCATCCCCACTTAGCTGGCTCAGATGCCAGTACAACTGCAACGGGTTAGTTGATGTTATGATATTTTAATTTCGCAACTGTTCAGCATTGTTTGCTGCAGTGATTCATCCACCTACGATGACAGGAGAGGTGTTTGCCTTGGTGCAGCATGATTCTACATGGAGCCTCAAACCTTTTCGAATTTTTGGTCAATCTAGAGATTCCCAAATGTAGTATAATAGATTTTGTTGGTCAGATTAGTTTCATTTGCTTTGCTTGGAGATTCTTTATGTAGATTTGCTTTAGTTCAGCCCTTATTAGGTTAAATTTCTTAAAATTGGAATTTATATGGCTGTAGAAAGTTTTGCCTGCTTTTTGTGAGGTTTTAGACGCACTTTAATTTTGAAATTTATGGTGTTCTCTTAGATATTATAGAATGTATGATTCAAGCTGATTCCGTTGGCGATCATGTATTCCTTGGCTGCTCGAATTTTGAAGGCATTAAAACATTTCTTAATCAAGTTATTAAAAAGCAAAGACAGAGTTGAATGTTTAGCAACATATATATCTTTCCTTTAAATAGCAACCTTTTAAAGAATCATGAATTTTTTCATCTAGTAAATCCAAATCTTTAACCTCGCAAGATACATTTTTGCACTTTATGTGTGAAAGAACTGATTGCGCTGCAGCAAGTGTTGTTAACATAAACATCTAAATGAGTTGTTTTTTGCAGAAAACTAGTGAATCCAACTGGAAGTTAAAACATGATAAGCATCATCGGCATCTAAATACCAAATTGCCAATGGTTCTACGAGTTGCACAGCAGCAATCACTTGTACTTCGAGTTGCTAATTGCACAACCAAACAGATCAACTATTTCAACTTCCAACTATAAGTCAGATTAACGACGATAGAATTCAAAATAAAACTATATTGTCTATTGCTATAGTTCATTCTACAACATTGAACTAACTGTGCCGATTCCAGGACAGCCAATGGACTATACAAAGACAACAGAATCTCGTTGAGAAAAAGGCTACGTTGAGCATACTTCAAGATTGACTAGTTTGAGTAAAACTCCAGAAGAACAATCATGGTCATCATCAGCAAATAACTCATCAATATGGTCTCTTCATATTTAAGCAATTATCTGATGCTTGGCTGAACAATTCCTGGACTTGCTTTAACTCTTTATCTGGGTGTAAAAGAAAGGATAAAAGATGCAAATCAGTGATTGCAAATCAATTGTCACTCTTGTCCATTTAAATTGCCAACAGAAACGACGGAGAAAGAAAGGGGCAGGGAGCTGCTTTTACCAAGAACCTCTCCGCACTAAACTAATGTTACCAATCTCAGAAATGTATAAACGGGAGCTAATTTCAATTTTAAGAATTTTGTTTATACTATTCCATATTTTGGGCTCAACTCATTTGGAAATGAATCCCTTATTCAATTATTTTGCCCGTCTTAAAGGGGTCATGAGGTCATCACGCAATTGTACTAAGTACTTGCAAAACGCCTAGTAGGATGCACCAGTAAAACATAAATGAGGTAGAAGAACACAAACCCCCTCATTATCAGAGTAACTACACATTTTATACATAACCACTAGCTTTTCACAAGTAAGAAGCTAAGTCTATAACCAATTTTTCCAGCCACAAAACTGTTCACAACAATGTCAGGTCCTTAATTCCGAAAGGATGGGGTTGGCTCAGCCACAAAACTGTAAAGTAAAAATATTCAGTGGGGGAAAAGCAATTAATTTTTTTTTACTTACAGTTGTAAAGTACTAACTGACCCAGTATCTATTTTCAAATCAAGGGCCAACATTCATAAAAACCAAGTAACATAAATTTGTATCGGTATGGAAAATCTAGCCACATACCAAGTGCGCAATTCAGTTTTATTACAAAGGAAACTAACTGAAACTAAAAGGTTATTTATGGAAGGAGCTTTGCTTCACACACGTAAAATTCTAAGGAAAATGTTGCATGCAGAAAACATCAAATATATGTATAATAAGGGGGAAAAACAGAGAGAGAGAGAGAGAAGCCATTACCAGCAGCTTCCAATTGCCTCTGCAATTCTTGGCCTATTGCATCATTTTCTGCCTGGGGAATACAAGAGATACAGCTTTAGTGGGCTCCACAAAGTAAGGATGGAGATTTCATAGCATATCAGCTACTGGAATACCTGAAGCTCAGCTATTCTTTTCAATTGGGCTTCCTCACCTCCCTCATCCAATGGTAGGGCATTAACTAAAGCATCAAACTGCAAATGACCAAGTTTGAATAAGAAAGGACACATACCAGTCAAAAAAAAAAAAAAAATACAGAAGAGAATACTAATCAGGTAGATAAGGTAAAGCCCAACATTTACAGATTTATACCTAATAATTCGCAAATAATGTGAACACAAGTAGCATCATGAAATTGCATACTTGTTTAATTGTTTTCATATTAATTCACTTCTACAACAACATTCTATTGTTTCAAATTTTTAATAATATTAAGTGGCTCCCACCTAGGTTTTGGAAAAGATATACGCAATCTTACGTTTGCAACGTCAGAGGTCATCTCAACTGATAGTCAATGCAATTTACATAAATAATAAGTGCACAAGAGTTACTGACTTCACATCAACATCACCTGACTTGTAATGGTACACATATCAAGAAATAAATCCCTGCTTAATAATGATGTTTTATTATTGTATCACACAAAGCCTACAATATATATCTTGTACCTCGAGGACAACTTTTTTGCTGCTTAATAACTCCTAATGAGTAAATATAATTTATTAAATTATAAAAAATACCTTGAGATCACATTGCTAATTGCTATAGGTACAAGCAGCTGTAAGATAGTCTTTTATGGTGGACGGATGAATTCCTAAACTTGGTAAAAAAAAACAACGCAGTCCAAACACGCATATGCAATTACTATCAACAACCCGATAAAACTATTTGGTCTCAGAAGGTCCAATAAGCATAAGCAATAACTATCGACAACGCAACAAGACTGTTTGGTCTCAGAAGATCTCATTACAAGCAATTGCATAAGCTGGTTGAGACTGATAATAGAGTTTCATCAACCAATGTTGAGGAATGACAATAACACCATGTATGGGAAGGGGGAATTGGAGGAAAGGAAGGGATTGAATTTGAAGGGTTATAATTTCCTTTGTTCGGTTAGAAATTTTGAAAGGGAGAAATTTAGAAAAAAGAAATTTGAAGGGAGCAAAAGTCTCTTGATTTTTTATAACCAAATCTCTCAAACACTTTGTTTTGATTGATGGAAAAAAGGGAAGAGATTAAGAGGATATATTTTTTTCTGTTTGGGCAATGTTTTTTGAGAGAAGGAATTTTTGAAAGAACAGATTTTGGAAGAAGGAATTTGAAGGGATGAAGTCCTTTATTTTTGTTGGTAACCAAATCCCTTCATATGTGGATAGATTTAGAAGGAACAAATTATTTCTCTTCCTTTCCTTTCCTTTCCTCGTCCTCCTAAACAAACGAGAGAGACTTCTCATGCTATTCTCACCCCTTCCTTTCCCTTCCTTTCATTTAATTTCTCTCCTTAACTATTATCCAAACCAAGTGTAAATGTGGAAAGATTTGGAAAAAAAAAAGCTAGTTCTCATGCTCTCCCTTCCTTTCCTAGAGACTTCTATTATTTCCTCTTCTTTTTCCTTCCTTCTCTGCCCTTTACCTTCTATTCATTCCCTTTCCCTTCCAAATTCTTATCCAAACAGTGTATAAGTATGTTTTCCTTCCAATATTGGAAGGATTTGTTTTGTACAACATGTAAATAAGTTCTTCCCTTCCCTCTAATTTCTTCCTATTCCTTTTGATATCTAAACAAAGGAAATGCAATCCTCCCATCCAAACATAGCGTAGATTGACACTATATACAAGAATTTAAGCAAAAATCATATATAAACCAAATGAAAAAACTCCCAACAAAAGATTACCTGCTTAGCAGCCTTTACAAGAGCAGCACTAGCGGTTTTGGGTTCATCAGCAAAATTGTTGGAAGTATCAGACTGTTGTTGGGAAACATTAGGATTAGCATTTGGATTAGGATTTGCATTTGAATTAGCATTAGCATTAGCATTAGCACTAGCATCAGAGTTAGGATTAGGGTTAGGATTGGAATTAGAATTAGAATTAGGGTTAGGAGGAGGTTCAGGATAATTGGGGGAAAGGCGAACAGGAGGAGCATCTCGTTGAAGAGTACCAAAAGTATTAAAAGCAAGAGATGCAATCAAGTTAACTTGTTCTTGCAACTGTGATATTATATCCATTGATCAATCACTTCCTTCCGAATGCAACATAATCAAGACAAAAATTGAGTATCAGAAATGAGAAATCAAAGGAATTGAAGACGGGTAAACAACTATGAGAGTGAGAATCTTACTAGGGGATAATCTGACGTTGGTAATGACGGAAATCAGCAACCCAACCCAACCCAAATACTTCGACACTTCCAGAGTATGGTAGAGCGCTCCAACAAAAGACCATTAATTTGTTTTTCTTTGTCTTTTATTTTTCTGTCAAAGCTCATGAACTTAAAAAGAGGGACTGTGTTGACTCTTGAAGAATTGAAATTACACAAATTCTAAAATGAGAGTTCAATCTCTATTAGACTGAATTTTATAATCCAGACTGATTACTTATATTTATTTACAATTTCACGGTGATCAATTAGACATTTTATAGAGATACCGTCTCATATAATATTTTTCGTAATTAGGGGTGTTCAAACCCAAATACCACATTGATTTGAATTCGAGAATCCGAATTGTCAATTATGTTACAATTCAGAAAATTGAATATTGGGGTTTTTTTTTATTTTTTAAAATTATATTTTTGTACACATAAATATTTAAGCCCATTTTATTTCTTTCTTTAATGAAAATTACTCTTTTTAGTTTGAAAAAAAATTATTTTAGGAATATGTTAGGATTTTTAAAAGTCTAATCTAACTATTATTGATTATTTATACAACTTAGTTGTAGTTAAGAATTGAAAATATTAGTATGTTCAGCAGGCTAAATACACTTTTTAATATGTATGAAGTATATGATATAACACATACAATTCCTTAAACTTATAGTAATAAAGTAATGAAAGTATGAGAATTGGGTCTCTCAATTGGAATTAAGTACTACTTTTACTATGTTCGATTTTAAACTAATTTTTTCCCTAAGTTGTGATAAAAAAAAAATTAATGAAATGGAAAAAAAAAAAAAAAAAAGCAAAGTCATAAGTCTTGATAGATTTTAAAGAGATGAAAACAGAAATTCCCTTGCATTGTAGATATGATGGGCCTCAATTTTTAGAACTAGTGTATTTCACCTTAAAATTCTTTTACTTCTATTCAGTTTCCATTGGTTCAACATCACTAAGAAGTTCAGACAAATCAATTGTATAATCTGTATTCTCCACACTGATTTGTAATCCTGCAGTGCAACAAACTTCTTGTGCGGCCATTGCTGCTGTAGCTAATGATGAGTCTTTCACAGAAAGGACAGTTTCGGATGGAATAATACTCACTTCATTGGATTCAAGACCTATATTTGTTGCATCATTAGACTTGACAGCATCTTCAGAATTTGCATCTGTAACATCTTTACATTGTATTGAACTGACAGTCACCTGATCAATCTTTTGCCGTTTCCTAGGAGACTCTGACGAGTCAATCAGACCCTCCGATTTTTCATCTCTTTTTAATAACTTCTCCTGCTGAAACTTATCGTCTAATAACTTCTCAGATTGCTCTTCAGCTTTGTCATCCGATAGCTTCTTGTCCTGTTCCATATCATCCGATACCTTCTCCTGTTTCTTTGAATTATCTGATATCATTACATGTTGCTCTTTATCTATGTCATCCAATAGCTTCTTGTCAGGTTCCTTATCATCCAATAGATCATCTGATAACTTCACATGTTGCTCTTCATCTATGTCATCCGACAGCTTCTTGTCGTGTTCCATATCATCCGATAGAATGAAAAACCAATCAATTAACTTAGATCGCTGGCAGCTAGATTGATTAGATAGATTGATCACATTAGCTTAAAATAACACACCCCATGGACAAACGAAGGTCAATTCAATCAGTGATGAAGATATATTATTAAGACAATCTAACAAACTTACATTGTGACATTAATAACATATTATTGTTGTAAATTGTAATTGTCTAATTGATATTAGATGAAGTCGATCAATTAACATGTTATGATCTATTAATTAACTTAGACGGAGTTGATTAGTTGAATTTGATGTCATAAAACTCATAACCTAACGACATCTATAAAACTTGATGTGAGGTTCCACCTTCTATATATCATTCCCATCATGGATAAACGCATGATCAATGACATTATGAGGCAACACGATGCGATTTTTTACCAAATTGGAACAGAATAATTGGAACATAATTGAACTGAATTAAATCATGGTTTAAATGAATTGAACTGAACCGACATCAACCAAATTAACCGGAATATCGGTTTAACTGAATTGAACCGAACCTATACCAACCAAAACTGAACTGAACAGAACTGAATCCCGGTTCAACTAAATTGAACTGAACCGATACCGACCAAAACCGACCGATTGTGACCGACCGATTCTGACCCGCATACCGATTGTGACCGACCGATTACCGATTTTGACCGCCCGGTTATGATCTGTATACCGATTACGACCTGCAAAAAACCGTTTTTGACCGACCGAATGTGACCTGTTTCCGGTAATGACCGGACCGATAAATACCGGACCCATACCGACCGACACCCGCCAAGGAAAAAAACCGGATTCGACCGGATACCGAATAAACCGACCGATACCGACCGGTACCGAAAGACTTATATGACCTGCTTTTGACCGACCGTTTTTTACCGAACCTGTTTTTGACCGACCTGTTTCCGACCTTTTAACCCGTTTTTACAGCCCTAACAAAAACAAAGAGTTCAACAAAAACGTGTAGGTTCCAATCAGAATTGTACAAAGTAGGTTTAAAGTGAGTTTAAAAAATTGATTATGAGTTGATTTATTGATCGGATTTAGGTCTTGGGTAGGTTTCAGTTTAATTTGAGTTTGAAGACCTTGAACTCAAACCTAAAGTCTTTTAATTTTTTTGAACCAAGAAACAGACTTGGTCCACATTTAATCTCAAAAAATAGAACTTAAATTTTTAAGTTAGAGTTTGAGACGAGTCCAATAAAATAGGTTATAAGTCTATAACCACCCCAGTTTAAAAAAATAAAATTAAAGTGCTTCACTAATGAAACTAAATGAACGAGCAAGTTCCCACATAGTCATAGACACTTAGAAATTGTTATATTCACCGCCCACCCTTCACGAATGGCATGTAAAATTTCATACATATGCTTGCTCACATGGGTATATGAATCAAAATCATCCTCAATATTCACTATCTCATGAATACAACACTATGCAACTATCTTTATCGTACTCACCCTATTCCCCATGTCCGATACACGAATTGTATGCATCACATTGTTAGAGTATATAAAATTATATAACATGTCAAGGAACCAACTCAACCAACAATTTAAACTGATGGTTGAGGTCTCAGGGTATGTTATATACTCTAAATTTTTAGCCTATTGTTAAAATTGTTGTGAGCTTAATTCTACATATATTACAATTTCTTGGAGTAGGCTGAGTCATAACCGACCTTTGTTTACGAATAGCTTCACCCTTGATTGCTTGCTAGCTAATCTTATCCTTTAATTAGTATAAAGAACAATATTAAAGACTTGTCCTAAGGTAGCTTTTACTTTACTTTGAATTGACTTAGGTTGTTGCAAAACTCAAATTATGGAAAATAATTGAATTAAGACTTTTATGTTATTCTTGTAAATATGGTTTTTGCTTGAGTTTGAATCCAAAACTTTACATTGAACCCAATAACCCGGGTATTTGAGTGTTGATAGTGCAAACATCTAATATATCATGAATGAGTAGAGTGAGTTTTTCCTGGATTTACACACATGATTAGGTGATGATGCCTTGGAGAGTTTTGTAGAGTGATTCTGTCACTAGATAAGCCCATTTTATCCTATATTCTTTGTTCTAGGTTTAATTTGTACCCATGTAATTATAATTTGACTTTGCATATCGAATAAAGTTTAAGAAAAAAAATATGGTCATACAGGAAAATACCCTCTAAAATTGGGATTATTCATAGTTAATCAATAGGTGGGATTATTGTAGAAAAATCATGAAAAACTTGGATTATTCTAAGTAATTTATTCTTTTTTTATTTTGAGATTGTCTCAATAAAAGACGATATCTCAACAGAACTAGTTGAGCACTTAAGCTTGACTAGAGTTTGTGTGAGCCTAGCTAACGGCTTACAATTTATAAATTGGCTAGTGACGTTGTTTGGATTATTTTTGTTATTTGAGATGGATACTACAGGAGGGAGTGAGGTTGAATTGTTGTATAAGCTAGTTATAGCGTTTATAGCGTTTTTTAAATCTTTTGCGAAATTAAAGACTTGAACTTGTAAAATATAAATGAATGAGACACAATATTTTACTTGGAAACCTTCTAAGCCTAAATAGAAGGAAAAATCACGACCCCTCGAGATTTCAAATTCTCTACTATATTTTAGACAATTTATTACAATTACATAAAACAAACACGAAACTAGACCAACTTTTCTTTCTCTTTCTCTTGCTTCACACAAAGCTTCTCTCTTCTCTCAGCTTCACTCTAGCTATCACGAGTCACTAGCCTCCTATTAAGTTCCTCTCCAAACTTAATGCCCCTGGGAACAGTCCCTTATTCCCAGTCTCTCAGCTTCGAGCAAGCTAACACGAGATAAAGCCATCTTGAACTTAACTCTAAGTTCTCAGCTTTCTTTTGTGGATTCACTTAAATCCCTCTTCTCCAAATTACAAGAGTTCACTCAAACTCTCTTCTCCAAATTCTCTTTTCTCCAAATTACAAGAGTTCACTCAAATCTCTAGACTTCTCTCGAAATACAAACTCATCGTTGGATGAGCATGAAACTCTACGCTTGATGAAACTTTAGAACATATTAATATACTTGTGAAACGGAACATTTCATTACATGACAGGAACTTTAGGAATAGATCACTTCAATTATGTATTTAGGATATTACGTGAAACTCAATATTTATGAAATCCATCCTTTAATGAAGTAAACACTCTTGAGGAGTGAATACCCCATGGTGGAGTTGTGGAGACTCACATTCTAATTGATTAAAGGAAATCTTTATATAAAAATAAGAAAAGCTATTTTTGGCAAATTAACTTCCCACTAATTCCCATTAGTTATATAACTTCCATGACAATTTAGTTTAGAAAAGTGGAAATATAATGTTGGTTAATTAATTCCCTTCAACACTCATTTTCCTATGTTTAAGGGTGGTGCTTATGACTTTTACTTTTTCAATAACCGCTTTTCCTAATTTAATTTACGTAAAACATAATTTTGTTTTATAAAAAATTCTTTTCAAATAATCCAATTTTATGTAACAACATTTAATAAAAACATATTTTGAAAATATATATTTTTTCTTATAAAACAATTAGATAAAATAGTATTTAAAAAATGAGATATTTTCTCCTAAAAAATAGCAAACTTAAATTAAAATATCTCCATTAAACAAGTCCCACGCGTTTTCTCTAGTGGAGTAAAACTCTTCTATTTTCATTCCACTTTTTAAGAAATTATTTTACTAAAGGAGTTGATTATTTTAAACAAAAACCTCTTAGTAAAACATGGAGTAAAAATCTCCTATTTTCACCCTATTTTTTGAGGGACAGTTATTCTAAAGGCATTAATTATTTCAAATAAAAAACCTCTTAATAAAATGTGATCTACTTATAGCAAATTTTATCCTTTTAACTTCTTATTTAAAATAATCATTTTAATAATAAATAAATTATTAAAGAAATGATTTTTATCATTTTATACCTTATTGTGTTTTACGTAGAGCTGTTAGCCATATATTCATTAGGGTGTTCCTAAACTGACTTATACTCGTTCTATTAGGGACAGTGACATGTTCTTAAACTGACTCGTTCCTAAACTTACTTGTTCCTGGACAGACTCTTGTTCCTTCACGTGTATTAACATATTCTATGTTTCATCATACTTACATGAAGCCTAGTACACTCATACTTGAATCTTCATGTCTCTGGTGATTGGCTTCGGCTCCGAAGCTTTTCTTCAGAATTTCTCAGTTTGACTTTAAGCTTTCAGACTTGATTTCTGGGAACATTGCATTGTTTCTGACTTATCAACACGAAACAACAAACTATCATTTGGAAACTTTAGATCTCCTATCTACCCTTTAACATCCTCAGCAGATTTCAGTTTTTCTAGATATCACATATAATCACAACTTCCTTGACCAAGTCTTTACATACTCTCATCAACGATCCTACTTGATCGGATATCTTTCCTGTACGATCTCTTAAAAACAAACTGTTCATTGATTTTGTTGTATGCTTTAAAATAACTCTTCAATTAGTTATTGATGTTCTTGAGAACTTTCATATTCATAACTTATAACTTGTTCATGCACATCTTAACACATATTAGTTTGATAATCATCATTTGTTTATTATCATCAAAATCAATCATAACTCAACAATTTTAACATAGATGACCTATTTTTCTCAAGCAATGTTGAAAAATATGGCTGGTTGTAACTTGTAAGTCTTATTGACTAAATAAATTAAGAAAGCAAAGTTTACATGCAGCATTAAAAGTAACAACGTATGATGTATTTAGGCATGAAGCATGATGTGATCAAATTAGCGGTTAATTCACATCATCCTCTAATTGGCGAATGTATTTAATAAAATAACATCCCGCTAACGAACCTTAGCTTATTGGGATGCTTCATGATGATATTATCTAAAAATATTTAAATTGCATAGTAGGAAATATATATTTAGTTTGAAGTTATATAAGTATTACTTATATCATCTATATTAAATTAGTATTAAACTAAATAGTGTCCTTACGAATATACGACTTTATTAAATTTTTCGACATATTTGAATAATTTAAGAAATTAAAACTTTAAGAAATAACTTTTATATTATATTTATATTTCATTTCACTCTAAATAGTTGTATACATTACATGCATTGTATAATTTGTATTATATTTTACATCGTGCGTGCAGATAATTTTGAAAATTTAGTTCATGACAAATAAATCACAAAAAAAATAATTATATATTTAATATAATTTTTTATATATATACACTTTTATTTGTTGATATCGAATAAAAGGGAAAATGGTTCGTGCTTGGAGTATACAATACAAAATTATGAGTTTTTTAAATAAAGGAAATTCCACATGGTAGCATCACTTTCATGAAACGCTAGTTTTAGCACTTTTGCAAGATTTTTCCTCATGGTAGCATCCAATTTATGTCTTATCTAACTGTCGCAGCATTTTCCATTAAATTCTTGTCAATTTTCGTTTAATTCACTATTTTGACGTTCGTTTTGGTTCTTGTCTTTATAATTTGCCCTAAAAATTTGAGAGCATTGATAAATTAAACGGTGATTTAAACGTCAAAATGGTGAATTAAATATTTGAGAGAATAAAAATGGTTTAGGGAAAATTATAAGGACAACAACTAATACTTAATAAGGGTGGAAACGTCAAAATGGTAAATTAAACGGAAATTGACAAGAATTTAGTAGAAAATATTACGATAGTTAGATAAGGCATAAAATGAATGCTACCATGTGGAAAAATCTTACAAAAGTACTACTACTAACGTTTCGTTAAAGTTCGATGCTACCATGTAGAATTTCCCTTTATTTAAAAACTAACATACCAATTTATGCTAACAAAAATAAATATCATATTAATTTTTATAAAGTATTACAACTATTAACAATACACTTGAAAATCAAAGTTAACATAAAAATATGTAAAATTATTTTATAAAAGTTTAAACAAAAATTAATAATTTTTGTCATAAAAAAATGTAAGTGACTTACATAAAGATAGTCAAAAAAACATATTAAAATTAAGAATTGCATTTAAGTAACCAATAATATAAATAATAATTTTTTATTTATAATTTTGTTTTGAATATCTTGAGAGTTAAAAAATTGACTGTACTAGTCAAATAATAAAAATTGCGCATAATCCCATCCATGACCATGAGTAGCACAATGACTAAAGTCATTTGTCTCTTCAAGCTTTTGAAAGTGACCTCCAAATTAGAACAATATGTGTGTGTCACAATTCAATTTTTTTTGGCGTTCTTTAAACAGTCAAAAAAATGTATTATAATAAATGAGTTTTAAACCAACAGATGTACTAACTTATGAATTAAAATAAAAAAACTAATAGGAGTAGTTTTTTCAATTAACTTTTGATGTTTTACTCTCTTTAATAAGCAGAAAACAACCAACTGCAAACAATTAAATTTACCAAACACATCCATAACAATGGACTTAAATAACTAGCTTAAGCAGTTGACTCAAATAGTTGGCTTTTACCTTTTTGGGAGAAAAAATTTTTAGTTTATAACACAATTTTCACAATCTTTCTCCTTTTTTGTCCTTTAATTATTTAAGGAAAAATTAAAATTAATAATCCAACCTTTCACCAATCCAGTGTGAATAATTACAATTTTAAATTATATTTTAAATAATTCAACATTTGTCTTTAGTTGCTGTCAGCATAATAAAAGGGTATGTTGATAGCAAACGAAGGGTAAAGATTGGATTATTATAAAATAAAAGGGCGTATTGATATTAATCTAAAGGCAAAGATTGGATTATTAAAAATAATCCAAAAACGAGATTATTCACAACGAATGATTGAAAAATTAAATTATTAATATCAATTTTTCTATTATTTAGTCCTATTATTTTCACTTCTCCATGAAAAAGCAACAAGAATCAAAATTTAAAAAAATAATTTTGAGAACAGAATGATAATTTTGGGACCAAAAGTTGCATCATGAAGATAAAAAGAAAACATTATATAGACCATTATTGGTGCTTGTAGTGTATTCATTCAAATGTCAACGCCCAACATAATCAATTCCAAAACGTCAATTGTCTCAATTATTAAATATTTTTTATTTTGGCCTTTTGGGTATGTTCATATGGTGGGGTGAGCAATTACCAAAATATATTAGTGCATGCCAATCATGTATAGTTGTCAATTGAAGTGCATGGATGAGACCTAGCTCATGCATATTGCTAACAATTGTTTGATAGTATATACCTAGCTGGTGTTTATGTTCGAAATTGGGATCCATGATCCATACCTATCTAGAGTCGAATTTAGGAAAAATTTAAAGCATAAAAGCCTTAAAAGAATGCCCAAATGTATAATTATAACAGTTGAATATTCACCCTCTGAATAACGGTGACATCAAACTAACGATATTATCATACTTTCCATCATGCGCAAATAAAAATAGTAACTATAAACTATTTTACCAACTAAAATAATGTGATGTTTGTACGTTTTGACAATATGACAAACAATGCATTTAATATACAATTTCTCTTCAAATGAGAAGCTCACAACTCAATAAAAAAGTTGATACACATTATTTAATGTATACTACGAGATAAAGAGAGAAAGAAAACTAAAAGGTAGAAGTAGTAAAAAGTCATAATCTCTCTAATGGCCAGAACATAGGGCAAATTGTAATATATATATATATATATATATATATATATATATATATATATATATATATATATATATATATTTCATTACCCCAACGAACAATCCATATACAACCTTTTATAAATCATTTAAGTACGTTATAAGTGCCATTATACCTAGATATTGAAGATTAGCATTTTACTCTCTCAAACATTCATTAAAGCTTTTTTTTTTTTTTTTTTTTCAAAAAATCCTCCTTTCATAAAAAAGCTGTAATTTTATTATATTATTTCTATCATTTTATTAGTTTGAAAAGCAAAATTATTTAGTCTCTTTCCATTAAAAATTGTCTAGCCCAATTCTAAATTAACAATAATAAAACGACCACATAACTAAAAGTAATAAAAAATTATCATGTGAGCAACTCAAGCTAATTGTTGCAAGCACGTTAGTATATGAAAATGAAACAGCTAGCTGAGGAGATGTCATATATTAGGGCTGGCAAAAGCTGACCCGACCTGCTAACCTGATCTGAAACCGACCTGAAATTAGCGGGTTTGGGTTTAGATTTTTGACCCAATTAATTAAATGGGTCAACCCGACCTGATCTGTTTATTAAATGGGTTAGGTTCAGGTTGAATAATTAAACCCGAAAAAAACCTGTTTAACCCATTTATTAAATGGGTCAATCAGGTCAGGTCGACCCATATTTAACCCATTTATTTACCCATTGAAAATTTTAAAAAAAGTCATAAAGAAATAAAGAATAAAGAATAAAGAGTAAAGAAATAAAGAATAAAGAATAAAAAAAGTCATTTACCCATATTATATGAGTCATATACTGATATACTCATATGAGTCGTGGCAAAACCCTAAATTCCTCTCCTTCCCTCTTCCTCAATTCCTCTTCTCTGTGGCGCCATTTAACCCATATTTGTGGCGCCTTCTTCCTCAATTCCTCTCCACTCTCCAGTCTCCTGCTTCTCTGTGCGACTTCGGAGTGCGACTTCGGAGTGCGCCTTCTCCTTCCCTCTTCTCTGTGGCGGCACCAAGCTTAGAATTATTTCTTTGTTTTCCCATTGAAATTTGAAAATCATATAGACGGAAACCCTAAAATTATTTCGCCTTCCTCTGTTCCTCATTCATTCCTCTTCAGTCTTCTCTGTGCGCAGCGCCTTCCTCATTCCTCTTCTCTCATTTCTCTGTGCGAGTGTGCGCCTTCCTCTTCTCTCAGTTCTTTTGACTACTGGCTGCCTGCCTTTGCAAGTAGTAGAAAATCAAAGAAAATGCCGCTGGCTGCCTTTGCAAGTATGTATTTACTTCTATTGACTACTCAAATCTTTCGTTTAAGTTAGTTATAAATCTGTGCAATGTAAAGATAATAATAATGTTCTTACACTTACTGGTAGCTAATGGATTGTGAGGACAAGGAAGGAGAAGAGAAAATGTAGGAAATGCTTAAAAGAGAGTGGTAAAGCATTGTGGGGTCAATAGGAAATAAATTTTATGGATTGCATAAATCCGACTTCAAAGCCCCTCCTAAGCATAAGCCATTTTAATGGCATTGCACATTGGGGTAGTGAAATATTGTTGTAAAATTTTAGAAATTAGTTTTCCGTGAAAGCTTTTTATTTTAAAATGCAAATGAGGATTAGTTTTCTTTTACTTGGAGAAAATGGAGAATGTTATGGATGAAAGACCGAAAGGAAATTGGTTTTCTTCCAATACTCAAGGAAAATGTTTGCAAATAGATGTAAACCCTTTTCCAACCAAGCTTTTCAACTTCAATCTCTTGTCAAAAAAGGGAAAATAGAGAATTAGTTTTTCCAAATTTTCTTTTCTCTCAAACCAAACACCCAAAAGACCACAAGTTGTTTAATACTTGATCTTATATGGAATCCATTTTCTTTCATATACTTATGCTTGCGATGCTACCTGTAGCCTTTCTGGTGAACTTTCAACTTTTACTTCCCTTTCTTGCCCAACTTTTCCCCCTTTTTTTTCCCATGATGCTATTGGATTGTGTGAAGTTCAAATGGTCTTTGTACAAAATATTATTTATTAATGAATTTCTGTTTCTATGCGCTGCATTAAAATTATATGGCTGCAGCGCCTTTCCTGACTGCAGTCGGTGGATTAGTTACTGGTCTTATTGCTGCTTGGGTCCGGGAAGAATATGTCCCTCATAGGTTTAAGGAACGTCGAAGTAATCTGGAAAACCTGAAGACAAAGATTGCAGAAGCAAGAGAGATGCTTAATAGATTGCAAGCACAAGCAAATGGGACAACTTTTCTTCTAACTGATGTGAAAGATTGGATGAGAGAAGCTGAAGATTCCCTCAACAAAGTAGATATAGAAAATCTTAGAAGAAGCATAGATGGTAGATGTATGAATGGCTTCTTGCCCGACTGTTGTCGTCGATGTGCTGCAAGCGCAGCCATTGAACGAGAAATCAGTATATTTGATCAGTTAATTGAAAAGAATAGGTGTGTTAGAATGAAGCCTGTTGTGAGGGGATATCAACGAGCTTGTAATGAAACTGTGGTGAGAACTAGAAATATTGATATTGAGAACATATGGAAGAGCCTAACCCAAAAACAAAACGTTAAAGTATTATGCATTCATGGCATAGCTGGTGTTGGCAAGACAGCTGTTGCAGAAGCTATATATAACCAAGCTTTGTATGAGTGTAATTCATTTGATTATGTTATATGGGTAGCTGCTGAATTTGGTGCTCAGCTCAAGATTCTTCAAGAGCAGGTTGCTAGGAGCTTAAATATAACGCTCCCTGACACTAGTGATGATGCAAGTAGAGCTTTAAAACTGCGTGATGAGTTTGTGCTACGGAAGAAATGTTTGGTGATTCTTGATTTTTTATGGGATGATTATTCTCTTCAAGAGATTGGAATTCCAGAGTCTGATAATGGGGAAGTGGTATGCAAGGTCATCCTTACTTCTAGATCTCGATTTGCGTGCCCAAGAATTGTGAAAAATGAGTACTATGAAATAAAACCACTCTCTAGCGTTGATACTTTGGCTTTTTTAAAGAGGACTGTTGGTGACAGCCTTTTCCTTGTAGATAGCGAGATTCAGGAAAAAGCAATAGAAGATTGTGCAGGATTGCCATTAGCAGTTCTCATATTGGGAATGCATTTGAGAGAAGTACAGGGTCAAAGCTTGGATGAAATTAGTATTGCACTTCAAGAAAGGTTGAGTAGCCGGGCTAGATCAACACCATCTACTGCAATGCAGTTTGAACGCTTGGAATACAGTTATAAGAGACTGGAGGAGAAATACCAACAATGTTTCTTGTACTGTGCCTTGTACCCAAAAGGTATTCCAATTGAAGCAAAGCAGCTGATAGATTATTGGATCTGGGAAGGTCTATTGGATATATATGTTGAGTCATTAGAAGAAAAGAGGAAATTGGGGATGAAAGTTTTGAAAGAACTCAAAGATGCTCGTCTCTTGGAGGCTGTTGATTCAAATGGCTCTCAAGAGTGGGTCAAGATGCTTGGCTTATTGCACGATATGGCAGTAAATATTATAAGCAAACAAGATAATGACTTCTTCATCAATGCAGGTGATAATCTTTTGGTCTTACCCACAATTGATGATCAGTGTGGAAAGATCAAACGAGCATCATTTATGCACAATCAACTTAAAGCACCCTCAAAAAAGCCTAATTTTCCAAACTTGTCTACATTGCTACTCCAATATAACCCACTTGATTGGTTTTCACTTGATTTTTTCACTGGTATGCCAAAGCTTAAAGTCTTAGACCTATCTTACACTCATGTTTCATTCCTTCCACCATCAGCTTGTACCTTGAAACTTCTCCAAGTACTTCTTTTACGTCATTGCCCTAGTCTGAAACACCTGCCTGATTTGTCTAACCTAGAGGAACTTATTGTACTTGATTTGTTTGGAACCCCTCTTGAAAACTTACCTGCTGGGATGCAGAGGTTGAAAAAATTAAAGCGCCTTGATCTTTCACACTCTAAGTTGACTAAATTCCCTGCTGAATTGGTTGGTTCATTACCATGTTTGCAAGAATTGTTAATCGTTATGGATGATGCAAAGGGTTGTTACTGGAGATCAAAGCAAGTGATAAGTTCATTTTCCAGAGATGCTTGTGTTGAGGAGCTTGCGTGCTTAGAAGGTTTAACCATTCTTGAACTCAACTTCTTCAATGTAACCATGTTCAACGACTATATGAATGCATTTGTAAGGGCAAGAAGACACCATTGTTCCCCTAGTTTTAAATATTATGTTGGTGGTTTCTGCACCAATGGAAACGTCAGTAGGAACAGCATAGTTTTGATTGATGATTACCGTGTTAATCAACTACCAGAAGGCACCTTAGAGCTGTATTTAACAATGCACAGCCAAAGTCTGAAGACGCTTAAGGAAACTGGTATTAGGTTTCAGAATTTGAAGGTCCTCAATGTGTTTGACTACAGTGGGTTAGAATATCTTTTCTCTTTTGAGATGTTGAATTGTCTCTGTAACCTTGAAAAGATATCTGTTAGGCAGTGCTGGTCAATGAAAGCGTTAATAAGGCCTGTTGTGGATGCCCATCTTGATACAACCATAACTCTATCTTACCATCTTCCACGGCTGCTGGAGTTAGTATTAATCGATCTCCCTCAGCTAAATTCCATATGTTCTGAGAAGCAACTTGATTGGCCTGTCTTTCATAGTTTCTCTGTTTGGAACTGTGAGAAACTAACAGAGTTGCCTCTTATTGTTAGTCAAACTGGAGAATTTAGAATTTCCAAGAAAATTAAAATTAGAGGGAATCGCTTCTGGTTCAAGGATGTGGAGCGGGAAGAGACACATTCCTCAAATTATGAATTTGAAGAAGCAGTCCTACCGGAAAATCTAGTATCTTTTGTCAGGTACACCATTTATACTTTCTTTGGAGTCACCATAAAGAAAATGCAATAATTATTATGTTTTCCTCTCGGCAAGGTCAAATAATTTGGTTTGGTGAATGGATCATTGGTTGGTTTTTGGTTGGTTAAAATAGCTAAAAAGACTTTTGTAAGCCAACTGAAAACCTGATCATTAGGCGAAAACCAAAAAATACAATGAGTTGTTTGCTTCATTGGCTATTGACTTTTTGACCCACATTTTTATAAATAAGCGGCCAACAAACAACAAATTATTTTGACCAAAAATTTCCAAAATGGATGTTGCTTAACAATAGCAACAAATTATGAAACAGCTCAACAACAAAAGAACTTTCCGAAAGAAAAACTAATATGTTTTGATGATGCAGTGTGAAGACGGAGAAATTAAGTACTGAATCAACGACTAGTAGTGGTGAAACAAAAGTTTTTAGGATTTTCAAAAGGAAGAAAGCTGAAAAGACTAGTAAGAACCCTTCTGTTCGGAAGTTAGAAATTATTGTTCATGTTCTATAGAAGTATTTTAGTATATGTATTAAAAGAAATAAACAAGAAAGCATTGAATCTAATAGAGCAAGATTACAATTCTATATGCAGGAGCTGCCACTATTTTGGCAAATGATGATATAAATGCAAGCCCTTCCCATTCCCCGAGCCATAGCTACATTACTCGGCGCCTAGAAGCTACCTCCACATTTATAAAACGAGTACATGCAAATGTAAGAGATTTGTTTACTCGCCAACAAAATGGCTATGCTAGTCCTTCAAATGGAGCAAGCTTCGTCTCAATGATCACACCAACCAATTCACGAAGATTTCTCCATTTTACCTTACTTTAGAAACAGCTCCTTTGAAATAGTGATATGGCCAAATGCTTTGCAGTTGGTTCGTATCTATTTCCTTGTTTTTTGGCGGGAAATTCAAGGCTCGGCCCTACCTAGGCCATGGCTTAGGTCATTTTACCAAAAACCTTATGTTGAATTGCGTAACACATAACACAAAAGAATGACAAACGAGTTGGTTCAGCACAGAAGCTGAACCAACATTTTGGATTCGCCACTGGTTTCAGGTCTGTGCTTCTGCGTCCGTGGTTTGTTCGTTCTCTCCTGCACTCTAAACTCTGTCTGCTGTTTCTTTTGGTTCTGGAATATGTCTTTTTGGTTGGATATCTCTTGTTAGGATTTAATATGTGACTTGGAGCTGTGATCATGGTTAATTTCGGTTTCCAAGGGAGAAGGAATTTAGATTTTGTGGTACTGTTAGTGATTCTTTTGTGGGTGTTCTATCATTAAGGGATGCTTCCTACTCCAATTGTGGTCTTGATGTGTCTTTTGATCCACTTCAGCTTCTCTTTTACCCCTTTCCTTGTTTTCTGTTTGAAACCATTTTTCAAATAGGTAATTTATTGTTGGATGATGGTTAAGCTGACAAGCTAGCATCATAATTGTATTGTGTCAAAACAAACAGTATTTTATTGCATTGTATCCAATACATTGTATGGGATGAGATGTAAGAACTTTCTAATTTGTGAAATCGATTTTCTGCACGAGACCTGTGAAAAACAAGGAGCTTCAAGTGTTAGAGTATATAATATATTTTGGGACCTCAACCATCAGTTTAAGCTTTTGGTTGAGTTAGTTTCTTGACATGGTATCAAAGCTAACGTGACAACAGGTCACAGGTTTGAATCTCAACCATCCCTCATTTAAAGTGGATTATTTAGCTCTAGGTATAAGGACGGAGGGCCTGTGCTGTATCCAAATTTCTAGCCCAATGGGCTCTCGTGTGAGGGGTTGTGTTAGAATATATAACATATTCTGAGACCTCAACAATCAACTTAAGTTTTTGGTTGAATTGGTTCCTTGACCGTTAGCCTCAGTGTTATCATTAGTTTGGTTTATTTTGAGTTATCCAATAGTAGAATAATGTTGAGCAGATGGATAATAGTTGAAAATTATTTTTAACAAAATTTCCTAAAATAAAATAGTACTCCTATATTCTAATTTTAAAATAAAAATGCATTGTTAAAGTTGAACGATGAATAACTGAATATTGCCAGCTATCTGCATGTGAGTTCATCAAAACAACGTTTGGATCGGTTTATTCTATTATTAGTTATGCATAACTCAGACATGCAGTGTAGTTGGGAATTTAAATACCACATTGTATTCATACCCGTGAACTTATTATCATTGAGCGACACTTGAACCGATGGGTCAAGACATGACTTGAAATCGGATAGATGACAAATAAACAATAAACTGATAAGGAACAAATTCAACCAAAAGCTTAAGCTTATGATAGAAGGCTTGAGGCCATATTATATGTTATATACTCTAACACGCCCTCTCATGCCCCTCTCATGCGAGAGCCCTTGAGTTAAAAGTGTGAATGCAACACAAACTCTCTTTATATTTGGTCAGAAATATTCCACTTGAATTTGAGGGGTAATTAAGATTTAAACCCGTGACCATGGTCACATTGTCTTCTCATGTCATGTTGAAGAATCAAGTCAACCAAAAGCTTAATTATTTTTGTTTGCATGTTCTTAGCCTTCTCAATGATATCAGAATATAATTATTGATTTCATGTCAGAATATCAAACTAACTTAACTCCAGTATGGTAATTATAAAACAAACTAAGCCTTCACGTTTTGCCAACTTTCTTTCTAGCATTATTCATTAGAAACTACTGTTTCCAGATACTTTTTCTCATTCAGTTTAGGAATTGTCTTTACTTTGCATTTTAGATTTTAGAAACAGAAGCTTAAATAATGACAGGTAAGTTGTAGCCACCATTTTTTATCTCCATTGTTTTAAGTTTTGCTTTATTTTGATGAAATTTTATTTCTGAATTTTGAAGCAGATTCTCATTTCTGGGTTAAATTTTATAGCTATTTTATATCTACCCAATGAAATAGGTGAAGGCTGAAGTGTAATCTGGGATACCAAGAAGGTATTTTTACATTTGACTTATCTCTCATATATATATGTTTGATTTATTTCATATTCTTGAACTGAACACTTGTGATTTTCACTAATTTTGGAGGACTAGCAATATTAAAACCCTAGACACAAAAAATGGGAAAAAAAATATGATAAGTCAAAAATAGTATAGACAGAAGAATCATGGGTTATTCTAGTGATGAAATATTTTCCTTTACGATTTATGATAAGTGTTTGATTCTCACGACTTACAAGAAGATTAATTCCCTCTCCCCCTCTTGCCCGTAGGAGTCAGCAACATGATCCAAAACAAATCAGCGTAAAAGATAGTCAGTTCCAAAGATAATCAAAATTAGGCTAACAAATTCCCAAACTTAGATGAAACTTTTATAATCAAGTCATAATATAAATTTTCTGCATTTGGCTGGAATTCTATTTTTCTATAGAAGCAGACTTTGCTGTCAATTTGTGTTAATTACTTTCTCTTCTTATATGAAACATATTTCTTTAGTCCAGTTGTTTCCGGGTGCATTTCTACACTTGGTTGTCCATGTTTCATCGGCGTGGCTCGTGACACAAGTTTAACTTTGGCTATTACCTATGGACTACTGTATATGCTGAAGTTTCATGTCACAGTATCATCAGAGCTGAGGTGCTTACTTAAGGAATTTCATGCGGCAGTTCAGAGAAGCGGAGTATTTTTAAAGCCATGTTGGGTACTTTACTTCCTTGTTTCTCTAATTTTTAGATATAAAGACCTATGTTACTTTGACTTGGATACTGATGCCAGATACTGGTACATATTCAATTGTCGGATACGTCTAAATATTTTATTTTACGCCTAAAATAAAGTGCCTAAGTGCCATACCAATGTCCGAGCATCACGGATCGGACGCGGGTATGTGAAGCAAAATGAAGAGTTCGAGTAACATAGACATAGACATTATTTATAGGCTTATAGCAAAATAGACTATCATGGGCAGAAACAATCTCTTTGTCGTTACAAGGGAAATAATCTATCCAACCAACCGTTCAAACCCTGGTGTTCACTTTGATGTCGATGATGATAAAACGAGACTGCAACATTGTGATGTTTACTCCGTCCTTTCCTTTTGCAGCATCGGACATTATCACTCTTGGAGCTGCTATTTTCGGACTGTTGACATCTATTGCAGGCTCATCAGCTTGCATTTATAATTCTTATCGAACGAGTAGAATCAATTTGTCGATTCTGAAAGTAAAAGTGCACAACTTGGAAATTTTGATTGAAGGACTTCAACAGAAACTAAATAGTTTTGATGTGATTAAGCCCGATCCTCGTCCATGGATCCGTGAAGCTAGAAAATTTTTAGATGGAGTGAATGTCCCGGACTTGGAAAACCGTCTGAACGATAATGTTTGCTACCGCTATGGTGCTGTCAAGTCAATTGAAGATAAGCTTCAAGAACTCGATGTTTTATTGGAGAATGTCAAACAAATCAATCAACAAATTAAGATCAAAGGGTCTAAACAGCCAGAGGTTAGCCTTGTCGGTTGTGCTCGAGAAGACATACAACAGAAGATTTGGGAGCTGGTTAAAAATGTGGAAGCCAATGGAACTGTGTGTATTCATGGAATAGCCGGTGTTGGAAAGTCCGCTCTAGCGGCAGCCATCCATAACAAAGTGCTTATAGAGTTGGCGGGTTTCGAGAGTATCGTTTGGGTGAATGTCGAGTATGGATTGGGACTCAAACATGTTCAAGAAGAGCTTGCAAGCAAGTTACATGTAGACCTTTCGGGAATTACAGATAATGTCGAAAGGTCTAAGGCGCTGCGGAGTGCACTGGTGCAAATGGGGAGGTTTCTGCTGGTATTAGATTCTATGTGGCAACCCTTTTCATTGCACGATATTGGAATCCCAGAACCTGATGCAGGTTCAAAGCTGATAGTGATTTCAAGGAATTTTTCCGTCTGTAGAAAGATTACGAGAAAAATCAAACGCAAAGAAATATTCGAAATAAAACCACTTTGCGAAGCTGAGGCTTGGGAGCTGTTTGAGAGTGAAGTGGGGACTAATATAATGCATTTAGAAAGCGAGACTCTTCGTATTGCACGAACTGTGATACACAATCTCGATGGCCTTCCATTGGCGATCAAAATGTTAGCCGAAAATCTCAGTGAAATTCATGATGATTACAGTAGTCGAATCAATGCTGCTTGGCGAGAAGAGTTATTTGCATTGAGCCGATCATCATATATTCTCGGTAACAAAAGCCAAGAGTTATATGATTGTTTCAAGGGTAACAAAAAGCAAATTATATGGTGAATCATGTTACACTGGTCCAGCCCACCTTATACTAATGTCCTAAATTTGCCCCTATTAGCATGGTGAAGGGGAGTGTAATTGTATAGGGTTTGCCACCTTCTGAGAATCAATAAATCCTAACTTTGTCGCTACATGAAAAATGAAAACATTGCAGAGGATGCTATGTTCTTTCCATAAGATTACGATTCTAAAAATTACAGAGGAACAAACTCCGTGTAAAAGATGAAGTTAAGTTGATGAAAGGGTCCAATATAGATCAGATTTCAAACATTAATGGAGTCTCCTTATAACATTTACAGAGGCACAATGAACACGTCAGCACTTGGTAATCCACACCTTGCATGCAGTAAATCAATCGGTAATCTGCCTAATGAATTGATAAAGTGAAATCATATAGAGTACTGAGCCTATGGGATAAACTACAAGATTTAACACTCAATATACAGTTGTAAAATCACAGCATAAAAACAATGATTTCAAAATCAAGTTCCATTACATGTGCAAAAGACTTTAGTTTGTTGAGCAGATACCTATAAGCTTAAATCTTCAAGATAGATTTCTCCGTCATATACTGAATATGCCGATCCAATTCACATGATTGGTGATCATGTATTCACTCCAAGCAAGAAACAATTACTGTAAGAAGGCATATTTGTTGAAGGCCCATAGTTCCGCACAGGAGAACGAAAAGGATTGGGAGTGACAGGATGAGTGATATGCAGGCCAGCAGAACGAAGAACTTGCTTAGCATTTGTGCATGAAACCTCCGACTGATCAGTGAAAAATGCAGGGATACCCATCGACTTGATTAGCTCCAGAGCTCCGCCCCAACTGGAATTGTTCTCTAATCCACAGTTCAAAGCGACAATAACGTGAGGAGAAGGCAAGTAGGTGGCTTCTTCTTGATAGATACCCCTAGCGAGATTTATCCTCACTCTGCTCCCAATTCCTGAAGTGGTTCCGGATAAATTTGTAGGAACCTCTGGCCCCACCATGACAATCTGTATGTTGCCAATACCATTAAGCAGGTGACCCATTTCAGCAAAAGCAGTTATCCAGTCTAACTCTCCTTCAGGACCCAAATAATGAACAATGACCTCTTTTCCTTTTAGCAAACGATTCTTTGAAGTGATGCTCAATGCCGTTAGTATGTAATATACTGTTAATGGGTGCGAAAGAATATCCGCAACAGGGCTAGACAGTGGCAATGATCTCAGGTTGTAGTACTCCGACCAGCCAGAAAGAAGGATAGGACTTGAGATCCCATCAGTCAGATGACTCGAAAATGGAGAATCTTGTGGGTATTCATCATCATCAAGTCCACCCCAAGATTCCGAAAGACCAGCTTTGACAGGAAGAAGACCAAAGGGCCTATTAGAATAGCAGCCACACTTCCTTCTCCACATTCCTTTATGATGGAGGTCAAGAGACTCAAGCCACTTGCAAGGATGATCAGCCGATGAAGGAAACGAAAATATATTTATCGCAAGCTCCTCTTCTCTCTCCATCATGGCTTTGTACAAACCACATATGCTCTTGTGAGATTCCTTCCAATGCTGCTTTTGGCAATTCAGGCTGCAGTAAACTATGGCACGACACTTACTGCAAGGAAAGGACTGATCCATGTGAAATTCTCGATCACACATAGCACATCGCCTTAAAGAAGCATTTGAATACATTTTAACGTCACCAAAACTATCTTCTCTAGCTGCTTCTGAATACTTGGTGGGAGTTGAATTGGCTGATGATATGGTTTTTTCTTCATATGCTTGACCAGGTGGGTGTGAAATGGTAACCGCCACAATGTCATTGCTCTTAGCCATTACCGCTGGCCATTGAACATCCACCGTCTCGATGAGTGGCTCGAAACACATCAATTGTGTCGGAGATGAAGTAGCTGGCACATCTTGGAGCAAAGGGTGAACTAATGCTATACCCTTCATGGCAGCATATGTAAACCTAAGTTCTTCATACGTCGGATTCCTATATTTAAGCTCACCACTCGAAGTGCAACAGATAACATCGAAAATCGGATAGCACTCAGTTCCAGAAACTTCTAAGGCCAAAAATTTGACCATTTTTCTATGAGAAGGAAACATCAAATTTTCTAGCTCAAATGTCACCCTCATAACCTCAGTGTTCGGTACAGGAACCGTCTCTCTTGGCTTGGTTGCATTCCGAGCATCATCAACAGATCGAAACAAATAAAATGCCACATCCCCACCATCCCCACCAATGGTTTGGACACATGGAAACAGCTGCTTCCTTCCAGACCATTCCAATTCTCTGCCCACCCGGACACCAAAGAAGTGTCCTGGGCGCAATCTCTTCCATGGATCAGTCCTATATAGAGCTGCAGCAGCTCCATATAATGCCTTGATGAAGGCAGCATCTACACCCTCCACATTAAACAAACAAGTTGAAGATGCAGGACCAAGTCCTGGTCCACATCCAAATTGCTCATGGAATCTACCAAACAATTTTTTCAAATGCAAATCCATGTGAACTTCAGACCACAAACTTCCAATCAGAAAACACAACAAGAAATCCCCTGAAAATTCAACAGTAAGATACCCTCAATTGCAATCCGCTTCTCAATATTCAACAAAAAAAGCAGATCTTTGTAAGGAATTATCGTAGTTGAGGGAAAGCCCAGAAAGCGAATTGCAAGAATTACACTTCCCAGATGCCAAAAAGATTATTTTCTTGATTTGAGCATGTAAATCATTCAAGAATTGTGCATACCAGATGTAAAAAAAGTCCTAATTAAAGTTAAGCAGCATACATTTTTAGAAATGATAAGATTGATTTGATGGAAAACCCAGAAAGCTAATTGCAAGAATTACACTTCCCAGATACCAAAAAGATTATTGTTCTTGATTAAAGCATGTAAATTGTAAATCTTTCAAGAATTGTGCGACCCAGATGTAAAAATAAACATATTGTAAAGTATAGCAGCATACATTTTATAGTGATGATGAGAAAAATTATGCTAAACTGCTACCTAAATGATGCACTTTGAATATAAAGAGAAAATGTGAAATTATTACCAGATTTACTTGCTTAGAAGTTGGAGTGAATCAAGACTTGCATTTGTCCCGAAGTGTATGAACATTGAACTCTAGAAATAGAAAGTAGTAGATAAAAATCTGGTGTGTTGAATGATTGAATCTGTGACTAACTGCAGACAGCAGTAAATTGAGAATTGGACATTAGAAGAAAATGGAAGACTCAAGTCAAGAAAACAAGCCAAGAGTCAAAATTTCTCGCTTTGGCAAGTGAATTGTTAGGGTGAAATCTTGGTCGTTTCACTCGACGTGTTTAACATTTATGATACGATTTATATAGTATCAATTTTTGTTAATTGTTAAGTCGAATGAAATAGAAGTATGTGAGATATTCGTTATAAAATATTTAGCATATCTATTTTATATGAGATTGTTTTACTATGAAACAGATTTATGCAAAAGACTTATTAATAAAAAATATAAAAAAACAAAAAAAACATTTGTATACAAAAAGTGGTTATTTTTTTAAAATAGTTTTGGCTAATTCCATTAAAATTTGTCTCAAAGTGGGACAACTTCAACTAAGAATTTGTGTAAAAAAATTTGTTTGGTGTTCGTTGTTAAAACAACGCACAATTTCTTATATGACACGGTCTCATAGGGCTGTTATCAATAATATAAATGATCAATAAAAACATTGTAATTAAGGTTGTCAAAAGCTGACTTAATCAGCATTTTACCTTGATCTAAGTCTAATCCTATTTAAGTGGGTAAGATTGAGATTTTTATAACCAATAAAGTTATTCGATCGACTCAACCTGATCTGTTTATTGATTGATTCGATTAAGGTTAGAATTCTAAGTTAAAAAAAAAACTAAATATAACGCATTTAGTTAACAAGTTAATTTCAATTCGGATGAACTTGTATAATATATGAACTAAACCCATTTGATATATTTCTAATTCTGTAGTTAAATGCAATATATATAACTCATGAATGGAAAAATTTTAAATTGAGGGAAAAAAATATGCTCAATGTACTATAATTTGTAATTTGCTTACTTTATTTACTAGACAAAATCATTATTGGGTTAGTTTGACCTCAATTGGTCTTTTCAAATGTATTAAGTCATATCCTCTTAACGTGTGAACAACCAAAAATCAGTATTTTGATATTTATTTAAAGTATTTATTTTTAAAATTAGTTTAAAGTGTCAATCTTATCTTAATATTAAAACTATAGTGTTAAATATTAAATAAGCATTTTAAATACACAAAATCTTCTATGAGACGGTTTTACTATATAGATTAAATGACTAATTAATCCCAATTTTAGCATATAAATTTATTATTTTGAATTAGTTTTACTGTAACCCCTGAATTTCCTCTATTATTTCTTCCAAACCGCAAGGGAACAGAGGAAATTCAGGTGTTACGTTCACCAAGAATCAGTCTCTCACAAAAATCTGAAGGCCTAAACCATAAACCCACTTATTTTAGTTGAAAGACATATATCTCCGAGTAAAAACTGATCAATCATCGTGATTTGTAAAATTACTACTTCCTCCGTTTTAAAATACTTGCACTATTTGACTTTTCACGCAGTTTACTACATAAATTCAATTCATAATATCTCTAATTATGAATAATAAAAATTTATAAAAAAATATTAATATCTGTGCTTTGAGAGGAATTAAATAAAATTTCACTCAATTATATTTTAACTTATAAATTCAAAACTAATTATAACCTAAAAATGACGAATGAGGAACTACAACTACAAAACGCCAAAAAAAGTAAAATAAATAAAACTAAAAAATAAATTAAAATCACAAAAGTTCATACTAGTAATTACTTCGAGTCCTCCATCTTCCTATCATTAATCACCTCACCTATCACAACAATTCTTTCTTACCCCTTTCTCCTCTTGAGCTTCCTATTTCCCTCCTTTTCATTTTGAACCTCTCAGGGTTTCTCAATTGTCATCGATCAACGACAATGATGCAACCAGGGCAACAACAAAACGGTATGGTTGCTCCCAACCTTCTTCAATGGCGGCACAACCTTCTATAGATCAACAACATCATGATCAACAGTCTCAACAACAACAGCAATTGATGATGGAGCAACAGCAGCAACAACAAGAACAACAACAACAAAAACAACAACAGATATGGTCTCAACAACCTCCAGAACAACAGTATCAACAACAGCAGCCTCAACAACAACAAGCGCCTCCGAATTCTGATGAAGTTCGTACGATTTGGATTGGGGGTCTTCAGTATTGGATGGATGAGAATTATATTAGCAGTTGTTCCGCTCATACCGGCGAGGTGTATATCCATGTTTCATTATTTTTTAAAATTGTTGGTTTTTATATGTGTTTTTTTTTGTTCGTTTTGTTTTTTCGACTCTTTGATTTGTTTTTACACCATATCTTTTGGAATGGATTTTATCTTGAACCCGCAAGGAATATATCAGTTTTCCAATTTTTGAGTTGATGATTATTATTTGTGGATTTTTTGTTCGATTACTTTTGTCGTTTAAAATCTTGAAATTGTCCGAACATTTGATGCTTTGATTATTCGTTTGTTAATTGTGTGTTTTAGGATGGACTTCAGTCTGAATCTATTGTTATCAATTTTTCAAGATTCTTATTGAACATTATACGTGTGAGAGGAAGATGTCGGAGATCTGAAAGGGACGAAGAGAAATTAAGATCTTGTGTATCCCTTTGTTCCATAATGTTTCTCACGTACGCCTACTCTACGTTTTGCTCAAATTTATAAAACTTGGAATTGAAGAAGACTTTACAATGTGCAATGTAGATCCCTTGAATAATATGAATGGAGAGGGTATGCTTCTTTTTTGATTTTTTACATTTGATAGTTTTGAGTAGTATTTGGATGTTCTATTTAAGGTGTTTTGGAAAGTTTCGATACATACATTTTTTTAGTATACAAGGGGGATAAAAAAGCAACATAGCTCTGTACCTTCTTTACTGATTTTTAAAACCTTGATATTGGCATTTTGGCTTGCTCATATTTGAGGTGATTTACTAGCATGTACCTGATGGGGTTTTTGGGGTGGGAAGTTAGTATCAATCTTGTGTTTGGTTTTTCTAAATGGAAAGCTGTTCTTTCTTACATTAGTTTTATGCATTGTATACCGCAAACGTTACATAGCTTTATGTATGAACGGTGTTCTTTTATGACCCCTCTTTAATGCGTCTAAGAGGGAATTTGCATTCTCTGTAGCAACTAATTCTGTGCTTGAGTCTTGCAGCTTGTCAATAGTAGAATCATTCGTAATAAGCAAACCAGTCAGTCAGAGTGCTATGGATTTATTGAGTTTTCTAGTCATGCTGCCGCTGAGAGAATTTTGCAGACTTACAATAATACCTTAATGCCAAATGTTGAGCCAAATTACAGATTAAATTGGACTTCCTATGGGTCTGGTGAGAAAAGGGGAGAGGATGGTTCTGATTACAGAATTTTTGTCGGAGATTTAGCTTCAGATGTTACTGATTACACTTTGCAAGAGACTTTTAAAGATCGCTACTCGTCAGTGAAAGGTGCCATAGTTATGATGGATAAGCTCACTGGTAGAAGCAAGGGATATGGATTTGTTCGTTTTGGAGATGAGAATGAACAAATTCGCTCCATGTCAGAGATGAATGGTGCGAGGTGCTTAGGCCGTGCAATGTGTATTGGAGCAACTGCTAACAAGAAAAGTGTTGGTGGAGCAGGTATGTACATGAATGGGTTTGCTAAATTTAACTTTGGTAGCTAGATATGCATAATATGATTCTTGTGATCATGCACTTGTTTGATTTGCTGGCCTTGTGTTCTGTTTCAATGCCTTCATATTTTGTTAGAATGTATAATTGCTAAGGTGGAAAGCAGGTTTTCGTTTTGTGTTGTTTACCATACATTTTTATGGCCTTTCTATATTCAGATGTACATTCGAGATGCACAGAATTCAGTTCCAGTGTTTTCGTTTGAGAATTTGGGAACAATTAATGAATTTTGAACTGAAAAACTTATAGAACTCACATTGTCTCAAAGCAGGTTGTCAAGAGGCCCTATCATCTAGGGCCTGGGACTGAATTCAGCCGAAATGGTTACCCCCTTACTACGTTGCCTGGCGTAGGTCAGTAATGTCGTAAAATTTCCATTTACAGAAGTTTTCAGTGCTACAAGTTATTCTTCCTTTCAGTTTCATTTTTATCCTTTATTTTCATCCATCAATTCGGTTCAGTTTAGTTTCACTTGTGTTACGGGATGCCATTTATACTATTTCTTTGCTTTTATTTTTCCTCAATGTTCCTTTTTTCCTCTCTTTTATCATTTTCATTTTCTACGCTGTTGAGTTCTTGACTCTTTCTTACCTTACAATTAAGAAATACGAGTGAGTTATATCTTGCACTCTATTCATCATATTAGCAGTAAAATGGACGGGTTGCATCAGCACTTAGCTTGTTTGATCACTTTGATATTGAGGTGTTTTCTATAATTTTTTAGCTATAATCCCTTGGTTTTTTTGTGCTCATTAATAATAGTTTTGAAGTTAGAGAATTTTGGCTAACTGCTCATTTATGTTCCTTGTGTCCCTTTGATTTTTGTCCCTGACCAATTTTTTTAGAGATAAAGCATTATGTTGGCGCTAGAGCATGTTGGAGGAGAGATGTGGGTATGTTTAATGTTGTAAATGGGAAAAATCAAAGGGACATTTAATCATTGCAAGTGGAGCAAATTCATAGGGATAGTGGGAGATGTTCACATGCTTTCTTTAGTAGGTGTGAGATGTACCTTGGTTATCATTTGGTGGAATTATTGAGGCTACGACTTTTTGTCTCGTGCAAATTTGTTAAACCTTATGTTGATATGGTTGTCTGTAACTTGGTTGTTGTATGTGAACTCATTTAATTGTGCTTGTGATGTGAATCTGGGTTCTAGATCCTTCATCTTTTTTGGATGATGAGAAAAAATAAAAATGTTCTTTTCCAAGTTTTCGGAGAAAGGGGTCTCTACTGAACAATTGCTGAATGCTAGATGGATGCGCTTACGTAATTGGGGTGTTTGGTTGAATAAATTATTGGGCAGCTTTATCTTATTTGGTACATTTAGATGGTTCAGTATCTAAATCATCAAATCAAAGCGTTTGGTAAATTAGTTGGTTGAAACATCTTGTTATGAATAAACTTTTTTTGAACAAGCTGCTTCTAGCTATAAGCTAACAGCGTTCCTAGCAGTGTCTTCGAAATTAGTTGATTTTACCGGTTGATAAAATCAACAAGTCAAATCAATCACTCCAATTAGCTACCAACTATAAGCTAACAGCTAGCCAAACACCCCCATTGTGTGTTGACTTTTTTTGATTTTTTGAGATAGGCATCTGATTGTGTTAATAATATCTATGTAAACTATTATATAGTAGATTTCAGGGGTATATGCTCTTGTTCTGTGCTAATTTGCTTGAGTATTTTTTGAGTTTTTTTACTGATGATTAGGGGTTTTGCTGAGCTGTATTGCTACATTATTTAGACCTAGTTTTATGTGCACTTTTTACCTTCAGACTTTAGTTATGGGCCTTGTGGCTGTTTGTATTTGTTTTTCTGATTATATTTCTGCATTCAAGAATGTTTAGGATGTACCAGTTGCATCATCTTGTGAAGGAACACTAGTCTTAATTTGTCAATTCTGTTAGATTTTTGTTGCCTTACCTTTATTTTTTCAATCTTGAATGCAACTTCATACCAGAATACTCGGGGAATTTCAATGATAGTGATCCTAATAACACAACTGTGGGTGATTTGGATTCCGAATGAACTCGTTTTTTTGCTTTTTATCTGATGATGCCATAACTTGACGACTCTGTCCAGATTTTTGTTGGTAATTTGGATCCCAATGTGACTGAAGAAGATTTGGGACGAGCATTCCGTCTTTATGGGGAAGTGGTTCACGTAAAAATACCAGTGAGCAAGAATTGTGGATTTGTGCAATTTACCAACAGGTCTGCATGGTTTTGTGATCCATCGTTGGTGTTATACTGAAAATTGTTTCAAGTCACACATGTGTGCAAAACTTAAATTTATTTTTTGTTGTTGATGTTTCCATAGGATTAGCGCTGAGGAGGCCTTACAGGCATTGAATGGAGTGCAGTTGGGCTGGCGAAATCTTAGACTTTCTTGGGGCCATGGCCCTAACAATAAACAAGTAAATCTTTGTTGACATTTCTGTAGGGATTTAGAATTTCTTCGGGGTTTCTTACTGAACGTTTCATTTGGGTGCTTTATTTTGCAGTCACAACCTAATCTGAACCAGTGGGACAATGCTGCTTATTATGGATATCCTCAAGGATATAACTCATATGGATGTGTCTGCTCTTCAGGATCCTAAAATGTATTCCGATGGTTATTTGGGATATGGTGGGTACGCAATGCCTTAGCTGGCTCAGATGCCAGTACAACTGCAACGGGTTAGTTGATGTTATGACATTTTAATTTCGCAACTGTTCAGCATTGTTTGCTGCAGTGATTCATCCACCTACGATGACAGGAGAGGTGTTTGCCTTGGTGCAGCATGATTCTACATGGAGCCTCAAACCTTTTCAAATTTTTGGTCAACCTAGAGATTGCCAAATGTAGTATAATAGATTTTGTTCGTCAGATTAGTTTCATTTGCTTTGCTTGGAGATTCTTTATGTAGATTTGCTTTAGTTCAGCCCTTATTAGGTTAAATTTCTTAAAATAGGAATTTATATGGCTGTAGAAAGTTTTGCCTGCTTTTTGTGAGGTTTTAGACGCACTTTAATTTTGAAATTTACGGTGTTCTCTTAGATATTATAGAATGTATGATTCAAGCTGATTCCATTGGCGATCATGTATTCTTTGGCTGCTCGAATTTTGAAGGCATTAAAACATTTCTTAATCAAGTTATTAAAAAGCAAAGACAGACTGACAGAGTTGAATGTTTAGCAACATATATATCTTTCCTTTAAATAGCAACCTTTTAAAGAATCATGAATTTTTTCATCCAGTAAATCCAAATCTTTAACCTCGCAAGATACATTTTTGCACTTTATGTGTGAAAGAACTGATTGCGCTGCAGCAAGTGTTGTTAACATAAACATCTAAATGAGTTGTTTTTTGCAAAAAAAAAACTAGTGAATCCAACTGGAAGTTAAAACATGACAAGCATCATCGGCATCTAAATACCAAATTGCCAATGGTTATACGAGTTGCACAGCAGCAATCACTTGTACTACGAGTTGCAGAGCAGCAATCACTTGTACTTCGAGTTGCTAATTGCACAACCAAACAGATCAACTATTTCAACTTCCAACTATAAGTCAGATTAACAACGATAAAATTCAAAATAAAACTATATTGTCTATTGCTATAGTTCATTCTACAATATTGAACTAACTGTGCCGAATCCAGGACAGCCAATGGACTATACAAAAACAGAATCTCGTTGAGAAAAAGGCTACGTTGAGCATACTTCAAGATTGACTAGTTTGAGTAAAAACTCCAGAAGAACAATCATGGTCATCATCAGCAAATAACTCATCAATATGGTCTCTTCATATTTAAGCAATTATCTGATGCTTGGCTGAACAATTCCTGGACTTGCTTTAATTCTTTATCTGGGTGTAAAAGAAAGGATAAAAGATGCAAATCAGTGATTGCAAATCGATTGTCACTCTTGTCCATTTAAATTGCCAACAGAAACGACGGAGAAAGAAAGGGGCAGGGGGCTGCTTTTACCAAGAACCTCTCCGCACTAAACTAATGTTACCAATCTCAGAAATGTATAAACGGGAGCTAATTTCAATTTCAAGAATTTTGTTTATACTATTCCATATTTTGGGCTCAACTCATTTGGAAATGAATCCCTTCTTCAATTATTTTGCCCGTCTTAAAGGGGTCATGAGGTCATCACGCAATTGTACTAAGTACTTGCAAAACGCCTAGTAGGATGCACCAGTAAAACATAAATGAGGTACAAGAACACAAACCCCCTCATTATCAGAGTAACTACACATTTTATACATAACCACTAGCTTAACACAAGTTAGAAGCTAAGACTATAACCAATTTTCCCAGCCACAAAACTGTTCACAACAATGTTAGGTCCTTCATTCCGAAAGGATGGGGTTGGCTCAACCACAAAACTGTAAAGTAAAAATATTCAGTGGGGGAAAAGCAATTAATTTTTTTTTACTTACAGTTATAAAGTACTAACTGACCCAGTATCTATTTTCAAATGAAAGGCCAACATTCATAAAAACCAAGTAACATAAATTTGTATCGGTATGAAAATCTAGCCACACACCAAGTGTGCAATTCAGTTTTATTACAAAGGAAACTAACTGAAACTAAAAGGTATTTATGGAAGGAGCTTTGCTTCACACACGAAAAATTCTAAGGAAAATGTTGCATGCAGAAAACATCAAATATATGTATAATACGGGGGAAAAACAGAAAGAGAGAGAGAAGCCATTACCAGCAGCTTCCAATTGCCTCTGCAATTCTTGGCCTATTGCATCATTTTCTGCCTGGGGAATACAAGAGATACAGCTTTAGTGGGCTCCACAAAGTAAGGATGGAGATTTCATAGCATATCAGCTACTGGAATACCTGAAGCTCAGCTATTCTTTTCAATTGGGCTTCCTCACCTCCCTCATCCAATGGTAGGGCATTAACTAAAGCATCAAACTGCAAATGACCAAGTTTGAATAAGAAAGGACACATAACAGTCAAAAAAAAAAAAAAAACAGAAGAGAATACTAATCAGGTAGTTAAGGTAAAGCCCAACATTTACAGTTTTATACCTAATAATTCGCAAATAATGTGAACACAAGTAACATCATGAAATTGCATACTTGTTTAATTGTTTTCATATTAATTCACTTCTACAACAACATTCTATTGTTTCAAAATTTTAATGGTATTAAGTGGCTCCCACCTAAGTTTTGGAAAAGATATACGCAATCTTACGTTTGCAACATCAGAGGTCATCTCAACTGATAGTCAATGCAATTTACATAAATAATAAGTGCACAAGAGTTACTGACTTCACATCAACATCACCTGACTTGTAATGGTACACATATCAAGAAATAAATCCCTGCTTAATAATGATGTTTTATTATTGTATCACACAAAGCCTACAATATATATCTTGTACCTCGAGGACAACTTTTTTGCTGCTAATAACTCCTAATGAGTAAATAAAATTTATTAAATTATAAAAAATACCTTGAGATCACATTGCTAATTGCTATAGGTACAAGCAGATGTAAGATAGTCTTTTATGGTGGACGGATGAATTCCTAAACTTGGTAAAAAAAACAACGCAGTCCAAACACGCATATGCAATTACTATCAACAACCTGATAAAACTATTTGGTCTCAGAAGGTCCAATAAGCATAAGCAATAACTATCGACAACGCAACAAGACTGTTTGGTCTCAGAAGATCTCATTACAAGCAATTGCATAAGTTGAGACTGATAATAGAGTTTCATCAACCAATGTTGAGGAATGACAATAACACCATGTATGGGAAGGGGGAATTGGAGGAAAGGAAGGGGTTGAATTTGAAGGGTTATAATTTCCTTTGTTCGGTTAGAAATTTTGAAAGGGAGAAATTTAGAAAAAAGAAATTTGAAGGGAGCAAAAGTCTCTTGATTTTTTATAACCAAATCTCTCAAAACACTTTGTTTTGATTGATGGAAAAAAAATGCTAGTTCTCATGCTCTCCCTTCCTTTCCTAGAGACTTCTATTATTTCCTCTTCTTTTTCCTTCCTTCTCTGCCCTTTACCTTCCATTCATTCCCTTTCCCTTCCAAATTCTTATCCAAACAGTGTATAAGTATGTTTTCCTTCCAATATTGGAAGGATTTGTTTTGTACGACATGTAAATAAGTTCTTCCCTTCCCTCTAATTTCTTCCTATTCCTTTTGATATCTAAACAAAGGAAATGCAATCCTCCCATCCAAACATAGCATAGATTGACACTATATACAAGAATTTAAGCAAAAATCATATATAAACCAAATGAAAAAACTCCCAACAAAAGATTACCTGCTTAGCAGCCTTTACAAGAGCAGCACTAGCGGTTTTGGGTTCATCAGAAAAATTGTTGGAAGTATCAGACTGTTGTTGGGAAACATTAGGATTAGCATTTGCATTTGAATTAGCATTAGCATCAGAGTTAGGATTAGGGTTAGGATTGGAATTAGAATTAGAATTAGGGTTAGGAGGAGGTTCAGGATAATTGGGGGAAAGGCGAACAGGAGGAGCATCTCGTTGAAGAGTACCAAAAGTATTAAAAGCAAGAGATGCAATCAAGTTAACTTGTTCTTGCAACTGTGATATTATATCCATTGATCAATCACTTCCTTCCGAATGCAACATAATCAAAACAAAAATTGAGTATCAGAAATGAGAAATCAAAGGAATTGAAGACGGGTAAACAACTATGAGAGTGAGAATCTTACTAGGGGATAATCTGACGTTGGTAATGGCGGAAATCAGCAACCCAACCCAACCCAACCCAAATACTTCGACACTTCCAGAGTATGGTAGAGCGCTCCAACAAAAGACCATTAATTTGTTTTTCTTTGTCTTTTATTTTTCTGTCAAAACTCATGAACTTTAAAAGAGGGATGTGTTGACTCTTGAAGAATTGAAATTACCCAAATTCTAAAATGAGAGTTCAATCTTTATTAGACTGAATTTTATAATCCAGACAAATTACTTATATTTATTTACAATTTCACGGTGATTAATTAGACATTTTATAGAGATACAGTCCCATATAGTATTTTTCGTAATTAGGGGTGTTCGAAACCAAATACTAAATTGATTTGAATTCGAGAATCCAAATTATTAATTATGTTAAAATTCAGAAAATTAATATTGGGGATTTTTTTATTTTTTTAAATTATATTTTTGTACACATAAATATTTAACCCCATTTTATTTATTTCTTTAATCAGAATTATTTTTTTTAATTTGAAAAAAAATTATTTTAGAAATATGTTTGAATTTTTAAAAGTCTAATCTAACTATTAATTGATTATTTATACAACTTAGTTGTAATTTAAAATTGAAAATATTACTCCCTCCGTTCCTTTTTGATCTTCCACATTATTATAACGGGTAGTTTCAAAAGTTCTTCCACTTTAGAATACTTTCTATTTTTAGAAAGTTTTTATCTCACTTTTACCCCTTAAAATCCCCCTTTTCTTTTAATGTACCCATTTTCTTTTATTTATAATTATTTTCTCTCTCATACTTCCAATACAATCATTACTTCACACTACTATTTAATTAAAATAATACCCACTACAACCTCATTCTTCCAATACAATCATTACTTCCCACTATTATATAATTAAAATAATACCCACTATCACCAAAGATTCTCTTTTTCTTAATCTTTGTGAAATACCCAAATAGAAAGAACAAATAGGAACGGAGGGAGTAGTATGTTAAACAGCTTAAATACACTTTTTAATATATACGAAGTATATGATACAACACATACAATTCCTTAAACTTACAGTAATAAAGTAATGAAAGTATGAGAATTGGGTCTCTCAATTGGAATTAAGTATTACTTTTACTATGTACGATTTTAAACTAATATTTTCCCTAGGTTGTGATAAAAAAAAATTAATGAAATGGAAAAAAAAAAAAAAGCAAAGTCATAAGTCTTGATAGATTTTATGGAGATGAAAACAGAAATTCTCTTGCATTGTAGATATGATGGGCCTCAATTAGAGATGGTCATGGGTCCAAGATCCTGTTAGACCCGCCCCTTTTTTAAGGGTCTGGATCTTAATTTTTGAGACCCATCAGATCTGGGTCGGATCTGGATCCAAAAAATATCTGACGAGTTCGGGTCCGGATCCCAAGGTGCAGACCCGGACCCGAACCCAGACCCTAGACCTGCTTCTCAGACAAGTGTTTTTACTTATGCATTTAGACAAGTATTTGGTTTTTAATTATGCATTTAGACAAGTGTTTTTACTTTTTAGTAACTATTTTGTATATGAATTCATGGACTCGAACAAGTGTTTGTAATACGATAATAAGTTGTTTATAAAAATACAAAAAGACTCGCAAAAGGTTCAATTTTGACAAATTGAAGAGACTTTGTTTAAGACTCATTTAAGAACCCTAGACCCGTCAGATCTGGAGGGTCTAGGTCTGAGTCTGGGTCTGAAAATTTTGAATCCTTAGGGTTCAAATCCGGGTCTGAATCTATAAAAAATCAAAGGGTCCGGGTCTGGGTCTGGCTAGACCCGCTCCAAACCAGCCCATGACCATCGCCTCAATTTTTAAAACTAGTGTCTTTCACCTTATAATTCTCTTACTTCTATTCAGTTTCCATTGGTTCAACATCACTAAGAAGTTCAGACAAATCAATTGTACAATCTGTATTCTCCACACTGATTTGTAATCCTGCAGTGCAACAAACTTCTTGTGCGGCCATTGCTGCTGTAGCTAATGATGAGTCTTTCACAGAAAGGACAGTTTCGGTTGGAAAATACTCGCTTCATTGGATTCAAGACCTATATTTGTTGCATCATCAGACTTGACAGCATCTTCAGAATTTGCATCTGTAACATCTTTACATTGTATCGAACTGACAGTCACCTGATCAATCTTTTGCCGTTTCCTAGGAGACTCTGACGAGTCAATCAGACCCTCTGATTTTTCATCTCTTTTTAATAACTTCTCCTGTTCCTTTGGATCATCTAATAACTTCACATGTTGCTCTTCATCTATGTCATCCAGTAGCTTCTTATCCTGTTCCTTATCATCCAATACCTTCTCCTGTATCTTAGTATAATCTGATAACTTCACATGTTGCTCTTCATCTAAATCATCCGGTAGCTTCTTGTCCTGTTCCTTATCATCTAATACCTTCTCCTGTTCCTTCGGATCATCTGATAACTTCACATGTTGCTCTTCATCTACGTCATCCAATATCTTTACCTCCCGTTCCTTATCATCTAATACCTTCTCCAATTTCTTCAGATCATCCAAAAAATTCTCCTGTTGCTCCATATCATCTAATTTCCCATTTGCAGGTAAATGATCTTCATTTCGAGTGACATCCTCAGACAAAACCTTTTGTTGTTGATTTTCAATATTTTCCGTTGGATTCAAAGAAATATCAGCAGTCTGCCCTACTATAGAGCTAAAGTTCACCATAGGGATCGGATATTCGGTTCTCTTATACATCTTAGCATCAGGAGCAATATCATTTTCAGGGGTAACAGGAACAACACAACCTTCCTTAAACACAACACCTCTCAAACATACATTGTTGTCCCCAGCTCTGACATTTAGGAGATACCCTCCATCAAAATCATTCTCGATAATTCCTGTAACCATTTCCCCCACCATTTCATCATTGTTACAATCATCTTCGCCTTCTTCAACACGCTCTTTGCCACTCAATGGGATGTTTGTTGTGGGTGTGGTCGAACCCGATCTCTCCCCTTGTATACCAGGAACTGGAGGTCTAGACTTCCTAGGACGCCCACGTTTCCTCTTCGGTGGCATCTCTGTTGATGATGCTGTGTTTGTACCTTGCTCCATCAGTTGCCTCAAACTGCACATCAAATCCAAGTTCTAATACTAAGTTTAAGATGTTATGCAAATGATTGTAAACTACTACAGAAACCAGAAGTAGATTATGCTCTAATTTGCTAGAAAACAGAATATACTAATACATAAATTGGCAGTACATCTTGTTCTTTCTACATAAGAAAAAACATATTCGAGTGAAATCTTTTTTTTTTACTTGTCTAACGACACACAGATCGAGGACAATAACAATTTTGTTCGCTAGATTAGCCAAATTTCCATGCAGAAATTTGTGCTTTGCATAGCCACTATTGAATTTCCTCTTACACTACACTGGCTCAGACTGCAATGAACAAGTTCTAAATAAAATGAACAGAAAGTTCACATGCCATACTAAAACATTCTTCAATAAACCACTCAAGAAACTAGTTTCAAAAGGGTGATTCTAAATATGAAAAATATGTTTGACCGCAACAGCTATAAATTAAAGAGTTTTAAATTTTAATTTTACTCAAGTTAAAAGGACAATGTCCTAACATTGTGTTTGGGAATAATATTTCATTTCAAATTATAAATTTCAATTATGAAATTAATAATGAAGAATTTAATTACAACTCAACTAAAAGTTTATGCTGATAGTTGAGGCTCTAGGATATGTTATATGCTCTAACACCTCCTCTCACACGAAATTCCACAGGGCTAAAAGCGTGGATGCGTATAGGCGCCAAATATTCCACTTTAAATGAGAAATAGTTGAGATTCGAACTTGTGACCTCTTGTCACTTTGGCTTCTGATAAGGAACCAACTCAACCAAAAGTTTAAGATAATTAAGGCTCCAGAATATCTTGTATATAACATGATGTAGTTTTTTTTTCTCATATCTCATAAATAGAACCTATCTTTCATATAAAAAAAATTCAACTACTTGTTTTTAGACCTAAATTAAAATTACGAAAAAATGTTATAATATCGGACCTAATTATAAATTGTTATGTATTTGAACCGCCACTCAGTTTCGATCAAGAATATAATTCAAGAAACTTGCACCAAGTTCTTTCGACTGAACCCTAATACTGTCACTCTAATTTCACTGTGTTAACTGTTCATCTAGGAATGGATTCGCAGCGAATATTCTGACGGAATTTATAGGATAATCATGCATTATAAATTATAATACCACAAATTAACCAAGATGAAATAATCCTATACAGATAAAATTTGTATGTAATGATACAATTGTATCAATAAAAATGATGAGAAATTGTTTTAGATTTTTATTATATCCAAGAAGATCAATGTAAAATTGTTGTTAAATCTTGAATCAAGCAACAAATGATTTATTAATATGAATCAAAATCACAGTAGAGATTGCATAATACATACCTGGAAAATTAAAGTGGGCTTTACTTTTGCATTTGGTTTTGATAAATTGCTGTAAATTTTTGTTGAAAGAACAGTCACGAACGAAGGAACGCGCAAGGCAAGTTGCAATGCAGTTATGCAAATAACGGTTTATCTATTAATTAAGGAAAACCCAAAAGGTGCAAGTAAATGGGAATAAGTTTCCTATTTAACTAAATAATAAAAAAAAAAAAAAAAAAAAAACTATATTAAGGATGGAAGATTTATCCTATATGCATACAAAAACAAAGAATTCAACAAAAACGATTTAAGAATGTGTAGGTTCCAATCAGAATTGTATAAAATAGATTTAAAGTGAGTTTAAAATATTGATTATGAGTTGATTTATTGATCTGATTTAGGTCTTGGGTAGATTTTAGTTTAATTTGAGTTTAAAGAGCTTGGACTCAAATCTAAAACATTTTAATTTTTTTGAACCAAGAAACAGACTCGGTCCACATTTAATCTCAAAAAATAGAACTTAAATCTTTAAGTTAGAGTTTGAGACGAGTCCAATAAAATAGATTATAAGTCCATAACCACCCCAGTTCAAAAAAATTAAATTAAAGTGCTTCACTAATGAAACTTGTTATGGGATCAAATAAATAAACCCGTAATTTATTTAGTCAAACCCTAACCACCCAACTCGGTTCAATAACTTCTTAAAATAACTACCCACTACTCATCATAACCTACCACTCATCCATCATACCCATGATTCCTACATTAATTCACCGTCCAACCTCCATTCTACCCTTATAAATACATGTCGCGTACATCATTTGCGTCGGACTAAGCTTTTATATTGCTATCGTTACACCACAATGAATATTCACCCTCCTACGTACAATCTATACTGAACCAAATATTCCTTCAATTGATCTGAACTCATCCTACAATCCGTTAATCTTGTATTCATTCATTATCATATATTCATTACTTTCTGTCTCCCGATCTGACTTGAGCGTCGGAGGGGTTTTCCGGGAAATCACCCCCGGACAAGGCTAACGTTGTATTGCAGGATTTGAGGTCTCATCAGCGGAAGGATCATAAACACTTTCTGCATATTGATGGTTGTACCCGATTACACCTATCTCCAGGTATTTTAAGTGTCTTTTGCACTTCCTCGTTTCATTACCGAAACAGTTTGGCGCCGTCTGTGGGGACTGAACGAAAAGTCATGGCTTTCAAAAGAAATCCAACACAAACCGCTACCGTGCATAGCACAGATACAGACACTTCAACGGGTCACGCTAACAATCAAGCCGTGACTCGCCGTGATCTGGACATGCTAGCACGAAACCTCACTGCCGCCTTTTCCGAACAACTCCGCAGATACCCAATTTTATGGCGTATAACTATCTCATCATTTTTTTTTCGGTGGGTATAAGTCAGGAACTGTAATGGAGTAATGTTTGGGAGTATTTGCTATATCTTTTGCTGGTTGGATTTATAAAAAAAAAAAAAAACGTCCAAGTTAATATTTGGATCGTCCTTTGAAATCTTCTTGCATCACAAGCTAACGAAGTGAAATAACCGTCTTGGGGTATTATTGCATTTTTAATATACATTAAAACTTTATTAAAGTTCAGCTATTATTCTTTATATTCATAATAACATTATTAGGGCTGAAAGTTATTAGATTTTTCATTGCAAGATCAGGATTCATATTCAACTCGATCAATTGAGTTAACAATCCAATAGAGAAGAAGCTTAATCCAACTTCTTTTATACTGAGAATTGGATGCAATTATTAATTCCTATCAGTAATTAATTCCCATTAACATGTACTTTCCAATCATGATTATATTTTGTATATCACCAAATTCATTCGGCTATCACCACTCAACAAACCAAATCATCAGATTTCCTTTCAGCTTACGGACCCGGTCCGGTCTTGCCTAAACCCGGTCGGGTCCTGCGATTTCTGCTTTCTGGAAACTCTCAGCATACGGACCCGGTCCGGTCTTCCAGAAACCCGGTTCGGTCCTGCTTTAATAACCATTTTTCCGCACGGTTTTTATTTTATGATAAGGAATGTAACAAGCAAAAAAAGAAAACATTTTTTTTTTCTCTGTTTTTAGATACTGTTAACTGTTCACTTTTGGGAGAAAAACTTGATCGAGAATATTTGGCCCAAATCATTTCAAGTGTTTGTCATTATTCAAGGATATAAAGTTGGATCTTATTGCTCTTATTCATCAATGTATACCGTTTCAATGTTGAGTTCAGTTTGATGCACCTTCTAAAGGGTTATTAGATCCGTAGAACGTTTCCAAACCAACTTCAATCGACTAAAAATTTCAGTCCTAATGTTGAAGTTCGGTTTGATGCACATTCTAAAGGATTAGATGACCCATAGAACGTTTCCAAACTAGCTTAAACTAAGTGGTTTCGGTCTAAAGGACCATCATCTTATCTTTACTGTGCCGTATGTGAATATTTCCTGAATTTTTCTTGGCACCCATTATTTTTGGGGATTTGGAAATTATTTGTTAATGATGAAGATTTGATTTGAAGATCATTTTGCTATGAGGAAAAGAAGGTTCCCACTCGTGTGCGACCGTCTAATTATGTGATATATTATATCCAGCTCTTTAATTTCACCATTTTTTGTCAACTCCAGCTATGTGACCGTCTAATTAATAAGCTATATATCATAAGCGATTCGGATGCGATGAGTCATTTTGTACCATCGAATAGCCGGATTCTCTTGTCTAAGGTTATTATATAATTTTTGTCTTTTGCCGTATCATCAATTTGTCCGAAATATTAAAAACTCGGACCCCCCCCCAAGGGCCTCCAATAATTTCGCAAAATTGTCTAAGTATTGAAAGTAGCCGAGTTATGCTACATCCGAATCATCGAAGACCCGGTTGACTAATTGTCATGACGTATTATCATAAAGTCGGACCCAAATTTGGTTTGATGCACCTTCTAAAGGGTTATTAGATCCATAGAACGTTTCCAAACCAACTTCAACTGACCAAAAAATTCAGTCTCATTGTTGAAGTTCGGTTTGATGCACTATCTAAAGGATTAGATGACCCGTAGAACGTTTCCGAACTAGCTTCAGCTACGTGATTTCAATCTGAAAAAATTACTCCAAATATTGCCCAATTCAATGTATTGGCTGAATCCGAATATGATCCGACGGTGGCTCAATCTGAGGTGACTCGATGCATGGAGCAAAATCATCACCATGGCCTTTTTATGAAATGCTACGTAAACGATGCAAATCTTTGATTAGTATTGCCAAGTGAAGAATATATTATATTAATCTGATGATGATCATACGGTTATTCTTGCTTTTATTTATCAACATATATCGGGTGTTTTATATTTGTTATATTCATGGGTCAACATGAAAAGTGATGGAGTATAATATTGACACATATTGGAAGAAAATTATATTATTTCTGCATGGGAATTCAATACTTCAGCATTATTATTCGTATTATATTGGGTCTTACTTACATGTGGTTTTCAATGATGAATGTATACAATCATCTGAGCTTTCACCTGGTTTGAAAGACATATTATTATTATTGAAGTCCCAAAACATGGGCATCATTTATTATATTATGGAATCATCTAAGCATTCAAGTAGTTTGAAGTCATATTATTACTGAAGTCCCAACACGTGGGCGTTCTTTGTCATATTATGGAATCATCTAAGTTTTCACCTAGTTTGAAAGTCATATTATTATTGAAGTCCCAAAATGATTGATTTTGGGCGATATTTTCCAAGTATTTATCTTAATTATCAAACTTTCACCTAGTTTGAAAGTGAAATCCTTGCGAGTGTCACCTAGCTTGGTAACTCGGACTCTTATTAAGCCCCAAAACGAGTGATTTTGGGCGTTATTTGTCAATGTATTCATAGCGAGTATCACCTAGCTTGATAACTCGATCACTTATTAAGCGGACCTATGTCCGATCAGTATATTCATCAATGTTTTCGAAGGATTCACCTACTATGATTCCTTATCTAAGTCCCGGGTGATTGACGGCTGGGCAATGCGGACCTATGTCCGATCCAAATATTCCTTAAATGTGGACTTATGTCTGATCCGAATATTCACCAATGCTTTCGAAGGATTCATCTAGTATGATTCCTTATCTAAGTCCCAGGTGATTGACTGCCAGGCCATATCGTCATATAAAGCTCAAATGTCGAATCATCATATCAGGCTCAAATGCTGAATCATCATATCAGGCTCTAAAGTCGAATCATCAAAAGTGGCCCAAAGGCCAAATATTTATAATTCATGGGGCTTCCACCATCATGGGCCCATCGAGGCAAGAATTCGAAGTTTATCTTATTCGGACCTTATTGCATGGTTCTTCCGAATATTTATTTGATCTGCATCACAGGTATGATTTTTTCCGCATAAAGACTGATACCCTCGCTACATTAAATTCCCTCATCTATCGCTCTTCATGCGTGGGGCTAATGTTATGGGATCAAATAAATAAACCCGTAATTTATTTAGTCAAACCCTAACCACCCAACTCGGTTCAATAACTTCTTAAAATAACTACCCACTACTCATCATAACCTACCACTCATCCATCATACCCATGATTCCTACATTAATTCACCGTCCAACCTCCATTCTACCCTTATAAATACATGTCGCGTACATCATTTGCGTCGGACTAAGCTTTTATATTGCTATCGTTACACCACAATAAATATTCACCCTCCTACGTACAATCTATACTGAACCAAATATTCCTTCAATTGATCTGAACTCATCCTACAATCCGTTAATCTTGTATTCATTCATTATCATATATTCATTACTTTTTGTCTCCCGATCTGACTTGAGCGTCGGAGGGGTTTTCCGGGAAATCACCCCCGGACAAGGCTAACGTTGTATTGCAGGATTTGAGGTCTCATCAGCGGAAGGATCATAAACACTTTCTGCATATTGATGGTTGTACCCGATTACACCTATCTCCACGTATTTTAAGTGTCTTTTGCACTTCCTCGTTTCATTACCGAAACAAAACTAAATGAACGAGCAAGTTCCCACATAGTCATACACTTAGAAATTGTTATATTCACCGCCCACCCTTCACGAATGGCATGTAAAATTTCATACATATGCTTGCTCACATGGGTATATGAATCAAAATCATCCTCAAAATTCACTATCTCATGAATACAACACTATACAACTATCTTTATCGTACTCACCTTATTCCCCATGCCCGATACACGAATTGTATGCATCACATTGTTAAGAGTATATAAAATTATATAACATGTCAAGGAATCAACTCAACCAACAACTTAAAATGATGGTTGAGGTCTCAGGGTATGTTATATACTCTAACAGTATTTTTAGCCTATTGTGAAAATTGTAGTGAGCTTAATTCTACATATATTACAATTTCTTGGAGTAGGTTGAGTCATATTATGGAAATTAATTGAATTAAGACTTTTATGTTATTCTTGCAAATATGGTTTTTGCTTGAGTTTGAATCCAAAACTTTACATTGAACCCAATAACCCGGGTATGTGAGTGTTGATTCTGTCACTAGATAAGCCCATTTTATCCTATATTCTTTGTACTAGGTTTAATTTGTCCCATGTAATTATAATTTGACTTTGCATATCCAATAAAGTTTAAGAAAAAAAATATGGTCATACAGATTTTTTTTAAATTCGTTTCAATTTATTATTTTAATGAATTAATTTTTATAACTTTTATTCATATATAAATAGAGAAATTAGCGGTGTAAAAAGTAAATTATTATGTGTATTTTTAGTAGTGTTGCGAATAAAAAGAAACCGAAAAACATAATAGAATTGATCAGTTCTAAGAAGTCTTATTGAACGGATGGTGTGGGATAATAGTAACTAGCTAGTTATGAGTTTATGACAAATAAGGAACATGAACAAATACCTTTACCATTGTCCAGTAATTATACAAATTATTGTATGGAATAGTATCACAATTATCTATATATATTGTTTAAATGATCCAAATTATATAATTTATGAGGATATTATTTTTTTGGAAAAATTATCGAGAATAATCCAATTTTTTTATGATTTTCCCATAATAATCCCACTTATCGATTAACCATGAATAATCCAACTTTAGGGGGTATTTGCTTAGTATAAGCTTGGGTAACCCGATGACCTGCTATAGTAGGTAATTTACTAAAAAAAAAAATAAATTGAAAATTAATGTAAAATTAGAGAAAAATTTTAAAAATTTTCTCATAAAAAATTCCGAATAACTAAACAAATCAGAAATTTTTTAATATTTTTTTCATCTATTTTTCGACATTTTATTTTAATTTATTTTTTTAAAAAAAATAAAACTTGCTATAACAAGTCATCAAGTTACCAGATTTACTCTAGGAAAATACCCTCTAAAATTGAAATTATTCATAGTTAATCAATAGGTGGGATTATTGTAGGAAAATCATGAAAAAGTTGGATTATTCTAAGTAATTTATTCTTTTTTTATTTTGAGATTGTCTCAATAAAAGACGATATCTCAACAGAATTAGTTGAGCACTTAAGCTTGACTAGAGTTTGTGTGAGCTTAGCTAACGGCTTACAATTTATAAATTGGCTAGTGAGGATGTTTGGATTATTTTTGTTATTTGAGATGGATACTACAGGAGGGAGTGAGGGTGAATTGTTGTATGAGCTAGTTATAGTGATTATAGCGTTTTTTAAATCTTTTGCGAAATTAAAGACTTGAACCTGTAAAGTATAAATGAATGAGACATAATATTTTACGTGGAAACCTTCTAAGCCTAAATAGAAGGAAAAACCACGACCCCCTGAGATTTCAAATTCTCTATTATGTTTTAGGCAATTTATTACAATTACATAAAACAAACACAAAACTAGACCAACTTCTCTTTCTCTTGCTTCACACAAAACTTCTCTCTTCTCTCAGCTTCACTCTAGCTATCACGAGTCACTAGCCTTCTATTAAGTTCCTCTCCAAATTCAATGCCCCCGGGAACAGTCCCTTATTCCCAGTCTCTCAGCTTCGAGCAAGCTAACACGAGATAAAGCCATCTTGAACTTAACTCTAAGTTCTCAGCTTTCTTTTGTGGATTCACTCAAATTCCTCTTCTCCAAATTCTCTCTTCTCCAATTACAAGAGTTCACTCAAACTCTCTTCTCCAAATTCTCTATTCTCCAAATTACAAGAGTTCACTCAAACTCTCTACACTTCTCTCGAAATACAAACTCATCGTTGGATGAGCATGAAACTCTACACATGATGAAACTTTAGAACATATTAATATACTTGTGAAACGGAACATTTCATTACATGACAAGAACTTTAGGAATAGATCACTTCAATTATGTATTTAGGATATTACGTCAATATTTATGAAGTCTATCCTTTAATGAAGTAAACACTCTTGAGGAGTGAATACCCTATGGTGGAGTTGTGAAGGCTCACATTCTAATTGATTAAAGGAAGTCTTTATATAAAAATAAAAAAAGCTATTTTTGGCAAATTAACTTCCCACTAATTCCCATTAGTTATATAACTTCCATGACAATTTTAATTTGAAAAGTGGAAATATAATGTTTGTTAATTAATTCCCTTCAACACTCATTTTCCTATGTTTAAGGGTGGTGCTTATGACTTTTACTTTTTCAATAACCACTTTTCCTAATTTAATTTACGTAAAACATAATTTTGTTTTATAAAAAATTCTTTTCAAATAATCCAAATTTATGTAACAACATTTAATAAAAACTAATTTTGAAAAAATATATTTTTTCTTATAAAACAATTAGATAAAATAGCTATTAAAAAAAATGAGATATTTTCAAAATTAAAATATCTCCATTAAACAAGTCACACGCGTTTTCTCTAATGGAGTAAAACTCTCCTATTTTCATTCCAATTTTTATGGAATTATTTTACTAAAGGAGTTGATTATTTTAAACAAAAACCTCTTACTAAAACATGGAGTAAAAATCTCCTATTTTCACTCCACTTTTTAAGGAACGATCATTCTAAAGGAATTAATTATTTCAAATAAAAAACCACTTAATAAAATGTGACCTATTTATAGCAAATTTTATCCTTTTAACTTCTTATTTAAAATAATCATTTTAATAATAAATAAATTATTAAAGTACTGATTTTTATCATTTTATACCTTATTGTGTTCCTAAACTGACTTATACTCGTTCTGTTAGGGACAATAACATGTTCCTAAACTGACTCGTTCCTAAACTTATTTGTTCTTGGATAGACTCTTGTTCCTTCACGTATAGTAATATATTCTATGTTTCATCATACTTACATGAAGCCTAGTGCATTCATACTTGAATCTTCATGTCTCTGGTGATTGGCTTCGGCTCCGAAGCTTTTCTTCAGAATTTCTCAGTTTGACTTTAATCTTTCAGACTTGATTTCTGGAAACATTGCATTGTTTCCACTTATCAACACGAAACAACAAATTATCATTTGGGAACTTTAGACCTCCTATCTACCCTTTAACATCCTCAGCAGATTTCAGCTTTTCTAGATGTCACATATAATCACAACTTCCTTGACCAAGTCTTTTACGTACTCTCATCAACGATCCTACTTCGGATTGGATATCTTTCCTGTACGATCTCTTAAAAATAAACTATTCATTGATTTTGTTGTATGCTTTAAAATAACTCTTCAATTAGTTATTGATGTTCTTAGGAACTTTGATATTCATAACCTATAACTTGTTCATGCACATCTTAACACATATTAGTTTGATAATCATTATTTGTTTATTATCATCAAAATCAATCATAAGTCAACAATTTTAACATAGATGACCTATTTTTCTCAAGCAATGTTGAAAAATATGGCTGGTTGTAACTTGTAAGTCTTATTGACTAAATAAATTAAGAAAGCAAAGTTTACATGCAGCATTAAAAGTAACAACGTATGATGTATTTAGGCATGAAGCTTGATGTGATCAAATTAGCGGTTAATTCACATCATCCTCTAATTGGCGAACGTATTTAATAAAATAACATCCCGCTAACGAACCTTAGCTTATTGGGATGCTTCATGATGATATTATCTAAAAATATTTAAATTCCATAGTAGGAAATACTATATATTTAGTTTGAAGTTATATAAGTATTACTTTTATCATCTATATTAAATTAGTATTAAACTAAATAGTGTCCTTACGAAAATACGACTTTATTAAATTTTTCGACATATTTGAATAATTTAAGAAATTAAAATTTTATGAAATAACTTTTATATTATATTTATATTTCATTTCACTCTAAATAGTTGTATACATTACATGCATTGTATAATTTGTATTATATTTTACATCGTGCGTGCAGATAATTTTGAAATTTTAGTTCATGACAAATAAATCAAAAAAAAAAATTATTATATATTTAATATAATTTTATATATATACACTTTTATTTGTTGATCTCGAATAAAAGGGAAAATGGTTCGTACTTGGAGTATACAATACAGAATTATGAGTTTTTTAAATAAAAGAAATTTCACATGGTAGCATCAAACTTTCATGAAACGCTAGTTGTAGCACTTTTGCAAGATTTTTCCACATGGTAGCATCCAATTAATGCCTTATCTAACTGTCGCAGCATTTTCCATTAAATTCTTGTCAATTTTCGTTTAATTCACCATTTTGACGTTCGTTTTGGTTCTTGTCTTTATAATTTGCCCTAAACATTTGAGAGCGTTGATAAATTAAACGGTGATTTAAACGTCAAAATGGTGAATTAAATATTTGAGAGTATAAAAATAGTTTAGGGAAAATTATAAGAACAACAACCAATACTTAATAAGGGTGGAAACGTCAAAATGGTAAATTAAACAGAAATTGACAAGAATTTAGTAGAAAATATTACGGCAGTTAGATAAGGCATATAATGAATGCTACTATGTGGAAAATCTTACAAAAGTGCTACTACTAACATTTCGTTAAAATTCGATGCTACCATGTAGAATTTCCCTTTATTTAAACACTAACATACCAATTTATGCTAACAAAAATAAATATCATATTAATTTTTATAAAGTATTACAACTATTAAAAATACACTTGATAATCAAAGTTAACATAAAAATATGTAAAATTATTTTATAAAAGTTTAACCAAAAAATAATAATTTTTGTCATAAAAAAATATAAGTGACTTACATAAAGATAGTAAAAAAAATATTAAAATTAAAAATTGCATTTAAGTAACCAATAATATAAATAATAATTTTTTATTTATAATTTTGTTTTGAATATCTTGAGAGTTAAAAAATTGACTATACTAGTCAAAATTGACTATACTAGTCAAATAATAAAAAAATTGCGCATAATCCCATCCATGACCATGAGTAGCACAATGACTAAAGTCATTAATTTGTCTCTTCAAGCTTTTGAAAGTGACCTCCAAATTAGGACAATATGTGTGTCACAATTCAATTTTTTTTGGCAGGTTTCATTGTTTAAAGAATTAAAAAACGCATTATAATAAATAAGTTTTAAACCAACAAAAGTACTAACTTGTGAATTAAAATAAAAAAATTAATTGGAGTAGTTTTTTCAATTAACTTTTGATGTTTTACTCTCTTTATGTTAATTTGATCAACTAAGCTCAAGAACAAACATAAAAGAATTTTTAGAGAGAGAGAAAAAGATTGAGAGGATCTGAAATGAATTGATTCTTGATTGATACTAGAGAATGAATAGCAAAGGAGTATATATACAGCAACAGAAAAAGAAGAACTAGCAAAAATATTTGTAACAAACTAAAATAGGTTATTTCTAACACCCCCCGCAAGTTGGAGGGTGATAACATCCCCAACTTGGAGACCAAATTGTGATGAGTAGGCCCGGAGAGACTCTTGGTGAAAATATCTGCCAATTGGTGTTCTGTTGGTACATAAGACAAACTGATCAGACCATCCTGCAACTTTTCTCGTACAAAATGACAATCAAGATCAATATGTTTAGTGCGCTTGTGATAGACTAGGTTCCTGGCAATGTAGATAGCAGCCTGACTATCACATTTGAGAGGCACAGGAACAATAGCAGGCACTATAAATTCATGTAACAACCTGGTAAGCCATGCAAGTTCTGCTGTAACCCTGCGCATTGACCTGTATTCAGCTTCTGCTGAGCTTAAAGAAACAGTAGCTTGCTTTTTGCTCTTCCATAAAATAGGACTACCACCTAGAAGTATAAAATAGCCACTTACAGACCTCCTTGTGTTGGGACAGGAAGCCCAATCTGAGTCACAATAAGCTTCAAGGTTCAAAGCAGTAGATGCATTGAGATAAATGCCTTTAGTGTAGTCCTTGCTCAAATATCTTAGAGTATGCATAACTGCTTGCCAGTGAGGTTCTCTGGGATCCTGCAGGAACTGACTTAAAAACTGTACTGCATAAGCAAGATCAGGCCTTGTATTTGTCAAGTAATTCAACTTTCCAACCAATTTCCTGTATAGACTAGGATCTGTAATAGGCTTGCCAGAATCAGGTCTCAATTTCAGGCTAGTTTCCAAAAGGGAAATGTGCAGGAGCAACATTTAGGTGGTCAAATTCTTTTAATAATTCGGCTGCAAATTTTCTCTGTGTCATGATTACACCATGAGATGCCTGTAAGATTTCTATGCCAAGAAAATAGTGTAAAGAACCCAAATCCTTGATCTTGAATGTGGAATGTAGGTATGCTTTCAGATCATGCATTTCCTCCAAATGATTTCCAGTGAGCAAAATGTCATCCACATAAACTGCTACAAATATAATACTCTTGCCCATAGCCTTGTAAAAGAGGGAATAGTCATTCTTGGATTGAATGTAGCCCCTGGATCTTAATGCTGTAGAAAGTTTAGCATGCCATTGACTAGAGGCTTGCTTAAGGCCATACAATAATTTCTTTAATTTCAGAACTTTGGTTAGGTCAGAAAGAATTAAGCCAGGGGGAGGTTTCATGTAAATGTCTTCATTCAAATCCCCATGTAAGAATGCATTATTGACATCTAACTGATGCATAGGCCAATGCATCTTAACTGCAGTAGCAATAAGGCTCCTAATGGTTGTCATTTTTACAACTGGAGAAAACGTTTCAGTATAATCAATGCCAGCCTTTTGAGTACAACCTTTGATAACCAATCTGCCTTTGTATCTCTCAATAGTACCATCTGCATGCCTTTTGATTTTGTAAACCCACTTGCTGGAAATGGGTTTTTTACCCTCAGGTAATACAGCCTCTTCCCATGTGTTATTGGCTTCAAGATCAGAAAATTCTTGTTGCATAGCATCCTGCCAAGCAGGTATGGCAGCAGCCTCTTCATAATTTGCAGGCTCATGTAGTTCATTAGTAGGATTAAGCAACTGCTGATTAGGTGATGAAATGGTAAAACAACAAATATGATTTGGAATAGAAAAAGATGACGTTAATGTGTGAGGACAATCATGAATGCAAGCAAAATTAAAAGGAGAGGAATTCAAGACAGCATGACTGCAAACATAATCATCTAAGTACATATGTTGATGAGTTGTTCTAACAGACCTTCTAAGAAGAGGAGCAGGAGTGGAAAGTGAGGGAGTGAGAACAGAAGGTGGAGAGGAAGTAACAGGAGGTGGAGAGTAAGATGGAGATGGAGATGATGAGTGACTGGTAGAAGAAATGAGAGGGACAGACTGACTGGATGGAGATGAAAAATAATTAAAATCAAATGGTGTTTGAGTAGAAAAGGGAAGAAAAGAATTTGTGTGTTTGATAGAAGGAAAAGATGTTTCATGAAAGACAATATCTCTAGACATCTGGATCTTTTGAGTATCAAGATTATAGAGTTTGTAAGCTTTCTTTCCCAGAGGATATCCTAGAAAAATACAAGGTGAAGCTCTTGGTTGAAATTTGTCACGACCCTGTCTAAGAGTAGAAGCATAACATAAACAACCAAAAGACCTGAGGTGAGAATATGAAGGAGAATGGCCAAATAAAAGTTCAAAAGGTGATTTATGATGAAGAATTTTCATTGGAAACCTATTGATAAGGTTGGTAGCTGTGAGGATGCAGTCACCCGAAAAAATGATAGGTAGCTTAGACTGAATGGAAAGAGCCCTAGCTGTTTCCAACAGATGTCGATGTTTTCTCTCAACTACTCCATTCTGTTGAGGAGTATCTCTAACACTGGTCTGATGAAGGATACCCTTAGACTGAAAAAATGCAGTGGCTTCTCTATTGGATCCTAGTTCAAGAGCATTATCAGTTCTGAAGGTTTTAATCTTAGCATGGAACTGAGTAGAGATCATTTCAGTGAAAGTCTGGAGAAGAGGAAAAGCATTACTCTTGGTTTTGAGAAGGTGAGTCCAAGTAGCTCTACTAAAATCGTCAACTATGGTAAGAAAGTAATGATAACCTCCATGTGCAGCAGTATGATAAGGTCCCCAAACATCAACATGAACAAGATTAAAAAGGTGGGAGGATTGTGTTTGACTGAGAGGGAAGGGTAACCTATGTTGTCTAGCTTTTGGACAAACATCACAACATCTAATAATATCAATAGAGTTATCAGGAAAAAATGAAAGCTGTTTGAGCTTGTATAAAGGCAAGTGACCCAATCTTTGGTGCCAAATATGACCATTTTCATTATTTCTAACAGAATTACACAAAGCTTCATGTACAAAGGAGGTAGATATAGAAGCATCAACAGATTTATGTATATCAATCAATTGAGAAGAGCTAGGAATACATTTATTTGTAGAAGAAAAATCAGCTAGATTACAACAAACACAATTACCAGAAAATATATGAGAAGAACAAGCTTTTATACCTGAGCAGTTAGCAGCTGTAAAGGCCTGACTAGTAGATCCTCCAGAATAAAGATGATTATTATGAACTCCAGATTGATTAGTATTTTACTACTGGTTTGTAGGTTACTCATCATGGCCATGAGTTGACTAAACTGAACTTGAGAGATTTTTTGATGATTATTACCAGAATTTCAGGATTGAGAACCTAGAAGAGCATTCTAACTTCCATTTTCAGTCTTGCAAGAATTCCAATTTTGTGATGCGTTGTGCAAGAAATTCTCTCCGGACTGAGAAGCATCATCATCTTGCTTATACATTGTATTACCATCAAATCTCTTATTTTTAGTGAACTTAAAATCCTTACGAAAACCTATAAGTCTGTAGCATTTACTCGCAATATGCCCTGGCTTCTTACAGTGATTGCATACAATTCTTTTGCCATCAAAGTTTTGTTTCTGACTTTGATTATATTGAATATTTTTCTGAGTATCCTGATTGTGATTTTATGCATACATCGATGCTGAATCATTGATAAATGGTGAAGAAGCATGAACTTCTCTTTGCTTCTTTTCTTGAGATAATAATGCATAAGCCTGACTTATAGAAGGCAAAGGTTTCATCATAAGAATATTACCTCTAATGTGATTGTAATCACTATTGAGTCCCATGAGAAATTGAATATGTCGTTGTTTTTCATTAAACTTTTGCAAGGCTTGTGCAGCGCCGCAAGAACAAATAGGCAGAGAGGATAAAGTGTTTAATTCATCCCAATTTTTCTTCAATTTAGTAAAATATCCAGCAACATCACTTGTACCTTGTCCTAATAAACGAATATCTTTCTCCAATTGAAATAGCTTGGCACCACTCGCTTGACCATAACGATCTTCAAGTTCTTTCCAGATGTCATGAGCTGAATCTGAATAAAGAACACTTTCAGCTATGTCTTGAGATAAGACTTTCAAAATCCATGATGTGACCATATCATTGCATCTCCTCCATTGATTATACTTAAGATCAGTGACACTAGGCTGAGAATTCAAATTGATAAAGATCAACTTGTTCTTTGCAGACAAGGCTATCGACATAGATTTCTTCCATGAACCAAAACTCGAACCATCAAAAGGTTTCGACAACAATAATAAACCAAGATGATCAGCAGGATGAAGAAATAGAGGATCTGAATGATCAAGAGAATTCGAACCAGAATCTTGCAAACCAGAATCTTGACTTGTCATTGCGAATAAACGATTTAATCAATTAGTCAATACCTAAATCGTATTGAGCAGTGATTAATTGATGAAAACAAACCAATTAATCAAGAAACAAAGGATCATCGAAAAATATATGAGATTGATAGCGATATATGAAATTTGATTGTCGATGAAACAAATCAAAGAAAAAAAAATCGGAGATGAAATGAATTGATTAGAGATGATCTAGGAATTCGATTTGAGCCTTACTAGGCTCTGATACCATGTTAATTTGATCAACTAAGCTCAAGAACAAACATAAAAGAATTTTTAGAGAGAGAGAAAAAGATTGAGAGGATCTGAAATGAATTGATTCTTGATTGATACTAGAGTATGAATAGCAAAGGAATATATATACATCAACAGAAAAAGAAGAACTAGTAAAACTATTTGTAACAAACTAAAATTGGTTATTTCTAACACTTTAATAAGCAAAAAACAATCAATTGTTAATAATTAAATTTTACCAAACACATTCATAATTGTGGACTTAAATAGCTAGCTTAAGCAGTTGACTCAAATAGTTGGCTTTTACCTTTTTGGGAGAAAAAAATTTTTAGTTGATAACACAATTTTCACAATCTTTCTCCTTTTTTGTCCTTTAATTATTTAAGGAAAAATTAAAATTAATAATCCAACCTTTCACCTATTCACTGTGAATAATTACAATTTTAAATTATTTTTTAAATAATCTAACATTTGTCTTTAGTCGCTGTCAGCATAATAAAAGGGTATGTTGATAGCAAACTTAGGGTAAAAATTGGATTATTATAAAATAAAAGGGCGTATTGATAGTAAACTAAAGGCAAAGATTGGATTATTAAAAATAATCCAAAGACGAGATTATTCACAACGAATGATTGAAAAATTAAATTATTAATATCAAAATTTTTCTATTATTTAGTCCTATTATTTTCACTTCTCCATAAGAAAGCAACAAGAATCAAAATTTTAAAAAATAATTTTGAGAACAGAATGATAATTTTGGGACCAAAAGTTGCATCATGAAGATAAAAAGAAAACATTATATAGACCATTATTGGTGCTTGTAGTGTATTTATTCAAATGTCAACGCCCAACATAATCAATTCCAAAACGTCAATTGTCTCAATTATTAAATTTTTTTATTTTGGCCTTTTGGGTATGTTCATATGGTGGGGTGACCAATTACCAAAAATATATTAGTGCATGCCAATCATGTATAGTTGTCAATTGAAGTGCATGGATGAGACCTAGCTCATGGATATTGCTAAGAATTGTTTGATAGTATATACCTAGCTGGTGTTTATGTTCCAAATTGGGATCCATGATCCATACCTATCTAGAGTCGAATTTAGGAAAAATTTAAAGCATAAAGCCTTAAAAGAATACCCAAATGTATAATTATAGCAGTTGAATATTCACTACTTTTAATAACGATAACATCAAACTAACGATATTATCATACTTTCCATCATGCGCAAATAAAAATAGTAACTATAAACTATTTTACCAATTAAAATAATGTGATGTTTGTACGTTTTGACAATATGACAAACAATGCATTTAATATACAATTTCTCTTCAAATGAGAAGCTCACAACTCAATAAAAAAGTTGATACACATTATTTAATGTATACTACGAGATAAAGAGAGAAAGAAAACTAAAAGGTAGAAGTAGTAAAAAGCCATAATCACTCTAATGGCCGGAACATAGGGCAAATTGTAATATATATATATATATATATATATATATATATATATATATATATATATATATATATATATATATATATATATATATATACATATATATATATTTATATATATATATATACATATATATATATATATACATATATATATATACATATATATATATTTATATATATATATATACATATATATATATATATACATATATATATATACATATATATATATATATATATATATATATATATATATATATATATATATATATATGTACACATATATATATATACACATATATATATATATACACACACATATATATATATATACATATATATATATATATATATATATATATATATATATATATATATATATATATATATATATATATATATATAATTATTTAGTCTCTTTCCATTAAAAATTGTCTAGCCCAATTCTAAATTAACAATAATAAAACGACCACATAACTAAAAAGTAATAAAAAATAATCATGTGAGCAACTGAAGCTAATTGTTGCAAGCACGTTAGTATATGAAAATGAAACAGCTAGCTGAGGAGATGCCATATATACAAGTCCAAAAGTTTGTCAAACTAAATCCTCAACTTTTGGCATACGTATATAGGCAATGCCACATTTAAGACTAAACATTTGACTTATTATACATATGTTTTAAGTTATTAAATAAATATGTTTTTATTATCGGTAAAGTGTATAGTCTTTTTGAAGGTGGTAAAGTATATAGTCTTATTGAAAATTATATAGGCTTATTGAAGTGAAACTGAATTATAAGGGGTAAATGTATTGGCATAAAATGGACTGAATATTAATTATGAATGTCATGTTTTTGTGTAACGTGTCATAAGCATTAATTTTGATTGAGTATTTATTAAGTGACTCGAGTCTGACCATTGACCATATGTAAAACCACGGCTCTCAAACAGCGGTGACTACTCATGAAAACTGTAGACTAGCCCCACACATCAACACAAGTCTTTCCAGTGCACTTTGAACGCACTTTGGCCTCACTCGTGCGCACCTAGGAAAACTTTTCGGGGAGGTTATCCATCTTAAGATTGCTCCCCACCAAACACGCTTAAGTATAGAATTCCTTGCAAATGGGCTCCCATGAAAAGAAAATGCACCTTGTTAATATGAGTAGTCTATCAATTCTTTTTAAATCTAAATCTTAAATATCACACCATATAAGAACATAAAAAGGTAAAGCTCGTCTTCTTAAAACCCGCATATGATACGACTAGAATCGAAAATGTGATACATGGTAAGATTGTTACTAGTACCTTAATTCATCATCCAAATTTGATGAATAATACAAGCATAAAACAACTTCAAGCTAACCAAATTTCATTGTTACTAATTAGCTAATAAATCATACAAAAATTATTACGGATTTATAATTACCTTTTAAGAACACGTTTTAGTTAGTAATAATACAGCTATTTTTTTGGAAGAAAATAATTAATACAGCTAGTTTTGTCTAACACAAAAAATACAAATAATAATAATAGAAGTATAAATTTGATAGCTAACCATTAATCTATTGTGCAGAGTTTATTAGTAGGAGAATTAGAATGTACATCTCTAGTCATGAATAAACAAGGTAGTACAGTATGTCACAGTACTACTAATATATATCAATATATATGTACAAAAAATAATACTTTCTGGATTCTCTAATATTCTTTCAGTTTAAAATATTGCACTATAAAGAGAGAGAAATTTAATTAAAATTTTTAAAATCTATATATATTTATATGAGATTTCATTAGATTCGTCTTAATATATATTTTTTATAATAGATATTTAGAGGCATTGAGGCTCAAAATTTACCTTAAAAACTTGGTAAAAAATAAATAATTTTAATTTTCAATAAATGGTACAGTAAGGTTTTTTTTCTAGCTAGTTCACAATTAGTTCCGAAGATACGGTAGTGCTAGGAAGTTAAGGGTTCGTGGCTGTAATGGCAGCAGCAGTTTTATGTCGTGTTCTCACTCCTTCCTCTTTGACTTACGAATTCAAGTTGATCATGGTTCAAATCATCATGACGGTATTTATTAAAATAATATTTCTATGTGCTACCACTTCGGTAAAAAATTACTTTATATAATTTTTATTGAATGTAATAATAGCGAATAGATATGACAACGAGTTAAAATTTAAATTAAATTTTGGTACATTTGGCCTTTGAAATAAAAGTTGGAGTTTTTTCAACTTTAACTTATTAAATTGTATTTTTTTCAATTTTGAGCTGATTTGAATTCTGTGTAATCCATTATAATTTTTATTCATCAAGTGGGTTATTTAATTAATTTTCATTAATTAATCTTTTATATTGCTCTGAAATGTTCCTATTTATTTCCTTGTGATTTCTTTTCTTTTTCCTTTATTTTCTCACATTATTTAGTGCTCAAACATAAAGAGTATGCACATGGTTTGCCATGCCATCCTTAATTATTCATTCTTTGACTAACCTTCTTTCCGTCTCTCTCCCCATTCACTATGCACAAATTTTTAAATGATAAACACAGCGAGATTATTTTTGTTGGACTATCGTATACTTTTTCTCTTAAAATTATATGGCTCGTCTCTTGATGCGACAGTCTGATAAAACTCGCTGATAAATTTATAATAATAATGAGAATTCTACGTGATTAACTTAGTAGTTAGAGAATTTTCACCTTGATAACATAGTATAGATCCACACCTATAAAATGATTTATTTCATATTCTCCCTTCTTTGTAGGAATTCTCTAAACCAAAAAATATAATATTATTAATAATAATATAAAAATAAAAATAATAAGAATATGTTTTTTTCCTAAAACTTGACTACCTCACTTTATCCTACTTATAAATAACCAAAATCCTTCCCACCCCCAATTCATCCTCCCCACCAACAAATCTCCTCTCTTTTTCCCTCCTCACTATACTTCCTACCAAAAATCTCTTCCTTTCTCCAACTTTTTTGGTACTTCCTTTTTTACATAAAAAAGAAAATATTAAAATGGCAAATTTATTCAAGAGAAATAATAATACAAGTTATGGTTACACTGTGATGGAGAAAGAAGACCCAGAAGAAAGAAATCATAGAGAAGCACAATTTTTAATATACAAGACATTAAAGCAAGCTGATCAACTTATAGCAAGAAGATCATCAAGGTCTTCTAGCTGGTTAAGGCTAAGAATAAGCAAATTAAAGCTGAGAATTGGTAAGAAATTGTTGAGGTTAAGGAAGACTATGTTGTCTAACATGGCTAAGACTAAAATGGGTGTTTATAAACAAGTTTTGGGTCATCTTAAGACCTTAAAACGCTTGTTTCAAGGCGGCAGCAGCCGAGGTGCCACCACCGCAGCCGTTGCCATCAATGGCCTTCCTCAACCTTTGTTCAAGGGAATATAGGCTTGTGCTTGTCTAAGTTCTGATCCAAGTCATTTAATTTAAAATTCTGTGTATTATATATAATAGAAAAATTAAATCATGTATGATATAAATGAGTGTTTTGTTTACCTTATATTTTTAGACCATTTTGTAATGTTGGTCTAATCTTTTTGTTAAAATTTTGTTCACGATTATCTATTAATAGTGAATGTTTGGTTTTTTTTTTTTTTTTTTTTTTTTTTTTTTATTGGGTGAGAAAGGTTACATAGAAGATTCAAGTCTATTTCTAAGAGAAATGATATTTTTGCCCATTTTTAGTAAGGATTATATACTTTTATTACAAAATTTGCATATATGGTAAGAAGTAATTAAGTCAAAATGATTTCACTCATTATTCTTCAAGCAAGCTTGAAGGAATATGTGGTTTGATTCCTTTTTGCAAGCACCAAGGGGTGACCTCTTGTAAAAATAAATTATTGTGTGACTTCTCCATATAGCAAGGGCCCCATCCCCATGCCACAATACAGGTCAGAAAGAGAAATTTGAGATAATTTATTAGGAATTGTGATGTACTAAGAATTTGTTTAAGTTAAATGGATACATTTTTCTCAATGTTTTTGTTCTTAGAATATTGCTATATATTTATGGGTTGTTTTTAATTTTAATTGATAGTTAGTGAATAAATAAGATAAACTTATAGTGATATTTTCCACATAATATATTATAATTAGGTGTAAGTATTTTCGAACAGATATAATATTTTATAGAGGAAAAAAAGAAAGAATTTATGATTGAGACAAGATAAGAGAACGTCTCTACCCATTAATTCAAAGTATCACTTCATAAATAGGCATCTTAGCAAATTAAAAGAGATGAAAAGGGCATAATCACACAAAAATTTTATATATGAAAATATAAGAATTTAATTAAATAGATAAGTTCTAAAATAATATGTGGCAACAAACTGGAGGGGGAATCGATAACTCATGTAGTTATTTGATGAGAATAGAATCTATATTATATACAAGAGTGGAGAAGAAAGTTTTCTACCACTAGATAAATTCAATATATTAAATTTTAAATTACATGATGAAATTATACATATAATACTCCAATACATGAATGTGTTAATTCCATGCCAATAGATTGATTACCCTATCATGTACGCCAAAAATAATGCCTAGATTATATGACCATTCCAAGTAAGCCAAAACAAGTTTTTTCTAATTAGTACATTCTAATGCCAATATTTTTTTGTTCTTATTGAGTGAGTTTAATTAATTAACCTACTTAACTAATAATCATACAACTTCCTTGCCAAAGATTATAACCTAGTGGCTTATTCATGATTGGATTTGGTTTGGCTCATTATTTTTTGATAACAAGTACATTTGATATGAGTTGGGATTAGAGTTATTATGGATTATAAAAAATAAAAACAAATCAGTCATTATTGAACAAAATTTGGGAATCCAGACATCTAATTTCGTGTAAAATTAAATTAAGTCTGTTTTAATATTTTCTCATAGAAAATTCAAAATAATCATTATATTTCTACATTTATAATATAAAAATTTTTAATAAAATAATAAATTTATATATATGACATAGGCCAAGAAATAATATGTAGAAGATATTTTCTTAATTTAATCTATTTAAAAATCACATATTATATGAGAAAAATAAATAATTTATGACTAAATTAAAATCGATTCTTGGTAAAAGAATAATGGATGTATAGAAGTGTCGGCTGCCTCCTATACTTAATATACCTTGTCTTGATGTAGACCACTTGACCAAATATTGCAAGTGTGAGTATTAGTAATTGACTAATTGTTGGTCTCTTCTCTTGCCCATTCAAGTACGTACGGCTTGTTGTTGCCTACTAAACCGTCCCAAATGCGAAAAGAGTGTGGCTTGAGTGTTGTTTATCTTGATCATGGTGTTATATAACATTGAATAATTTTAGACTCCAAAACATGATGGAACAAATTTGGTGACTCGTGCTTTTAATAGTAAGGGACACTCTAAGATTTGACAATGGTACACAAATGCTTGGTGTGCAAATTACAAAAATGGAGTGTTTTAAATGAGTTTTAGCCTTGGTGATCAAAACAAATAGTACTTTAGCTACATTTCTTAAGATACTTTAGAAGCAAAGGGGGACCATTGGGCTATTTGGAGAGCAAAGAAACGAAATTAAAATAATAGCTGTAAAAAATTAGGATTAATAATCTTTGTATTGAATTGTAAAAATAAATATAGTTTGACGAATGTCAAAAAGAAATAGGACATAGATGCAATAGAGGAGTAAATTTGCTTTTTCCGTTCTATATTACTTGTAATATTTACAATTTACAAGATAATGCACAATTCATTCATTACCCTCAATTTGAATCTATAAGTTAAAACATAGTCAAGTGGGATCATGTTTAATTCGTCTCAATGCAAACATTATTAAAGATGAATTTTTATAATTTTTTATTATTCATAATTACATATATTACGGATTGAACTAATGTATTGAACTCTTTGAAAAATCAAATAGAGTAAGTATCTTGAGACGGCGAAAATACTTCTTTATCTTATTTATTTTGTATTAATTTGAACAGCTAGTCTCTTGAGAGACCGTCTCTTTGAAAGAGGTATCTTATGCCCATTAAAAATTAGTGCCTACTCATCCTATTCTTAATGCTTACTTACATTATTCTTAATACTTATTTATCGTATCATTAATGCCTACTTTCAATATCTTAAATATCTACTTATATTATTCTTAATGCCTACTTACAAAATTTTTAAAAATATATAATGAATCATTCCAAATAGAAATGATCTCTTAAAAAGATCGTTTTTCATAAAAATTTGTGTAATTTAAATGAAAAAACTCTTATTTCATTATTTGAAAAGATACAATATTAACTGTACAATTATGTACGTCTTCAAAAACTCAATAATTAGAGTACTGCTTTGGATTCTGATCTGTGCGCTGTATTCATCCGTACCATCTAAATCTACAATAAATGTTCCATTCCCTATGAAATTTACATTTTACATGATTGGCATTAATTGCTGTTTATATATTTCCGCGTCTGTCGGGTAACCTTCATGTTTTTGGGATCAACTAATTAATTATTTCGACTATACGTCCCTCTCATTTACTACTCCCACCGATTTAGCATAAGTACTATTTTACTTTTCACACAACTTATTAATTATATTTAATTTGTATTTTAATTTTAATTTATCACTTAGTTAAGTGTGATTTTATTTAATTTATTTTAATGTAAATATTATTAATATTAATTTTTTATAATTTTTAATTATACTCAATTAGAGATATTAATAATAGAATTATGTCATTAGAAGATGCGCCTAGTCAAATAAGAGTATTAGGGTGAATATAAGGAAATATCTTTTTATTTTGAGATTTCCTTTTAATTTTGCGTCATTATATTTTTTTGAAATAAATCTACTACTTTCTTTTAATTTCACCATATAATTCTTTTTTTTTTTATTTTGAGATTTCCTTTTAATTTTGCGTCATTATATTTTTTTGAAATAAATCTACTACTTTCTTTTAATTTCACCATATAATTCTTTTTTTTTTTATTTTGAGATTTCCTTTTAATTTTGCGTCATTATATTTTTTTGAAATAAATCTACTACTTTCTTTTAATTTCACCATATAATTCTTTTTTTTTTTCATTTATCACCAAATATTTATTTTTTAAATAAAAATATTTCAGTTTCTCTTTATTGTTAAATCAAAAGAAGAGAGGAGTAAGAGCATGTGTTTTCAATTTGCACTCAAAGTGTAATCACTTTCGAATTTACTTCTAGTTTATGAGCTTAGATTAAGCAATTAATGAAGTTAATTCCATGTGGCTATTAACGAGTAGTGATGCTTATTGGTTGGATTTGAATGAGATTTGCCTAAGACTAAATCATTACTTCATTATTCTTATTATTAGCCATTTCTATAGTTTTTGACTTCAAAAAATAAGACTCAAAATGGGTCATGGGTGAGGTATAGGTTTATGACTTTGGTTTGACGATTAATTTAGGTCAATGATTAGTAAACATCATCATCATCATCCTATTCAGTGTATTCCGCTCATAGAAAAACTATGGACAGGGTCTGGGGAGGGAAGGACAACGGCAACTCATACCCATAAAGGAGAGCGCGACCAAAGGAGTCCCCAACTCGAAAAAGATAAAATGAATGCATATAAATAAAATAAATAAGTAGAATCAACTACAGAAGAAAACAAAGGAAAACAAAACTAATAATAGAAGAAATGAGAGAAGCAAGATGGCAAGAAAACCCAAAGGTAACCTAAGAGGACAACAGTAGTCTAAAACATGGATATGACGCCTCCAACTAATACCCCTATCCCTAGTCAGGCCCCCAGAGAGGTTTAACTCATGTAAGTCAACTCTTATTTGCTCATCCCAAGTTCTCTTGGGTCTTCCTCGACTCCTCTTACTTTTTACTATAATGCTTTCTCCTCACCGGAGCAGCGAAAGTCCTTCTCTGCACATGTTCAAACCACTTCAATCTATTTTCGCGCATTTTTCCAGAAATAGGGGCTATCCCTAGTTTTTTTCCTAAACTCTTAATTCCTAATTCGATCCATCAATGTGTGTCCACACATTTACCTCAGGATACGCATTAGTAAACATTAATTCCAAATTAAAATTTTCTTATTTTTATTGGACTTTGATCAGATTTACTTATTAACTCAAACCTATTAGGATCTTAAACTTGAGGCAAAGACCCTTAAAAAGATTGGATCTGAGATAGGTCTAATCAATCGAACTCTACGGTTCTAAACTCATAAGTCATGACCATGCAAGTTAATTATGATATATTAACAAGTATTCAAACAAAATTTGTGCATCAACACACCTTCCAATATTGATTATTGCATATTTACTATATTACTAGTTCATCAAATATATAATATCTATTTAACTTTAATTAGATGTCAACTAATGCATTAAGTAAAAATCTTTTAATATCGGAAGAGAACATATCAAGTCACTTACATGTGTATACTATACATTTATGCCTTTTGTAGCTCTCTATGCACCAAATTGAAAGAAAGACTAGATTGTTTAGATCTAATAATAAAAAAAATAAGAAAGAAAAAAGAAGGTAGAGTAGTGTAAGTGTGTAACTTAAGATAACATATCTAACCAAAAATCCTTTACATAACCTACAACTCACCACTCATAACACAATATTGTAGTAAAATTCGAGAGAAGTTATAATGTGGAGATGGGAATAATGTAAAGTTTAAGTGTTGAATATGTAAATGTATGATGATGCTCTTTTGGTAAAATGTGTATCTGATGTTTTTTCGATAAAATATGTTAGGTGAATAAGATTTATTATGCAAAAGATATTTCAAAATGAAGAGATTCATGATAAAAAATAACTCCATAAAAGTTTGATTTCAAGGAGAGTAATAATTAAGATATAATAATCTACATATGATAAACATAACCTTAGTCTTTTTTTCCTCCCAAGAATTTTCAAATTCAATCATTGAGGAACAAGAGAAAATCCACTAAATCCACAACTTCAAAAAATACTAGTAGTAATAGTCTATTATTGGCTAATTTTACAAGATAATAGATTGATTACACTTTATATTTCATCTATCTCATTTAATTTTTATTTTCATCCACATAATTTATTTTTTTCTTTTTATTTTACCAAATATTCAAATTTTTTTTAAAAAAACATTAATTATCTCTTTGTTACTATCTTAGAGGGACATAAATGAGTAATAATGATTCCTTTGTCCTTAATTCAAATTTTGTCCATATTAGAATATTTCATTTAAGGAGAGAAAAACTAAAATGTGGTTTTTCATGGTCATACTCATACCTAAGTTAACATATATTAATGTATGGTCTTATTAGATTTACGCTATTTAAGAAAATAATTAACTCATTAAAACACGTAATATTTGTAGATTGACTAAAATTATATATAATGATATATTAAAATGCTATACTTCCTTATGTAAACCAAAAAAAGGAATATACATGAAAGTTTTTATTTAATATAGATAATAAATCATTATCACATAATGAATAAGCTAACTTTTTGTGTTATTTTTTCAACTAAATCCTTCAACCTATCTATCATGGTTGAAGACTTTTAAATTTTATTTGGCTTAATCATCAATAATTACTATGAGTATAAATGTTTTAATATTTTTGTAGGATAAATTATTTATTCACTATGATAATGATAATATAATAACAAATACAAAGATTTAATAATTAAGTTTATGTTGTAAATGAAATAATTGTATAAAATAATATCATTATTCATATCTATAAATATTTATAGCATCTGTGTTTTACACAGGAATCTATCTAGTATAAAATAATTTTGAACGATAAATAATACCAATAACTATAATGTAGCTAGTATTTCAGAGAGCAGGAACTATAACATATGAACTACAACTAAACCTATTAAATTTTGATCTTGAACTCAAAAACACCAAAAAAATTAGATCAAACATGACCGTTTTAAACTTTTTTAAAAAATTTATCAAAATTTTATATTCCACATCATCATATTTAGTCAGACTCTATTATTTTTTTAGTTATTTTTTTATTTTAAGTCAATATTATTTTATTATAGCTTGAAAATCATAATGTTCATCCTTTATTATGAAAATATAATCCATATAATAAAAATAGATTTTATATATTTTTTTTGACAATATTTCAATAATAATAAGAAAAAAAAATTGATTTAGAATTCTTTAGATCAACCTCAACCTAACCTAAAACCTGACCAACCAACCAGATCTAACCACAATCACCAACCTAAGGTGACAAATCAATACTCCCTCGCTCCCTTTTTAAGTTTTCTACTGTCATATTTCTACCCTTCAGAGTAAATGATTAATTGGATTTTTACTAAGTAGACATTAATAATGAATTAACAGTTACTCTCCTGTGAGATGGTCTTAGTCGTACAATTGACCTAGGTTCAATAATTTTTTTAAAATATTATGACATACTAATATCAAGACTTAAAAGGACAATTCCAAGACTTAAAAAATTCAATTTTAAGACTTCAAAAGTTAATTTCAAAGTTTTTAATATCAACTTTAATATTTGAGTCATCCTATTTAAAGTTGAAATGAGAGTTTAATGTCCTGCAATTGGTCTTTTAAGTCTTAAAATTAGTTTTTTAAGCATTGTGTAACGGTCCGGTTTAAGTGACCCGAAAATCCATATGAAAATACAAATTCCGGTTCACTTTTTGGACTCCAGAGAAGACTTTTCTCTAGGACCATCAACGTTCCGTCGATAAAGAAATATAGATAAACAGAAAACAAAACCAATGTGAAAAACAAACACGTATTTTATTGTATTGTACCCAATACATTGTATATCGGATGAGATGTAAGAACTTTCTAATTTTTGAAATCAATTTTCTGCACGAGACCTGTGAAAAACAAGGAGCTTCAATTCCTTGGATGTTAGTGTTAGAGTATATAACATATTTTGGGACTTCAACCATCAGTTTAAGCTTTTGATTGAGTTAGTTCCTGACATGGTATCTAAGCCAACGTGACAACAGGTCACAGTTTTGAATCTCAATCATCTCTCATTTAAAGTGGATTATTTAGCGCTAGGTATAAGGACGAAAGGCCTGTGCTGTATCCAAATTTCTAGCCCAATGGATTCTCGTGTGAGGGGGTGTATTAGAGTATAATCTGAGACCTCAACAATCAGCTTAAGCTTTTAGTTGAATTGGTTCCTTGACTGTTAGCCTCAGTGTTATCATTAGTTTGGTTTATTTTGAGTTATCCAATAGTGAAATAATATTGAGCAAATGGATAATAGTTAGAAATTATTTTTAACAAAATTTCCTAAAATAAATAGTACTCCTATATTCTAATTTTAAAATAAAAATGCATTGTCAAAGTTGAACGATGAATAACTGAATATTGCCAGCTATCTGCATGTGAGTTCATCAAAACAACATTTGGGTCAGTTTATTCTATTATTAGTTATGCATAACTCAGACATGCATTGTAGTTGGGAATTTAAATACCACATTGTATTCATACCCGTGAAATTATTATCATGGAGCGACACTTGAACCGATGGGTCAAGACATGACTTGAAATCGGAAAGATGATAAATAAACAATGCTTAAGCTTATGATTGAAGGCTTGAAGCCATATTATAGGTTATATATTCTAACACGCCTTCTCATGCCCCCTCACACGAGAGCCCTTGAGTTTAAAGTGTGAATGCAACACAAACTCAATTTATATTTGGTCAGAAATATTCCAATTGAATTTGAGGGGTAATTAAGATTTAAACCCGTGACTATGGTCACATTGTCTTCTCATATCATGTTGAAGAACCAAGTCAACCAAAAACTTAATTTTTGTTTGCATGTTCTTAGCCTTCTCAATGATATCAGAATATAATTAATGATTTCATGTCAGAATATCAAACTAACTTAACTCCAGTATGGTAATTATAAAACAAACTAAAAAGCTGTTTGGTAAGACTTTTTTTAGAAAGGTAAGGGATTCAAAATAACAAATACCCTTACATAGTGTTTGTTTTGAGATGTAGGTATCAATTACCCTTACTTGAGAGTAACACATACCCCTATTTTGTTACTACAGCAATATGTAGGGAAATAGTTATCTTCCGTAACCTTATTCCCTTAGATAACCTCTATGTACCAACTTCAACCACCCTTCAAAAAACTAAACTACCAACTTTCAGCCCTCAACCACCACTCAACGACCTACGTATCCCATCCCCACCACAAACCTCTACATCATATAATTAGAACTACACTTCTTATTCTACCATTTTAATGGTAAAAAGCTCCAATTATATTATACAGTGTTATAAGTAGTTTTATCAATTCATTTTGTTAATTGATTCAACTTTTATTCAAACTGTCTTTTAATTAATAATTGTTGTGAAGATTAATTAAAGCAAAAGATTACCAAATTTTGAGGAGAGAGAAATCTTTGAAATTGGTATGTTTATGGTTTGTGGAGCGAAAAAGCTCTGAAATTGGTACATATATGGCTTAAGAAGAGAAAAAAATGGAGGTATGGTTCTTTTAGGACTTTTTGATGCAAGCAGGTGAGTCTTCAATGTATAGTAATTGATTCTCTTACATTATGCAAGTGTAATCAAACAGATTATTAAAATAACATTTTTTAAACACGTTTGACCATCTTTTCCCAAACCATTCCCTTTCTATTCCAATCATTATACCAAACAACCCCTAAGCCTTCACGTTTTGCCAACTTTCTGTTCTTAGCATTATTCATTAGAAATTACTGTTTCCAGATACTTTTTCTCATTCAGTTTAGGAATTGTCTTTACTTTGCATTTTAGATTTTAGAAACAGAAGCTTAAATAATGACAGGTAAGTTGTAGCCACCATTTTTTATCTCCATTATTTTAAGTTTTGCTTTATTTTGATGAAATTTTATTTCTGAATTTTGAAGCAGATTCTCATTTCTGGGTTAAATTTTATAGCTATTTTATATATACCCAATGAAATAGGTGAAGGCTGAAGTGTAATCTGGGATACCAAGAAGGTATTTTTACATTTGACTTATCTCTCAAATATATATGTTTGATTTATTTCATATTCTTGAACTGAACACTTGTGATTTTGACTAATTTTGGAGGACTAGCAATATTAAAACCCTAGACACCAAAAATGGAAAAAAAGAATGATAAGTCAAAAATAGTATGGACAGAAGAATCATGGGTTAGTCTAGTGATCAAATATTTTCTTTTACGGTTTTCAGCTTGTGATAAGTGTTTGATTCTCACGACTTACAAGAAGATTAATTCCCTCTCCCCCTCTTGCCCGTAGGAGTCAGCAACATGATCCAAAACAAATCAGCGTAAAAGATAGTCAGTTCCAAAGATAATCAAAACTAGGCTAACAAATTCCCAAACTTAGATGAAACTTTTATAATCAAGTCACAATATAAATTTTCTGCATTAGGTTGGAATTCTATTTTTCTATAGAAGTAGACTTTGCTGTCAATTTGTGTTAATTACTTTCTCTTCTTATATGAAACATATTTCTTTAGTCCAGTTGTTTCCAGGTGCATTTCTACACTTGGTTTTCCATGTTTCATCGGCGTGGCTCGTGACACAAGTTTAACTTTGGCTATTACCTATGGACTACTGTATATGCTGAAGTTTCATGTCACAGTATCATCAGATCTGAGGTGCTTACTTAAGGAATTTCATGCGGCAGTTCAGAGACGCGGAGTATTTTTAAAGCCATGTTGGGTACTTTACTTCCTTGTTTCTCTAATTTATAGATATAAAGACCTATGTTACTTTGACTTGGAAACTGATGCCAGATACTGGTACATATCCAATTGTCGGATACGTCTAAAATATTTTATTTTACGCCTAAAATAAAGTGCCTAAGTGCCATACCAATGTCCGAGCATCAAGGATCGGACGCGGGTATGTGAAGCAAAATGAAGAGTTCGAATAACATAGATATAGACTTATTATTTATAGGCTTATAGCAAAATAGACTATGGCAAGATGGTTCGTTAAATCATTGCACTTATTTATGTAGAGTAGCCAATGATGTTTGCTATCATGGGCAAAAACAATCTCTTTGTCGTTACAAGGGAAATAATCTATCCAAGCAACCGTTCAAACCCTGGTGTTCACTTTGATGTCGATGATCATAAAACGAAACTGCAACATTGTGATGTTTACTCCGTCCTTTCCTTTTGCAGCATCGGACATTATCACTCTTGGAGCTGCTATTTTCGGACTGTTGACATCTATTGCAGGCTCATCAGCTTGCATTTATAATTCTTATCGAACGAGTAGAATCAATTTGTCGATTCTGAAAGTAAAAGTGCACGACTTGGAAATTTTGATTGAAGGACTTCAACAGAAACTGAATAGTTTTGATGAGATTAAGCCCGATCCTCGTCCATGGATCCATGAAGCTAGAAAATTTTTAGATGGAGTGAATGTCCCGGACTTGGAAAACCGTCTGAACGATAATGTTTGCTACCGCTATGCTGCTGTCAAGTCAATTGAAGATAAGCTTCAAGAACTCGATGTTTTATTGGAGAATGTCAAACAAATCAATCAACAAATTAAGATCATAGGGTCTAAACAGCCAGAGGTTAGCCTTGTCGGTTCTGCTCGAGAAGACATACTACAGAAGATTTGGGAGCTGGTTAAAATTGTGGAAGCCACTGGAACTGTGTGTATTCATGGAATAGCCGGTGTTGGAAAGTCCGCTCTAGCGGCAGTCATCCATAACAAAGTGCTTAAAGAGTTGGCGGGTTTCGAGAGTATCGTTTGGGTGAATGTCGAGTATGGATTGGGACTCAAACATGTTCAAGAAGAGCTTGCAAGCAAGTTACATGTAGACCTTTCGGGAATTACAGATAATGTCGAAAGGTCTAAGGCGCTGCGGAGTGCACTGGTGCAAATGGGGAGGTTTCTGCTGGTATTAGATTCTATGTGGCAATCCTTTTCATTGCACGATATTGGAATCCCAGAACCTGATGCTGGTTCAAAGCTGATAGTGATTTCAAGGAATTTTTCCGTTTGTAGAAAGATTACGAGAAAAATCAAACGCAAAGAAATATTCGAAATAAAACCACTTTGCGAAACTGAGGCTTGGGAGCTGTTTAAGAGTGAAGTAGGGACTAATATAATGCATTTAGAAAGTGAGACTCTTCGTATTGCACAAACTGTGATACACAATCTCGATGGCCTTCCATTGGCGATCAAAATGTTAGCCGAAAATCTCAGTGAAATTCATGATGATTACTGTAGTCGAATCGATGCTGCTTGGCGAGAAGAGTTATTTGCATTGAGCCGATCATCATATATTCTCGGTAACAAAAGCCAAGAGTTATATGATTGTTTCAAGGGTAGCTATGAGAATTTAGGGGAAGTTTCCATGTCATGTTTCATTTCATGTGCATTATTTCCTAAAAGTTATCTCATGAAGGCCGAGGATTTGATAGACTATTGGATGTGGGAAGGGCTACTTGATGAGCTTTCGTCTCTAGAAGAAAGTACACGGATGGGATGGAAAGCTTTGAACGAGCTCAAAGATGCTCACCTTCTGAAGAGTATCGATGATGAAGGTGAACAATCGTTACACATGCTTAACATAGTTCGACATGTAGCACTAGATGCTGCAGCTAAGTTAGGCTATCATTTCTTCATTAAGAGCGGAAACTCCTTATCCGAGTTTCCCTTAGCCTACAATTGGCCTTCCAATACCGAGAGAGCCTCATTTGTGCAAAATCAGTTGTGTGCTTTGCAAAACTCTCCCGACTGTAAGAAACTAACTACTTTGCTACTACAAGACAACCCTTTAAACTCAGATCACCATGAGAATTTCTTTTCGAAGATACGCAATCTTCGAGTCCTTGACCTATCCCGTACTAGCATTTCAACCTTACCAAAGTCTTTTTCGGGCTTAACAAATCTACACGCGCTTCTGATGCGTGGCTGCACGACCCTGAAACGCCTACCATCCTTGTCAAACCTTAAGAAATTACTTCTGATTGACCTCTCCAATACACCCTTAGAACAAGTGCCCGAAGGCTTACAAAACCTCACGAATTTAAGGCGTCTAAACCTTTCTCAAACTAGAATCGAAGTTTTCCCAGCTAAAGTAGTCGGTAAACTCACACTAGTCGAAGAATTGTTGCTGATAGGAGCAGAAAATGGCGGTTATGTATGGGGGTCCATCGAGATTTTTCCTCAATGGCCAGGTGCTTGTGTCGAAGAGCTAGTCGACTTGAAAAGGTTAGCTGTTCTTCAACTGACCTTCTTGAACCCGAAAGTCTTTAATAGATACGTGGAGAAAATAGATGAAAATCATGCATTTCAACCACGAAACTTTAAGTTTTTTGTGGGCGGTATATACAATGGTCGTGATTTAGGTGCTAACAGCATTGTCGTAATCGGTGATTGTGGTATTTGGCTTCCAAAACGAACGTATGAGCTGCACTTGATGATGTGCAGCCAGGAAATATTTTCTCTGAAGTTTGATGGGTGCTTAAGGGACTTGACTATTGTAGATGTCTCAAATTTTGATGCACTTACTTATCTGTTTACATTGGAGATGCTGTGTAGCCTTAAAAGCCTTAAGAAGATATGCGTTAAACGATGCGAGAAGATGAAATCTATATTACAGCCCGCTGCAGAAGCCAACCCGAGTTCTATAACTATTCCCGAGTTGAGATCATTCGTATTGTATGATTTACCGAATTTGGAAAGTATATGTCATGGGGAAGTGCTGAACTGTCCATCTTTGCTTGGATTCGACGTGTGGAATTGTAGAAGTCTTAAGCTTCCTAAGGTGTTATTAGGACGGAACATCGGTATTCTTGAGATCAAAGGAGATAAAGAATGGCTTGAGAAAGTAAAAGAGGATAGTTCGAGTTCAAATTCTACGTTAAAATACAATGAAACATCCGCACCAGCAGAACTTTCGACTCCCAGGTAGGTAAACTAGTACTTCTTTGATCTAGTTTGTGTGATTCGTTTGTCTAAACGCACCAAGTCCAAACAAATGAGAACGTAAAGATACTTTCACACTCGTTAAAATCTATCCTCACAGCCTTGAGGCTTTCCTATGAGCGGGATACACTTGGTAAGATGATGATGACAGCCTTGAGGCTACTAAAGATGTTTTTCGGAATTTCCCCAATGAGTTGAGCCTACTCATGATATTTTTACGACAACCACTGCATCTGATATATTGGTTCATGTAGTCAGCCCCAATCTTTTGGATTACGGCTTTGACATATTTGTTGTTTCGGCTGAGTTGAGCTTAGCGTTATGTCATTTCCGACTCCTGTGTTAAGATTGTATGTTTTGTGCAGTTTTAGGTTAAGAAGGACAGAGTCCTTTGTCAGGGAAGCTCATCAACCTAGTCTCAAAAGTTTTGGTAAACTTCAAATCTTTTTACTTTAGTTCATATCTCTGTGATTCAAACATGGTTTACTCACACTTTGATTTACAGGATTGCCTTCAGTTCCACTCTTACTACCAATTAATCGTTCAGGTACTCTTAATAATATGTTCGTTCACTTGAATTATCTCGTTCTGCATCTTTATTACACACCTTATACTCCCTCTGCTTCTTTAATTTTGCAACTGAATTCGGTCTCGATGCTAGTAATTCTTTGCATAGTACTCGTATCTCTACTTGACCGAAGGCTGAGAACCAAGGCACTTCAATTCTAGTGATGATTCGAAAAACATTGCATACGCTAGTGCCACTAAGTAACCCCACCTAAACTGTGTTAGGGAGTCTGATGCATGCGATGTTACCCTTATATTTTATAAAGGGTATTTTTCCAATAGACCCTTGATCAAGTAATAATAACTAGTTAAATGAAAACAAATTTGAATGTATGTTTTAAGGAATGATATTTTAATGTATTTGAACATCCAAAGTTCCTTCTTAATGTCCTTGGTATTGGATCATAAACTATTCCTATTTCTAACCTAAATGAGTGTATAACATATGTTAGTGCTCCGACCTCCAATAAGAGGCGTGATATTATGGTGAATGCGAGCATATTATCACGAAAACATGAGGTGCATGCACTTCATAAGCAAGGAGTATATACCATCCCAAAACCATATGGCAATGGGAAGAAGGCTCCAATAACTTATAAAGTGTCCACACCGTCTTTAATTTGTCGATGTGGAACAAGCCATCCCAACACTCTCGACACAAACTTTAACATGATTCAGTACGTAACTAGGGTAAGATGTTAGTATGTTACAACTCATCATTCGCTATCGCAGGATTTAAGTACATTCTTTTGAATGATGTAAATCTGCGAGCTGAATTTATATAGTCAGACGAGGATGACCTTCGTATTACATACTGTCATTTTTCTTGATCAGATCTGACTGGCGGAGCAAACTCAACCAGTAGAACATGGAACAGATTTATGTTCATGTTTAAGGGTGGTCAGGCCATTTCACAGTCTGCAGACAGTCTGAGTATGGCTAACAGAAATAGCGATGCAAAATCGGAAGATGCTACCATCCCACAAGCCGGAGATGGTAAGTTTATTCCGAGTGTGTGGTGTTTCTGATCACAATATTTGCTTCATGAATCAAGTTTTTAACACATACTATATGTCAGATGTCCTGAATGCAGAGAAGCAGCAGAGTTCAGTCTGATTCATAGATGGTCTTGCTGTTGTCTTATACCCTTATGCCTCGTTTGATACTCGATCATAAATGATGGTAATGAGTCGACTTCTAGTGTTAATTGTAATGTCTTATGTCATTTTCACGGTAAAGAAGTAGATACGACATATTTTTGTTACTTATATTTGTTGAATTTTTTTTAAAAAGTTCAATATTAGTATTGTAAACATTTTTTGTCTATAAAAATGGTTTAATTTTGGAGGCTTGGATACTTCTTTGTCTTTCTTTAAGAATAAGAGAGAATGTATGTTCTGTTTCGGAGCATTTTGGTTTTTCAAGTCCATACAATATCAGTTAATTCAAAAAAGTTTTGACAATTCAAAAAAAAAATCAAGTTTAATTTTAAGGCTTGTCGAATTTAAAACAAGGTTAACATCAAATATATTCTGTATAATTTAAATCCAAGTTGAATATATATTTCAGATTACTTCTTATTTAAAAAAATCATTCCGAGTTGTATAAATTTAAAGTTAAATTTTAAACGAAATAATTATCAAATTTAACTAAAATACATTTTTATAACTGGTTATACTTCTTCCTATTCAGTTTATGTGTCACATTTTCTTTTATAGTCAAGTCATCTTAATTGTCTCATTTCTATTTTTGGTATGGGTTTTTGATTTATATGCCCTTAGTAGCTTTATCTTATTTTCAATACCCTATTACCCATACTAATTTTCCTCCCTTACATTAAAAATCTATAATATCACTCTCTTTCCTACCCTTAGGATCCTACTTTTGACTCTTCTTAAAATCCGTGAAAAGTCAAATGAGACTCTTAAGGTGAATAGGAGGGAGTATTAAATTTTCAAAGGGTGCTTCATGAAATTTGTTATAACTCAATTGATGTTCATTTGAGTTACTCTTTGTCCTACCTTTTTAAAAAGAAGGTAAATAAACTTTTACTCCAATATATATATATATATATATATATATATATATATATATATATATATATATATATATATTAATATGTTGCACACTATGAGGCAAAATTCAAACTCACCCAAATTAAAACATTAATTTTTTAATTTAGTGAGTTGAAGAATTGAAGTTGTAAATGATGTAAGATGATGCACTATTATTAATCTAAACTTAATTGTTATTTGCAGTTAGTTAATCTCAACTAAACTTGTTTAGCAAAGGCTCTTTCACTTCTTCCCATTTATCTAGTCTTTTTGCAGCTTTCTCTACCTGCAAAATAAAGCATTTATTAGTTTGCCATTCTTAGTTCAATAATTTCCTTTTCAATAATATAGCAATAACTAAAAAATTTAATACTACTGTATAGAGGTGTTCATTCGGGTCATCGGGTCGGTTTCGGACGGGTGTAATTCGGCTCGGTTGGTTTTCGAATCGGTAAATTTTCGGTTGTATACAACAACGGGTCGTACTCGGGTCAGATCGGTTGATTACGGGTCGATTTAACAACAGTTGTTCGCATTATCGGGTTTAAAAATTTATTGTACTCCAATATATACATGCAGTCGGGGACCAAAAATTTTAACTATGAAAATAATTGGACAAAAGAAAAAGTAATTGAAGGGGCAATGACAAAGAAGTACTTTACTTAAAAACCCTAATCCTTAAACATTTTCACCCTTTTTATTTTATCGTCACCCCTAATGAAATTACGAATTTGTTCCTGCACTTTAAAAAATTACGACTTTGCCACTAGACTTAAAATTTCTTATTTATACTAATAATAATAATAATAATAATAATAATAATAATAATAATAATAATAATAATAATAAATAATAATAATAATAATAATAATAATAATAATAATAACAACAACAATAATAATAACAATAATAATATAAATAAAATTAATAATAATTTATAAAAAAAACGAAAAAAAATACCCAGTCGCACAAAATCCGCGAGCCAACCGCGGTTCAGTCGCACAAAATCCGTAACTCGACCGCGGTTCAGTCGCACAAAATCCGCGACTTGACCGTGGCAAAGTCATAATTTTTTAAAGTGTAGGGGCAAATTCGTACTTTTATTGGGGGATGACGATAAAATAAAAAGGGCGGCGATGTTTAAAGATCGGAAATTGTAAATTGTAAATGTACAAAAAGCTGATCGCTTAATTAATAAGACAAACCTAATAATTTGATAAAGAATTTTGATAACGAAGGCTCTGGGAGCAGTTAGTAAGGATAAAATAATTTTATATAGTAAATTATAATATATTTTAAACTTTTTATTATATAAACATTAATTATATTATTTTATACAGCATAAAATTGAAATTTATCATCAAATTACTTGTGAAAATCATACAATTTAATAATTTTGCTGTAAAATGACATATAAAAGTCTCATAGTCAAGATCATTTGCCAAATGGATCAAAATTATTAAATGTAAAATTTTAATATGAATCCTTATTTAAAATAACATCTAAAAATAGTAGTTTATTTAAAAAAGTTATACAACAATATAATTGAAAATATTTTATAGTCAATTTTATTTATGTAATAAATATCAAAATATAATTTTTAACTTGATAAATGACATAATTCATGATTAAAGAATTTTCTACATGAAATAAATTAATTAGAATGGTTCTATCACTACTATTGTGAGCTTATTTCACAACTTTTGCAAAGAATATACCTAATTAATAGTATCTTTGGTTGGAAAAAAATTCCCTAAATTATTTAGAAAATAAAAATTGCAAATAATATTTACAATCAATACAAACTCTAACATTACCTTTTAAAATTTGTTTATCAGTTTAGTAATTTTTTAAAATATATCAATCTAAACATTAAAAATTGCACGTGTTCTATATAAATCTTTATACTAACAACTCTATGCAATACACGAGTTTTATACTTTTATATTATATTATATTTATCTTTATCATAGTTTCCAAATTTACTCTTGCAAGAATGTTTGTGAGTTTTTGCCTTTAATTAGAAAAATTTATAATAATGACTTTAGTGAATCTGAGCACATAAATTGACTAATAAAAATATAATTATGACTTGAAAATTGTATATTGTCTGAATTTAAGAAAGTACTTTCTTTGCTCAAATAAGATGATGCATTGAATTTTAATTTAATAAGTTAACGTACCTCCTCCTGCCAATCTGTTCGGTAGGTAACCCATAGTAGAATTACAGTTTGTATAACTGTACCTCCAATCATTCCACCCCATATTCCCTATAACATTAACCAAAGATAAACAAATTTATATAATTTTATTATTATTATAGTTATAAAATAATATGTCCAAAAATTACTATACAAAAATTATTAACTGATTATAGCAAATAATTAGATCAATAAAACATAAAAATGTTAAGTTTTTTGACTTATAGCTAGTAGATAATTGAAGTGAGTGATTTGACTAACTAGTTGTTTTTATCAATTGATACTGGTATTAAAATAACCTAAAATTGTCTAATATAATATTTTATCAAACACAAACACCCTCAATATTTTAAATGTATGATTAGATTTAGTTCAATACACAACATACGCCTACACAAATAGGTTTATAAATGAATATTAGTCAATTGATTATTAGTTGGTTCAGATGACTTAATTAAATTATTAGGGAGCATTTAATTAATTTATTAGATGTTAAAAAGATATTTATAACATAAATTAGATTTTCATTGTTTCATATAAGAGCAAAAATGTGTCAAAATGCTAATAAAAAGCTATCATAAATAGCATTTTTTAATTCACTTATAAATCATTTGCAAAACACAATTTATTTTACCAAAAAATCATTGGTCAAAAACACCAAAAACTATACAATGGTAGGCAGGCTTACGTACCTTAACGCCAAGCTTAAAGTAAAACCCAAGCAAAACTCCGATAGGGATTCCGACAACATAATAACATGCCACATTAACATAAGCCACAAAGGATTGCCATCCACAACCAACCGCCACCCCTTCAAATCAACATTAGAACATTTAGCTACGAGAGAATCACATATTATCAAAAATTGCATTGGCTTTATGTCAGAATTGACAATTTATCACATAATTACCTACAGGACACCAACTTGCATACGTATTTAATAGGATTTACTTTTTCCCAAAATCATATAGTAATAGGAGAATTATATGCACATTTCCAACTCACTATTTCAGTGATGGGGTTTTCCTCGTAAAGATTCTCTCTAGCTACAAATGCATTGGAAAAAAAAAAAGAATATATACCTGAAAGAACAGGTTGAATTCCATTGAGAAGAATAGAGATGGCAAGAAAAGGAGAGAGATCAGCAACAGCTTCAGAAACTTGAGCACCACCAGTAAATATATAGCTGAGCTGATACCGGAAAATCAGTACCAGAACAGCAAACACTAGCGCTACCAAAAATGATAGTGTCGTCACTGCTACCACTGAAAATGATGCTGATTTTGGATGTGCTGCTCCTAATTCGTTGCTCACTCTTACACTATATTTTATCATCCAAACACAAATAATCATACGTTAATTTCTCCACTAATTAAATTTTTCAACTAATTTCTTTAGATTAAGAAATTAATGTGTGTTAAATAATAATATAGCTAACCTTGCAGCTGCATTGAATCCCACTGAAATCATAAACACCCATCCAGATATTGTCATGCTGCAATTTGTATTCACAAAGTCACAAATCATATTCATTTCGTATGAAGGTTTTATGATATACATACGTTGTTATGGACTCCGTGTATGATAATTTTTAATCATATAATTAAAAGGAAAAATGAAGTATTAATAACCCAACTTGTTACCTATCATCTGTTATTAATAATTTTAATTTTTGATTATTTTTTAATGAATTAACTTTTATCCTTAATTTGCTATCAGCATACTAATAGAGTATGCAGATAGCAAACTAACATAAATATTGAAATAATATAAAATAAAAGGTTATATTAATTGCAAATGAAGACAAAGATTAAATAATTAAAAATTAATTTAAAAATAAGATTATTTACCGCAAATGGTTGACAAGTTAAATTATTAATATTAATTTTATGATTTTTGATTTAATATGCACCTTTTTTAAAAAGGGTAAATATTAGTGAAGTACTAGTTAGGTAAAGGAGCTAGTAATAGAGATCACAGTAGCAGAGAATCATTTTCACATGTCCTTCTCACAAAGACCAGTGTCTTTCTGCCACTAAGGCACACTTGGCACTTGGCTCTTGGCAGTATTACAGACAAAACTTTTGACAAGTTGAACGGAGTGTTTTGGTATATGTATTTTCGTTTTTGATTGGCTTTTAATTGGATTTTAGTTTTGGTTTATTGATTAGTCAAACAGTCAAAAAAGGTGTTTGGTAAATAGTTTTTAACTCAGCTGAAAAGCTGACTTTTAAGTCAAAATGATAAAGATGATTCAGCTAGCTTTTTTGGTTGGCTTTTGATTTGTTGGCCAACTTTTTCTCTAATAAACAGCCAACAACCAATACTTAAATTTGACTTTTTTTTAAGCTAGCTTAAAAGCCAACAAAAACAATCAATATTTCCAACTGATCAAACAAGCCAACTAAAAAACCAACCGCCAACAACCAACAGCCAATTGCTAATTGTCAGACACTCTTATCTATGGTAAGATAATCCTCTCTAGTTACTAAAAAACCTCTCTTCTACTCTTATTTGACTATTAAAGCTCTTAATTAATTTGTCTAATTATGTAATTATTTTTAAAGAATTAACAGTAATTAATTTAACTAAAAGGTTAAATTAATAACATTAAATGTGAATGCAATACATCATCTCGTACATAATATTAAATATTCCATCTGAAATAATAAGGGGTAAATAAAATTTAAACTAATAACCTCATATCAGCTAGAAACCAACTTAAGCAAAAATATGAGTTGGTTGTCATAGCCTTAACTATGTTTCAAAATATCATTTATGTTATGTTTGACAATAAGTATTTCATTTCAAATTTTGGATTTCAATTATGAAATCATAAATAAAAAATTTGAGAATGACAAGGTTTGAAAAGTCATTCGCAAATTTTTAACTTTAAGTATTTTAAAAATAATTGTAGAATTGAACCAAATCCAAATTTGAAAATTTTTAAATTGCCAATCAATAAATTTGAGCCAATTTCAGATTTACTAATAAAATCATTGTTTCCAAACATGACATTAAGTAGTTTCGTAATTACCTTCAATTTCAACCTTGTCAATGAAGAAATCTAATTTAATTAGCAATAGTATAAGCCATGTATTCCGTAAATTTAATGATTAACAAAAGTAAAGGAGGATTAATTATCTTACCTTACTGAAAGGGAGTCTAAGGCAATTTGAGCATTATCAAGCAAGCCAGCAATCAACACCAAAATTTGGTAATACCAAGTTTCCAAACATAGCATTATAGCCGAGGCAGCTGATAGCTTAAGGAAGTCCCACAGACCACTAAATGCAGCCCAACTAAACCCGGTCCAAGTGAACTTAAACCTCGAGCTAACCAATATGTACACAAATTGCGCGACGACTATGATCCACCACGAAAAACTCAACACCAAAGAAGCCCCGAGAAGTCCCCAACTGAGCTTGTAAACCACGATCCAAGTGAGTCCGACATGGACTACAAGGGCCGCGGCAGAGATGTAAGCGCTAGGGAACACTACACTTTGTGCTTGGAGGAACTTTTGTATAGGAAAATTGCAAGCATATGCAAATATTTGAGGGATTAAACCATAGATAAAAATTGCTGCCGCTGAGGCTATGTTTTCGGGTTCCCCTAGTAGTATAAGCATGTCCTTCGAGAAAATGTAGACGAGCATTAATGGAATTCCGGTGGCCATTAGAAGGACGGTTGATCGTTGCATATAAATTCCGAGCATATCGAATTTGTTAGCGCCATATGCTTGTCCACATAGTGTTTCTACGGCACTTCCCATTCCAAGCTACATGGCATACACATTTTGTTAGTGTCAAAGTAATGAATTTGTTGTTGGGCTTCTACACAATAAGACAAGCATTAGAGGAGAGTTGGCTGCACAAAAACCAGATGAGGTTTAATCCTAAAACCAATCGGTATTATGAGTAACTCATCAAGTATATACGTTAGTTAATTTCTCTCTGATTTTTCGATATGTGATCTCTTGATATGTGATCACATGTGGGTATTTTTCAACACAAACCGAATGAGGTTCAATCTTAAAATCAATTGGTAAAAGTAGTTCATCAAATATATATGTTAGTCAACTTTTCTCAGATTTTTCGTTGTGGGATCATATATGGGTATGTTTCAACACAAACCTTTAACCCCTTCTACACACACTTTGATGAGCTCATAACTTATTCTTATGAGCTCCTCTAGTACAGATTATTTGGATCTTGGTAATTTAACAATTACTTATTGGTCCATTCATTTTAAAAGTGTATATATATTTTAACTTATTCTTTTGAGCTCCTCTAGTATGGATAATTTGGATCTTGGTAATTCAACAATTACTTACTCGTCCATTCATTTTAAAACTGTACATATATTTTAGAATTTTAATTAAAAGGGTGCAATGAGACATAGGTCGCTAAAAGCATGTGAACCGATATAAAGAATCAAGGCTCAAAGTTTTCTATAAGCATCTAACGGTTGATTATTTTGGACTAATATAGCCCAATACAAAACAAAGTTTTTATTTAGCCTATGTTATCGACAATTATTCCTGTGGAGTATATCATAAACTTAAAGTGATTGGGGGTAAAGATGAGCATGGATTAAAAATAGTTTTGCAGCTGTATTATCTAAGTCACGTGATCACTCTTTACAAATGACTAGTCCATGCCGCACAGCGCAGCGCACGGCGCACAGGGTAAGCACTTAAACGTTGACCGTCCTACTATGTGGCGAGGCCAACAAAGAATAGACACACACTCCCATTATCCTTGTCCTTGTCCTACTAATAATTCTATCATCATATTTAATTATTTTAGAGTACTCGGCCATAAGGATATACTGCCACCTTATTTTTATAATGTTTGTCCATAAAAAAAATAAAAAATTGGAGAAGAAATATTCTTGATGATATTAAAGAGAATTGATACAAGCATATAAAGATCAGAGCTGGTTTTACCACATGAGCGGCAGTTCAAGAGCCTGCTCTTTTAAGGGCCCAAAAAATAATATATTTGATTTTTAAATTAAAAATAAAAAAAAAAAAAAAAAAAACTCTTTTGTGATCAAAGTTTCATTACAATGGAAATGATATAAAACTTTTGATGAAATTTTACACTATGAATTATTCTCATTACCACCATTTAATACCACTAATCAAATGAACTGTTATTGGATGTATATGAACTGTTATTGGATGTATACATCTAAAAAGTAAGCACCAAATACATTTTTGTCGTTCAACAATGTCATAGCTTGTTAGCTTTTGCCTTGTTATTCATTAGGGAATATTTATATATACTTCTAGTCATCTAAGAGTATTTGTTTACTTAAGACACTTTGATATCGACACCTACTTTTCTTCTATAAACGACAATATAATTTCCATACGCATTTACATTGAATCTTATATCAAAACTTAGAATAATACTTGAAAGGTGTTAGAAATTGATTGTTATTGTACTATATCATTTGGAAAAATTATATTTTTCCTTTAACATAAATATATTTTTCTCCATTCCTTAAAATTATTATTTAAGGGTTTAAAGTAAATTAATATGATTATAAATTATTATACTTATTTTTCATTTAGCAAATTTTTTATATTTTGTAATTGTAATATAAATGCATGCTTTATCATATTCTTATTCGTTCGTTTTCTTCTAATTTTGAGGGTAAGACGACACAAACATTTGGAGTACACCTATATAACAAAAATATTCCTTGAATTCCTTTAATTTTTACTCTTAACATCTGTTTTATACTTAATTAATTACATTTTTTGCTTACATATTTTTAATTTGTGTCAAAATGAGATGATGTATTTAGAAAAACAATCAATAATGTACAATAATTATTAAGTACTAATATTCACTAATTTCTACTCCCTCCAATTCACACCAATTGTTGGTATCCACACTCCTTATGCAATAATTTAATTTTAAATACCTTTAATTACACATAATTAAAAATCATATAATTAATATTAATAAAATTTATATTAAGATGAATCAAACAAAATTCAACTTGAATATATTTTAACACTTAAATTAAAAATAAATTATAAAATAAGAGTGATTGATGAATGACGTTAAAAATTCAAATTAAACGATTACTCTGAATGGAAGGGAGTATAAATTTTCATCCTCAATTCTTCACCATATATTATTTGAACATTATTATATCACTCCTATATTAATATTAAATATTTTTGATTAATTATATATTAAAATAGTAAAAGTAAATATTTTAACAAAAGTAAATGATATACTCACACGACTCATGCACATCAAATGAATTTGGTCAAAACAGACTTTAAACATGTCACCAACATTTTAAATTGAAAATTTCCTTTTTCCCATTATACCTATATTTATAGTCTCCATAATAATCTATTTTAACTTCTAATGAATTTTGGTAGGCCCCTAATTTTTGGTTTAATATAAATTGAACAAAATGTTGAATTATGTTTATAATAAAAAAATTGAGTTGATTAGGATGAATTAATTAATAATAAATTGAGTGCAGTTATATAGTGTAACAAATTAAATTGAGATGAACAAAAGAAATATAGCAAACTCAAATAAAGATTATATTTATATTTTGTACTCATTTCAATTTACTATTAGTGTTCCGTTTGGTTTATGCATTTTATCCAATTTATTTATTCAATTCTTAATATTTTTAATTGTACATAATTAAAAATTATAAAAAGTTAATTAATAATTATAAAGTTATTTATTTATAGTGTAGTAAATGGGACGTTAGTATTGAATTATAAAGGGATATTTTATTTATTTTTTAATAGTTAAACTTCTCTAAATAAAACTTGAATCATAAAATAAAACGGAATAATGCGTACCATAAGGCCGTAAGCAAGAAGTTGAACACCGTTATTACCCAACGAAGCGGCGGCGAGTTCGAGGTTGCCGAGATGGCCGCAAAAAATTTGGGTGGACATAGAAATAACGTTGTTCAGCAAGTATACGACGATGGCTGGCCCAGCCAGCGGGATCAAATACGTCATTTCTAGCCATGTTGCGAGCCATAAGCGCTGTAAGCCAGCCACGCTGCCGCTGGTTAGCGTTTCCTCGAGTGCTGAACTAACCTCTTCTGCCGGTGGCTTTTCCGGCGAAAGAATGGGCGGTTGTTGTGGTGGTGATGAGGTGATTAAGGACCTTGTAAAATCATCTCTAGAATCCATGATAGGAACAAGAAATGAAAAAGAAATTGTGAAGAGAAGAAAACAGAGAGGATTTTATGTAGGGATTGGCCACTGTGTCTGAGGGATTTATATTGAATGATTTTATTTTTGAATTTTATTTTTTAAAATGTTTTTTTGAGGTTTGATTTTTCAACTTAATTATTCTACTCACTTATTTTGCATTAATTTGTCATTTTACTTTATTTTATTTGTGAGAGATGGTGTTTTTAATAGATAATCTCTAATTTGATCAGTCTATTATTATCTTTTAGTTTAATCATGGGCTGAGTTTAAGATCTTAGAAAACTGAAATATACTTTTTTAATTCTTTTTTAATTTTAACCACATAATTTTTTCCTTCTTCATTAATTACCAATGTTTATTTTTTTCGTGGGCAATTTATAGCCATAAATAATTGACTTGGGTACTTTGTTAGTTAGTACTTAGTAGTCATACAAACGCAATTTAATTACTAATTTTTGGTTCATTATTGGCTGCTTCAGTGAAGTTTTAAAATGGAAAATTCTGAATTTTTTTTATCCTAGCTATCTAAATGTTGCTTGCTCTATTAAACAATAAACTCAATTGTGAATAAATAAAATAATTTTGGATTTTAAATTTTGAATAGGTTAAATTTTGAATAGGTTAAATAATTAGAATAATGATATTCACAGCTCATAGGACTGTATATAAAAATTGACAAATTTTCTTTATCATTAATAATTTTAATTTTTTAAGAGAATCTAATTTAGGAATTGAAAAACTATTAATATTTTATATAATTATTTTAGCTTCCCAAGAAATAATGTATGATAAACTAATAAAGTATAATTAAATGTTTATGTTTCCAAAGCAAAAATAATATATAATTACATAAATATAATACAAGATTCTTTCTTATATACAGCCTTAAGGGTTGTATATATCATTTTCCAAATAATTATTATTAATTTGTTAAAAATAATAGTTCAAATTGGTATAACAATAATGGTTTTAGTAATGGTAATAACAATAATGGTTTTAATGATGGTGGTAATAATGGTAACACCAACAAGTAACAACAATAAATGATGATACTAAAAAATGGTAACAAAAATTATTATATGCTCGTAATAATTATCAATATTTATATAGACAATCCTAATGGTTTATAAGAGTGTCATAGGGGTGATAATTTATAAAGATAATTATATAACAAATTTTGATATTACAACAAATAGAAGCATTACTTAATAAATAGATTAAGGTTTTCAAACACCGTACGGCCAAACACTTTTTTTTTTTTTGAGATTAATTGTCACAAACACTTGAAAACACAAATAATTTTGTAGAAAATATTTATCCACGACAATAAAATTAAGCAGTGATTTAAATTTCAACCTATTAAAATTTAATTCAATCTGAAATTGATCACAAAATCGACTAAAAGTTAATAAATCATTACCCGAAAATTTTGATTTATGATAAACTAATCCAAAAGTACCGAAAAAACTAGGCCAAACTTTTAGTTGCACACAATTGTTTTTTATTTTTTTCATTTGCAATTCTACATCATTATTTTTAGTTCCACATAATTGTTTTTAATGGAGAGCGACTACATTTTTAGTCAACTTTATTATAATATATAAATCAGTATTTCTTCATTAGCCTTCAAATATATATATATATATATATATGACAATGTTTCACTAGCTTACTTGGCACGAAGTATGCTTAGAAGGATAGTTTTATGTAAATGATAAATAATTATTCATCGGATTTTATGAATTTAGAGAGATTGCAATTTTTTGTATTTCAGAATGTATTCTTGGCCTTCGTTATATTGTCATAACTTTTACAATGATATGTACACTCATATTAATATAGTTTCAATAATAAAATTCAACATAATATGCATTTTTTTTTTAAAAAAAAAAAACCGTTTTGCAAAAATATTGTTTTCTCAAAAATTTAAAACGAAAAGATAAAAAGAGCATAAAATTCTTGTTTTTCATTAAAAAAAAAATATTACACTAGGTATTATATTTTACTTGAGTCTATTTTGGGAACAAGCATATAATAGTTGAGATTATTTTGAGTTATTCAATAATAGAGTTTATATCAAGCTAATAGATGAGATTATTTTAAATAACTTTTTCTAATTAATATCCTTGATTTTTATAAAAATAAAGTGTAAGAAACAAATAAATTAACGGTATATTAATTGAAACATACAATGAAACTGACAAACTTTATGTAAAAAAAATGTAAAAATTCCAAGCAGAAAAGAATGGATTTAGTAAAATAGCTTCCTGTTTGGATTGTATATCTTGTGGAAGATGCTTCATTAAACAATCAATCAATCAATTTCAATTTTCATATTCTTTTGATCCGCATACTTCAATAGTCAATACTCCCTATCTTATCTCTTGCATTTTTATTTTATTTATTAATTTATTTATTTTTTATTTTTTTAATTTTAATATTTTTTTAACTATTTATACTTTTTGGGACCGTTTAACTATTTTATTAAGGAAAAAAAAAACTAGTGTTAGTATAATGATCCATTTTTAAAGCTAAATTAGTAGTATAATTAAACACAGATAAAATTTTGAATAAAACGGCAAATAGTTTCAATATTTTCCTTGCTTATAAGTTATAATGACATCAAGAACAAAGGCTAAGACAATAGAGAAGATAATATTGATGTTTAGATGTAACATATAATATCATTAAGTATGTTTAGCAGTGCATAAAATCTCAATGCTATCCTTGTTTATTTGACATACAAAGATAAATGATGAAACACATCAATACAATCACATTAACAAAATAATTTTTATACTGAAAAGAGAATGAATGAAATAATAGAAAATTGTTAAAATAAAATAAATAGTGCAGGTTAAACAATGAAATACAATCAGCTTTTTGCAAAATAATACTTTACAAGATAATTTTATGAACTTCTGAAAGTGCACCAACTTAAAAACTAAAGCTTCTGTAGTATAATCTCATTTTGTATCAATTGTCATTTTAATCTATCCCACTTATTTTACATCATATTTATTTTTGAACCATTGCCCACAAATTTTTTTAATCACATCCACACATTTAAACTCTTTTAATTTCATACATACAATTTATTTTCTCTCTTTATTTATTTCAAATTTCATAAAAACCCGATAATTTCTCTCTGCTTTAAATCTATTTGGATGGAGGGAGTATTGCCTTATTTCTAACAAAATAATATTTCAATTTTTGATATATTTTTAGTATCATGAATTAGACTAAAAAAAAAAAAAAAAAAAAAAAAAAAAAAACTAAACGAGAATTGATAACAAAACCTTGCCCATAAAAAACTTGTTTCAATCAAAATTGTTTCAAAAAATGTTTTTATCTTTATAAATTGGTATACGATTGTTCAGTGTTGTCCCAACTCAGATAAATTGCTGTCATTTTCAAATTAGTTCAGTGTTGTCCCAACTCAAATAAATTGCTGTCATTTTCAAATTTAACAAACTGTTGTTTAAGACGGAAAATAATTCCGAATCACCGACAAACAAACACAAGAAAGTAGTGCATACATGAAGACCAGGAAGGCGTATCGCCATCGTTCTTCTAACAATGACAACCTTAATCGGTTGTCTTTCTCTAAAAACAGTAGGAACAAAATTTGGTTTTACAAGGGACGAAATAAAACATTGGCATTCTTAAGCACCTTGAGTCCTACGTCCAACACGAGCAACGAATCCAGTTTTGATGGGAAGAACAGAACGTCCCGAGCCACACTGCAAATAAGTACATGAATATAATTTACAAATTGTTTGATTCACCAAAATTGATGTATTAAGAAAATGATAAAAGATCCGAGATGACGTGATCATTTCAAGATTCTGGAGAACACTAAAGCCTTAATCCTATTCCTAAATATAAGGGTTGTTGGTTTTAGATATTAGGGAACATAAATAACATTTAGAGATCAGCTCTAAGCCCTTTCATTTTTACTGTCATTATGGAAGAGATTTCTAAATTTATTTAGAAGACGGTACCATGGTGCATGTTATTCGCTGACGACATAATACTGATAGCAGAAACTAGAGAGGAAGTTAGTAATAAATTAAATGAGTGGAGGAAAGCTTTAGAAGGTAAAGAATTGCGCATTAGTCGTACGAAGACCGAGTATTTGCGCTGTGACTTTAGTGGGACATCACCGGTAGGTGAACCAAAGGTGTCCATTGATAAAGCAGTTGTTAAAAGTACGACCAAGTACAAGTATTTGGGATCAATCATTCAAAGGGATGGGAAGATTGACGGAGATGTAAATCATCGTATATATGTGGGTTGACTCAAGTGGAGAGCAGCCACCGCAGTGCTATGTGATAGGAAATTACCAAGCAAGTTAAAGGGAAAATTTTACTGGGTGGCAATCTGACTCGCTCTGCTATATGGGACCGAATGTTTGCCTGTAAAGAAGATTTTTGAACATAAGATGGAAGTTACAGAAATGCGTATGTTGAAGTGGATGTGTGAACACACATTAATGGATCGAATTAGGAGCCAAGAGTTTAGGGACAAACCCCCTATTTCTGAAAAAATGCGCGAAAATAGATTGAGATGGTTTGGATATGTGTAAAAAAAGACTTTCGACGCCCCTGTGAGGAGGGTAGAAAGCATTATAGTAGAGGGTAAGAGAAGTCGAGGAAGACCTAGAAGAATTTGGGATGAGCAAATAAAAGTTAAACTTGCAAGAATTAAACCTCTCTGAGGGCCTGACTAGAGATAGGGGTAGTTGAAGGAGCCATATCCATGTTTTTTAGACCACTAATGTTCTCTTAAATTACCTTTTGGTGTTTTTACCCTCTTACTTCTCTCGTTTCTTTTATTATTAGTTTTTTTGTTTTCTTTTTTGTTGTTAGTTCTACTTATTTATTTTATTTATAGGCATTTATTTTATCTTTCCCGTGAAGTTACGTCTGGGGACTCCTTTGGCCGCGCTCTCCTTTAAGGGTATTAGTTGGCCCCCTCCTTCCCTCCCTAAACCATGTTCATAGTTTTTCTATGAGCGGAATACACTGAGTAGAATGATGATGACGATAAATAACATTAAGTAGAGAAATGAAAAACAAGTTCTAGTTATTGTGTATTGCCTCCACACAGTTAATTTGGGGTTGTTTAGTTTAACCGAAACATTTTCCTTGGCAAACAATTTTCCATAAAAATTATTTTCAACTGGAAAATACAAATAATAATTTTATTTTTTGGTTTAACGGAAAACTCAAGGTGTTTACGGAGATGTTGAGGAAGGTTGAAGGAAATTCGGTTCCCTTCTACTCGTGGGGGAAAATGTTTGCAAAGTCATGAAAAACTCTCTTATTAACCACTTCATTTCCTTGTCCGGGAAAATGTTGTCCGTGAAACCAAACGCCCTTAATACTTTCTCCGTTCCAATTTACATGCAACGTTTGCTTTTTCACGCAGTCCGATGCACCAATTCAATTTTTAATATCTCTAATTATATATAATAAAAAATTATAAAATTTGATATTAATAATCTTTGCAATGAGACAATCAAACGAGATCTCACTTGACTATATTTGAACTTATAGATTAAAAACTAATCACAAATTAAGAGTGACGAATAAATAGTGTCATTTTTCTAATATTGCAACTAATTTGGAACGGAGAAAGTATGTCTTGTTGGTGGTTTCAAAAACCAGAAAAACTAGGAAAAGATCACGAAAGAAGAAACCAATGTTCATGTATGATTCTTGCTCGAGTGGAAAGACCAAGAGCATATAGTTGCTCATGCACGAGGGAACTAAAAACTACTATCAAAAGTTATCATGCCAAAAGTTGAACAATAACCATATAGAAATCTGGATTTTTCAACATATGGACTAACCTGTTCACATCTGAGGAAGAAGAGACGGTTTTCCTTTGAAAGTATGGTGTCTGAGCTTTTACAACCAGTACAAATAACATACTCATCTGCAACAACGGAACACTACCGTTAGAGCCCCATGAAAAGTAGAGACGAATCATCTACGTTCGAAAAGACAAAACACCAACACCAAAGTTTGTCATAACCCATATGCATGCAGTTTACGACCAAGAATATACCATAAATCTTACCGTTGAACTGCTGTACAGCATGAGGCTGGCAAAAGTAAGTCGTACAAAAAAAAACTAACTAGATAATACGCATCAGTATAGACAGCGCTGTTGGAAGACAATTATCACCATTCCCTTGATTACTATTCGTTCCATCTGGAAGTTAGAAGTCAGATGATATAGGTCTAATTTAGGATGTCAAGACTCAGGTGAAAATTGAGACATTTCTTCCTGATGTACCGTTGTTTACTAAAAATAATACAACTATTATGAAAACTTTATCTATAAACTTATGTCTCATGCTAAATTATCAGAAGTCGGGATTAAAGAGAGAAGGTGATTATTGAGATTTCTCCTTTAGTGAGGTTTGGGATCCTTTTAGATGATTTGCCAACTAACTAAAGAGAGCAAGTGATATAGGATTGATGAATTTTCATTTACCAAAAACATTCTTATCAAAGAGGTTTTTGGTGATTGATGAATTTTCATTAACCAAAAAAACATTCTTATCAAAAAAACATTCTTATAAGCCAACAATTAGGACGAAGCACCAAAAGAACACAAACTTTTAATGCATATTTCTGAGCTTGTGTAAAGAAAGTTGAGCTCAATGAGGCAAACATACTGAACTTGCTCAAGCTTTGGCTAAAATTGATTAACAATTCAAAGCACAGTATTCAACAGATACTTACTAACATATCTCCTCAATATTCCTTCAAAATTCTTTGGGGCAAATCTTCCTTTTACAACTAATCTCTGCTGCCCATCTAGGGATCCGTTTGTTCCCATTTCTGCCAGTAAAAAGGCCATAACATGTTCTGGTTGCCTGTGCATTCTGAAAAAGAAAAAACATAAAAACCCGGATGTTCAATATGAGAGGATTATTGGATAGAGGATAGAAATATAGAAAAACTAAATACAGCATAAAAATACACATTGGCGCCAAAAGAAAATGTATGTCCCTCACAAACTAATAAAAGTATTCTCTTAGCATACTTACTCAAGGAACACAAATGTATTAATCTTTAATCTGCATTCAATCAATGTGAGATTAAAGGCTGGCAAAATTAACCCTAAAAGCTCATATAACGGATGCATCAGGTCACCAACATGAACAGAACCAAGATCGATTGAGTACCTATAAACGAAACATATGACGGCAGAATGGAAAGCATGGTTGCATGAGCACACACAGAGATAGTAGGGGGGTATGCAGAGGGGAATCTAATAGATTCTTTACATTTAGAATCTATGTGGACGACCATTGGAACTGATATATTGGTTCATGTAGTTGACCCCAATCTTTTGGGATTACGGTGGTTGTTGTACAGCCTACCGGCAAGGCTTATTATTCGTGGTAAGCAGTCTACATTTATCAGTATAGCCTACAGTAGTACCAACTACCAGGTCCAGTCTGGTCAGGATAGTGGCAACTTAATGATGTTGGCCAGAAAATACTTTATCAACAACATTGCTGAATTTATTGAGTTCAAGTTATTTGAAAACATAATCATGTGTCAATGCAACTTTGTAAGCAAGAAGAGAAAGACTGAGCCCAATTAAGCTTAGGTATGATATGCAACCTCATCCTTGCCTATTTACATCTCTATTCAAGAAAAGTCCAAAAACTGCAAGTTTGAACAAACTAAGGTTTACACAAACCCACCCTCTTGGAAAACGAAAACTTCTAAGTTGAATATCAATGAAGAATATTTCAAAGGAACTAAGAACTTGTGATAGTGAAAGAGTAATGAGCAGCAGAAGAAAACAATCAATAAAGTTTAATATGTTATGGGGGGCATTCATGTGATCTTGTGAGGTGGATGTGTTCTGTGATGAATGACCGATCTACAACAGAAAACAGAAGCTGCTGCCAGAAGCCCCAATTCAAGCAAAAAAGGATATCATTAGCAAAGCAACCAAGACAAGTTTTAGACATACGTTTTGCAAAGATCCATAAAGTTAACGAAAACTGTCTTCTTCGTTCCTTCACGCAGCACTTGTGGAGGTCTCATGACTGTTCGACGCCTATCTCCAGCTAGTTCTGGGTTATTTTCACGAAGGATGTTAAACACCCTTCCAAGAAGCTGCACAACATATAATCTTGATTAACACATCACTGTGACGCCTAACAATAATCAGCAATCACTCAAATAACAGAAAAATAGTTCTGCATTTTGGTTTTGATAGTTCATCGGAGACACAGCACGGAAAGAAAACAAAATGACATATACAGACAACTGAAAAAAGGTATGTTAAGAGTATATAACATATCCCGGGGCCTCAACCATCAGCTTAAGCTTTTGGCTGAGTTGGTTTCTTGATAAGGTATGAAAGAGAGCAATTGAATCATTAAAAAGGGGGTGATGATAATAGAACATGGAAATATTAAAAGTTTTGAACTTGACTTCACCTCAACCCACATAGGATTTTGTCCATGCCAAACAACTACTGTACTAACAAATCAAAACAAACAATAAATCTGCATCATGACCAATCAAACCAAGCGGGAGTGCGGGACTACCAGGCCAAAGCCAAGAAGGTCATACATCTCCCACCTTCTCTCTCCAAAATAAAGAAGGGGAAATGATGTTGAAGTCTTGTAGCAATAATAAGGGTAATAAATAATGCAATGCCAACGCCAACATCGCCAAAGCCTAGATTCCAAGTTTCCAGCAATATGGACTCGATTACATGAGCCAAAAATAATATACAAAATCGCAATGAAAAGAAATAACCCCTTCTTGAACTTAAATGTGTGCCCATAGAATAAAAACTCCCTAGTTACATCACATAACGCCCATTATGTAACCTGTTTGAGAGTTGTGGCAGCGTTAAATCATGTTATATAACGGTACATGAAATTAAATGGTCAAAACGCCGCATTAACCGTTACGTAACGTGTAACGCCCGTATTTTACCGTTATAACGATATTTCACGATTACAACGTTATTTGTCTCCATGTTAAAATTCCATTAATACCCATTAACTTTAATTTTTACGATCGGTTAAATTATAGTTACTTATCATTTTAATTGATAACAAAATAATTAACTACTAACTAAAAAGTTAATTAATTCTACACTCAAAGAACCTCAAATATTGCAATTTCAACAGCTATAGGCATATTATTGCATAATAATAATAGTTTAACAACAAAAATACAATTTTAAGCTCAAAACTCCCTTATGTGAATTTTTTTTCAAAAATCACTTTGTATCGATCTCGATTCCATTATTTCTCTATGAAATAGAGACCGTTTTCGCAATGTGCCTGATTGAGTTCTATTATTCGAAACATATCATAAACATACCATGGTAAAGTTAAATAATTACTACCAAGCCCCAACTGCTGTCTTGGTTTCTATTTTTGTTTGCCCTAAATGATTAGTCTCAATTAATACATAAATGACAGTTCGATAACATACTATCTTTACCTCGATGACAAGTGGCTCTTACCCAGATAGGATTGGGGAGGTCGGATCACAGTTATATGTAACTCATAGTGCAAATACAAGGCCGCATCACCCTATCACAACCATATTGTATAGGTTTTTGAGTTTATCGCGTCACATTGTTCGTAAAATCATCCACATTGAACACAAAATTTGGGCGATCGTGTCCAAAAACGTTATTTTTGCACTCATATTGACCAGCTCGCAGGATAGGCAATTCATATGAATTAAAATCAATATTCCTAATAAATTGGTAAAATATAAGCAAACAACTCAAGATGATTCTCTAGTAGCATAAGTTCTATCCAATGTCACATGATTCGCCAATCTCCTTGCTAATCGCGAATTAAAAAAGCGAGTTATGTTCGGTTTTGGGCTATTCCTGGGCAAATTTGAGCGAATTGCAAATTCAAAAGTGAATTATGTTACATTGGTTCTGTCAATCATATTTTCCTGTGAACACCGTAACTGCAATCCCTCAAATGAATCAACATTTCAAAACATAAGCACCTGGCGTTCAACATTCCCTTACATAAAAGAAGACTTTCAGTAACAAAATGCAAAGAGAAATAAGGTATCAAACAAACCTCTTCATATGCATAATCTCGGTCACTTCCTTCCCATGGATATCGTGGTGGTTCAGACTCCAAAACTATTCCCTCTCCCTCTTCATCTTCTCCAATTTGATCTGTGACAAAAGCAAGTTAGAAGTCGTAAATTTAACAAAATGTTGCATTAAAAAGATTACGAGAAGGGTATACATGCACAATAAAAAAAAAGAATACAAAAGAAACTTTCTACTCGTATCAAAGACAAAGTCTAAGAGCTTAGAGCTCATAATTTTACCATCCTTATCTTCCCCAACATCAGCAGTATCATCGCCCGAAAGATTATTTTCAACCTGCAAAGAAAATTTTGTTGTCAAAATTTGTTGAATTACAGCAGTTCACAAAAACAGAGATACAGCTTCCCCGATCTTACAGGTTTCTTCTTCTTTTTCTTCAAACCAGCAAAGGAATTGTCAACTCCTTCAGAAACTGCACAAAAAGAGCAACTAGAGTGAGCATCTCTTTGATAACAAACATTAAGCAAAAACAAGGCCGAATCGCATCACATCACAAACGTGTTGTAAATGTTTTCAAAAAACAAAATAATATTTCCCGCATTGTAAAGATGTAACAAACCGCAGTTTGAGCCATTTTGACTTTTAAGGGATATATCTACTACTGTTAGCATTACAATAACCCCATCACACGTTTGTTACCCTGATGACGCCCGTAACCCCATTTGCACACTATGATACCAAAAGCAGTAGTAAAATTCATAGCCCATACCCCAAAATACAAGCTTGTGTTTCATCTCAATTACTCTCTAAATCCCATAATGAACTTAAACAGTTCAGTTGGCCACAAAAAATCAGTAAAGTGTCGAAAATATATATTGAAAGAAATTTGAGCATATACAAAGAAAAAACAGAAAAGTAATTGAAATTGACGGGAAAGGAAGGAGGAAGGGAATGAGAAAGAAAACAAGAGTAAATCTAGAAAAAAATCCCAAATAGAAGTGGGAATTCTTGAAAATGTTTAGTTTACCCAAATTCTTGTGTACGCATATTATAAAAGTTACAAAACAAACTATCATTCCAATCATCTTGCAAAATGTTTTGCCACTCTATCTCAAGTGAAAGTAGAAATAAATTGCACAAGGAAGAAAATTGCATACCTGACAGGTTTTCCGTTTTCTCAGCCAATTTATCCACAGGATCATCAGCAGGATCTTGAATGACAACCTTCTTCTTCTTCTTTTTCTTAGAAGGATCAAATGGAACTATCTGAAACATGATATGGGTGTTATCAATATATTATTCCATCTTACTATACAGTAGGCAAAGTCGCAAAGGAATTAAATTTCCATCTACCATAACAACTTGTTTTCCATCTTATTCAGCAGAAAAGAGGAAGATTTCACTAGTAGGGGATGCTTTGCATTCAACAAATGTTAATACAAGGATTGAACATTAGGGGAGAACTTCCTTGAATGGTTGACCACCCACAGGATATTATAGAAAGTCCTATGCCCCTAAATCTCAATAAACCATCTGAGAAGGGAAAGCCCAAAGCTATACCAAAACTAAACTTGTTCAAAAAAATAGTTAGGTTAATCATAATTCATTAATTCTAAATATTTTGTTCATAAACCAAGTCTAATTCTGTTTCCCATGTATTTCTAACCAACTGATAACTATTTTTCTTTTCAGCTAAACAGTATCAGCTTGCATATCAAAATATTTATTATTTAAAAGTGTAAGCAAGGACATCTTATTCCTATCCTTATTTCTACTTTTATTTCAAATTCAACTCCAATAATTACTAGTCGTCTTCCTTACATACTTAAAAGTGTAAGCAAGGACAACTCATTCCTATCCAAAGAAAAGACATCTTCATGTCTATAGGAAGAAACACGACTCTGTTCTTAAAAGATTGCATTAAGCAATCTCTTCTTCTGTTTCCCATGTATTTATTACGGAATTGATAAATCTTTTTCTTTCCAGCTAAGAAGAATCAGCTTGCATTTCAAAACATTTTTAGATAGATATCAGAATATATAATTATACAACGCTGCATACAGTTGCTTCAAAATGCTTTCTTAATCTTCTATCAAACTACTACTCAATAGCCACATTTGCCCAACTTTCCCACAATACCCAATATTTTATGAAAAGCTTCATCAATCTCATTATAATACAAATTCTGAAATTAGTAATAACTCCTTTACGGTGTACATAAATCCTTATTTAACAATTGATATTCTCTAAAGTCTATCTAAAACCAAAATCATAGAGAAGATGTTTGGGCATCTTCTCGACTCTAAACAATTATATCTCCATTAGACTCACTACTCAAAGATGTTCACACCAAGATCCTAGCATCTTATAAAACTGCATTCACAAGGAATGCTACACTCCTAAATACTACAACATGCCAAGCGTGACGATGCCTAGGTAATTCTATATTTTGGAAAAGCCAAAAAGCTACTTGAGTCGTAAATGAGCATGTCTCCATGAGGCTTTACCATCTTTCTTGTTCTGTTATAAGATAATAACCTCTATACATTAAGCACAGAACTAGTGTCTAATTAAGCAACATATAACAAACTAATTTGAGCTTTTATAAAACCCATAGCTTTTTGCACCCAATGATGATTTCTGGGTATTATAATTAAAACCATACCCATCATCCACACCTTCTCAATTCCTATTACCGTACACAATAAGATTAGAGAAATTGATGCAGATTTTTGGAATATCATGCAAATTTGGTGCATAATCAAACTCAATTCCATTCCTGAAAGAAAAAAAAATTTTTTGGCAAACCAGCTAATAGACGAATAAGACTCCATTATTAAAAAGGTAGATTCTTCAAAGCATCCGACAAAAAACGATACAAAATCAATTTAGAAAGATATTCAATGCTACAAATTAATAGGCAAAATGAAAACAAGTCAAATAAAAGAAAAAACCCACCTCAGGAACTTCTTCTTTCAGCTCAACAGTGTTGTCTTCGGAAGCCATAATATCTTCAAACCAGCAAAAAAAAAGTAGAAGCTGATACAAATAAATTACAAAAATTAGAATACAAAAATTAGAAGAAAAAAATTTGGGAATATATGAGATGAAAAGCTTTAAAATTGAATTAGAAAAATAAAATAAAGTGAAAGATGAGATCGAGTGGCGGGCGGCGGCGAAGGGAGATGAAGAATAACCTGGAAAAAGAGGTGAATCTGGAAAAAAAAACCCTGATTTTGTTAGTTCAAGTGTTTTCCCGACAAAACCGACCTTCGGATAATGTAAATTGCTCCGATCTTGTATTTTACAAATGTACTCCTATAAAAGAAATGAATTGATAAATGTAAGAAAAGAAAAAAAAATTATAATAATTTAATATTTTCTTATTTTCATACAAAAATCTCAAATTTTAATTATCTATAATAATTTGAAAGTAAATGGGGATTGGGGTTTTTTTTCTAATTTGTTTTATCTTGTTTTTTTGTTCAAATTACCTATAATAGTTGATTATTATAAGGAAATTAGAAAAGGACTAAATTATTCATAATAATTTTTCCATTAGATATTAGGATGATAGAGAGAATTCAAAGAAACGAAATTTTATCCATTTGTAGATGGAGCTTCGATAGCAGCTAAGTCTAGAGGGAAGTTATGAGCATTACATTCATGCATAAATTACATACCAAGGTTAGCACGGTTAATGATATCAGCCCAGGTGATAATTACACGACCTTGATTATCAACTACAGATTGGTTGAAGTTGAAATCGTTTAGGTTGAAAGCCATAGTACTAATACCCAAAACAGTAAATCGAATACCTACTACAGGCCAAGCAGCTACGAAGAAGTTTAGAGACCTAGAGTTAGTGAAGTCATTGTTAAAGAAACAAATGATAAAAAATACCGTTATAAGCTTTAGTTTTAACATAATTTGGATAGTCACTCTTCTACAATAGTCTTTTTCTTATTATTATCATTTTGGGTTTTATTTTTATAATGTAATTTTAAGAAATTGAAAGTATAAAATTTATCATTATAAAAAATTTGACAATTAAGCATTTTTACAAAGATCTAAGTACAAATTATACTATTTAATTTAAGGTTTTTTATAAGTAGATCGGCAAAGACTAAAATTGCATTTGACCATGATTAAAGATGCATATATAAACTATATTTTAACTAAACATGTCATATTTGATTAAATTTACTCGAAATTCAATAAAAAAATATAGGTCATAAATCGAAAATAATGACATGTAATTCGAAAATAGCTTGACTTAAAACATCAGAAAAACTCAATCAAATCCGAACGTTTTAACCTGTTATACAATTTTGTCAATATTTCAATTTCACGTTATCATTATTTATTTATTTCTCCAATTACACCTTTTTTTGAGTTCCTATAAACTAAACTCAATTCCTCTATCCCTATACTCTTTTTCAGTTCCTCATGAAATTGCAATTTTTTTAGTACCTTCATCCCAGTAAAATTCCACCACCTTATTCAATCCCTCCAACCCCATAAAATTACACCTTTTTTCAGTCCCTTTGTCTCTACAAAATCACACCTCTTTTTCCAGTGTTGACTCATTTTTATTTCGGTTTCTCCGTGTATAAAATTGCATCTTTTGATTCAACTGAATGAAATATTTAATTATACTTAGAAAATACGACAAAATACAAATGAGGGGAAGAAATGAGGGGGTAAAATAGGAATTATAAGATGGAAAAAAGGGGGTGAACCCATTACCATGACTTTATAAGATAGATCAATGCAATTCTGTATGTACTGAAGATTCAAACAGCAGATTTTCTCCCAATTTTTTTAGCTGAATAGGTAAAAAAGACTTGAATATAATGTAGATAATTGCAACAATATACATGACCAAAAAAAAAAAAAAAAAAAGGGCGCAAAGCCTAGAAACACCAATCAATCAACACGAACAGGGTCGTGGCTTGAACATGCAGTCTGTTGTAAGGCCCGAGAACTCTATGCAGCTATGCGGGCAAAGGTTCTTCCATAACTGTCATAGAATAGTCAATACATCAATACAGTCGAACAGCACGTAAAAAAAAGGTTACAACAGAAGTGTTGTAAAAAGCCTTTTTTCGTGAATTTTTTCTAAAACATCATCACATCAAACACAATATGAAGAGTAGCTACCTCTTCGTTTTTCAGGAAGTGTATCGGAGGCCTCCTCAATATCGTCAGCAGCAGCAGTTGAAGCAACGGGAGTCTTGGTAGGTACATCAGGTAGGTCCAGGTCCTCTCCCTCTTCAGGAGCTGTAGTCGGAACTTCTGGCAGATCTTGGACGATCAGCTACACCAACAAAACGTACACTTCTATTAGAGAATTACATGACAAAGGATATACACAAGGTTCAGGGGAAATTAGTAATCATAATATCCCATAATAAATGATCGGAGACCATAAATTACAGCTGCAAGACTGCAGGAATTACCACCGTTGTCACAAAACTGTATACTTTTTGCTCGTATGTGTTCAAATGTATATGTAGGCATTACGTAAGGATGCATGTATGAGCGCCATTAAGGTTCAAGGTTCATACTTCATAATATTAGCATTGCCTTGTGTAATGATCATTAGGTATGTACAAAATAAGACGGGTTTTATTGAAGGTAACTTGGTATAATGCAAGACGTATGAAAGGAAAGTTATGATATGAAATATCACCAATTCTGCGTGAATCGATGAAATTATTTCTAAATGCATCTAGATTAGATGTTTTATTAATTTACTTATAGAGCTATTTTGGAGAACTGCATTTAAAGCATAACAAGACCGTCTCTAAGGAGTTTTGAGGAACATGATCTAAGTCCAGCCACCCTCAGGCTTTTAGTTTGCTATAGCTAGGAATGTGTCCTTGCCTTGGCATAGGTATTTGATGTCTTAGCTTTCTAAAATGTTAAGGTTTAACACTGCATAAACTATAGCTTTTGGATTGGCCCGTCTCATCGGCCTTAACAGGGTATGATAGATAGACACGGGTTTCCGGCTTTAGAAATAGATTAATGTTAGGACAAATGGGTTGTATTTTGTTCCTTCCAGCACCTAATGGCTGTACTTTGCAAATGACAAACACTGGATTGAACTTTGGGGGTCTTTTTTTCATTGGGTAGTGCCCGTTATTGACCAGCAACATCTAGTTTTGCTAATATGTCGAAATGTGGAACCCATTAATATGATGTGGCAGCATACGTGGTTGCATGGTCTTTTTATTTTTAATTAATCAGATCCAACCCATCTTTTCTCCCCTTTTCCCTCCCCGGTTCGGCAACGTCCATCCCCAATCCCCATCTTCAGAAACAGCGGCATTAGATAAAGGCCTTATCTTTGTCATCATTCGATATGAAAACAGCAAGATTAGATAAAGAAATCCAATCAATCCCTTTCCTTCAATTTCTCAAGGAAAAGGAAAATTTTCATTCCTTCAATTTCTCAAGCGCACTAGACTGCAATAAATACTACACACGCACACACAAAGTTTATAAGATAAACATACCTGTGCTTCAAGATTCTCGAATTCCGCTAAAACTTCTTCCTCGTCTTCAGCAGATAATTGCTCTCCCAAAATGGCATTAATTTCCTAAAATCCACGACGAAATATTATCGACATTAGAGAACATCATAAAGAAATTTGGACAATGAGTTCAACAGGAAAACAATTTTAATTCATATCACTTTCATAGTTGACGCCAAATCCAATAAAGACAAAAGAAAATTAAGAAGACAATTATACATCTTGATATGCTTTAGCCTCTGCAGTATCATCCATCAACTTCTGAACATCTTCCAGATTAATCTCACTTTGAATTGCTTTCATAGCAGTATTTCCTGCCTGCAAGCTCTCAAAAACGGCTTTCTGCTTGCTGGCTAATTCAATATCTGCCAACTAGATCAAATAAACTTGTAAAACTAATGTATCAGAGAGACGGAGACGATAGGATGGGCCATACAAAATACAACCAGGCATCAAAAGATCCACGTTAGCTTAGAATCTTACTTGCTGCTCAACGTTAATTAGCCATGCATCGACTTTTTGCAGCAATTCTTCTTGTACTTTCTTCTTCTTTAACGCGAGCAAGGCTCTGTCTTTTTTCTTTTCACGAATCAAGTCCCTTGCAGCTTGTTTTTCAGCTTCAATGACAGCTTCAAGCTAAAAGACAATATGAGGTATATAAGTGCAAATCTGGACCCTTAAAAGTAAAGAAAATACTTGAACGGCCCGTTTAGCTAGTGGTACTAAATGGTGGTAATGGGAATGATTTATAGTGTAAAATTTCATCCAAAGTTCCATGTCATTCCCCTAGTGATGAAACTTTGATCACAAAAAATTTTTTTGTTTACAAATTTCCACTACCACCTCTCTCAATGGTAATGCATTGGAATGAAATTTATGAAGAAAATGAGATGATTGAAGTTGGAAAGCATGAACACCAAGGTAGCCAAGAGATTTTTCAACCAAAATTACACTAGTTTTCGTTCCCATTACCACAGTTTAACACCACCTACCAAACGGGCCAGAAATGTAAACCAAATTATGCTTGAAACATGCAAAAGATTTAATTTGCAGGCCACTATTGCCTTTATTGTGAAGCATATCATTTACTCCGAATCAAGGAACCAAGTAACACAAATAACCCAACAAGAGGAAAATGAAAACATAACCAAATTTTTTTAGTAATATCCTTGGAAATTACACTCTCAATCTTCGCAAAAGGGCAAAAATCATCAGCGAGAGAACCTATAATGTTCTCTCAGCAAATTATATTATCAAGGTCTTAAATACAAGTCAAACACTTAAAAAACTAATAAGATACAGACTACATAACTGACTCAAGAGCCAAAGTTTCGACCGGCAAGTTTGCTGTGGACAACCCCAGCAACTAAGTATCTCACAGCTTAAAAATCTGCTACATTAGCACATAAGAATTTCGTCCCTAAAGGCCTAAACACATCACATGACCTGATAGAAGGCAGTATTTATAGGACACAAGCTATCAACACCTATGACTCTATTTCCTCAGTTGGATAACCTAAAATCAGATGAAGGAGGCAACACCAAAAATAACCAGGTTAGCAGAAACTAAAAAATCTCAATTATTTCCTAATTAAAGTTCCCATAGAGTCCGGCATTTCAGTTTTGAATCAGAAATTACCTGTACGCTTTCATACTCCTAACTCTATGCATCATAATACTAATTCAGCAACAACAGTTGGACTGGCATCAAAGGCAGAAGGATTCAATTCTGACAATGGGGAACTTTCACAAGCAAAATAACTTACTTAAATCTTATTAGTATAGGGCCAACTGGATATATCAGTACACCAATTATCTTCCTCGAGCATTCATCCACAAACATCCTATTCTCACATTATCTTTAACTCAAACGTTACAAGTCATCTTGGGCCTCCTTCAACCTCTTTCAATATCAGCATATCCTAACTCCCTTCCCTCTTACTAAACTAACACCGCGAATGGCATAATCATCAAAGCTAAACATCAAAATAAAGCTCTATAACTATAAGCACTATTCAAAACATCTGCACTACAATACAACCCCTCCCCCCCAACCCCCAAAATAAGTCAAAAATTTGAGAAGTGAGTAAATTAGCCAACAAAAAAATTTCAACATATTCTGCTGTACTTCCATCCAAAGCCACCTTCTTGACCATCAACTATAAATTGAAAATCAACTTCTTTGCATTGATTTCTCTCCAATTGACCCAATTAACCAAGTATCTCACTAGTTTAAGACATTATAAAGCCCCTAATCAACAACATTCCATTACCCCAATCCCGTTAGTGGTTTCCACCTAGGAAAAGTTTTGGAAGGGTCGCATGTGTAGTGATGTACTTAACCCTACCCTTGTTAGTGGTGACAAAGAGGTTGTTTCTGATTAACCTTGTTGCAAATATCACGTGTCTTTTTAATATAGTCCATTATAATCCAAAGGACGGAAAACAAAGAACTGTAACCCTTCCGTCCTCAAGCAATACCATGGATGACCACACCAAGAACATTATTGCTAAGAACCAAGCTTTCAACAAATATGAATCAAGACCTAATCTTTATCAATCTATCCAAGTAATAATGAATAAATAAAGCTGTAATTTCATTTCTCTTGCAGATTATAAAAAATAAAACTTCCTACATTCTCTTTCTTAAGCAAGATAATCAAAATTATAAACCTATAGATCAGCAGAAACTAAAATTAGTACTTTTTGCTTTCCAATTAGGTAACCAACAAATTCTGGCAATCAGTTTTGACCCAGAAATTTAAAAAACATGATAATTATCGTACAACAAAATTTCCAAAAAGGGGAAAAACTACAAAGAAATTACCTGCTGTTGATATTGACCAAGCTTTCGTCTTTGAGTTTTAAGAGAGAGAATTGCACGATCAACCTCAGTGATCTTGGGTTTCTTCACAAAAATATTACCCATTAGTAATTGATGGATAAATAGTAATACCCACCAATTTAATTGTGAAAAATACTGTAATAAGCGGAAGATTCAATGCCCAAATGATCAAAAAGGATGTTTTAAAGCTCTATAGACCGGATAATCTTCTTGTTCCCACAATTTTCTGCACTTTTTCCAGTAGTAATTAGCAATATTAGCAGGGAGTAAGATTGAAAGAGGGATTGAAACAAGAAGAAAGATTGACAGAGGAATTCCAGAATTTATGGTGGTGTTTTCCGAGTTCCGACGGCTGTGTAGGGGAGGTAGATGTTTGGAGCACACTTTTAACTTCTCAATTGTTAAAGGTGTTTTTTTTTCCAATTATTAGTGTACACTATTCATCTAAAATATAGTCACGTGGATCTTATCTATTCATTTTAATGTAAAGATTGTTAATATCAATCTTTTATAATTTTTAATTATATATAACTCGATATATTAAAAATCGAATAAGTGCATCGAATAGAGTGCATAAGGTAAACGAGACATTTTTTATGAATAAAAGGTATAAAATATGCATTGAAACCAATAATATTACTTTTAGCAACTCGATCGCCAAGAATCGTAAGTTCGATCTATTTTACCAATATAAGGGCAATTTTGATGATTATTGTAGATGTTCAAAGCAAACTCTACCTAAATATTTATATTTTCAAGAGAAAATATACTTTTTTAATTCTTTTTAATTGTCTTATTTGGATTGGGCACGAATATTAAGATAGTGAAGAGACCACCTTGAATAGAATACCCATGTGATGTAGTGGGTATTGGGGGTTAAATAGTGCAGTTTATTAAAAAAAATTAAGGGTGTTTTGGTGATTATATGAATGTTATAAGGACAATTTGGTCCAAAAATTATATAATAAAATAGAAATTGGACAATTAAAATGAATTGCCCAAATAAAGAAATAGAACAATTGAAAAGAATTAGAGGGAGTATATGTTTCTATAGGAGATAAATATTTAATTTCTCACCTTTTGTAGTGTGTCACATTGTGTTACTCATAGTGACAAGAGTAAGAGTTAAATAAAATCTGTGAAAAGTAAGTTCAATATAATCCTTCAAATAATAGTAATGAATTTAAATTTTTAAAATTTTGAATTATAGATTGAGATTTGAGGATAATTAAATGCAATAATCTGAATTAACAAAAATTTGTACCTTCTTTATATATAGTCTTTTGGACATGTATAATTTTGAAAAAGGTTTTGATAATCTTTTAGGTGATATAATGATGTATGATTTTGTAATATTTGTACTTGCACTTCAAAGGTCCAGGATGTGTTATAGAGAAGGCCACAACGACTCCTTTTGTTTCGTGCATAGCCTTTCGCATGAATTAGTTAAACATAGTAGCTTTTTCGGGCATGCGAAATGTACAAGGTTGAGTTAACATGATTGTTTACAACACATATATTCATGTATTTCTAGACTTCCTATACAAAATCTTTGGAAGAAGAATATAAACTATCACTACAATGCTAAATAAAATTGAACATAACTTGCTCCCAATGAAACTCAAATTTCTTTAAATTTGGTCTCCGATCTTCCCTTCATGTACAACAAACACTTACGCTTTTCCTTCAGAATAAAACCAGCTCAACAAAGAACCAGGACGAATGAAAGCAACATGACCAAGTAATTCCAATGATGCTTCATATGCAGACCTGAAACGCAAATAAAAGACTAAATCATTAGCGTACTAAGGAGTATGATCAATTGAGAACCATGGCACAGTTGAGGCTTTTCCCTTTCACCATTTTTATAAAGGTTTAATTCTCACCACCTATAAGAATGATACATTCCCCACCCCCACCCCGCGATTGTAGGTATTATCTAACCTACCGCTGAATCATAAAAAGGGGTATGGATCAATTATTACTACTACGACATTGTTTTGCTACCCAACGTAAGTTCAGATTCTGTAAGTTAGAGATGAATCTAGGATACTGGTATAAGGTGCATCAAACATTTATCTCTACATATGTATACAGAACCTACTTAACTACCATTCTTCTATGTTATATATTCCACAATTCATAATTAATAGGATTTTTGAAACAAATGACCCAGGCTATGACCTAGGCAGCCCGGGCATGGATTCCCCGTCAAAAAGGCAAGGCTTAGGACCCGGGCATAGGATTTTTTTGACATATGTTTTACGTTATTGTTACAAACCTACCCCATTCCTTCTCCTTTAACCGGGCTTAGGACCCGACAATGAGTGTAGGAGCACTTGCAGACGTAATTGGGATTTTAGGAGATACCATTATAGGAAGTGAAATAATTGCTTGATTAGGGTCTAAGTATGATACTTAAGCTCTAATGTTACCCAGATCGAAAGGCACGATGTAACTTTGATGAACCGATATAATTTTAATGACTATGACAATGTTTAAAGGAAATAAAACAATGAAAAAGAACACAAAGATTTAAGGAGGTTCAACCAATGATGGCTACGTCCTCCGTGGTGTGTAGTTACTTGCTTATCTTATCACAATTGAGAAATACGACTCTTACAATGAAGTATTACAAAAGATGTAAGAGAATGCAAAGGCTATGTGTTTAGGCTTAGGGGTTTGTGTTTGATGTGTTATTGGTTTGCTAATAAGCTCACTATTTATAATACTAATTACATTCAATGAGATTACAACCTTAATGCTGAGAATTAATCACTTTGAAACTGCTTCAGGAACTTAAAGAGACGAAAACAGCATCCTAGGAAACATCAGAAGGTCTGCTCGACCGAAACAAAGGCTTGCTCGGTCGAGCGGGCTACAAGTAACTTCTGGATACGTTCTGTTTATTCGCTCGACCCACCCAGGAGCTCGCTCAGTCGAGCGACCTTCAGTATGCTTTTCTGACAGTTTTTCTCGACTAAGCATAGTAAAGCATCTTCAATTAAATATTTACACTTCTTCATTAAGTCCCATTACTCTCATAGTTAAGTCATATAACTTCATGAATTAATCAAGCTCTTAAATTCCATCATAAATCACAAACATTAAGTCACAACTTAATACACCCATTCAAGTCATCCATAGAATTCCATCCCATGAGTCACATATGAATGCACACATCAATTGTGCACTCAAGTCACACCATTAATCTCAACAGGAAGATGGGGTTAACTTAGATGCATGTGTTAAAATGGATGAATGGACATACCTTAAAGAATAAAATACAAAATAAAAGACATAAGGGTCTTGGAGTTGCACATATTTAACAAGAAAAGAGAGAACATTGTTTATGTAGGTTAATGAGTACAAAGACAACCATAATTTGTACTAGTTAGAAAGGTGAAAGACTAGAATTTTAAGGCATTTAACAGAGGAAAATTAGGGCTGTAGAAGACTTTGAATAACAGGAGAGGATAATGACACAAAGAATTGGGAAGGAGCATATGTCAATTCAATTGATAGGAATAAACGGAGAAGGAATGTATCTAGATGTATCTAATGTGACGTTAATGCCGCAATGGGCACAGTTATTTCCAGTCAAAACAATCAAAGAATTCCAAAATTTTATTAATCCAACTTTTATATTTCATTATTGAAGAATCAAATCTTTATATGATGAGGTTGCAAACTCACCGACTTCTCCGGATGCCGCTGCAGGAAGTGCAGGAATGTTTACAGCTGCAGTGCAGACAAGTTTATTAACATCAGAAGCTAATTGATAATGATAAACTTAGATCAAAAAAGCACGGTAGTCAAGGCTTACTTTTATTGCAAGACGAAGCTGGCAACTGAAGTGCGGAGGGCCAAGGAGCAGGAATGTTATCGTTCAGATCACAGAGAAAGGTAATCCCTGAAATCTTGTCAAATGTAACATCTGAAGGCAAACTCTGTAGAAGACATCCAGATTCTGAAATAACAAACATGAAAACAAGTTTTCAGGAAAAGTAACACGAAATTTTAAGGGAGGTGGTTGATAAAAATGATGTAACGATTCAATAGGAATAACACAGTAGTCCATAGGTCATTGATTCTGCAAGTGTTACTACAAACTATCCAACCCAATCTTCAGCATAGAAGATTAGAATTCTCAAAGATATAAAAGCAATACATACAAGGACAAGACGGTATTAGAATAGCATTTACTTTCATGTCTTTAAGAGGCCACCCATCATAGGCAGAGTTAGGGGTTGCGAGGGTCGGCCACAGCCTCCCCACAAATTTTAATTGTATGATAATAGCTATAAGGAACTTTTATGAACTTTAGCCCGTCAAATAACTATAATCTGGTCTTTTGGCCCATTCTCACTGATCAAATGCTAAATTTACCCATCTATTGCTGGCAAATCGCAATACTTTTAGCATAGACTTTTCAAACATCCTAATTGGAAGGAAAGTGATTTTTCTGCCTTCCATTGAGGACGAGAAAACCCATTGTAACTTAAAAAAAAAAGGGGCAGGAGGTTGTAATTCATTAATTTGCATGTATATTCTCCTAATCTTTGACAACTTACTTTCTAATAATCAAAGTAGCAATTTAGAATGGTAAGTTCCATTAATTTGCATGTATATTCGATTTATAGATCATCCCAAAATATTACTCCAAATTTGATTCGTGACATTTTACCATAACTATCCTTCACTAATGGATTTTCTAACTCTCCATCATAACCATAATTTCATTGAAACTCTAATTTGGTCAAAGGAATAGAGGAGCACATGTAAATTCCAATTTAAAAAATTGAAGCTCAGAAAGTAGTATAGTTTTTTAGGTCCGGTCGTATATGAAAGCTAAGGCAAGTGGGGAAAGAAATCTAGTTAATTTAAACAAGACAATCTTTCGACAACAATAAAATAGATAAATTTGGCAGTACCTTGTGTTCCAGCTGGTATAATTGTCGTGCATCCACATAAGGCCAAAAGCCCAAAAAGAACGAAGTGAAGGTTAGCTCTGTAATTGATACTTAACTAGACTATTTGTATAAGAATAGGAAACAGTGAAGCAAGAATAAACTACCTTGAACGGAGAATTGCTTGAGGCTCACATGACAAAGATTGTATACATTTTCTGTAACGTTTTCTCGTTGCAGCTTCATTCCAAGCGCAGCGGCACAATTGAGGGCTTGCAAGTTGGTGACAAAGCTTTGGTTTTGCAAGTGACTCACGTAGCTATCTATGGCACTACAGCACATTGATGTGTTGCTTATTACATTTGCACACTTCTTTGCAACATGTCTTGTGTCAGGGAAACTCAATGGACACACTGAGAGGACGTAACAACAATTGGTTAACACTCAACAGAAAGACAAAAAATGACGCAAGTAATAACTATAGAATTCGATCTCATTTTTCACTCGACTAGATTCATCATTATTTTCTTTTCAGCATCAAACTAGAAACTGATTATCAATGTACATACTAGATCATTCAAAATTATATTTTTTTGACAAAATTTGAGTTTATGAAGTAGAGTTATCAAAAAGTAGAATTCTCACGAGTAGACTATTCAACAGCGGCCTGTTTTCTTCTCTTTCTTCCTAATTATCAGCACTCACTTTGCACTACGACTATTGGTACCAGTATTCACTAATGCAGCAAGTTTATCTGCATTTCTGAATCATATCAAGGTTTACAGTTCAGGAAAGTACGATAAAGCTATTAGACATCTAGACCTGATAAGCATAAATCTTTTTATTTTACTTCCTTGATCTTCCCTAGGCGAGCAATATTCAATCTTATTGCTGATATGCAAGTTCCCATGCACTAAATACGAAATCGTGAAAGAAAGATTGCAAATTAATAAATACTTTAACGGTCCGTTTAGTAATCGGTACTAAATGATGGGAAAGGTAATGGGAAAATTAGTGCAATTTTTATTGGAATATATATTGACAAACTTAATGGCCAAGTTTATTCCTCTTTTAACAATCTTATTTTCTTCACAAAATTCATGGCATTGCATTACCATTTGAACATGTGATATTAGGTGGTAGAAGAAAATTATGACAAAGTTTACATTACCATGGGAATGAAATGATACATATCATGAAAATTTACACTACAAATCATTGTCATTACCACCAATTAGTACCGTTAACCAAACGAGCCGTAATTTCTTTTCTATTTTAAAGACTTCATTAAAATGACTCATTAAATCATATGCACCTTTTATTAATGTAAAGTTACAGATAATATATGCAAACGAAGGTCAATTGGAAACAACATCTTTGTTAACACTAACAAGGGTAAGATAGCGTACACCCAACCCCCAAACCCTACTCACATGGGAGCCATTTTATGGTGTTGGATTAGCAGAATGTTGTTATAGGCATCTTTTCTGATGCATATCTTCACACACAACTGCAGTTAATCATGATGTAGGAAGCTACTCGAGTTAAGAAATTTTATTACAGAACTTCCCGACACAGTTATCTCCAATAAGTCTAACGAACGTACTACAATGCAGACAAATATGGTTAGGTGCTAACCTTTATTAATATTGCAATTTGACAACCCCCTTATAACTTCCTTGGCACGAGAAGGATTGAGTTTACTAGCCAGCCACCTCAAAACAATACTCTGACAATCTTCAGCAATATCAGAAAGCTGAGGAACATCAGTAAGATCACCAAGCTTTGAGCTGATATTTCTAGCAGCTTCCGATACCGCATTTTGACATGTTTGAGAGCAACATTCATTGACAATGTCTAGTTTTTGACAAGACTCCAAGAGTTTGGAAGTGTCCACAGCTGTCTCAAATTCTTTAACATCCTTGACAGGACACGAGCCTTCGGTAAGATTAGATGCCCGGATTTTGCATATCTGTTGAAGATCGTCATTTGCACCTTGGCTCAACAATACTTGATTAACATCGGATAGGCATTGCTTAGAAAGCGTTTCATTCAACGCAAGCAATTTGGTATCTCTACTGGACTGACCTACAAGAATAACTAAAGTGGCATGCAATTGCGGACAACAAACTACGTTTGCTAGGTACGGAGCAAATGCAGTAAAGCAATCGGTTGCCGTAAGTCCCATTATACTTTCAGCTGCAGTGAAGTTAAACGGGCATACTCCTACAAAGAGCAGAATAATAATGAATTGAAACTTGAAAGTGTTAGCGGTGTTTCCCAGAAAATCAGAAAGGTTGTTAATCACTACCTGATAGTTTAGGGACTGTGCTATTTGTAAATGGAGTCAAGGGGGAAGGTGCCAGAAATGGAATGAGGGGCTGCGGAGCCCCTTTCGGTGACATAGGAAAGAGGTCTCCTCCATTTGGAGCAGGATATCCGAAATAACTTAATGGAGCACAGTACAATTCATTGACATCTGTGCAAGAGAAATTATAAGATTTAGCAAGCTTCATACTAAAAATAGTAATATTACACAGTTTCTTGAAATGAAAGTTGTTCTAAATACAGCAACACAAAAATGCCCCCATAACGCAATCCAACTTTGGATATTATTGCATCAAATATAAATGCAGGCATGGTGTGTGGCTCACTCTTTGACACTCTACAATAAATGTAATTCGTTCTTTTGAGCAATCCAGAAGGAAAACTAACAATCACAATGAAAACAAAGTTAGGCTAAGATCACATGCCAGCACAAGTCAACATTTCAAGTCCCTCCTACCCGATAGTAGCACAAACAAAGTCCCTCAAGGCTCAAACAGTTTGATCTTCGATCAACTCCAGAAGGTTTGGGCAAAAGTTGGAAATGGGAGCCTTAAAAAGAGGGCGAGGAAAACCGAAGATGACCTGAAGGGCCAGAGTAGAAAGGGATATGAAGGAATTAGACCTCCATGTGGACACTGTAAATAATCGACTGATTCATGTAGCCGACCTTAATCTTTTAGGACTAGGGCTTTGGCATTGTGTTGATGTTGTTGATTTAGATGCTATCATGTTACAAAAGGTAAGCTTAGTTCAACAACACTTAAAATTATACATGTGCAAAAACTACAACAACCACACAATTGGTATATCCTGCAATGAATCATTAAAACTACATACATTTATACATCTTTGAGAAAGTTCTACTAAACCTTCTTTGGTAAGGGAGGACCAATATGCACCAATTTTTCCTAAACATGGAAGAATCCTTGATATCAGCTTGAGGATATAAAAAGTACATGTGAAATTTGAAAAGACAACACAAGCAAATACACCGCAAGAATGCTAGAAAAAAGTAAGACAAGACAAGAAAAACTAGTTCAAAAAAAATGGAAAGGTATTTCAGTACACTTGGAGACAAAATATGTGTCCAAGACTAATCCTATTAAAAAATTCTGGCCTGAAATAAGAGAGTTAGCACAATAGACTAATACCAAAGCTACTGAAATGTTTCCATAACTATCATAAAAATCAAATCTTTGAAAAACTAGTATCTAAACAAGAATTAGAGGATTCAAAACAAACAATGTACCAAATTGGAGAGAAACACTTTTCCCCATTTCAACAAAATATCATAAAAATCAAAAATCACTTCAAAACCACTCAAAATTAGGTAAAAATTAAGAACACCCAGATGGAAATAATCAACAATAAGGCTAAAAAATTCCAATTGAGGTAGTAATCAATCAAAAAACAACCAGAAACAACTTACAGATTAATAGAACTGAGGTGAAAATTTGAAACTTGATGAAGTTAGAGAAAAACCCTCCTCTCATACCTGCCTAAAAACACCAACCAACACAAAAAAGATGCCAAAAGGAGCAAAATAAGAGAAATTGAGAGGTACCCAAAGCATCAAAATTGATGTTTTGAACAATTAAAGAAAGAGGAAGAAAGGGAAGCCATGAATGAGCTTAACAAATTAAAGGGTTTTAGCAGGTGGGGAAGTAAACACTAAACAGTGAAAGTGGGGTCAATTGAAGTTTCAGCAAATTAAGCTTAGCTGTGTTCTTGCTGGATCAAATTGGGGACCTCTATAATTATTCCTAAAATTAAAAAAAAAATTGATAGTAATCACAGAAAAGATGCAACAAAAAAAAAGGGGAGAGAAAGAGAAGGTACAGAGAGAAATAATGAGGTGCACTAACTCATATACAACACCCTTGTCTCATTTAATGCTGCCATTAATTGTTTGCCCCCCTTTCAAGTGATAATACTACTACTTCTTTAAGAAGGGAGTACTAGTAATAATAGATCTACCTTTAGGGATAAGCTAATTAAATCATAAATTGATAATGCAAGTTTACGTTCAAATTCCATTGAAATTGCAATAAGTAAATAAAATTATTAGGAGTTTTAATTTTATTTCTTGAATTTAGTGGAGTAACACGTAATATGTGTAAATAAGATTTGAAAATAAGTTAATGTGTAACTAAAAATGAAAGAAAAAATATGAAATTATAGTCAAAATTAAATTTAGGGCAAATTTTATAAGTACAAACTAAAATGAAATTTATATAACAAATTTTATAAGATAGAGGGAATAGTTTTGAAATACTAGTAAAATTGTATGTTTTTTTTACAGGAATTTAAAAATAAGTGAAGTATTTTATAGGCTATTTTTCAAAAATCTATTAAACAAAGTAGATTTTTTTTCATTGAACTTGTAAGTTACAACTCAAGTGAATTACGTAGTTAAAAGATTTGTTCATCCTAAGGTAGTTGCGCACAATAATACTTAGTTATTTAAGTAATTGTAGTTGTTAGAGATGTAGTTGTCTAATTAGTTGTGTAAATTTATATTATTCAATAAAATTAGCATTTATAAACACTTTTAAAATATGATTTTTTGACAAATATGTAAAGAATATCTTAAACTGTTATTCTTAATTTTGAAACGCTATAACTTATAACAATCAAATTAGCTACATGCACCAATAAACACTACTTAAACTGATATTTTTTGTAAGCTAATGTTTTAAGATCATTAAATCACTAACATCTACTTAAATTGCTATGTCAAACATACTCAAATTAAGCGTCTATGTAAATAATTAGAAAAAAACTAAAAAAAATCCTATCAACTAAACCAAGGTCACTTTGTGACACTCAACAATAGTTACTTTTTCGGCCCATAAACACTCATGTCATGTGTATATTAATTTAAATATTTCTATTTATTAAATCATGATAATAATCCATTTATTTTATTAAAGCTTAAGCACTAAATTAGGATAAATTTCAACGTGATTAGCCATATGACTGAGATATGGTAAATTAAATCAAACAGATCTAAAATAAAGAGAACTCATGAGGAACAAGCTAGTCTCATAGTATTTTTTTTTAGTTATTAGAAAAAATTTCATTATTATCAGATATTTACTTAATAAATTATTATTAATACTTTGATAGTATTTTTTTTAGCTATACTTATTTCATAATTTACTTTTAAAGATTATGATATGACAATTGACAAACTTGTTAAGATAATTGAGAAAAACATCTACAAAAGTTGACAGAGACATAAAATAGACAACTTATATTTGACATAATTTAATATGTTAATTACACCATTAAAAATCTAATAATCTTTTCTGATTGGACAACTTCACATAAATTCAAACCAAAATTATTAGGGAAAATGTATACCATAAAGGACAAATAACAAGAACATTAGCGCCATACATTTTGCCAACTTGGCATAATTTGGTTTAGACTATGGTTAATGTTAAAAACTAAGATTAAAAATTACTCAGTTTCAATCATTAGTTTAAATTTTTGATTTTAATTCAATTGATTTTTTGATATAATATTGGAACGAAACAAAACTAAAGTACGATCATGCGTTCAAAATCTTATTCATTTTTTATTTCAAGTAGAATATTTAACGTTAAATATAAGCTAATTAAGAAGAGTTCTTTGTTGTATGTATCCACACTTCTAATTACTTCAAAGGGCTCTCATGTGAGGAGTGTAATATAATAAAGTATAACATATTACACGGCCTCAATTATCAATTTATGTTTTTTGTTGCCTTAATTCTTTAAATTATACATTAAACTAATATAACAAAAAATTTCGAAGTCAATTTTGATCGGTAGTGTTTAAAAAGTGAATCATATCAAAACCATAATAAGTATATACTTTTATGAAATATGAATATTGGAGTATTAGAACTACTTTCTTTAATTTTAAAGTATAACACATTCTTAGAAGTATATTTTTTAATACACTAATTCAATTATTACTTTTTAATTGTATATAATAAATAAAATTTGAAAAATTGATGTTATAATTAAAGTACATATAGTGGGAAATCTATAAAAAGTCTGCTTAACAAGCATTTTTTATATTAGTAGGGAGATAGAACAGCTATTGAATGAATAGAACATATTATATTTCTAATGTTGCAAGTTTTAAAAATACCGTGAATTACTCCTATATTTAATACTAGTTTATCTTTGAAAGAGAATACTTATATCATTACTCATTTAATGAATTCACTTTATGAATTTTTTTCATACGACTCAGATAATTTAATTCACATATTCAAATAAATCTCTTGATTTAATAGATAAGATAAACTCTATTATTTATAGACAAATAAAACTCATTTGTGTTGATGAGTTGAATTCCACTATTTATTGATGTCTAATAATGTCACTACTACATAGTTAGCTTTAGGTAACACTCAAAAAGTGTAACTTAAAGTGCTTAAAGTGTTACTATAGATCTAAAGTAACACTTTTTTGGATGCTATTACCTATTCTCTTAGGTAACATTTCTACATGCCTACGGCAACACTTTTACAAGTGTTACTTTAAATAACATTAGGTAACCCTTTTTTTTTGCGTATGCATCATTTTCATAGTGTTACTTATTATTTCTTATGTAACACTTTTTTTATAATTAGGTATCACTTTTTCATCTCATTAATTAAACTGTTGTAACACTTTTCAATAATATATCACTTTTGACTACTTTATGTAACACTTTGTTAAGAATTTTGTAACATTTTTTTCTTATTAGTAACACTTTTCCATTTAATCAATTAAGCTAATATAACACTTTATAATTAAGTATCACTTTTAATAACTTTATGTATTACTTTATTTTGTATTTGGTAATATTTTTTTTGTCATTAAGTATCACTTTTTTTTTTATCTAATCTATTAAGCTAATGTAACACTACTCTACAATCACACACTTTTACCGGCATTAATTATATAACAATAACAACAATAATAATAATAATAATAATAATAATAATAATAATAATAATGACAAAATAAATAGAAATCAATCACTAACAGTGTAAACTTAATCAAAGACATTCAAACATACATTGTATATTGAGTATAAATATATGCATATGTACATCATTACAAAGATTAAAAGAACACAATTCTAGTGGTCATTGATAAAAAAATCAATCCAAAGTTACTGAGGCTGCAGCTCCAGTGGTGATTGAGGAGCCAAAGTAAGCTGAATTGCAGATGTATACGTGAAGCAAGGTTCAAGATCAATTGTTCCACCACCTTTATGAAATAATAATGCACAGGAAGAAGCAAACCCTCATACTCGTTAGCAATGAACAAACAAATAAAGCTTTTCTTACGAGACCAACAGCTTAGCTACAACAAGAATGATAAATTCCAAACAAAGGAATATGATCCACAATCAAACTAACCTTATTAATATGATTTGGTTCCACCTCACATAATAATCAATCAATTTAGTTTCATTTACTTTCCTAAGTGGTTTGAGTCGTTTTCTTACAAGTGATGCCCCAAGTGTTCTGGAGACCAGTTTTATTGTTTCTGACCAAGGAACTGCTGGGTGCTACATTTCCAATACATATAACTGCTTGTCCAAAAGTTGCAATGTTAAGATTGCTACTAAATGTTGTCTTATGTTACACTCAAACTTTATCAAATAAAGCAACATCCATCAAAATTTATCCAATGCAAAAAATAAAGCAACATCTAAAATCATAAACAATGCATCAAAGTAAAGAATTTCATTTCCCATAATGAATTTGTCAATTCTCAATTTCATTACAATTTTATATACAAAAATGAATCCGTTAGTTCATCGAATCCCTATATTTAAATCAAGAGAATCATACACAAAAATTGAGAAAAGCTACACACCAAACGCATAGATCAAGATCAACACAACGTCTTGGTTACAACCCTAAGTGATATTGCTTTAAAGTCCCAAGTAATTCCCTCAAAATATCAAAGCAAACCACAAAGAACAGAAAACCCAATAACTAAGAAAAATTATATGAACCAAAAGAAGAGCTAGACCCGACTACAATGGACTCGACCCACCACTTCCCACATCAAAATACCCTAATTTCACGACCCAAGTACCCGCACAATGAGCATCCGCACAGCCGCACCAATAGGTAACCCCATCTTCGCCGCAAACTGGGTTTGGTCGAAAACATTTTACCAGGCAAGTTTTAATTTAAAACAAGAATTGTATATGATATATTAAAGAAGAATCTGAACCGTAACTACAGAATGAACAATAACAATTCATATCAAGAGATTTAAGATAGAAATCTACTTGCCAAATATTTTATGGGGAAAGATGCGGAAGAAGCCGTGGCGGGAGGATACCACGTTGCGACGATTCGTTAAGCGCGGCGGTTGATTGCTGGCTGGGTTGATTATGGGACGCTGGGTTGATTAAGGGGAGAAGAATGAAGGGGGGAAATGAAGGAGACGATTTAGGGTAGTTTTGAACGCGATGGTGCTGCTTGAAAAGGTTTAGACTTCACTTTTTTTTTAATTTTCTCCACTCATCTCCTAATTTGTTGGTTTGAATTTTTTTTATAAAATTTAATCTTTCTTTTCCCTCTACTTTAAATTTACTTTGTTATTAAACTATACTTTTAAATTTAAATTTTTTTCCCTTTTCACTAAAATTGTTAGATTGAACTATTTTCAAGATTTAAAATTTTTTTCCCTCTTCTTTAAAATTTTTAGGCTGAATTAAATTCTTTGAAAATATTTTCTCTCTTCTTCAATTAGTAGTTATAAATTTTGAAATTAATTAGCTAGCTTGGATATAATATAAAATATTAAAAAATAGTTTGGGTTATAATATTGAAAAAAGATTAAAGTAAATAAAAGTTCAAAATTATTTATTTTATCAATTTTAATTTTTAATATAAAAAAATATAAAAATAATAATTAAGTAAAATAGTTTTGAAAAGTGTTTACTAATATAAAAAGTGTTACATATTAATAATATTACTAATATTACAAAAATGTTAAATTTAGTGTTACCAATTTTTAAAGTGTTACGTATCAGCGTTATCGATTCTTTAAGTATTACATATAAGCGTTACCAATTATTAAAGTGTTACATATTAGTGTTCTCAATTTTAAAGTGTTATATTTTAGTGCTGCTAAATTTGAAAGTGCTACATATAAGATATAAGTATTACCAATTTTAAAAGTGTTACATGATTACGTTACTTAAAGATAAAATGTTGTAAAAGTGTTACCTAATATTTTCAAAAAATTGGATATCAAAATGTCTAACCTAAAGTCATTTTTATACTGGTATATATTGTTTTATCAAATGTGTTGATAAAGCAATGTCCCAAATAATATTACATGCAAGACTAAAAATATAGCAAAATCAATAAAAACATGAAAAATTGCATCTAACAAGTCAATTTTGGTCCGTCGAAGTTTATAAAAGTAACCTAAGTATTATTTTCGCTAAATAAACTTCAAAGTAAGTTTTTATCTAGCAGATTTTTGTGCAACAACTATAAGTATGAAAATGAATCAATCAAAACTTACTTATGAAGCCCATTCTAACTGACCTTGTATAAATATTTTGAGCTATTATTATGAGAGGTTATCTTTCGATGAGACAACATTAAAATAAGAAGTTTATATGATAATAATTATATTAGTTGAGTTATTTAGTCCACATATAATAAACATTTCAAAAAAAAACCGTCTCATATAAGAATTTATAAAAACTTTTAAAACTAGTTTTGTTTTATTAATCTCCACCTTGAAAAATGTATTTTTAAGTGAAGATAAATTCTATAAAATACAAGTTCTTATTTTATTCACCATTTCCATTTGTACATTACTACATAATTTACACCCTCATTAATAGAGTGGCCCCACCTTTGACATGGGTCTGGCCCATAATGTTGGGCCAAAGAGGAAAAACTTGGCTAGAGCCTTGAGCCTTTTTTTTTTGTTGTCAAAAACATTAAATGAGGATGAATTTGAGCCTTATGTTGAATATCCTATCTACCAACCAATCCACTTGAATGAATTTTGCTAATATGCTTTATCATTTTGGACTTTGGAACAAGAGTTTCCATTGGATCCCACGAAACATTCATGTAAGAGTTGGGAGAAAATGTTTTATTCCAAGTATTAGATAGTAAACATAAGTTCAAGAACCAAAATATGACTACATGAGGTCACATACTTTGTTATGTTTTACACATCCTTATCAGCTATTTATTTGTTCTAAAGAAATAGCTCCAAGTATAAATAAGGCAAAAATATATATAAAAAAAAAAGTAAATAAAAGCGGTAAACATGTATATTTTTGTGAAAAAGTGAAAATAAAATGTAAATGAGAAGAAAATATAAATCAACTATATAGATGGAAATCAAAGAAAGATTATGTATTATGACTAAAATAGGACATTGAGCAAATTAAATAGAATAGACTAAAAGAGAAAATGGGGTTAATTCTGAAAATTTGAAACAAATAAGTAAAAATATATTAAAAAAATCACATTATAGCCAACTTTTGAAACTATTTCCCAAGATAAGTAGTTTTCCCAGATTTGAGGTTTGGAACTGTTCGCACTTAGTAACAGCGAACAAAAGCAGAAGGTTTAAAAAAAGCAAAGGGTTTAAAAAAAGCAAAGGGTCTGTTCGCTGTTAGTAACAGCGAACAAAGACTAGAGGTCAAAAATAGTCAAAGTCTTTGTTTGGTGTTAGTAACAGAGAACAAACTCTTTGACTTTTTTTGACTTCCAGTCTTTGTTCGCTGTCCCCAATCCACAACTTTGGGAAAAAGCTATCTATCTTAGGAATTATTTTGCAAAGTTTGTTGTTGTGTGGATTTTTTTTATTTTTTTGCTTACTTGTTTCAAATTTTCGTTAATTCTTTGGGACCAGGAGAGCATAGACATGGTCTAGTTCTTGTAAATTAAACATTATTACGACCAAAATAGAAAATGAGTGTTCCTGTCTGATTTTAAAGAACAATTAATTAAGATTTTAATCTCCTGATTAGTTGTTAATCAGATGATTTTTGCTGGTGGAAGTCTTAATTTAATTCCTTGCCAGTTATGCAATAAGATCTTTGGATGGAGATGCTGATGATTCCTACAAAACACACCAAGGGGTTAGAAAGGCCCAGAATTCTTTTCCGGAGGCCTACTCCGACGCCCAAGTTAGTACAGATCAATATATGGGTTGCCTAACAGGTCCTTCGAGGTGCACAGTGGCAACCAGATGGATAACTGCTTAGGGCTTGTTTAGACGTGAGGTCTTTTGTAATAATTTATCACGATAAATGTCAATTAAATCTTTTTTTCTTTTTTCGTTGCTCTGAAAATCAATGTGAAATTCTGATATTTAGTTAAGATCATTTGTATTTAATCACTTTGAATTCTTTGTACTTTTCTTTCTCTCTAAGAAATTAGTTACCTCATTTATGGCGCTTTGGTGAGTATTTATAGCTAATGATTGTGGAACAAACATTCCTTCTCCGATCCCTAAAGACATTCTCTGCATGCGCCACTCTCTTTTTTAGACGTGTCAATCCCTTAATCACAATCGAATACCTTATTGTCCTTTGTGGCGTTTCTAATTTGTCCTTTCAACACGTGTCCCACTTCATAAAAGTGATGCTTTAATGAAGGACATGTGTCCTCACATGCACGTGAGCTTCTCATGCACTAACCTTCTAAGCCCGTATGTAGAATCCTTCAATAACCCTGCCAAATAATTGTTCCCAGATAACTACTTATTGACATGAAATCTTCCCAGATTCTGACAGGTTTGATTTCCTTTGACTGTCTTTTTATCATAATAATCTTTGATTAATATTTTACACACACTGAGTAAATTATGAAAAAAAGTTTAGAAGTGACATAATATATTTCATAAAAATTTACATTAACTAATATTTAATATTAATAACTAAAACGACTGTAAAGATTATGAATTTGATCATTATTATAATTTTTTATTTTCTGAAAAATACATCATACTAAAATAATTTTTCATGTAATAAGTTCATTTTTGGTAGGAATTCATATTTAGTCGAGTATTGATTATCATTCGAGGATTTCTCTCTTTTTCTTTGCTTTGGCTGCTCATGAGTCACAATAGAAAAATTAACCGAGCTTGCACATTTGATTTATTAAAAGACCCTCTCACTCTTATAAGGCTGAACAATACATCAAATTAAAAGACATAATAAGAAACATGTCTTATATGAGAACGTTTTACGGTGAGACGACTTCAAAACAAAAAGTCATAAGGTAAATATTTTTATTATTGAACTATTTAACCCAAATATGAAGTATGTTTCACGGTAAAACCGTTTCATAGATGAGTTTGAGAATAAGAAATATAAATTATAATACTGAATACAAGTCCTTTGTTTCTTTTCTATTGTCCACATTTATATAAGAATAATTTTCATTATTTATACATAACCTTATAAAGTTCATAAAATACCAAATTATATACTTATATAATTTTCCATATCAATGTATCCAGACAGTTCTAATTAATAAAATAATACTCCATTTATCTACCTATTTTCAATACATTTACTAATTCCCACGCAAATATCTAATAAAATAATACTTCAATATCTTAAAGATTTCATTTTCCATTTTTTTTTTAATGATGTATGGACAATTAAAAAGCAACAGAGGTAATATTGATAATTTGATATGAACGTACACCAACTTTAAATATCGTTTTTGATGTTTAAGAAAACGTGCAGGTAGAATAAAAATCACTTAAAGTAAGATTATTTTGTATCCAAAAGTAAAGGGTGGACAATAAAAACTATTATTACATCCATGCACATTAAAATGCAACGAGGATGATAAAATAATTGTACGTAAATATTTTTCTTTTTTAAAGTATAAGATGCCGTTTTTGAAATAAACAAACTTTTGACTATTCTTTTTCTACAATCTTATCATTATTTTTTTTTGACATTTTCAAAATAAAGGTTCTAATATGATGCACACAAGTTGTAGTTTTATTACTTCAAATCCGCAAACATCACACATATTTGACCCTTTTGATTAACAGTACTAATTTGTGGTAAAGAAAATAATTTGTGGTGTAAATTTTAATAATATATATTATGTCATTCCTATAACCATGGAGATTTGATCATCAATTTTTTTCATAATTTTCTATTAATATCTAATACTAGGGGTGTTCAAAATATCCAATCCGTATTATGCGATCCAAAATATCAGAATAAATTATTCGGTTTTAAGAAAAACAAATAATTCGATTCGGATCAAAAGATTGGTAGAACTAGATATTCGGTTTTCTACTTTTTAATTTTTAAAATATATAAATATTTTTTTTATAATTTTTTTTATTTAGGCTGTTAAATTTACTAATATGTACGATCTTCAATTATAACTTAAATTTAGACCTTTGAAAATCTAACCATATTTCCAAAACAATATGTATTCAAAGTTTAAAAACTAAGTTAGATTAAACAAAGCAAAGGAAGTCAGCTTAAATATTTATGTGGAAAAAAACGTAAAATTGTTTTTAAAAGGGTCAAAAAGATTAAAATTTGAAAGCCGGATATCCGAATTCCGGATATTCGATTTTTTCGGACTAGAACTGAATAGTGATTTTCACTATCCGAAAAGATCAGGTATCCGGATTTTCCGATATTTGATTTTGAACACCCTTATCTAATACCACATATGCAAATGGTAATGCATTAAGATATAATGAATTTTGTGAGAAAATTGAGATTGTTGGAGGAGAATAAACATGATCATTAATTTGTCAAGAGATATTCCTATCAAAATTACGTTAAATTCTCATTACCTTTCCTATCATTTAATACCGATTAGCAAGCAAACCGTTAATATATACTCTTTCTATTCATATAAAGTCGATATTAAGATTTAAATATACTTGATATGAAAAAATATTATTTTTTGCATTTAAATTACCAAAACATAGGAGTATTGAACATAAATTAATGCTTTGTAACATTTTTGAAAGAGCTTTGTAACAAACATACGTTGCCTAAGAGAAGGAAAAATGGTGTAAAACATATTTTTATAGGACATTAAGATAAAGTTATAATTAATCAAATCCTTAGGTTGATATGTAAATTTCAGCTTACATTATTTATTTTGACATTTTCCAAATAACGAGTCTAATATGATGCACACAAGTTACAAACTTGCAATTTTTAACACTTCCATTTAAAAATTCTTGAATTTCACGCATCTTATTGTATATTCATTCCATTCATATCAATTTAATATCGAAAATGACATAGTGAGTAGAATAATATTATAAACTCACTAAATCAGAGAAATAATGAACACAATTAAATTCTTTGTAACAATTTTGTTTTGAATACATGATTGACTTAAGAAAAACGCAAGATTGAAAACTGAATTTATAAATTTTACCCAAGAAGATAATAAACGTATTATAACTGAGACAAAATTTAATTTTCAATTTTACAGCTATCTTTAAGTTGCCTAAGAAGAGAGGAAATAAAATAATGATAAAGTTATAACGAATCAAACCCTTAGCTTGGTTTTTAGTCTTCAGTTTACATTACAATCCCTTCGATTCTAATCAAAATATCTCAATTGGTTGTGTATTAACTAATGCATTATAGTCAAAATTCAAAAAAGTTAATACTAATATAATTTACATTTAGATGAATCAAATAAGATTTCGCTTAATACGTTTTAACAGAAAATAAAATACAAACTATGAATAATTGTGAAAAATATTACGTACATGTATAAACATAATACATAATACATGCACTAATAACGAAAAACTAATCTTGAAAATATTAATTCACCTCAGAAATACTATGAAGAGCAGGCGACCATGTCCGTTGATCATGGATCTCAAAATGTTCACTTTTATCAATCAATTTTTGTATTACTTGATGTGCTTTCATTTTCTTCATCCGGGTCCCACTTCTATCAACTCTATCCAACACCGCCTCTAATTCCTTTTTTGATATCCTAATCCTTACTTGATTCCCCGTAGTCCCAACCGTAGAGGATGATGATTCTCCATGCCCCACAAGAAGCTCTTCCCTCTCCATAGACTCATCACAATCTTCATCGGCCCATACCTCGACTGTCGATGACGAACCATGGATGACACAACAATAATTTCCCATCTGAACACTACACGTATATATACGTATGTATATATGTTATATTTTGATCAGATTTATTGTGAATGAAATGGTAATCTAATTCAAATAAACGAAAGATTTGAAGACTTCACGTCTATATATGTAAGTATATATGTTTCTAATCAGATTTAATTAGAATTAAATTAAAATTTAATTTAATTTGAAAAACAAGAGATGTTTATATATGTATAAAGTGTGGAAAGAGGAAAGATGAATGGAGATTAGGAAAAATGGGGATGAGGAGGGATTTATATAGCTAAAGGTGACAATTAAGTTAAAAGGTCCAAGTTCTAAGAAGTTGCACACTAAAGTTTGCTTATAAAAAGGACAAAGTATGAACCAAAATAGTAGGGAATAAATGCATATAAGTAAGTGACGTGGAGTGGCACGTGGAATGATAATAAGTGTTGATATGGTGTTAGTTTCGTTGATCAATAAGTGAAGGACGTGTTGCAACCGTTGATTTGTGTTGAATAGAATAGTTTTTTTTTTTTTCATTTAATTTGTAGGTGGGCGTTACTAAATTATAAGAGATTAAGTCATGTATACTTTAATTAGAAGCGGGCAGTCCGTGGGCAGTGGGCAGGTCATGTGCGACTGTCGACAGCGTTCTAGATGCGCGGCATGGTCGATGGTTAGAATTTAGAAAAGATGTTCAATTGTTTATTGGAGCTAAGGGTCGAGTCATTTTCAAAAAGAATATTAATTGGTCGTGTTATTATCGAGCTTTGATGTGTCAGGTTGGGTCGGCTTAGGTTATTATTGGGTTTGGTTTTCATACACACAAATTCTTACTTGAGACCGTCTTTATAAAAGACGCGTTTCAAATGGGCCGACTCGTTATTAATAAAAAAACAACTATTAGAAAAACGCACACGGTGTAATTCTATTTGAAGTTGGTGTTATAACCTATTAAAGTTGGTATTATAACTATTAAATTTGGTATCTTCAAATAGTTTATAATACTAACTTTAATAGGTTATAATACCAACTTCAAATACCAATTTTAATAGGTTATAATACCAACTTTAATAGGTTATAACACCAATTTCAATAGGTTATAACACCAACTCTAAATAGAGTCAAACGCACACGTCAGTTTTTAGATTTTTCTTTTTTTTTAATTGTTGGGCCTGGGCCTAGAGAGCCGTCTCTTGAAGACGGTCTCTCAGAAGAGGTGTTGTTTCATAAAAGTCATCTCATTCTTTTATTGTTTTTGAAATATTTGCCAAAATCGATACGATGTTAAGAACTTTGGTGAAAGATAATAATTTCAATGAACTAACAAATGTTTGATAATGTAAAACTTGCAAAATTGACACAATGATTTAAGGAGGTTCACCCAATGATGGTTACGTCCTTCATGGTGTGTAGTTGCTTGTTTATATTATTTCAATGGAGTAAAACACTCTTACAAATGAAGTATTATAATTGAGTAAGAGATAAACAAAGGCTATGTGTTTGGCTTAGGGGTTGTATTTGATGTGTGTATGAGAGCTCTCTATTTATAGGAGAGATCACACTAAATAACATTAAGTACATTAAAGCTATGAATAAATGATAATGAAACAGCCTTAAGTACTTGAAGAGTCAAAAATGGCATCCTAGGAGCATTAGAGACATCGCTCGGTCCGACAGTTTGGTCGAGCGGGTTACATGAAGTTTCTGGTTACATTCTGTTTGCTCGCTTGACCTACCTTGGAGCGAGCGAGCTGGTTGAGTGGCACTTCAAAGAGCTTCTAACAATTTTACTCAACTTTGCATAGTAGAGCATCTTGAATTAAACCTTAGCACTTCTTCATTAAGTCCCATAACTCCCATGATTAACTCACACTTCATTATCTCATTAATCCATACTTTAATCATCACCATAAACCACAAACATTAAGATAAAACTTAATACACCCATTCGTGACATTCCTAAGATCCATCCGATAAGTCACCACTTGAATGCACACATAAATATGCATTCAAGTCACACCGTCCATAACAGTTTTTATAGGACAATATTATATTTATTTGAGTAGACCCAAGGGGCTACAAAATCAAACTATAAGATCATTAAATGAATTTATAAATAGGTCGGGAAGAATCAAGTTTAAATAGGCTTTAACCTGTCTTGACCCATTTTTTTATCTCGATCCACCTTAACCCGACACATTAGAATTTTGAACCGGCCCAATAAACAGCTCTATTGACGGTGCTCGACTGGTGGTGGGACTTGCTTTATCCACTCACCAGATAAATAAATATTGCTAATGGACATAAAATAAATGGTGGAATTCAAGTCAGTAATAAAAAATATATTTTATTTGTGTATCGGTACGGATGGGTCATTTAAGTTTTGGTATTGGTTTTGGTTTTACTTCTACGGTTCTACAAAGTAATTAGCTATTTTTTTTTTATGTACAATTCATTTATTGTGATGCGTAAATGTGAAGATAACTGATAGGGTATTTACTATTAAGCAAAACTCTAAAAATAAGAACTAATTGACAATGCACTTCTTATAACTCCATTGACTTTAATTAATTAAATTTATAAGAGAATGTCTTTAATAAATTAACTGTTTATTAACTTTTCACTTTTAGGGCCTGTTTGGTATGAAAAATTAGACTCCTGGAAATGGATATGGTTAAGCCAATCCATTATAGAGTTTGTTTGGTTTGATACTTGGATAACGCAATCTGTTTTCAAGAAGTAACAGAATCCATTACATTGTTACCGCGAATAACAGAAGGTGTGATTTTCTTCTTTTAGGTGCATCTTTGGATTTCATTTTGCTTTTATCAAGTGCAGAACGTGGGATTTTATGGCATTAAGTACATGACAGGCATTGATGTGGGCTTAAAAAGAAAATCAAGCTTGAAGATGGGTCCTTTTTCTCTAAATTAATTTTTCCTTTTATTTTAAATAAAATTTACATACTTTTAGTTTTTAATAATAATTACGTTAACTTTTTAAATACCAATCAAAAAATAACAATAAGTCTTATAATTTCCCTTTCCATTTGATGAAGCATACCAAACACACCCTTAAGAGTTATTAGTTACTCATTAAATTTGATTTCTATACTTTGAAAAATGTTATTTACTAATTAACACTTAATTTACTAACTGAGTTTATTTTTATCGATGTTGTTAATCTAAAATGAGCTAAGTACAACCTAACTTTTAATTAATTAAAATAATTGTGCTCCATAAAATGACTTAGACAACTAAACAAGTCCACTTGAGAGGGTGTTTTTAATTATTAGATTTTGATATAATATAGAAGTATAAATATGGGGCGACGTGGGAACTGCTAAAGAAAAGGATCTTTGACTATGGGTTACATAAAGAGAAGGGGAGTTGTGAATTGTTAGGTGTGAATTAAATTTATAATGTTTAAAAAAAAGTAAAATTTATTATAATTTAGATAAAATATAATTTTTATTTATAATAGTTTTATTTCATGATCCCCAAATAAAAAATTAAATATTTAGCGGATCCAAATTTGAGTTGAGGGATACTTTTGACAAATTGACATTAGTATATTCGTTCATACTTCATTAAACCAAACTCAATTTCCCATATTTTTGCTTGATATTCATATATAAACTTCTTTAGTCTCATATTTAAAACATGTTTAGTTAAAGCAAATAGGGATGTAGTTCCTTGCAACAAAAAAATATTACAATAAATATGAGATTAGTATAGACAGAATACGACGTAAAATCCGACCAAAAACATGTAAGTTACTTGAAAATTAGGTCCACAATTCGAAAATGACCCGTTTTGTGAAAATTTGTATTTTTTTTAGTTACACCATTTCACTTTATTATTTTTTGTCTAAACCAACTATATTTCTCGTCACTTATTTTGTTTTGAGTTTAATTTACTTTATCGAAGGCTTAAAAGCTGTATATTAATCTCATTTTAAGTTTTAAAATTAATTTCTAAAAATCATTAGTGATAAAAACTTAAAAATATAAAAAATCAAAACTTTTTGATCCATTAGATCGATTCAAAGTGATTGAAACCAAAATGACCTAATAAAAACTACTATACCCATACTTAATCCTATGTGAAATAATTTGTCCCAAAACACACCCAATTGTTGGGTTTTGACAAGTCTAGATTAGTGGCACAACAAACAATGGAATTTTTATTGCAAAATTAGGTACGTTATACTTTCAATTTCGTTCATCTAACATCTAGAACATAAATCCCAAAATAATAATAATCATAATAATTACTTTTCTAATTTGGATTATCTTTTTAAAGAGTAATTTTAAGATGTCTTATATGAAATTATCTCTAATAAAACGAACTCATTGTCTATTTTTCTAATTGATGATTGTAAAGTTTTAAGTTATCATTTTAAGCTTATATGTTATTACTTTAATACAATAAATTTTATTGTTTCAGGCAGCCTGATAGAAATAATCTCATGATGATATATAAACAGTCTCATTTGAGAATTTGTGTGATAAATCAACATTGACATATTTGGATTAACTTCTAGTCTTTTAAAGCCCATTAAAGATGAGGCCCAAATATTATGTCTAGGAACTGTAGTGGTGATCATTCGTAATTTAGACAATCAACTAGTAGAACTCTAATAATTTAAATTTCAACACTTCCCGATTTCCATAGTTGGTTTGATCAAAGATGAGTTTAAGTTGGGTCAATTCGTCTTTATTGAAGGCCCAGATATTTAAGGCAAGAATATGATGAATGAAGATATATGTAAAAAGGACACTTTTCTCGCATAAGGTAGGATTTGGGTGAGGGTTTTATTTTTTCTAAAAGATACGGACAAATCATACTCGTTTCCCTAAGGAGGAAATGAAGAGAGATGCGCGCAGTCAAGAACCCCTCAACTGATACTTGCGCTCAGTAGGGGTCGAACCCCAAATCTTCTGCTCCACATGCAGATGCTCTATACATTGAGTCACAAGCGCTTTTGGTATGAATGAAGAAATGATCATATTTAATTCTAAGCCTAAAGTTAAAATGTATCCTATAAATTATGGGGTGTTGTGTAAACGACTGATATTTAATAGGAAAAGTTGCATATCTTGTGTCACTAGTAAGTCGTGTTTAAAAATAGTGATTTATTAAAAAAAATTCTATATTATACTGAAAGTAAACTATTAGATAAACTACTCAAAATTACTTGTTCCATAAACAAAAAGTGGAATGTACCATATATATTCCTTTTAAAGCTAGATACATTACATTATTTGGGTCTAAAATATTTCCAGATTTGTTCATCAGAGAAACTTTATAGAAAGTAAATTAATCATGATTGATTGTGATGGGTGTCATCTTTAGTGGACCACTAATTCATTACAATGAAACTACGTAACTAATATGGCTAAAATTATATATTTTTTTTAAAGAATTAACAATTTAAAAATGTGTTTATATAAGATAAGAATTGGAAAGATGAGATGCACCACATTTAATTATTTCAAAGCTCTATTGTACTCATCAACAATATTATCATGTTCACCTAAATGGGATTTCATTTCATTATAGGCATAGCAATTTGTGTGTAGAATATGTGTATGCACCAATCTAATACAGATATAGTGGTTAATTATGGTATTGTTCTCATCACTTTATGGTCTATGTAGAAAAGATACATCAAACTTATATTGTCACCAAATCAAGAACGTAAATAAAAAAAGTTTCTATACTATTCATATCAATATTGTACTACGTACTTATTCTATTCAAGAAATCTAGAAACTCCACAATTAAACATGCTTATTGTAATGTGAAGTAGAAGTTGCGTACATATTTTTTTCAAGGACAATTGTGTCAAAAAAAACTTGTACGTATTGGTTTGTGAGGCTAGTCTACAACCTTCATGGATAGTGTCGAAATATCATCGAGTACGCCAATCGAGATGAATATATTGTTATAAATGGTATCACAGCAACTCTACGACCGTAGTTGATTTGAGAGGGTTAGACCACTTAGTGTATGAAGAACTTGGAGCTGGATAGATAATTTGCAGAGTGCAATAAGAACGTTGGTATTCCAAGTGGAGGTGGGTGTAATAACTTATGTTGAAATCAAAAAGTAGAAAAAGAGAAGTTGAAATCGTCTTTAGTTTTCAAGGATACTTATCTTAAAAAACTCAAATTTAAGATTGGAGTGGAATAGTCTCATGATGAATAACCTTTAGAGAAATTCTCGGGATGCACATGAGTGAGGATGAAGTCCACCAAAAAAGATGTATGTTGATTTTTAGCTATGGCAAGTCTACAATCCTATAGATATAGTGTTACGATTGGGACAAAGCGAGGTTACCCTTAGGTATTACTATTACTGCTATAGTTATTCACTTGTACACAAGAAACATTATTTGATTGCGCGAACCATATTTGGAGAAACATATAAGGTCTAGGGCCATTTGATTGTGGGTCAAAGTTACTTTTTAATTTAACATAAAATTTCATCATAAATATCACTCAATTTTTTTTTATTTGTTCTTTCCATTCTTTTTTTTTTTAAATTTCAATGTAAAATTAAAAGTCAAATAATTTTAGTTATAAATTTCTAAAAATTTTAAAAGTAAATATTTGAAAAATATATATTTAGACAAATTCATCAAAATTCCACGTAAATATGTTTTTCATATAAATTAAGTTTGAAACTAAAATTTGTAAATTTTATTTGAAAAGAAAATACCAAAAAAAAGTGAGATTTTTTTTTCCAACGCACACTATATGAGATTTCTATATATGTAGGAACATAGAAGTAATTCATTCATCGAATATAATACTATAGTACTGCTTACCCAGCCAAATAAAGAACTTTCGGTACTTGTTCCAGTTTTTATACACTAAGTTTCAACTTTATGAATTATCTAAGCAAGTATTGTAAAATTTGTGGACCCAAAATTTTGACCGGTTTGGGAATTGGGACCGTAAAATGCAAATGATGATAATTGACATAATAGATCCGTCCAATAAAAATGATCTTATTGTAAGATTGTTCCGTTTCAAAATTTGTGATACATAATGAAATATGAAAAGACGATATTCAAGAACAAAAGTTGTAAAATGGAAAAAAATATGTTTCTTTTTAGATGCAAAATGAAGAAAAAAGAATAAAAGTTAAAAAAGAGTTAGTTTTATAAGTAGCAAATTGTATTAGTAAGACGTTATTGTTGCACGCCTTGATACTCGCCTTAATTTTGATTAAAATTGCATATAAAATCCTATATTAAAAAAATTAAATTTTTCTGTTTTCTTAGTTTATATATGCAAAACTTTGAATATCAAATTCAGACCAACAAATAATTACTAAATATTATATATTCTCTACATTTTTTTGAAATATCATTATATATTTAACTTAAATAGAATTATAAGAAATTTTTAAGTCAATTAATACTATTTCCAAGAGATATAAAAGTACTTAAAAAAAATAAAAAATAAAAAATAAAAAATAAAAAACTACAATGTAAAACCCTAAAACTGTGAGTTTAAAAATGGTTGCATGTGTGAATAGAATAAAGGGCCAACTGCCAATCTGATCACATATTATATCAGTAATCTAACAGAGCTGCGGCGCTGCTATAGTTGCACCGGCCTATAATTTGCCATCACAACTAAATTAATCGGTAGTTAAATGATCTTGTCAACGAAACTAATTCAATTAAAAGTTTGTATTAATGATTAAGACATTAAAATATGTTCTAATTTATATTTTAACACGCCTCTCTATCTGTTGCTAAAATTTCACTTTAAATAAGAGGGGCGGTTGAAATTCAAATATATAACCTCTTGTCACGCTAACGTTTTATATCATGTCAAATAACTAACTGAATTAAAAGTTTAAATTGATGATTAAAACCTCATAATATGCTATATACTCTAACACATTCCTCAAGTTTATTTACTGATGTATATATTCTTCTCTTTCTATGATGTAAAATTACTCATATGAGAGGTATTCACTCATAATATGTGTGTACATATTTTTTTTACATAATTTTAAATTATTTTTAAAGTTAAATCAAATTAAATTCGATTATAAAATTAAATAAGTTTTAGGTCATTGAATTTATTTTGAAGATATTGTAAGTAACAACTGTGTACTTTAACATTATTAATATTGCCATTTGCCTGCCTAGACAGCTCTCCATTCTACAACATTTCACTAACTTCCAACTCACATATTACCAGTATTTATTTGATTTGCTTCGAATGCCCAGTATCGTCCTATATCATCAGTATTTTACTAAAGATACTAGCGTCTTCCTAACAATTTCAATTAGAAGACAAATAATTCAATTGAATATAAGTTATTAATTAATCATACATATTTTGGAAACATAATGGGAATCAAAATTAAAAGAGCTTCTAGCTAGACTATTTATTAGAGTATATAATATATTTTAGGAATTTAATAATAAGATTAAACTGATGATTAAAATTCTATTATATTATTAATTAATGAAGTAATTTTTTTAGGACTTCTACGTACTATGTAAATGAACTTGAAAAAAATTGTAGTTTATAGTTTACGCTTTAGAATCATATATTATACTAAAAAAGCTTAAAAAATTTTAAGTATCGCAATTAAAGAGAGTTTGTTAAATGGAATTAATTTATTGGCTAAAGAAAAGTGACATAACATTTGATCTTGATCAATATCTCTACAATTAAAGTATCTTAAACTAGCATTATTTATAGTTAAATTGATGACTAAATTAAAGAATATAATATACTGCATAATATATTGTCGACAATTTTCAAAATTGTAGAGTTAATTTATACATATAACCGTCAAAATTGATACATATAACCGTCAAAATTGAGTGTTTTTACTACATAATTATCTGTCTTTATTTTTTTAATATCATATGTTTGTATATGTCGATTTAAAAAAAAAATTACATTGCATGAGTTTCCATACTATCATGTACTCACTTTATTAGTATCCTTAATTTTGATATTTAAGGAAGCTTCATTTTAATTAAAGATAATACCTCACGTTACTATTTGATAATTGGGTCCGGTCATTTATAAATCCTATCATAGGAATATTAATTTGTAGAATTGAGTTGATTGTGAAAAATTTGCAAATATGTTTTTATCATTTTGTATTTGTGCCATATTAATTAAAAATTCTATCAGTTAACGGTGTAGAAAGAGGGTGACGGGTTGGCTGAAGCGCAAAAGTTAGCAGAGTGAAAGTAGCAGTTAGGATTCTGATTCTGGTTGGCGATTTAAATCCAAATTCTGTACACATGCCCTCTGATCCTGTCCCTTCCATCCTTATGATACTCCACTATACTCTATCAATTATCATTAGAATAACATTTTAGAATTAGACATATGGGCAATGAAGAGTTGATTTTATCCATTGATTTTTTTTGCTGTTAAATTAATTTTATAAAATAGGAGTATTATTTTCTTGTTTATAAATATGGTAAAAAAGGTAAAAGACTATTCTAGTATTCCGCATAAGGTAAGATTCAGTGTAGTTTTTTTTTTGTGAAAGAGACGGACATACTATACCCGATAACCTTAAACAGGGAGTAAAGAGGGTTATGCACAGTAAACCCCTTAGGTGATACCTGCGTCCGGTAGGGGTCGAACCCTACACATTTTGCTCCACATTTAGATACTCTATCCATTGAGCCACATACAAATGCTTTTTAAATTAAGGAATTAAAAAAAATATAATCTTCTTAATATTTTTAACAACTCGAAATGATGCGAGTATTATTATGGAAGTATAATAATGAATAACTAGTACTTTCTTTGTTCCAAAACACAAACATTTGACTTTAATGCACTATGTTTAATACTATCGCTAATTATAAATAATGAAAAATTATAAATATTTAATATTTGTAATCTTTGTATCAAGACAAATCAATTAAAATTCCACTTAAGTATGTTTTTATTAGAGTAATTGGTTTGAATGAGTATTATCATTAATCAAGGGTGTATAAATATACAAAGTAAACCCTATAATTAGGGAAGGGATATAAACTTGCACAATATATAAAATATTTACATAATTAATCATATCTACTATCACACCCTCTCAGTTGAATCGAGTGGTTTACAGACGCTCTGAGCCTGACACGAAAATCATCAAATAGAATTAGGAAGGCCCTTGGTGAATATATGCTATCTGATACCAAGAAGGGACATGAAGGACATGGATTTCACCCCGTTCCACCTTTTTGCGAACAAGATGTATATCAATTTCTATACATTTGGTGCGTTGATGGTGAAATGGATTGCCAAAAAGGTAGACCGCACTTACATTGTCACATATACCAAAGTGGCCTTCGTAATAGGACATTGCGGTTCAAGAAGGAGATTATGAAGCCAACAAGACTCAAAAACAATTATAGATAAGAAAAACCAATCATACATTGAGAGTAATGAATGAATAATACAATATTTCTAATATTATATCTACCTATTTGTAATAGAACGAAGGAAGTATATATTCTAAGCCGGCTGTTGATTTAATTTTCTAGCCTGGCTTCTATCGCTGTAGTAATTAAAAGAGGTAGTCTAAATACATAATGGTGATTTGTAATAATAGAATGGGGCTTTTAGAATTTTAATTTATCTTTTCTTACTTTGTTTAATTTATTAGTACACCCTCCATCCCTATGAGATTGCACCCAATTTATATTGGGTAAAATTTAGTGAAAAGTGAAATTTGGTTGGAGAATAACACAAAAAACAAGTGGATGATAGAAATGAGTGGTTAAGATAGAGAGAAAAAATTAGTTTGTGGATGAGATTTAAAGAAAAAAGTGAAGTCATTGCCAAAAAAGGAAAAGGTGCAAATTGAGTGGAATAAACAAAAATAAAAAGAGGTGCAAATTGAGAGATACAGAGGAGTATTTGTTTTATCTTTTCATGGTAATTTAAAAATCACGGTAATTAATTGAAAATTTGGTAATAAAATTAGAGTATTAGTATCAGCTAGTCTCTTGAGAGACGTAAATCAAGTCCAACCCATTAAAAGATTAATGCCTACTTATCGTATTCTTAATGCCTACTTATCGTATTCTTAATGCCTACTTACATTATCCTTAATGGTTACTTTTCGTATCCTTAATGCCTACTTTCGATATTTTAAATGTCTACTTACATTATTCTTAATGCCTACATACAATATTTTACAAAATATATAATAAATCGACCTAATTAAAAATAATCTTTCAAAGACACAGTCTATCATATCATTTGTGTAGTGGTATTCGTAGGCCTTAAAATAAATTGTCAGTGTCCTATCTCATCAATGGCGTTACTATTGATCATGACATGGGTGGTGGACCTGCTGCCCTATGGAAATTGTACTCCTTTATTCATAAAATACAGATGTTTTGGGGTACAAATGTTAAAATGGACTTTCAGATAAACAATGTAATTTACATTAATTGTTAATTGATATGTAGCATTATGTTATAGATCTTAAAGTTTTATAATATTGTTATTATTTTTTACCTTAATTATTTTATTAGTTTTATATTTACCATTTTATGATTATTTACAAATAAACGTAATTGACTAAGATTTTCTAGTTAAAATGTTATATTATGAGTTAGGTTATTTTTTAATCTTGTCGGGTTTGGGTCAATTCGATTTTGTCAAAGAATATTTTAAATTATCATTTAATCTTAATTTTTTAAAAAATATATTTAATAATTTTTTAATAAAATAATATTTTCTTATAAAAAATTTAATATACCAATTGTGAGGTAGCAACAAAAAATATAATTGTTGACTAAAAGTATAAAAATTGACATGGAATTTAAAATTTTGACAAAATTAGAAAATGAGTCAAAATGGTGTAATTAGATTATGTCTGAATTAAACCCAATTTTTTCAATATTTTTAGTGTAAATTGTTTTGGGAGTATAGTTCGAACTTTTCGAATTATAACCCACTTTTTTTGTCAAATTCTAAGTTAATTTCTAATGGGATAAAAATTTAACAGATCTAATTAAAAGTATAAGTGATTCTAGCCTTCATAATTGGTTTTTTTTATAGAAGTACATATTTGGCTAATATTTTAAATTTGTGCTTGTTTTGCACTTCTACTAGTTTAAGTACTCCATTCAGTTTCGTTAATTTTTAATACTATTTTTTTTTATTTGTTCTTCTCATTTAGTTATTTTAAAAATTTAACGTAAACTTAAAAATCAATTAATTTTAATTTTGAGTTTTTAAAAATTTTAGAAAGTTGATATTTAGAAATAATATATATTAACGCGAATTTATTAATATCTCACATTAATATAATTTTTTCATATAAATCAATAAAAAATCATAGTAAAAATTTAACACTGAAATTCGTAAATTTTATTTTAAAAAAACATATATATGTTGTGAACTATATTTTAAGAATTCATTCATCAATATTTCTTAATAATCACGTAGCCTTTTTATTAATTTTCGTTAGCTCAACCAAATAAAGATTCTATGCTTTCATTGTCTCATAAATGAGATATAATTTATAGCATGTCATATCAATAAAGAAAACTAGATATGACGTATAAGCATGTTTCCTTCAACTTAACTAAGACAAAGTTATTAGTTATAGAAAATTGAATCAATTTTAAGCAATCAATTAGTTTAATAGTTTTGAACTTAATTATTGATCAAAAGTGAAATAAAATGATAGACAATGTAACCTTAGTTTGTTCACCTTTAACATAATCCATTTACAAAGAGGCCTTGGTCTAAAAGTATGAATTTACAATTGCTTAGCAAATATAAGGTAAAAATACTAGCTATGGCACAATTATTATCTCTAAATTGTACTCTTTCCGTTTTCTATTGTTCTTCTAATTTAGAATATTTCATTTTAAAAAGAGAGAAATTTGACTGTAGTGTTTGAGAGATATATCGAAGATAAAATATATTCAAGTAAAATCTCGTTAGATTCGTCTTAATGTATACTTTATTATCATATATTTTTTATAATTTTTTATGATGCATGTTTAAAAATATTAAGACTTAAAAATTACTTCGAAAAATATGTCAAAAATAAACGGGATTAAAAATTAAAAATACAAAACATAACATATTCTGCTAAGTGTCTATGTAGATAAATGTTAGTCTAGAGCTTTAGATACTAATCATCAGATATAACTAATACAAAAGGCACATTTATTTGTATCACTATTCCTTGTTTATTTAATTTTTTTTACACAAGAGTGTAAATTTTTTTTCTACAAACAAAAAATAAAATAGATATAAAATGAATAAAACTACAATAGATGTATAAGTCAAGTATAAATACAAAATTTATGTAGGAAATGTAAAATGCTATATCTATATGTCTTACTCCTATTATATTAATTATGTAAAGGTAGGGCATAATGTTGAGGGAAGCATGATGGGTTGATTATTGAACCCAATTGAATTCACGCAACTTGATTGTATTGATAAGTACAATTCAATTTTGGGCATGTAGATGATTGATGCCAACACCCACCAGAATGTCTAGGGGTGCAACTTTACTAATTTCGTCTCCTAAATTAACTTTTGGAGCTAAGTTTATTATTTAAGGATACCAATTTACTCATATATATATATATATATATATATATATATATATATATATATATATATATATATATATATATATATATATGCTTTTTTCTTATAATTGGGTTTTACATTTCTCTACATAAGTATATCCAGTATATCCTACTTGTAAAGCAATAATCGTCGTGTATCAAAGAAAATAAGAAGGTTACGACCAGTTAGATCCACGAACTAAAAGACTTTTATATACAAAATAAAAGGCTCAGAATATATTCATTGGCAAGACCAATAGCTAATCTTAATAGGGTGAATTTGATTTGCCCGTATTAAAATTTTTTTAAACGTATTGTCATAACTCATTTATTTTCAAATTGGGTAGGCCGGGCTTAACGGGTAGCCCAAAAATTATCAAGTGAACGATCCATAAACAATAAATAACACTATAAATATCACTTTTGAATCTTGATTGAATTTTTTAATAAGCTAAGATTTTTTTCTTCATTGAGAGTCGTGGTTAGTAGAATATGTATTTAATAGTGATTTTGTTTTTTATTCCATACAATATATGCCACTAAAATTGTGAATTCAAAGACTCACACACAACATGAGTGGTTTACAAGTCCTTTAACTCCCCAACCGTTACTCTTGAAACTTGGAAATATTGGACCACATTCGTTCTTCGATACCATGTTTTGCTCTATATTCAAATGTATTCCTTTTAACTAAAAAATTCTCAAAAAAATAATTAAATAGACAATTTTAAAGAGACGGAAAAATAAATACTTGCACAAATTTGTGACAATGTCCAAAAAAAATAAAATCACATGAAGGAATCAGAGAATAAAAGATACTCAAGAAAAAGGCCTTGAATAAACAATAACCATACCTTTTTCATTGATGGGAAACTGTTGATATTGTAGAGAGATTCTTTTAGAACCTTCTTTTCTTATCAATTGCAACAATTAGTTTTTAAATATTATTGAAGTTATATTATGAGTAACAAAATTTCTATTTTATATGTTAGTTTTGTCATTATTTAGAATAATTTAATTTATGGAGTATTTTTTTTAAATACAGCGAAAAGAATCAAATATGAAATGTGAATCTTTTGTAAATATTCATTATTTTTGAAAAAACTTATAAATTTAAAGAGGTTAAATACAATACTATATATATTTTCCTTGTCAAAATTATCTAAATGACAACTCGTTAAATCATTAATTTTTGGCAAAATGTTAAAAAACTACCTAACATAAACCCAACTTTGCAAATAACTACCTTAAATAAAAAATTTTGCAAAAAACTACCTTACATAATCCATTTTTTTGCAAAAGAGTACCTTGTAACGGAATTTGGCGTTTGACCGGCATTTTTAACCGTTGACCATCACGTGCCTTGCACGTGGTCCCTTTATTAACCTAAAATCGTCTTCTTTTCAATTCAGAGCATTCGAAGTACTGCTTTCATTCCTTCTTCTTCGCAGCGAAGAACCCTAAATCTTCTTCGTTTCAATTCACAGCTTTCTTTCATTCAATTCGCAGCGAAGAACCCTAAATCTCTAATTCATTCAAAGATCATCGTTTTCTTCCAATTAATCAGCTATGTCTTCTTGTTCTTCAAGCGAAAATTCTTCAATTGAAAAATGTGGGTGTGGAGTTCCCTTTGCAAGGAGGGTTTCATGGACCAAGGAAAATCCTGGAAGAAGTTTTAATACTTGCGTTTTTTATGATCCTGATACAAAATCGAGGGGTTGCAAAAAGTTTAAATGGGTTGATGAACCTGAAATGGCTGTTTGGCAAAGAAAACTCACTAACAAGCTTGTGGAGGAAAAGCGACAATTGGCAACCGAAATCAAGATTTTGACATCAAGGATATCTTGCTTGGAACATGAAAAGGAACAAGCTTTTTCAGAAATTAAAATGATTAAGAAGAAATGGATGAATGAGAGGGAGCATGGAAATCATATTAAAAGCTTTGTATTAGGGTTTTTGTTTTGTTTTCTGTTGGTGTTTCTTGTAAAAATCAAGATTTCTGTTGGTGTTTTGTAACATTGATTTGGATATTGTAACATAATGATGATGAATGAATGAATTAACTTTTTAGTCAAGGCTGTGCTGTGCTGTGTTTTTCTGTTGGTGTTTTTTGTTCTGTGCTGTGCCAATTGTTGTTGTTGGTCTTGATTTGGATATTAGCGTAATTGTTGGTGTTTTCTGTGCTGTGCTGTGTATTAGTCAAGGATGCACAACCTGATTCAAACACATGATCAGTTCATTACTGATTCAAACACATTGCTGCACAACCTGAAATGGCTGATTTTAGTTCAATTACTGATTAGTCAAGGCTCACTTTTGCTCCACATGATCAGTTCATTACTGATTCAAACACATTGCTGCACAACACAATTAATGATTTGCTGCATACTGATTCAATTTGTTGATTCAAACATATTACTGATTCAAACACATTTGCTGCACATATTCAACTTCAGTAGGTATTGATTCAAACACACAGTACAACTGATTCCAATAATGATTTGATTACATCTAGTTCAAGAACTTAGTTCAAACAGGGTACATATTCTGTGGTTGCTGTGCATAATAAACTTCAGCTCAATTGCTGTGCTGTGCTGAGTATTAGTCAAGGCTCAATTGCATTGAACACTAAAATTATGAACATTGAACACTAAAATTATGTGCTGTGTACATATTCTGTTGGTGATGTGTTTGATGATCAGTTCAAAATCAACATTGAACACTAAAATGAATGAATTAATACATGCTGCATACTTATGAACATTGAATTGTTTTGCTGAACATTGAACATACTCAGGAACTTAGGACCATTGCTGCACATGATCAGTTCGAAGGATCCTGATACAACTGATCAGTTCAATTCTGAATGATCAGTACAACAATGATCAGTACAATTAATTCAACATAGTACAATTAACTAAATTCAACATAGTACAATTATGATCAGTATTTGCTGTGTGTTTGCTGATGAACTGATGAACTGATGTGTTTGATGATCAGTTCAACATTGAACACTAAACATGCTGCATTAATACATGGCTCACTTGCATACTTATGAACACTAAACATGGCTCTCTTGCATACATGCTGCATACTAAACATTGAACACTAAACGTTGCTGCATTAATACATTGATCAGTTCAAATCAAACACATTGATCAGTTCATGAATAACACATTACTGATTTGATTCAAAAACAGAAACTGATAGTACACATTGCTGCACATTACTGATTAGTTCAAACAGCAGCACATCTACTTCATTTAAATCGACAATTTCAGTTCAATGAACATTGAACATTGCTGCACATATCAGTTCATTGAACACATTGTTGATTTGCTGATTTGCTGATAGTACAGAAACATTGCTGCACATGATCAGTTCAAACACAGAAACATTGCATACTGATTCAATTTGCTGATTCAAACTTTGGATACATCAACACAATTCAAACACATTTGCACCACATGATCAGTACATTCTGAATGAATCAACTTAAGTATTCAAATACAGGGTACAACAACATTACATTCTTAGTTCAACATTCATTTGCTAAAATACAATTAACTAAATTCAACATTACAGGGTACAACAACTTAATTCAACATAGTACAAGTCTATATTTGACTATTTTGATCCATTACACATGAAGTAGATGCATTTAACTGCATTTGTTGTTGACCACTGGAGCTAGGCACATCATTCGCTGTAGATTGTTGAGTAGAAGAGGTTCCCATTTTAGGCCTTCCACCTTTTGACTGGGTCTTTGTTGGTGGTGGTTTCGGTGGATTCTTGCAGCCCTTTTTGTAGTGACCTAGGTCACCGCAATTACCACATCTCCGTTGCTTGAATTCTTTAACTTTGGATACATCACTCTTACCTCCTTTACCTTCACCAACTTCCTTCTTTCTCTTCCTCTTGTTAGGCCTTCCAGGCATCTTTCGATATGGTGGAGGAAGTGGTTTGGCTAAAGTGGTTGTTGGCCACATTTTGTGTCCTGGCATACCATAAAACTTTGGACTATACGTTTTTCGATACGTTTCTACGAGATACGCCTCGTGGACAAAGTCTTTGGCATCTAATTTTCTAAGCACAATACAAGCAACGACATGTTTGCAAGGAATCCCTATAACGTCCCAACTTCCACAATGGCAAGTTCTATTGGCCAAGTTTACAACGTAACAGTCTTCAATATCATCCACCTCAAACTCATACACATCCACTGGGATTACCCTTAAACCATATATTTCTTTTGCATTTTTTTCAATAATTTTAGTGATAGCTGGCATCAACTCACCTTGAAAGTTACTCAACCCTTCCCTTTTGGCTGCGCTTCGTTGCATTACATATCTCCTAATCCACTCCATTAGAGAAATTATAGGCTTCGCCCTTGCTTCTACTAACACATTGTTGAATGCCTCACAAATATTGTTCAATAACATCCCAGACTTACTCCTATTACAAAAAGCATGCCTAGCCCAATGTTTTGCAGGAATAGCAGCTAGATATGCATATGCGTCAATAGAAATATTCTTTATTACATTCATTTCTCTATCAAAATGATTCTGTAACTTAAATTGTTACTAATTAGTTTGACATTACATTCATTTCTGTATCTAAATGATTCTATAAACATAAATGATTCCATACCTTGTTGTAGGCTCTGGCTGCACTCCAAAAGTGTTGTTTGAACAACTCTCCAGGGAACTTGATCTTGAAGTTCGCCCATATATGTCTACAGCAGAACCTAATTTCACATTCAGGAACCACTGAGTTCAAAGCTTCAACCAAACCCTGCATTTTACACAAGTTTTTTTAGGGTTATAACATTAGTTACATTTGAAACAAGAAACGTATTAACAAGAAATTACCTTTTGCCTATCGCTCATGAAGGTGAAAGCTTCACCTTCTGCTTGAACCCAACTACTCGATGCAGTTACCGACCTAAGGTCTTCCACCAGAAGATTTAGAAACCAAATCCATGTTTCTACATTTTCAGTTTCAACCACAGCCCATGCAATGGGAAAGATATTATTGTTCCCATCTTTACCAACAGCAGTCAACAAAACCCCAGGGAATTTTCCCTTCAGATGTGCCCCATCAACACCTATAATAGGCCTACAGCCAGCTACAAACCCCTCCTTACACGCTGTCAAGCATATATACATCCTTTGGAACAAAGGTGGGGGTGTGTCTATTCCAATGCATTTAACGATTGCTGTGCTTCCTGGATTAAACGTCCTTATTGCTTCCGCATAATCCCAAACCCTGCTATACTCTTCACTAGCATCACCATATAGCATTTTCATTGCAATTCTTTTAGCCATGTAACACTTAGAATACTTCACTTCACAACCTAACTCTCTATTAACCCGTTTCTTAAATGCCTTTAATTCCCAAGTTGGATTGTCCCTCCAATCATCTATGTATTTCTCAGCTAAATACAAAGCAGTGACTTTCTTATTTTGGTGTTGGTGACCACATGTGTGGTTTGGAAAATAACTCCTTATTTGAACTGTCTCCTCATCTTTCAATTTCACGGCATGAACCTTAAAATAACACTTCTTCTCCTTCCCACAAACACAGTTCACAATTCTACCTTTCAATTTCATGCAATCGCATCTGTTGTAGCAATACACACTGATCCTATTTGTACCATTATGCAGGTAATAATAATTGTAACCACATTCAATAGCATGGTACCTTAGTGCTTTTCTAAACACATATGTCGAAGGAAACTTAAGGCCTAAAGACAAATTAATCTTACCCTTGAAATCAACCTCAGGGTTGAATGTAGGATAGTTGCATATACCTTCCTCATCATCATTCAAGGCACTCAAATCATAATCATCAGACTGCGGTTCATCATCATTAAAGTACATGTCTGTGTTGTTTTGCTCATCAACCTCCTTATCTAATATCAACCTAATTTCCTCATCATCTATAAACACATCATCAAGACCATAAACTACATTTTCCGCAAACAAATCAGAATCATCCTCATATTCATCTTCATTAACACATGTATAATCATCATCACTACTACTATCCTCAACCTCATTAGCATTACCATCTATATTTGCTAAAACCAACTCAGAAATTTCAATCAAGACATCATCTACCCTTACATTACCCACCTCAGTTGACAACTCACACTGCTTCTTTTTCGAATCAATGGCTTTTTTACGGATTGTCAATTTCTTCATCTTAGCTAATTCTTACGGATTGATATAGCTAATTTTAAGAACCCTAATACAGTATTCAGATACAACAACAATCAAATTACAAATTAAAAGATATGAAACAACAATTTCAAATACAAAAAACGCAGCAGGAGGAAGCAAATCTGAAAACGAACTAAGATGCAACAAAGAAGAACAAAACCATAATTAATTAGTAGTACATACCGGATTTGCTTAGAAATTCCAATGAACTTGATCTTACGAGCTGGATGGGACCGAAATGAGAAGGTGAAAGCTTCAGGAAGAATGGCTGGAAGAGAGCAGGATTGAGTGCTGCGAATTTGGGAGAAAGGATAATTAGGTTAATAAGGGTAACACGTGACTGGCACGTGCTGGTCAACGTCAAAATTACCGGTCAAACGCCTAATTCCGTTACAATGTAGTCTTTTGCAAAATATTGTATTATGTAAGGTAGTTTTTTGCAAAATTTTTTATTTAAGGTAGTTATTTGCAAAGTTGGGTTTATGTTAGGTATTTTTTTAACATTTTGCCTTAATTTTTTAAAACCATTAGAAAAGTGGTAAAAGAGACCTTAGGGATGTCGTCGGGTAAACCAAAAGTGTTCAAAGAGTCATGGTGGTGGAACGATGAGGTGGAAAAGAAGATAAAAGATAAAAACAACAAATTTAAGGAATTTATGGTATGCACGAAAGAGGAAGATAGGGTTGAAAAGAGAGTGAGCTATAAAGAAGCAAAGTGGGTAGCAAAGAAAGCGGTAACGGAGGCCAAAAACCGTAGTTATGAGGACTTATATCGGAAGCTTGATACCAAACAAGGGGAGACGCAAATTTTTAAGTTGGCGAGGACTAGGGCCAAACAGCGGCAAGACTTAGAGGCAGTGAAATACATCAAGGATGAGGGGGGACGAGTTCTCCTGAGACAAGAGGAGATCAAAACCAGATGGCTCCAGTACTCCTCACAGCTGCTCAATGAGTCTAGGGGGCCAACGGAAGTGAATAATCAAATTTCTGACGTCCAAAGACCACTAGAATATGGGTCAATGAATGATATTACCACAGGAGAAGTAGGACAAGCTCTCAAAAAGATGGGGAGAACAAAAGCAGTCGGGCCAGATAACATCCTGATTGAGGTGTGGAGGGGTTTAAGAGAAGAGGGCATTCGTTGGCTGACAAACCTCTTTAACATCATTTTAAGGACACATAAGATGCCAGAAGAATGGAGGAATAGTACATTAGAACCTCTATTTAAGAACAAAGGCGATGCGGAAGTATGCGGAAACTATAAAGGTATCAAACTTCTAAGCCACACAATGAAATTGTGGGAAAGAGTGATAGAGGGGAGAATTAGACGGGAAACAGTGATTAGAGAGAACCAATTCGGGTTTATGCCAGGAAGGTCAACCATTGAGGCAATTCATGTTTTGAGGAGACTGATGGAGAGATATAGGGAGCAAAAGAAAGATCTGCATATGGTGTTCATTGACTTGGAGAAAGCGTATGATAGCATACCACGACGAGTCAGCTGTGAAAGCCTCAAGGCTAGAGGTATTTCTTCAGTGTACATTGAGGCCATACGGGATATGTATGACAGAGTTTCGACTAGCATTCAAACACCAGTGGGTAAAATAGAGCCTTTTCCGATTAAAGTAGGGCTACATTAGGGATCGACTCTAAGCCCTTTCATCTTTACTGTCATAATGGAAGAGAATTCTAAATCTATTTGGGAGACGACACCGTGGTGCTTGATATTCGTGGACGACATAGTGCTGGTAGCAGAAACCAGAAAGGAGGTTAGTGACAAATTGGATGACTGGAGGGAAGCTTTAGAAGGTAAAGGTTTGCGCATTAGCCGTACGAAGACCGAGTATTTGCATTGTGACTTTAGTGGGACATCACCGGTAGATGAATCAGAGGTGTCCATAGATGGAATTGTTGTTAAGAGTACAACCAAGTACAAGTATTTGAAATCGATCATCCAAAGGGATGGGGAGATTGACGGGAATGCAAATCATCGTATACAGGCGGGTTGGCTCAAGTGGCGAGCAGCCACCGAAGTGTTATGTGATACGAAATTCCCAAGCAAGTTAAAAGGAAAATTCTACCGGGCGGCAATAAGACCTGCTCTGCTATATGGGACCGAATGTTGGCCTATGAAGAAAATTTTCGAACATAAGATGAAAGTTACAGAAATGCGTTTGCTGAGGTGGATGTGTGGGCACACTTTGATGGATCGAATTAAGAACCAAGAGTTTAGGGACAGACTAGGGGTAGCCCCTATATCTGAAAAAATGCGCGAGCATAGATTGAGGTGGTTTGTCATGTGCAGAGAAAGACTTTTGACGCCCATGTGAGGAGTGTAGAAAGCATTATAATAGAGGGTAAAAGGAGTCGAGGAAGACCCAGGAGAACTTGGGATGAGAAAATAAGAGTTGACTTGCAATTGGAGATGACATATCCATGTCCCAGACTTTTGATGTCCGCATAGTTTTCCTTTAGTGCCCGTAACCTCATGCTCCTATCGTTTACTTTCTTTTAGTTATGTGTTATCCTCTGTAGTAGCTCCCCTTTTTTAGGCCTTTAAATTATCTTGCACGAGTAATCACGTCTCTTTATCTTACTCGAGCCGGGGGACTCCTTTGGCCGCGCTCTCCTTTATGCGTATGAGTTGCCGCCGTCTTTCCCTCCCCAGACCTTGACCTTAGTCCTCTATGCGCTGGATATACTGGATAGGATGATGATGATGATAAGTGAGGTTCATTAAACTTCTGTCTAAGGAGGGTTTAAAGGTTGATCGGATGTGTATGCCAACGTTCTGTAAACACAAAAAATTTGTTTATATTTGACCTTCAATAACATTTTTTTCTTGTAATTCTACATGAATAAGAAATTAAAAAACTACAGAATATTCTATCTGTAGATTATATTGTAAAAGTAGAGCACTTATTATTATTTAGAATTGCACCACAAGGGAAAAAAGTGTATAAATTACAGAATTACAATTTACAAGCTAAGCAAGAACAGTTAGAACGAAGCAGAGCCATAGTGTGAAGATCCTCAAAATGTGGTTTTCGTGAGTAATTGGCCAAAAAAATATTTTTTAAAAAAGAACCATATTGACAATTTTAATTTTTTTTAAAAAATCAAAACAATTCAATTAGATTTACATCAAACTAAATAGTATAACTACGGTTTGATTCAACTAAATTATTGAAGCAGTATCAACAATTAGCTGTCAAGCAACCATCTCAATCAACACCTTGTGTAATGACCCGTCTTAATATAGGATGTATTGGCGGAAACAATACACTAAGTTGAGTCACTAAACCTTTGAAAAAAAAAATTATAACTTCGAATAAACTAAATCAAAAAGTCATTACATAATAATCCAGGGAGTAAAACACTCCCATAAATAAAAAAAATAAAATATCTAAACTTCAACTTAATGTTCTAGGTAACCCTACACTCTCTTAGTCTTATTCCCCAGTCGCTCCGAGTGAATTCAATCATCACCTGCAACAACTAAACAGCAAATTACCACTTAGTGGCCAGTAACTAGACCGTCTTTAACACCAAGGTTCCAATTTAAACAAAGGACTAATGCGAGGCTTAATTAAAATTCAAATCAATTAACAACAATCCAACCATACAAGCCAAACCGATAGAGTCAAATATTGTTGATCAATTCAATTAATACCAAAGTAGGATAACCAAATCAATTAAAACCAAGGATAACTTTTCCGAAACAATTTAACAAAGTCAAGTTAACAATATTTTGAAGTCGTACTTGGAACAGACGCAGTGAACAAATTCGCGGCCCACTAAGCCTAGATAAAGTCAGGGCGATCCTCGGGTCAACCACAATGATATAACCCTGTCTAAGAATGGCCAATCTCTCTCGTTTTCCGAAGATCCAGCATAACGAGAACAACAACTAAATCTAAAACTAATCTACTATAGATGTGTTGTCCAATCGAAGGAACCACTATGGACTTACCCAACGATTTCCAAATAACAACAAAACCGATGTTCATAAGGAACCACTATGGATTTACCCTTAAGAACCCAAAAGCCACAATGACCATTTTCAGAATACCAAAACTACTAGGGAGTAGTTCAAAACCAATCAAGATCAAAATCATACAGTTTAAGTTGTAATGTCTGAGTTTGGAATAAGGATAATTCGAACATAATCAAGAATACACCTTATAACAACTCTTGGCAAGAATATACTACAGACAATGTTATTTTATTCTTAAGTATAAACTTGTCGACAAGCAACAAAACAGTTTTATAAACCATCACAATAAAATCACATAACCATTATAATAGTCAACAAAAGTCAATGGTTATGTCAAGTTAATGCCAAAGTCAAGTTCTCTATTTACATGACTTTAACAACAAATGATCATAAACTATCTAACTAAAATAAATAAGTAGTACATGAAATTAACACATAACCAAGCAATTAGGTACATGACCAAAATTAATGAATAAATTAATAAATTAAATCAGATTTTAATTCCTCTTAACCTTAATTAATTCACAAAATTCAAATTAACTAGTTTAAGCCATTATTAAGTAATAATTTTATAAAATTAAACCCAAATTCATTAATTTAAATATTAAATAATTACCAACTAATTAGATACTAATTAGATCACATGAAATTAGATTTTAACCTTTTAGCCAATTCTCTTAACACTTTACTCATAATTTAGTTAATTTAATTAACCAAAATGTAACTAGACCAATTATATTAAATAAATTTACTAAAATAATTATTAGACTTAAATTAATGATAAAACTTAATTTCAGACTCAAATTTAAATAATTTACGTGGCTAACTAATAATAAAATAAATTCTGGAAATAAACTGTCAATTAATCGCAATAGTTGAATAATTACTAGAAATTCCATTTTAATTAGATTAATTGGCCCGAATTAACCAAAATTAATTTACACTATTACCTACTGATTTATAACATATTTTAGTGTTAAAATAATGTGGAAATAAATTAAAATCAATAAATTACAGCCCAATTACTATTAACAAAAAGTGCAGATTTTCCAAATTTTCATAATTATTTAAAATAAAATTATTCAAATCACGAAAATTAATTTTAACCAATCCTAAATTAAATCTATGTTATAACACATCATAGAAAATTAAAATAAGAATAATATATGCACGAAATTAATTAAAGCAAAATTTACAATATAAAATCGAACCAATCAATTTAAATATTAGTTAATCCTAAACAAGACTTCTATGTTTAATTAAGAAACTAAGTGAGGAAAAATCTAGTTACCTGGATAATGGAGGAAAGTAATAATCTTTAGAAGATTAAAGAAAACTCCAAGAAAATCTCCCAAATAATTTGCAAAATAAGTTCCTTGAAGTAAGCTTGAATAATTCAAAATAAGTCTTCAAAAGTAGCCCAAAAATATTTTAATATTTTGGCACTTGAAGAAAAATAAAGCAAGTATTTTGTTATGTTCTTTTTTTTGAGAGAAAAGAATGAAAGAAAGAAAGTTTATGAGCTAGTTTATAAATGAATGAAAAATTACATAACAATAGGCTAGTATTTATAGGAGCGGAAAAACTATCCCAAAAGACTTCTCATAATGGCTAAAAATTATGAGCATTAGGGAGTTCAATCAACTTGAAGAAAAGAAAATGAAAAGATTTGAAGGATGTTCATGCATTCATTCCATTCTAGAATGTACCAAATAATTAAGCATGAATTAGAATCAATTAACCTAATTAAACACTAATTTTACAAGCCTATCATGATAATAATGTACTAAAAAAATATATAGTCCTCCTAATCGAATACTTGTTACCACAAGTTGGTCCAAAAAATAAATAACCTAGGACATATAATAGTAGTACATAAATTTAATTAAAATAATATATTAACTCAAAAACAACAACAACAACAACAACAACAACAACAATAATAATAATAATAATAATAATAATAATAATAATAATAACTTACCCACATTTTAAATCACATTATAAAGCATAAAAGAGATAGTTATAATAAATCACAAATAATATCATAATAAATTATTTTAAATTAAAGACTAGACTTAAAGAAAAGTAACTAGAAAGAGGAATAAAATGGAAATTATGCCATAGAGAAAATTCAGGGCATTACACCTTGAGTTGAAGGTTGAGCCATCAGGATATGTTATATACTCTAATACACATTCTCACACGAGATCCCTTTGGACTAAAATTGTGGATGTAACATGGACCCTCCTTATACCTGACGCTGAATATTCCACTTAAATAAAGAGCAATTAAAATTTGAACTCGTGACCTTTTATCATGCTAAATATAAAATATTAGACAAAGTGAGCTGACCCCAATGATCATGTTGAATGTAATGATTACTAAGTAAACACATGCAAAGGCCCGTCATTAAATATCTTTACCAATTACCATCATCATTTACAAACAACATAACATTTCTAGCAAAAAACAATGATTTAAGTATTTGGAACAACTAAAGTCTACAAGGTTACTTAATTGTGATCCTTTCATGGCTTCAAGCCTCAACTAACATTTAAACCAATATTAGATGAACCTAATAAATTTAATCTTAGATTGTCCATTTTAGTAACCATTTAAAGCCACTACATTAAACTATAAACATTTAAAGCGACTACATTAAACTAAAATTAATCATTGATTGTTAATATAAAGTTCTAAATAATATTTGCCACTAAGGTGTCTATTTGTTATAATTAATAACAGTAAGATTGTATAAATTAAACTCCTTTAAACTTCGCTTTAATTTGAAACACTTCATGACATTAGGATATATAGTGGTATGTGAAATTTAGTAACCTTTTAATGTGAAACTTTTATTTGTAATTGCAAATAAAAATCCTCTCTCCATTGGTGAACCATACAATTACGGCCCGTTTAGTAGGTAGTAAGACTAGTCTTAAACGGTGGTAATAGGAATGAAAAATTAGTATAATTTTATTTGAAAAATCTCTTGGCTATCTTGATGGCCATGGTTGTTCAACTCCAATCATCTCATTTTCTTCATAAAATTCATTCCAATGCATTATACCATTGGGAGATGTGGTATTAGGTGGTAATGAAAATTTGTAAACAAAAAAACTTTTTTGTGATGAAAGTTTCATTACCATGGAACTGATATGAAACTTTACTATAAATCATTCTCATTACCACCATTTAGTACGATTAACCAAATGGGTCATTAAATGTTCAAACTTGAGAATACTAAATTAGCTGAGTGACACAGATTCTACTCTCGTCACCTATATATAAAAAATTCATTTCCTCTCTTCCTTTGCCAATATAAAATCTTTAAACTATCCCAAATAAAAAATTTAAAAGTTGAGTATAGTATGACCGTTAAAAACGTATAACAATTGTTAGTTTAGCGAAGTGCACGAGTTCAAATCTTTATTTCTTTAATTACAACTTTTTTTTTGATAGATTTTAATAACAACTTAAAAGGTTAGACGAGAAAACTTTTATACTCTCTTTAATTTACAATTCAAATCCATAGTCCAAACTTTTTTTATAGATTTTTTTTACTTAAAATTTGCCACCTATAATCCTTATCAGTTATCCCAAATTATATTGCTCTTTGATTTGTTTTTTACTTAGTTTTTACTTTTCGTTTACTTATATGCTTAGTTTTTTTATGTATATTTGTTAATCATTGTTATAGGTCAAACCTATGGTGCTGACCGGCGAGTAAAGGCAGGAAGAACTTCTTCCAAGGATCAATTTTGAGTCGAGAGACTCTTTAACCGCATCCTCCTTTATGGATATAGTTTACCGTCTTTTTTTCCTCTTCAAACTCTGCTCATAGTCCCTATAAGCGGGATACACCTGGTATAATCGATAATGATGATGAGTTATCCCAAACTAGATAGAAGGGGATCTGTGGGGATGGAGAAACAACTTGATTCTCCAAATGCAAGCCATGTTATCATTGGATTCCCCTTGATTCCTAAAGTTAAAGATGGTCCCACATCTAAGCGCATGAGGGTGGGACCTACCAAGTCGTAAATCACCAATGATATCAAGGAAAAGCTCCTACCCCAGTGGAATGGGTGGGTCCCACAATAGTATTATTTGAGGCAGATTGGGCTCAATTTTCCTATTAACCGTCACGCTTACCTTCTCCTCAATCCTCATATCTTCCAAAGGCTAATGAAGTCGAAACATGAGCATGCATGGGTCCACTTCTTCAAGGTTGAGGTTGAAATCATGCCAACAATAAAATGTGAAAACGATCGATTGCAATAAGTAGTCCTATATGTTTTCCTTTATAATATGTTTTTAATAAAAATGATTGAATATGAGATAATAGTTATGAAGATGAAAATTTTCTGCTATATATATCTTGAAAAAATTAGTGATTGTTATTAATATTTTATCGCAAATTCGTGAATAAAATGTTGAATCTGTTGAAACTAGTACACTCATGTCTACTTTCATGCAATTCATTTTTTGAGACAAATAAAAATGTTTTTGATTTGAACAACATCTTTATTTAGCCAATATATTCCATAAACTTATGTTCCTTAAGAAGAAGAATCACGAGAAATCCATTGAAGTTAGTATTAATACGTCATGTTTCAAATCAAGCATCATGGGTTACGTAAGACCATCAACATTTTGGCCTCAAAAACAACATGTAAAATAAAATGACAAATTTTTAAATTCTTTTACTCATATGATATAATCTTAGAAATCTTGTTAAGGATCCGACTCAACTAAAAACATATGATGATAGTTGAATACTTGATATACTCTAGCATGCTTGGCACTTAATATTTCACTTTAAATAAAGGGTGGTTGAGACGTGAACTCGTAATCACTTGTCACACTGACTTTCGTTACCATGTCAAAGAACCAACACAATCGAAAATTTAAGTTAATAGTTGAAACTCCAAATATGTCATATATCTGTTAAGAGATTTATAGACATATTCCTAGTCCAATTATGAGATATCAACTAAAGTTTAATTGTTGAAGAAAAAAAGGGGCTCATATGAATTTGAGGACTCAAATGTCATACATAAAGTTGTTCCTCTAACTTATTTTCAATTCACAATAATAATATAGGTCCACACTTTCTCTTAACATATGGACTATTAGCCCCAACAAAGTAAACTAAATTAGAAGTGCATTGTTTATCAAGGCTTATTAAAGATTGTCACTTGACAATCGATTTTAAGATCCTAAAAATACATACTTACATACAAAATTACAAGAAGGGGCCAAAAACATCTTCTAAAGGCATTGACAAGGAAACCATTATAGACAATGCCAACTTGGTCCCCTACTTAACTATTCTTAGCCGTCCAATGTGCCCATCAAATGGGAGATCACCATCCTATTAGGGGCTTGCATTCATATGCATTGTTTTGGGTTTGGCAAGTTTTGTTCATCAATAAAAGCCAATTTTATATAATTACTATTTTCATTTATGACAAATTATTCAATTTTATTTTATTACAATTTACCCAACTTGACATACTATTTTTACTTTACATATTTTATTTGTCTAGCTGTTTATATTGTCTAATGCTTTGTTTTATGCAACACCAGTAATATATAATCAAAAAATTGTTTATCATAAATATCTAGTCATATTTCTAAGTTACTTGCATATTTTCAAAGCAACATTACAAATATTATAAAGAGGACACAAAATTCCATTACTCAAATCATTTTATTATAGTAAGATTGTTAGGTTCTTTATAGTTCATCACCATTAACAACAAGTATTTCCATATTTAGTGCAAGTGCATTGGCTTCATTAATAACCATTTTGGCAATATCTTCGCTTATAGCAAAATTAGGTATTATAATAAAAGTTAGGCAATTAGTAGACCAAAAAGGAGACGAATCCAATTTGACATGAAAGGCAACAATATTATTTCTGCTACTTGATCAATTAACAACTAAAAAGCAACCAATAAGCTAATTTTAAAATGTTTGAGAAACACCTTTGTTGGCATAATTTGTATCTAAACTTATTTTGGATATTTAGTTAATAGTTTAAGGTGGATTTTTTGTTTAATTTTTGACTTTTAATTTTTTAATTGGTCAAAAAGCTTAAAAAATATAATTGATAATTAGCTTCTGAAAAACTGACTTTTTAGCCAAAATAAAAAACTTAATTTGATTGGTTTTTTCATTGATTTTTAACTTGTTGATCTTCTTTATCTTTAATAATCGGTCAACAACTAATATCTAATTTCAATCTAATTTCAGTAAATAGTAAACATCTTCTCAAATAATTTGCTTATCCAACTTACTTATTTAAATAGCCTAAAAGTAACGAAAGAAACACTTCTAATTATTTTCAACAAAGCACCATTTACAACACTTGAAATTATTTTCGCTCACCATTTTCAAATCTTTTTAAGGTTATCATGCATGATTAACTCCTATCACTTCGACTGAAAAGCTAAGTTTTAAGTTAAAATCAAAAATTTGATTTAAATAGTTTTTCATTGGCTCTAATCATAATTTTTTTTTTTAATAGCCAACAACTAAAACTTATTTGTTTTATACACGTCAACATAACAATGCGTCAAGTGTCACTATTACAATGCATTTTGTAAGTACTTTATATCAAGTGTCACACTTACAAGGTTAGGTTGTTATTTTGGAACTCATTCCTTCATCTTCCCTAAATGTAATGCAGATTATCAATGAAGAACTTTATTAAGAGTGATTTTAATTGACATAGAGTCTACATATTAATAAATAATATCCTTTTTAGCTTTGAAAGAGAATCTAACTCATAAATTAATGTAAGACTAATTAATGTTAGTTAATTTTTTTAACCACTCCTTTTACATTTCCTAATGCAATACACTATAAATTGATAGTTCATAAAAAGACTAAAAGTTTGAAAAATAAAATTTAAGTAATATACATTAGAGTAACTCTACATTTTTAGTTTAGCTTATAAATTCACAAAGAGTCATAAAAAATACCACTCAAACAAAACACACATGTATTCCTTTCCATGATCAACAAAAACATACAAATTCACTCTCTTTTAAGTATTCCTTTTCAAGATATAATTCTAACATTCGTTTTAATAGGTAATATCTGATTATACTACTATTAAACTGTATCACTATGATAACATTCTTAGCACTTTAATTAAGTGTTATTATGTATATGATTATACTTAATTAGTATTAATTTGCTAATGCTTAATTGATAATTATTATGTATCATCACAAAGTAGTAAAAAGGTTCTGTATAAGGACTTTGCTGAAGTTGGTAAAAGGTCCTATACTCCTATATGTTATGAACCTAAATAATAATCTATAAATCTATGACAAAAAAAAAAAAAGCAAAAGTGAAGCTACATCGTGGATGACACGGGTATAATCCTAGTTAACAAAATAATAACAGTTATTTATCAAACTCAACCATCGTAAACTTTACTGGTGAATAGGCTGCCATGTGGTGAAAGAAAAGGCTAGATTGTTGGACCCACATTGAGAGTGATGTAACACGTGTTTGGCCATGGAAGGATGAGAAATTTGCGTCTATACCCATGTGGACTTGGGACCCAATAAGTTCCATTTGAGTGCAGCAGTCAAATTATGTGGGGATATTTCCAGTACGGTCAAGTGTCAACTATTTACTATACTTTCGGATTTTTATAAACTTAAGCACTAATATTGTTTAATTTTGATCAATATATCTGAAACAAATATAATTTGATCTTTTTATAAATAAAAGCTTCATAGTGAATTAACTACGATTTCGATTGTTTATATTATCTTTCTACGGACCAAGAATAATTTATTCTCTAAGATATAAAACAAAAGATACTAAATATTTATTTCTAGAAATTGGTGAGAGGAAATTATGAATTTCAAGCATTAAGATAGATCTAGGTGTTTGACAAACAAAAATAATTATTAGTTGGTAGTTGATTCAAGTGATATATTTAAACAATTGATTTTATTAGCTAATCAAACGAGTTGATTTTGAATATATTGTTAGTAACGACTTTTTTAAAAGAAATTTATAATAACAAATTATTACAACTAGCTAATTATTTTTTAAACGCTAACATTGAATGGGTAACGTGTTGTAAGCAGTTTAAACACAAAAAAGTCAATGTCAAATTATTTTACTAAATTCTTAAAATCACCTGGCAAGAAAATTAAAATGAATGGATTTTACTACCTAGACCACTAAAAGTTGTAAATTTATGGGATGAGTTATTCAAATGAAAGGTCTAGATTAATAAAAATCATTCAGTAATTTTTTTTTTAAAAAAAAGCAATCTACCTATGGATAGAAAAACATAAGTAAAATCAATTACGGATAAAAAAACGTAATTAAAAGCAATTTAATTTATTTCAAACCCTCATAATATTAATTAATTGATCAGATTAAGACCCTATTAGTTTTTATCTCAAACTCTCGTTATATTAATTATTCTACAAGAATTTAACTTAAATTTATCTTGAATCTAAGCTATTGCTCCTAGTCTCAAATTCTGAATAAATTGATAAAATTAATAAAGAGATTTTTAATTTATAATTAACAAGCACAATTCAATCACAGATTCATAATTTATAAATACCTTTACAATTAAACTAGTTCAAAGTCAAATTGGGATCAACCTCTATACCCTAGATAAAATTAAAAATACAACTAAAAACCACAATCATGATACTATAACAAAACAAAAAATATATGAATTAATTAATAAAATCAAGAATAAAAATTAAGAAAACTTTTCAAAAGAAAATAAATCAAAAAAAATTTCTCCTAGTAAATGAAAAGCCCTGAAGTGATTTAAGAAAAAAGGCTTTAGAAAACAAGCTGAAAAGAAGGGTTTATACAGTTGTAATTATAAAAGGTATAAAATAAATTTAAATGTAGTTGATTAATCCTAAAACATAGACAATTAGTTGGGAAAATATAGATATAATCTGGAAATTACTCAATTAGCCTTTGACGAATAACTTGATCTAACTAAATCCCATTTCTGGGTTGGCTCCTCATCAATTCTTGCATAATTATAACTTCTGTATTAAAAGTTATGATCAAAATAATAATTCATGTAAATTATGGTCTTATCAAAATTTTAACAATAATGGTCTAATACTTATCTCGAATTGTACCATTTAGCTTAATATACAACAATACACCACCATACATGTCAATACTAATCTTAAGGATACTATGCTTTATTATTTATGTGTGTAAAATTTTTAAAAACTTAATATTCTAAAAATACATACTTTATAGAGATTTGAAATAATAATTTATTGATTATAACTATATATGTTTTTTCTCAAGGTATAAATTTTATGTAATAGTCATTATTAGGTAAAGAGTATGACAAAAAAGTAACTTAGAAAACTGCAAATGTGCAAATGCGCTAATTAAGATATAAATTAAATAATTAAAATTTTATTTTGAATTAAATATTTTGAAATAATAAATATGAATTTAGCTCAATTAAAAAAATACTCTTATGAACTAATTTTTCTTTAAAGATAATTTTTGACCTTTAGGTTGTTGGGTTGTATCAAATGATGCTTGAGCAATAAAATTTTTGTGTTCATGAACTTGTCCAAGATTTGTCAAAAAAGTAAATGATTTTGTTATGCAAGTATCGTGTTCATAAAAATTCAATTGCCCCTTTCAAATCGTTATACTTTAATTTATAATTTTTCTTTTTTCTGTTTTACAATTACTTTCATAGAAATTTTAATTTATGTCATTGGTCATCTTTTTTATCGCAATTTTAAAAGGATAACGAGAGTTATTTTTAAAGTAATATTATAATTACTTATTAATATAAATACTATTTTTCAAATACTCTATGTAGTCAAATAGGTATAAATAGCAAGAAAAAAGAGTTTTTGGATGAAAGTTATTGATATAATGTGATCACTTGTTATGTTTCATGCATGTCACATGCATTTTTTCGTTTAATTTCTTTATGTTTGGTTCACGCGTGCATCGTTTTGATATGTAACAACTTGAATGTTATTTACGTTGTTGATCATATGGTAAATTCTCGAGCAATGTCCACAAAGAAATCCAAACTTCTCAAATCTCTTCCACTTAATGCACGTTTACTTTGTGTATGATCATAATTTTATTTAGTAACACCTCTTCATCATGCGTGCTAAAATAAAATATTCTGAATTAATAAATTCATTCCCACTCAAATACATGTTATAAATATAATGTTTTGTATAGATTTGATTCACATTAGTATGCATCAACCTTAAAAGGTATAAGAATAGTAAGTATTTTTTTAATTGACAAGTACAATCAATAAAAAACACACCTTCTATTTCTTGGAGAAGTTGCCATTTGCCATTTTTGTGGGGTGTTCCTTTTATTGTTTCTATAAAGAATCTTTCTATTTATATCACAAATTTTAGACAAAAATAACCTTGTTTATAATGCATATGGTCCCTACATATGTTGCACTAACTTTTTTTTTAACATTTTTATATTTCTTATGGTCTCTACATGTTTCCTACTAATTTTATAAAAAAAAATTTATAAGTTGTGCTCCTTATATTTTTTTCATAAATTGCTTTTAATATTATTTATGTTTATGGCCCCTACTTTTTTTTCTCCGTTAAATTTATTATTTAATAAGATATTTTTAATACATCTACTATCTAAAAGATTTTATTTTTCTTAATTGCCGTAAATGTTCTTTATGGAAACTTCATTAAGAATGGGAGAGTACCAGGTTTATAATTTACGGTTAGAAAATACTTGTATTGAGTAACGTACCAAAGAGTTATTAGATCAGGCATACTTCATCCACTTGATCTTAATTAGTAATTACAATTAGAAGGGTGTTAATTAAAGGGAAAAAGTCTAAAAAATATCATTAATCCAATAAATGAACACTTAATCATTGATTTAGCAACTTGTGTCCTTTTCCTACGGTAATAGCCCCTACATACTTTATTATTTTTTTCTTATTAAACATTAAAGAAAACAACTAATCTACTTGCAAACTACTCTTTTTCTACATCAATCAAGCAATTAGCTTCAATTATTCCTCTTTCTTTAACATTTTAGTATTACTTATTGCACTGTTAAAGATGATGTTTCCTGGAGAAGACAGTTTGGCAAGCCACATAATGGAAACTAATTTTTGGAATAGGCCAAAAAAATCTATTAATTGTATTTTTTTCTTACTCTTATTTAGTAAAAAGTTATTTTTCTAACTCTGTTATTTCAAATGTGCCCTCCATTATTCATCTTAACAAGGGTAAATCGTAATATTGAGAGTCGATATTACTTCAATGGTGACCAGTACCATATTTCATAGGCAAGACCTGAATTCAATTCTCATTAAGCTCATCCCCATCGTAACCTGTACTACAACAAAGAGCGTAATGTTGAAATAGGAGTATCTTTTATTACCGAGTAAAATTATTGATGTTTTTCACATATAAACTTTGATTTATCTCTCTTAATGCTTCAGTACTCACTATTCTTTCCTATTCATTTTAAAATGTCCCATTTAATTTTGGCACATTCGTCAATGAACTTTTTTAATTTTAAATATCTCTAATTTTCCTTGAGTAAAAATTATAAAAAGTTAATATTAATAAATTTTACAATAAGACGAATCAAACAAGATTTCACATGATTATGTTTTAACTTATAAATTAAGAACAAAGACACAATAAAAACGATTGATGAATAGTGTTGTAAATCAAATGGTACATTTAAAGCGCATAAGAGGAAATATAAGCAAAGATAATTTTATAATACTTCTATTTTATCATTTGCTACTTTAATTCTTGTGATATATACTTGAATACACCTTAAAAAACAAAAGAAATAATATAGCATGGGATACTCAAATTGGCCCATTGCTCCACTTTATTACATTTCTATTTACTCGTATTTTGGAGTTTTATTTTAATTGGTTTTTCCATCACATCATATAACACAACATGTTATTTTTAAATAGCAAATTTAAAAACACATACTAATATCTATGAAGTATTATTAGAGTTAAAATACTGTTAATTCTCAACTAAATCCAATAAAACAGTAATAAACATGAATGGCAACAGCACGCGCCACCTAAGGTGCATGAGTATCAATCAATCACCTCCTATTGGACAAAAAAATAATTCAATAAGACCTATGATCACTTTCATTTTTATTTATTTATTTATTTATTTTTATTCATTTATTTATTTATTTTCACTTATTTTCATTTATTATTTCCATCAAACAATTCCGTTCCACCCTCTTCATCCATTGACATGAATCTAATTCCTTCCTCCTCTCTCCACTTTCATTTTCATTGTTCACCCTTATTATTAGGGATGACAATTCAGTCCGAATCCGACCCTAGTTCGACTCGATCCGAGGAAAATAATCCGATTCGAGTTTGAGGAAAAGGTTATCCGACTCCAACTTCGACTTCACGATCCGAATCTGAGTTAGAGACAGACCGGAGTTGGACCTTATTAAAAATCCGACACTCCGACCCGACTTCCGACCCTGAAGGAAATCCGACTTTGAATTTGACTTTTAACCCAACATTTTGTTTTCTTTAAAACTCTAGACGTGACTAATTAAAGCTTTCTCTCATATTAATTGTAATTTTCGATTTCGAAAAACTACTTGGTATTTTTATTTAGATCAATTAATCAAAATACGACAAATCAGATCAAGTGAAATAAAATAGACCAAATCAAAATGCGAGAAAATTTTGTTAAATTGTAGTATTAGAAAAATTTCTCATGTTAAACTTGAATTCAAAGTACATATTTTTTTGTTAAATTGTATTTGAAAAATATATTTTGTTAACTTCGTATGCTTTAAATCATTAGTACAATATCACAACGATAAAGTTTGATAATAATCCGACTCCGTTGGAGGTCCGAGTCGGGGCAAACTTGGAGTATGCATAATCCGACTCCGAGTGGAGGTGGACTGAAAAAAAAAGTTCGACTAAAATCCGGAGCAAAGTCGGAGTATGTATAATCCGAGTCGAGTTCGACCCATTGCCATCCCTACTTATTATAAACTCTAAATTTTAGTCCTATTAATCAGATCAGGTTGCATTAGGTTGAGTTTGAATTCGGGTCATATATAAACAAGTTAGAAAACTCTTGACTAGAATCCAACCCATTTACTTAATTGGATCAAAAATTACAACCCTGACCCAACCTAAACCTAACCCATTCAATAAATAGATCATTTTAACCTAAATATTGAATAAATTAAATTAATTAAGTTTAGGTTATACTTAATGATTTAATTCGAAATTAACACGCTTAATTAAAAGGGTTAAACAAGTTTGTTTCATGTTTAAAATTTTGACCTGAACCTTACCTATTTAATAAACAGATGAGGTCGGTTAATTCATTTAATTAATTGGATTAGAAGTCACAATTCAAAACCACTTTTTCGAATTAAATTCAAATCGAGTTAGCAGGTCGAATCGACTTTTTTCCGGGGTACCAAATTCATCCTAAATACACCCTAAATCCCAAATTAAAATTGAATGTTAATGGCCAATAGGACCCACTAACCTTATAACTATAACATACTTACATACCCTTCAAAATTCTATATATACTTGCTTCTCTTCCAAACTCACCCTTATATTTTATTTTTCTACTATATTCAACTCTCATCTCTACTTTGTCCTAATTAATACATTTATTATTATTTTTAGTTAATCATCTAGTTAAAGAGGTGATCATTGATCAATGGCCAAAGGCCGGAGATTAACCTCGAGCCGAAGCGAACGGTTACTTGGTACCGGAAACTACCATAGCTACCACAACCACAACCACGGATACGGATTTCATGAAAATGGCACCGTATCCGAGGTGTCGGAATTTGCGGAGGAGGATGTATGGTCAATAGTGGACGACAACTCGGATAATTATAACCACCATCATCACGAGTGGGATCCACGCGCCGCCGTGGAGAGTGAGAGAAGGAGGGTGGCATCAAGTGTCACGTTCCGCCAGGAAGACAAGCACGTGGGGGGATTGTCCTTGGCATTTGAAGACAAAACGGCGCCGTCATCTCGTAGGATTCTGCACCAATATGGAGGTGCCACGGGGACCCCACGAGTGGTAGGCGCAAATAGGCATGTGGCTACGTCAGCTCCTGTAAACGTTCCTGATTGGAGTAAGATTCTCCGAGTCAACTCGGTTGAGTCGATGCATGACTCGGATGAGGATGATCGAGTTACTAACTCGGTCATGGAGCCACCCCATGAGTACTTGGCTCGGAGTAGACAAAAGAATGCATTTTCGGTTTTTGAGGGCGTAGGTCGAACCCTTAAGGGTCGAGATATGAGTCGAGTTCGTGACGCAGTTTGGAGTCAAACCGGTTTTGAAGGGTAAATATTATATTATATTAAATAATAAATTACGCATTGAAACAAAATATTAGTGTAATTTTTACCTCTCTTTATTTTCCTAAGGTGCCTTAAAATTAGTTAAAAAATATGGATTAGGAACTATTTTTTGAACAAGAGGGAGAAGATAAATGATGAGGAGCCACTCGGTAGTGAGTCAACTCAGTGAGTTAGCAAGTATTGGAAAAACTAAACTGCCTAGTGCTGCCTAAAGCTTCCCCAATATACTCTCCTTCTTCTCTGTCTCTCCTTTTTAGCTGGAATTTGGCAAAATTGTCTTAGTATTTGTCAATTGTCAGTAATAATTTTTACTCTTGGTAATTTTGACAGAAGGAAATTTGTAATTTACTAGATTTTTTAGAGACAATAATTGAAATTGTAGAGTGATGGTGAAAGTTTTTTGGATCAATTTTTTTTTCTTGTTTTTTTGTTTTTTGGCTTATTTTATGTTTTTTGTGTGAATTTCACATGAACAATAAATTATAATTGTCACTTTTGGATCCTTTTATTTTACTTTCCCATTTTTATCTATATGATGGACTAATGGTGAATTTTATAACATGGATATCAATGATTCAATTGGTAAAATTTTGGGAATATGAAATCTAAAAATTCTCTCTATTTAATATTTATATTTTCATCTTCTTCGGCATACCTTGTTCACATAAAAAAAATAATTAAAATATGGAGAGTTAATAGAAACACAATAGATCATACCCAATTAAGAGAGATAACAAAAGTGTGGGCTTAGGTTGCGGTCAATACGCTCTCAACTCGAAAATTTAACATTATATATTTTCAATATGTATGCAGTATATACTTCCTCCGTTTTGAAATACTCACTACATAACGATTATTGACACTATTTATTGTTGAAGCTTATTTTATATATTGCGGCTAATGTGTAAGAAAAAATATAATCAAGTGAGATCTTATTTGAATCGTCTAATCACATACTTTCATAATATTAAGTTTTTATAATTTTTAAATGTGCATAATTCAATATTTAAATGATTAAAATAACACATTGAATTGCGTAAAAAGTTAAATGCAGCAAATATAGTGAAATGGATGAAATATAACAATATAAAATTCAATAAGTTAATTACTTTTAAATTATTTTACAAGGTGAATAGTGAGCTTAAAATGCATTGATTGTAGTGATATGATGTTGATAGCGGATGAAATTATTATTAACATGAAGTATTAGGTGACACTAAATATATGTTAGTAGTAGTGCTAGTGTAATGAAAATGCAAGTCTAATAAGTGCTCAAATAGATAGAGGTAAGGTTTTGATGTGGACTACTAGAGCATTTTAGTCCCTTGAAACTAAACCATAAAGGACAATAAAAGATAGATATTCCTTTGGAGTTTCAAAGCTTGTAAAATGTGATTAATTTAGTGACAATTTTATTAATTAAATATTATGAGTTTTACAAAGGAAAGTTGTTTAAAAAGTTTAATCTAAATTATATTTTTGATAGTAGAAACAAAGTTTCATTATATTTTTCTAAAGAGATATATTTAAAAATTATATATTGTGGATTGAAAAAAGTGATGAAACTAAAAGTAAATAATAAGAAAGGTAATAACTAGAGAAAGTATAGAATTTATGAGTGCCATGAACAAAAGTATTGATCAATGCGATAAAAGGAAAAATGTCTCTTTTACTATTAAAGATAGCATAATTAAGATGGTTAGAGCAAAGGAAAAAGATAAATTAAAGAATATTCTAGAATCAATACGTTAGTTTATGATGAATAGCTCATATTTAGTGTTTGTTTGATGAACAAAAATTGGTCCTACATAGACTATATAGAGGGGCATAAAAAAAAGCATGTTTTGTTTAATCTAAATAAGATAGTAAATAGTATAACTCACTAATTTAAAATTAATCAACTAATAACATAAGATGAACTGATTATCATAAAAAAAACAACGTTGAGTTCATTACCTTCGTACATGAAATTTAGATTTTGCTGTGAGTATAAAAAAAACAGAATAGCTTATAGTTTTCAAAAAAAATCTAGAGTAAAAACTTTAAGTTTAAGTATCTAATTAAAATCAGTTCCTTCTATAAATTGTACTTAACTGATACCAAAATTAAGAATGAATTACACTTAAGATCATGTTAGTATTTTATATAGATAATAAATATCATTTAAGTTGGACATATTCTAAGCAAAACAAGAGAATTGGAGCATCAAACAATGGAATCAAAGATGAGTAGTAGAACTAGAAACAAAATCTCAAAAGAGTACATACAAAACCAATGAATTGAAAAGGTAGACAAGGGGAATAAAGATAAAAAATAGACACAAACAATTTATGTGGGGGACTTCAAATTCAATCCCTAAAGAAAAGAGAAAAGAGCCAATTGGTATAAATTAAGTGTTCATTTTTAGGAGAATGGAGAGATGGAGGGTGGTTCAATGTTCATATAGTTGTATCATCTTAGAGGGGACCTATTTTGGTTTCACAAGTTGACAAGGTCATGAAAATTGTTAACTTCATGTACTTGAAATATGACACAATTTTGGTGGGGTTTGTGCTTTTCTTTCTCTCCCACCCTTTTTTGAGAAAGGGACACACTTTTCCCTTAAGTTGGTTTCAAACACTCTAACTCATTTTCTTAACTTTTTCTTTTAAAATTATTTTTCACAAAAATAGAAAATAGTTTTTAAAAAATTAGAGTTTTTAATTGGAAGTGGTCCTTGTGTATCCTCAATATCAATGGTATAATAATTAATTAAGGTATTAAATAAATAAGGGCATATTCCTTTGATCTTTGATTCAAGATTTATTAATTGTTTGAATGAAGTAGTTGTTTGATGAAATATTTGCTTTGCATCATGATCTACTTTTAGTTTATAGTACTAGTAATAAAGCATACCAAAGCGAAGGTGTATGATTATTAATACTCTAGTACAAGAGCAAGAGCTCACTTTTGTCCTTTAGATTTAGGTTCTTGTTTTACTCCTATATGACAATTAGTAATCTTTATAATTTTATGCGTTCTCTAACTTATTTTTTAAAAAATTATAAAAACTAAGTATTTTAATTACTTCTAATATCATCATTATCAACATCCCAATGAATCTCGCTCAAGGCAGAATATGGGTAGGGTAGAAAAGAAGGCTTTAGGAAGACCAATACCCTTATCACGAGGAGGTCACGATCGAAGGAGCCTCTCAGCTAGAGTATCGTTTGACATATGAGGTCCATGCAAAGGAAAAGCCTGCAAAAGAAATCAAAAAAAAAAAAAAACATTTTTAACTATTTATATAACAAAAAATAATATGAAGAATTAGAAGTTGATATACTTAGATAAAATATATTCATGTGGAATCTTGTTGGATTCGTCTTAATACATAATTTTTTTATTATTAACATGCGAATTTAGAGATATTAAAGCTTAAAATTTACGTTGAAACACGTGAAAAAAAAATTAAAGTAGACAAAAATATAGAGGAAGATATATTTTCTCAAGATCTAAAAATTCATGCTTTAAACAAAAACTATTTTAGATTTGGGAATTTATCTAAAGTTTCATTTTTTAGACATAGGGATCCTTTCTCTGTAATGCATGTAAAAAGGTTTTCGTTAATTTTTGAAAACAAAAAACCGAAAATAAAAAATCAGAAAAATTGATTTTCGCTTCTTAGTTTTTAGTTTTCACAATTAATATGTTTTCAAAAACTTTGACTAATTTTATATATATAATAGGATATATATCATATAATTAACTTTAAAAATCAAAATATCAAAAGTTTAAAATCACAATAATACAGAACGAAACCTTAGCTATAGGTTTCCAATTTATGAGTTACATAATTAGTCAAATTTATTGATATAAATAAATTGTCATGTGCATGGATGCCCACTATATATTAACAAGTCATCAACTATTCCTTTTCATAGAGGTTGTTTGCAATGAGAAACCATACAATCATACAATCATACCACTGACACGGTGTGTGGACATCCAACTTTTTATTTTTAGTAATCTTCAAAATAATTAATTAATGGCCCGATGTCTGATTTTCTTTTATTTAATAGTAGCAATTAAATAAATATCTAACTAAAATTTTTCTTACAAATTATTCTTTGTAATTTCATTTACGAGTTAGGGTAGTTTTAATGTATAAGTGCACGCATAAATATAGTGTGGAAATAAAAATATAAAAAGTTCGGTAAATATAAAGCAATAGCAGTAATGTTAAATAAAAAACCGTATATGGATCAAACTAAATAAATAGGCCACAAAAATATACAGTAGAGACGGGATCAATAATGAAGAAAATTACTAATAAGCTTACAACAATTTCACGTACGTACAACATTATTGTATGTATATTCTAGCCAAGTAGTCAGATGAAATGATATTGAAGAAGTAATAACAATATAAAAATAAAATAGATGATGGATACAATAATTAAACTGAACTAAACTCAATTAGTCTTACATATAATTATAATTATCAAATCATAATCCATAATTTGTGATCATTTATGTATTGTACAGATAATGTTGTAAAGTGTAGGCTTGCGGATTAAACTTTAGTCTTTTTCTCTCGTTGTAGGAATCTTTCCACCAAAAAGTCTTTGTCGAGTCGATGGACACTTAACCGCATCCTCCTTTATGAATATGGGTTGCTGTCTTTCATAACTCTATAAAATTTGATCATGAGCGAAATACACCGTGTAAAATGATGATGAGTCCATAATTCATACCATCATACATTAAGGATAAGTAAATGGTTATGTGACAAAAATAATTAGTGTATACCATTAATTAATAAGTGTATATAAAATACAGGCATTGTAAAATAGTATTATCATTTTCTTTTATGGAGACTACGTCGTAGTTGAGCTAAAGTGACTTTCGTTAAAAAACAAAATAGGGCATCCCATCAAACCTTATTATAAGTGTAATTATTGGAGTTTAGCGATTAGAGAACAATAATATTATAAATGCTATCGTCACATTTAGTAAAAACAAATATACTTAATATATGTACAGTAATTAATCCATATATCTCCATCGAATGAAGTCCTTCTCTAGAATTATAGGACTAGGCTACTACGTTTTCTTTTAGTTTCACGTACACATCTCACTATTTCTATAATACACCTCATATTTATGCATGATTTGGATGTATAATAATTTTTTTGATAATAATGTAGAAATTTAATAATTTAGGTGAACATTTTCAGAAGTAGATACAAAGTGATGTTAATGCTATTAATTGACGCCACTTAAAATTGAAAATATGGTATAAATTAAAATTAAAGAGCTATAACTCTTTGGCGCCATCTAACATGGACAAACTATCAAAAATTGCAGATGTTAAATAAGAAAATAATCGTTAGTCAAACTTGAGTGCTCAACAATTTTACTGTGTGAAATATTAATACTTCATATGTGGATAAAATCTCAATCATCAACTTACAATTTTGATTTAACTGGTCTGACCTTAACACGGAGAGATTTCGATATAGAAGAAATTTTAGAGGTTTATAGTGAATGAGTATAAATTGAAGTAATATAAGTAGTGATATAGATGAAGTTTAAGTTAGCAAGGTGATTTTGAAGAATGTTTAAAGTTTTATGATTGAAGTAGTAATATAGTTGGCTAGTTGGACCAAAATATGACTAAAAATAGGTAAAGGTAAAAAGAACGATCAATGACTTTGAGAAGCATATTTTCTTTGCCATTGAAAGTGGGAGATGCCATAATCCCTCTTTTAATGGACTAAGTACACCCACTTGATTCTCTACTCTATCAATTTTCCTAGGACCACCCCACCACCCAGCTTGATTAGGGATTAGGAGACAAATTTCTATGATTTTGTTTGTTAATCATTTCAAATCATACTTTTAATCTTGGGGTGTTACTTTGATTATCATTTAATTAATCTTTTTATTAAATTTTGTTAGTTATATATTTATATACTTTTGATGATAATTATAGTGTGTAAATATGATTAAAAGTGAGAAAAAATAAGAAATGTGTTAAAAAGAATTAGAGAAAGTGTTGGGAATCGACATAATTCAACTAGAATATATTCATGAAAGCAGTAAAAATTTAGATTTTAAGTTGAATTGAAATTAGTTCTTAGAATTGAAATATGGAACGATAAAATTCAACATACAATTTGGAGTAATGTGTTGAATATATTTGACAATTTTATTAAAAGATGCTAAAAAAATTGAAACTTGATCAATTGTTTTTCATTTAAACATGCAATTTACTCTTTGTAGTTTGTTCGCACATGTATACTTACATATCTGTGTGTTCAAATGAATATTCTTAAGGTCTTAATTATAAGAAAAAAACAATAAATTACAACACACAATCATAAACCAAAAAGATAATCAAAAAATTTTGAAATTAAAAATTCTTTGTTATTCAATTCTCAAAGTAACATGGGGTAGTAGTGGTCGAAGGTATTTTTTTTTTCACCGTTGTGACAAAAGTTCGATCATTGATATCTATAAAAAGAATTAAATCATTTTTTTCCTTAAACTATAGGAATCCTCTGATCTACCTCCGAATAAAATAAAATTTAGGAAAAGTATCAAATAGTTGTTGAATTTAGTTAGAATAAAAATTAAGGGCAAAGTTTAATATTTGACCAAGGAACCCAAAGGTGATTGAGAGGTTGTTTAGCCAATTGAAGAAAACCATGAGAATCATATTGTAACAACTCGACTTTTCATTGACTAAGTAAATAGGGTCATTACAAGGTTTAATTCTCAAGAAACTTAAAACTCAATTCAAAAACTTAAGCAAAGAGGTTACCAGTTCTAAAACATAGCTAAATGAGCTAATTCTCAAACCAATCATCTAACTAAAATACAAAGTAATCATAAAAGTCGTTCTAAAAGTCCAATATAACCAACACAAGCAAGTCTAATATACATCTATCAAAAAACTATTACAATACTACAACTTCTCACGAACTCAGCTCGATTTAACATCCATGTAACTCTAATCATCACCGATAACCCATCATTCCGGACCGATTCTAATCTATAAACAATCTAAAAGATGGAAACAATAGGGGTCAGATTTAACTGAATCAGATGTAACAATCCAAAACAACAAAACGTAATAATTAAAATCTTAGGTTTAAAAACAACATTAGTTTCCTAGATCTATGTGAGCACAGGGAGTCTAGTTTGAGAGGTGCCCTATAGCTCTAAAGCTATGTCACTCTCGGGTGAAGCTAGTTAATATCTGAATGACAATTCGCCTCAAAAATAGGGAGCAGGGAACAATGTCCCTCAACTCCATCAATGACCAGCTCGCAAGCCTGATCCATTTACCATAACATAATATCAACATAAGCAATCTCAACAATTTTCAATTTCAAAAGAGCTTTAGTAAAAAGTTTATTTTCAAGAAATGTAGTCTGACCAGACCTCTTCAAGGGACTATTACTACTCACTAAATCCGACGCTTCTGATAGCCAAGGCCGATTCATCATAATCTATTAGAAGAGCTCCTCGACGAAGTCATCTCCTGAAACATAACCGTAAACATACCATCACTTACGTGCGTTCGATGCTACTATACTAACATATAACTTATTACATCTCCTCCTAAACTATAGTCTAACCAAGATCCTTATTTTACATTCCATGATTTTCAAAAGTATCTTTCCAAACTAAAGCTTAACCAAAACTCTTGTTTTAGCATTTCTACTCATCATAATAGTAAAACCTTAATCTTTAATTCACCATTATAAAATAAAATTTATGATCAAATCTAGACTGTTCAACCTCCCATGCTCACCACATCAAAAATCCTCCATTTATTATTTATTTATTTTATCTCAAACACAAAAGTAGTCATCTAAGCCCGTAATTGACAATGCTCATAACACTATATAAAAAAAAAGACAACTTACCTACTACCCGAAACAGTCGAAAATTAGTCGGTATAGTGCTATACTGACTGATTTCCAACTATTTTGGGTTAGTCGGTTCAAAATGGTCAGAAATTAGTTTTAGTAGGAAAATAGTCGGAATTTCCGACTAACTCTGGTTAGTCGAAAAGTTAGTCGGAAAACACTATTTCAGAATTTATCATAAAATGACAAGAGAAAAGATTTTTAAAAATTTTCCGACCAAATTCCGACCACCTGGTTGCTCGGAAAAAAACTGTTTAAATAGAAGTGCCACGACATGCCAACTTGGCGCCCACCTGGCACCCACGTCACGCCCATGTGGCGCCAACATCACACCTCAACAATCAGCACAATTACCTCCCACACCAATGCTCGGAGAGGTTTCAAACCTCAGACCTCTTAGTTATTACACCAAGATTCCAACCACTAAGCCATCTATTATTATTATTATTATTATTATTATTATTATTATTTGTGATAGTCTATGCAATGTTATTATACTTATAATATTAGTTGTATTAGTATATCATTATTATAACCCGTTTTAGTGTATCATTAATATGATATTAGTTGTATTAGAATAATATTACTCGTAATAATATTAGTATATTATTAATTGTATTAGTATATAACTAATTGTATTAGTGTATTATTAGTTTATTAGTATATAATCAGTTGTATTAGTGTTTATTAGTCGTATTAGTTTAGTATTAGTATTATTATTAGTTGTCTTAGTATATTATTACTTGTATTAATATATTATAACTCGTATTAATTGTATTAGTGTATTATTATTATATTATTAGTTGTATAAGTATATTACTATTATAACTCGTATTAATTGTATTAGTGTATTATTATTATATTATTAGTTGTATAAGTATAATACTTCTCGTATTAGTGCATTATTAGTACTTTAGTTTTTTGGTCCTATTAGTTATTATTAGGCATATTAGTGTATCATTAGTATAATATTAGTTGTATTAGTATATAATTAGTATAATATTAGCTGTATTAGTATATTGTTAGTTCATTTGTATATTATTACTCGTATTAGTGTACTATTAGTTGTTTAGCACATAATAAATAGTCATATTAGTATATTATTACTGGTATTAGTTCATTATTATTATTATTATTATTATTATTATTATTATTATTATTATTATATTATTATTATTATTATTATTATTATTATTATACTTAATAATTAGTTGAGCAAAATTACTATAAATAAGTTAAATAAATTATAATTAGTTAAAGAAAATTAGTTGCAAAATTATGAGAAACTAATAATAATAATAATGGTCGGTAAAATTGTAAGATTATATATTATTAGAAACCAAAATTGTAATATTATAGTATAGATAAATTCAATAGTGGGCCCCAACGAAATTGTGTTTGTGGCTAGTATTAGCTTATTCTTATAAGGATACCCCACCAAATGGAAATTAGTTTTATTTGGAAAACTTTACGGACTAATTTTCGATTCAATTTTAGTTGGAAAATAGTCGGTAATTTTTTTGACTAAAATTCAGTCGGAAAAGAATGAATGGTAAATTTTCTGTTTTTTTTCAAACTTAAAATTCTGACTAAAAACTGATTCAGTAGCAATTTAGTCCGAAATTTTGACTAACGCCTGTCAGTCGGATAGTCGGTCGGTAATTTTCGACTGTTTGGAATTAATCGATGAATTTTATTCGGAAAGTTTTTTTTGTTTTAGTGTAAAGACTCATAATCCCCTAAAATCTTAAATCATTTTACGTTTAATTCTTGACATGTATTTCCAATTAAACACCAATATATACATTCAAACTCAATATTAAAAATCCTCGAAAATTTTAATCCCTTTAAGAATATCAAATTATTCAATATTTTACCCATAACAAATATAAACCAAAATCCTTAAATCTCAACATCCATTAATTTAATATCAAATAACCCAAAATTCCTCTTCTTTAATAGAACAAGTATATACACTTAATCCTTAAGTCAACTAATTAATTATATGTAGTGAAAATAAGTTGTCAAGATCGATACGACGTTAAGAATTTAGATGAAAGATGTAAACAATAAAGAATAAAATAACGTTTGATAATGTAAACTTGCAAAGAGACACAAAGATTTAAGGAGGTTCACCCGAAGATGGCTACGTCCTCCGTCGTGTGTAGTTTTTGTTTATATTATATCAATGGAGTATAAAATACTATTACAAATGAAGTATTACAATTGTGTAAGAGATAAAACAAAATGCTATTTGTTTGGCTTAGGGGTTGTGTTTGATGTATCTTGATATGTGAATGAGAGCTCTCTATTTATAGGAGAGATCACACTAAGTAACATTAAGTACATTAAAGCTATGAATAAATGATAATAAAACAGCCCCAGGTACTTGAAGAGTCAAAAACAGCATTCTAGGAGTATCAGAGACTTTTCTCGACCAAAACAGGGGCTCGCTCGGTCGAGCGGGCTACAGGAAGTTTCTGATTGCATTCTGTCTGCTCATTCGACCCAGCCTGGAGCTCGCTCGGTCGAGTGGCACTTCAGAGGGCTTCTGACAGTATTGCTCGACTTGCATAGTAGAGCATCTTGAATTAAACATTTGCACTTCTTCATTAAGTCTCATAACTCCCATGAATAACTCACAACCTCATTAATCCATATTTTTAATCATCATCATAACTTACAATCATCAAGACTCAACTTAATACACCCACATTAACACACTCATGGGATTCCATCCCAAGCGTTAGCGATATTTTAAATCGCAAATCACATTTTTTTTAAGCACATAAAGCACATAAGCACATCATTTTTACATAAAAACAAATTTCATTTAAAATACTAATAATTTTTTTTTAAAAACGTAATTTATCACGGAGTTTCTTAGTATCGGATAAGAAGATCCGACCGTACGAATAACGTTGGCTCTGATATCAAGTGTAACGGAAAATCCTTTTCTAAATATAGTTTTAATATAATAAAATAGTAAGTAATGCTGAACCGTAATTATTGCGAAAAAGAAACGAACAAAATAGTATTTTCAAAAAAAACAAAGAAAACTTAAATCATTAAAATATAATTTTACGTATTACATCTTTCTTTAATACATAATTATCGTTTTTTACATACCCGTAATATAAATTACCTATATACTATATCCTAACATCACATAGACAATTTAACAGATTCATGTAAAGTCACCTGCAGCATCTGCTCCCGATATATGGGAACAGCCGATGAAAATCGGTCAGCTTTAAAAAAAACCGAGTATAAAAAACTTACCGCAATTATACAAGTATGGATAGTATATGCACGACAATAAGTAATAAGAAAAAATAGTGCATCACAATAAATAATATGCAAGGTATCTTATGTATTATAGGAAATTCATCATTTTTTTTATATTAGATTTATTTAAATATATTAAACTTCTGGTCCTTCTGCTTGAGTACCAGGGCGTGATTTACTAACACTTCTGCTTGAGCGTTAGGGCGTGGAATCCGATTACTTATTTAATGAATGCAACACATATGATCTTTGTTTGATATATGTAAGGGCTTGTTAGGGTGAGGTATACCAAAACCCCCTAACTTAATGAGAGTCGTCACTCCTCCAGTACAATGTTGCTCGAGCCACAGGTCAGGTTAAATAACCTTACTGCGTTCGCTGTATTTTACGTGCCGGAAAATACGTCCCAAGTTTTTTACATGCTGGAAGCATGGTTCGACATTTCCTTACTATCAAGACTTTTTATTATCATGTTATTGTTTTCATATAAATGCAACATTGCAATAACATAACAGCAATAAATTTATAACATCTTACATATAAATAATCATTTATTATTAAACTAAATCAAAACTTAAATGGGTCTTTAGTATTTATTTAAGATAAATTTTCAATTAAGCTTTATTAATTTCTTAATATTCAATTTCTTAAATGTCTATTTATTATAAATGATAAAATAAATAGTTCCATCATAAATAAATACTAAAAATATCTTAAAAAATGACATATTGGGTTTATTATAGATCCTAGCCCATTTATCCAAAAATTTTTAGAAAATAAAATTTTATTTAATTTAATTAATTTCTTAATAGCTTAGTTTTAGATTTAGTACATGAATAATTAATTTCCTTAAGATTAAAATCTACACGAAATATTTTAAAATAAATAACTTATTATTAAATGAGTTTGTGTATATTCTTATTCTCCAAAATAAATTAATTTTAATTATTATTTTCATTTTTCTTTGTTTTCGCCTATAATAATAATTTAGATTATTAATTTATTTCTTTAAAATTTAAATATCACGAAATTTCACAAAAAAATAATTTAAATGAAAGAAAATACAATAACACTAAAATAATTTATTTTTTTCCATAATTAATTATTTTTAACCCAAATTTATGAATTTCCTTATTTTATGCGTTTTTTTAGCAAAAAATTAATAATAATATTTATACTCAACTATAATTCACGAAATTAATACAAAATTTATATCTCACATATATATATGTACTGAAAAATTTTCGTTTAAAAATATTAATATTTACTATTTTAATTAAAATTATTTCAGATTATGCGGTTTTTGGCAATTAAAATGAATAATTCATATAAATTAAATTGCAACGAATTAATTCACCAAAATTTGTGGAAAATCAAATTTATATATTATAAACACATAAAATGTATGGGCATAATTTCATGTAAATAAATATATGTAAGAATTTATACATTTAATAATTTCACTATTAATTAATTTCCTTTGTTGTAGAATTTTTAGCCACAAAATTAGCTTCCTCCCCTTGAATTTCTATAATTAACACTAACGACTATTATTAGAAATTTTTTGAGGATTTTTAGGAATTTTTCTAAGGTTTTTAGAATTATTTTAGGAATTAGCTTTTATTTGAGAATTAATTTTCTGATTTTCCTTCTCCCTTTTTTTTGTTTTACCCACGGTATACTTGGTTTGTTTATAGGCTAAGGATTGTAAAATTATTTATTATTTTAATTTCCTTCATGGGCAAGAAAAAATAGGATAAGAACTAACTTATAATCATCCCATCCAAATAAGAGCTAAATGGAAATTATGCCACCTAACTTTGTCTTGATGACGCCAACTTTTAGATTTTTTTTTTAATTTTTTTTAAATTTTATTATTATTATTATTATTTTATATATATATATATATATATATATATATATATATATATATATATATATATATATATATATATATATATATATATATATATATATATCTTTTATTTTTAATCATAATCTAATATAGGAAATAAAAAGATTAAGTTATTGTAGGTAATTTAGCTAGACTTAATATTTAGGTAATTTATTTTAAGAGAAATAAATTATATATAAAAGAAAATCATGAACTTAAGAACGATTGGAATAAAATTCGAAACGGCATTAAAAATAATAAAACGAAATGATTATTGAATTTGTCAAAATATTTAAAATTAAGAAATAGGATCTGTTACAATTCAAATTCTAATGTTTATTTTAAGTGTCCAATTTTAAATATTCGTAATTTCCCAAATGTTACACATTTATTGTGATATAAGTAGTTTTCTCTATACTCCAAATTCAAAAATTTGCATGGGATATGACCGTATGGAATATGGATTATCTAGGTAAATTGAAAAAATATATTTTTCTTATATGAAAAATATGTTACAAAAAAATATTATTATTTAATGGAGCTTCATACTTTTTTTTTTAATTCACAATTCATATTTGCAATTGTTTTTTCTAACAATATTTTATAAATGAAAATTAAAAACATCATGATTAAATATGTGCGTTGGTAAGACGAAAAAGAATTGAGTTTGCTCTCGTTAAAATTGTCGAATATGAAATGATTTTGCACTTTACCCAAAGGCTGATTTATAAAATATTTTAAATGAGAGCTTCATCGCCGTGAAAACAATATACTAATTCTGTCTCAATTGTATTAGTAAGTGGAATATAAATCAGGATGGAGGGAGTAAAACATATTATCGAAATTAATAATAAAATAATACCAATAACCAAATTGTGTCACAGTTTTAAGTAGAACTGAATAAATTTTGGTCTAAACAGTAAATCAAACCAGACCAAACCGTAATTTAAGTATTTGGTCTAATCTACGGTCTAAATGGTTTGTCTGATTTTCTTTTCTAAATACAATTTACAGTCCGATCTAGGTTTTAAAATTTTCAGGCTAAACCGGACCAAAAAGTCGTAATATAGTTCGGTCTGATATAAACCGTAAACCATGGACCATTAATAATGTATGACATTATGCTGGACAATATGGCATTTAGAGGTTATTATGGATTAGCTGAGCAATCTAATAGTAGTAGGCGAATGTAATTTTAAGTATGGAATTGTTAGCTATGATGCTGCTTGTTTATAATCTGACTTTTTTTTAAGAGGCAAAATCAATTTGTTTTTTTCGACTATACTAGTACTTAACATATCATGATTGATGATTCATATATCATACATCAAAGAAAGAGTAATGTACCTAAAAATCAATAGATTATCTTAGATTCTTAATTAAAAAATGCATTAAAAAGAAAGAATCGTAAATCAGATCAAACCGTTGTAGAATGGTCTAGTCCGATCCGTTCTGGTGTATTGATTGGCGTGAAAAATTTTCAAATCGAAATTTCTGCTCTGGTTTAATTTTTGTATCAAAACAGACCAGACCAAACCGTGTGCAACCCTAGTTTTAAGAGCAATTTACATTTTTTTTGACAAGGATTACACAAATTGTTGTACGAAGTGGTTTCATTGTTAAATGTGTATTATACACGGATTAAGTAGACCAACTAATATAAATCATGAAATATAAGATCGTATCACTAAAAAACAATCACAAAAACTTATATGCAACGGTTGTATGAGTGCAAGCATTCATAAATAGGACAAATAGTCCACGACCAAATTTTTAAAAAAAAATTTTAAATATTTTTATACCAAATTTTAAACATAAAAGATTAAATTGAAGACCTAACATGCCAAATATAAGACTTAAAAGACCAATTCCAAGACTTAAATTGATTTGGTTTTAATTCTTAAATTAGGTATTATAATTTTTATTTTAAAAAAATCCAATTTTATGACTTAAAATGTCAAATTCGAAGCTTAAAAGACCAATTCCAAATATCTTAAATTTGGCCTTTTAAGTCTCAAATTTGGATTGAAAAAAAATTATATAAAAAATTAAAAAATAAATTACATGTTGGGCCTTTGTTGCTTGAAATTGGCAATTTAAGTATTGAAATTGGTTTTTTACATTTTAGAATGGACAATTAAAAGTTCACAAATTCTTATATGAGACGGTCGCATCCTGAGACATGCCTCATACTTGGATTAAATAGCGTAATAATGAAAATTTTTAGCGCATGGACTTCTTGTATTGAAGTCATCACACCGTGAGACGTTTAGTTTTGAGTGATTAAAAAAAACTTATTAGTTTGGGCTAATAGTGGTGGTTTCATACATAAGGTTGTTGCACATGAGAATTGCTCGAAAGTGATATCTGAGATTGCAAGGAACACGAATTCTTACTTGAGACCGTCTATATAAGAGATGTCTCATGTTTAGGCTGACCCAATTTATAAATTATAAAATAAATAAATAAATAACTGAATTTGTGATAACACGCGCTCCTCTTAACTTTTCAATTTCCATGTTCAGTTTTTCATTTCACTCGTCCCTGACATAAATCACTCATGGTCTTCTCTCAATCCCCGTTTGTGATTTTCAATCTCCATCTCTCTTTCTCAAATCCATTGTCGTTTATTCTCTATTTATCGTCTTCAACATTTACCATCAAAGGCATGTATTTATGCTTCATCTTCACCAGTTTTGTTTTCAAAGCTTTCATTTTCGTTTTTTTTTGGATTAATTATGTTATATATTAGTTGGAATTACAATCTTCTTATTTTTTTTAAAAAAATTAAGCTTCATCAATGGTGGAAATAGTGATGTTGAAGAAGGAAATTAAGTTGATGTTTTAACCTAATTAAAGTTTGTAGTTTAATATTTTAATATTTTAAATTTGTTTGTTTTTTGATTTAACTTGTTCTTGATTTTAGGGTTTAAGAATTAGGAAAGATAAATGATGGTGTTATCTTGGCTTCTATATTTACAAAGATCAAAAAGATTCCTTTTAAGGATCAAAATGACAACCCTCAACAATCAAAAATGGCTGATTAAGTACCCAAACAAAGGGCTTATAGTAGTTGGAATTATAATATTATGTATTTGGATTTATAATATTGTGTATTTGGGTTTATAATAGTGATATTTGTTGTATTGTTATGTATTCATATTTGGGATTATGTTGAAAATATAATAGTGTGTATCTGGATTTATAATATTGTACACATGGGTTTATAATATATTATATTTTAACAAACTCAAAATCCTTAATCTTAATCTTCCAATTAATTATTCCGAATTTTCAATTCAAATTCCTAATCCTTTGGTTATCCATTTCAAATCATCTTTAATTTCTAAACCTTTTTCCGATTTTGTAATTTCTTTCAAATATTAAACTTTAAAGTATTATTTTGTTTTAAATTTTTTTTATAAGCACTAAAATATTATTTTATAGTATGAAAAGTAAAATTTTATTATTATATTTACGATTTTGTAAAACGTTACGTTTTAAGTTTTCTTTCTTAAACTAACATTACTACTTATTATTTTAACCTTATAACTTTGATTAAATTATTTTATACCTAAAAATGAGTATACACTGGTGTCAATTAATTATAAGTTTGTACTTAAATTATTATTTTGTAAATGTAGCGAATAATTTCTGTATTTAGAGTTGGATAGGAAGTTATGCTTTGTGTTAAGCGCTAACCGATTCAACGTCTGTCATCCATATCATAGATGACAGCATTTTGCAGAATTTAGTTTCAGGTTTCGATAACTTAGCTGCTTTTATTGATGACTTGATGATGATGTTTTTTTTTTCCATTTTGAGCAAACAATATTTCTTATCAGATATAATATTTTACTTTTATTTTAAACAGTTTCAGTTTTTATAATTTTAAGTTTTTAACAGTTCGGCATTTTGAGACTTCCGCAATAAACATTATTATTAAATGTACGTTAATTCTGTATCAAGATTGTCATTGTTGTTACGATATTTGTGTTTATAATTGTGCGTAGTTTATAATATTTTGGATTTATAAAGTAATGTTATAATCCCAACTAAATAATGTTATACCCCCAACTAAACAATGTTATAATTACAATTAAACTATGTTATAACCCCTAATAAACTATGTTGTAATCCCAATTAAACTATTTTATAACACTAATTAAACAATGTTATACTCCCAACTACATTATGTTATAAAACCAACTAAAAATGATATAACCCACACAACACAATGTTATACTCTAAACTACATCAACCTATGTCAAATGTTCACAGTTATAATACCAATTATATTATGTTATAATCCTAAATATAAGTTATTATAACCCCGGATACACTATGTTATAACTCCAAATATATTATATTATAACCCCAAATATATTGTTACTACACAATGTTTACTCCCAACTACATCAACCTATGTCAAATATTCACAGTTATAATACCGATTATATTTTGGTTATATCCCCAAATATATGAATATATAACCACAAATGCTTTTATTACAATTCTCAAAAAATTGGCCATAGTTGTCTCCTTCAACATTACTGTTTTCCACCATCGATGAACCTTAATTTTTTTTAAAAAAAAAATCAGAAAAACCACAATTACTTTTATTATCTTCCTCAAATAGTTTATATTGTTGTTTTTTTCATCATCATTGTTTTCCTCCATTGATAAAGCTTTATTTAAAAAAACCTACAATCGAATTCAAGCATCATTTCTTCCAACAATATTTTAAGGTTGTAGAAGTTGTGTATGTTCGATGGTTGAAGAAGGGAGATGAAAAAATCAGGAAACCTTTCATCTTTCAAAAACACAACAATTTTCTTCTTTTGGGAATGACACGCATGCAGTTTTTAAAAACAACAGTTTTTTTTTAAATTATGATATTTTCTAAATATAGTAATGTGAGTTGGACTCTTTTAAGAGGCGTCTATACTATAGACAGTCTCTCAAGAGGGGGCCTGTGCAAGGAATACAAGGTTAACTTTTGAGAAAAAGAGCCAAATGAAAAGGCCAAAATGAATCACGACAGCCCAATGATAGCCCAAGATGAAGTTGTTTTTCAAAATAAAAAAAGCCCAATAATTTTAGTGGGCGTTCTATAGAGTACTCGATATGGAAGTCATGTAGGTTTAAGAGCTCAATAACACAAATTATTACAACACGTCTTGTTTTGAGAACGCCTCACCAAAAAATTGTCTTTTTCAAAATTAACTCTTTATTTTTAATATATAAATCGATAACAGTGTTAGCGGTATTAATAGCTTCATCAATTATCTTAAATTTTGATCCTATATAGACCTAAACTTTTTTTAATATAATTTTAACACTGTTTTAGAAAAACATTAATATTTAGTTAACGTTAGTACCTCCTCTTTTACTAAAAGATTGCAACACTTTTCCTTTTAATTTGTCCCTATAATTAACTTTGTTATATTTCTATTTTGAGTAATGGTCTCACCATTTTCATTAATTCTTATTCATATATCTTATGTTATTTTGCGCTTACTTTAATCTCATCTCCTATTATTTATTTTTAATATACATAAAATATCATCTTCTTACAGTCTGTAAGCGATATAAATTAAATAGTAATTGAACAAGAAATCTTTTCTCTAGTAGAGTACAACGCACCAACCATTCCATCCATTTTGTCCCTCTTCTATATGCTTATTTGATACTCCACGCAAATCAAAAAATAGAGACATAATAAGTAAGAATGGTTGGCAATTCATTGATCTCAACATCTATAGATTTCCATATATAGCAAATACTCTATAATTCCAACTTTTTACATTTTCTTGCATTCCTCCTCTTAATAATAATAATAATATAATAATAATAATAATAATAATAATAATAATAATAATAATAAATTTAATTTTGTAGTACATATTTGTTGCTCACACAATTAAATTCAGTTGGAAAATCAACAGTGTTTCTACAAACTGGACAAGATATACTTCGTGCAAGCCATTCGTCTATGCACAACATATGAAACAAGTGTTGACAGCCTGGTAGCTTCCTTGCTCTTTCACCCTCAACAACATCCTATAAAATGGCCATAAATATAATTAGGGACCACAATTATTCATATTATTACATACTTTAATGAATAAATTATAATATTTGTTGATTTATTTGACTTGTTTAACTAGCTGATATAATTGATTACTTTGTTGGTTGTTACGTCATTTGTTAATAAAGATGTGTGGCGAAATTAATTATTTATTGTTAATTGTTTGTCTGTTATTAAAGAGAAAATAAGTCGACAAATCAAAAAACTATGTAGATGAACTTTTTCATTTAGTTTTAAAAGTCCGTTTTCTAGTTGGTTTAAAAGCTGACTCTTCAATTGAATTAAAAGTCAACTCTTCGGTTGAATTAACAGTCATTTACCAATTTTATAGATTGTTTGAGGGGCAAATCTAAGACATTAGTGTTAGGTGGGTCGAATATTTATCTCTATATATTCAATCATAATTTTACCTAATTCTTTGAATATTAACGATAATGATAACAATTTATTTCGACTTTCTTTTTCCTGCATGACAAGGTGTGGAATAAAAACCCTAAAACTACTTAATTAATTATCAATATGGTAAAAATTTCTTGTTTGGTATGTAAATCACAAAGAAAATATGTTAGTTTAACTTTCAACTTCATAATTATTAGTTTGAATAATAATTAGGTTGATCACCTACATCATCACTACTTTGGCATCCTAACAAATATTGCTTTAATACATTATCAAAAGTTTAATCTAATGACTCGTGTCATTAAAATCGGTTTATTGTATTATCACACTCTCTAAACGAAACTCATGCAAGACATAACTCCTTCGTACAAGCACTAAAAACTCATTTGAAATGACTTGTAATTGAGAATGAAACCTATTTCTTTTGTCCCATTGAAATTGCAACATTTTCTCTTAAAAGCTCTTACATAAATTTTCGTAATATTATAATTTTAATGGAGCATAACAGTATAAAATAAGCTTTTTGTATCATATTAAAGAACCATCTCAACTAAACGGTAAGTTATATGATGTGGACATAAAGCTTGCTTCTACAGTTATGTTTAAATTGTTGATGTGATGACCTAATTAAGTGAGAAATTCCCACAAGTTATCTTTAAAGTGTTAGAAATTTTGTTAAGCAAAGATAATGCATTATTAAGATAAACTTAAGCTATTAATTACCTGCAAACAAATAGTGCAACAAACATCATTATGTGAAATTGGAAGATCAGAATTTGTTGATGAATTTAGATGGAAATTGATGACTGGGAGCTTCTTGATAAGCTCAGGGGACATTCCTTGAATTTCAACAATATTGTATAAGTCTGATCCATCCTCAATTCCATTGCCTTCATTCATGCTTGTCTGCATAAAAATTTATTTTTTTAGCCCCAAAATATAAAATAACATGTGATAATTATTGTAAATTTTTATCAATATAACCTTATTAGTTCATAATTGTAGACTATATAATATATTCTGGGACATTAATTATCAGCTTAAGCTTTTGGTTAAGCTAATGGTTGAGTTGGTTTCATGATATGGTATCAGAGCTAACAGACGGACACAAGTTCAAATTTCATCCACCTTCTATTCAAAGTGAAATATTTAATACCATATATATATATATGAGGACATATGTAGTCTACACTTCTATCTTAAAAAACTTTGTCTGAGGGGCGTGTTAAAATATATATAACATGTTTTGGACCTTCAGGTATCAGTTTAATCTTTTGTTTGAATTGGTTTCTTAATATATAATATTAAGTCCGCTATAATTAGAAAATAGTTGTTATGAATTTATGATTACATAAATAATTATAAAGAAACAAATATAGAAAAATAACAACAATAAAATTTTAACTTACTTGCCATTGGTAAGCCTTAAGAACTGCAGGGCTAACCCATTCCCTAAAAGCTTTCCCATTGAATATGCTTCCAAACAGAGCTACCTGCTTGTAACATGAATAATTAATTAAAAATTAATCACTTACTAAAAAAGATTTACATTTTGAGTCCTTTTGGACCATATTGGCTATATTTGGTGGGGTTTTCAGTTTTTTCTTGTCTCAAAAACCCTTGTCTGAATGTTTTATCCTCCAAATTATACCTATTTTGGGACCCAATCAAATTTAAGAATAAATATCAAAGGTTAATTTTTTCTCTAATTATGGATAATCAAATTTCTTTTTTAAAAAAATAAAAAATTATTTGAGTTACAAATTTTACTAAATTGACATCATAATTTATTGCAATAATTGTATTCTTATGTAAGATTTTCTAATTTACAATCGTTATAATTATGAATCAACTTTATCGGAGTGTTTTATGAAAAATAAAAGAAGATACTTTTCAAATTTCCAATTTAGAGATTCAATAACCATCAATAAATTTGATGATTTTGATGGCAACATAAGTATGCATCTAGATGTGTTAAGGAAATTTCGACTCGATATTTGTTCGATCTTATATAATCAATCCAACTTTAATCCCGATATTAAAAAAGGTTTACAATTATACAAAAATTAACGTGAACAATAAGACTAATATAACCCAAAACATTTAATCCCAATCCCATGACTAGAATAAAATGCAAAATTTTAAAAGTCAACAATGAAATGTTATTTGTTGCCATTAGAAACAAGTTGCCTCTAAAAAGACTGATATACTTCTTCCGTTTCACTATACTTGCAAGATTTGATTTTTTACGTAAAATAATGTGTTATTTTAATCATTTAGATATTAAACTCTACACATCTAAAAATTATAAAAAAGTTAATATTATGAAAGCATGCGATTATACGATTCAAACAAAATTCCACTTGGCTATATTTTTTCTTATACATTAGCCGCAATATATAAAATAAGCTTAAACGATAAATAGTATTAAAAGTCGTTATGTAGCGAGTATTTCAGAAGCATGGAATGGATATAGAAGTAGCCAATTTAGTACAACTGTACAACTATTAAAGTCTACTCTATGAACATAAGCAACTTGATTCCGTCCAATGGACCTCTATCAGGAGAACAATGATGAACTGAATTTTTCTACAATGATTTTGTCATAAATTACATATTTTGTACTAATACATAGCCAAGTTTAAAAGATTGATTATAACTTATAAGGACGGTTAGATAAGAATTCTCAAATGTATAAGTTATTTGGTATATGTTATTATGATCAAATAACATGTAATTTTTTCATTATTTCTCCATTTGACTTTTTATGTAATTCAATGTGTTATTTTTATTATTTATATATTGAATTATGTATATAACTAGAAAATTTAAAAAGTTAATTGTCAAACCAATTAAATAATTAATTCTTGTTTTCTTGATTTGGTTTGTTTTAAGATTATATAACAAACCCTCCTTGTAATTGTATATATATACTTATCTTCTCTAGTAATAAAATAAGAGTTTTTATAATCAAATTCTTCAACTTCTATATTAATATTATAAAAATATGCGATTCGATGAGTCAAATAAGATTCTACTTGACTATATTTTTCTTACATATTAGCCACAATATATAACATAGCATGAATAACGAATAGTGTTAACAATCATGACATAATAGCAAATATATATTTCAGAATGGAGGAATTATGTTTTATAATCAGTCTACAAATCAAATTAGTATATAGAATTATAGTGGTAATGAGTGATTATACACATAAAATAAAAGCAAAGGTGTAATTGTTAATTTACCTTAGATAGACAATGACCATTAAGGAGTGAATCAAGCAACTCAAGGGCAACAATGGCACCTGACATGATCCCAATTGCTGCGCCTCTACATAGTCCTGATTCTGTTGTTTGCCCTTTTATGGCCCCTGCAATGCTTCCTATTATTACCCCTCCTGCCAATTATTTACACAAACCATATTGTATTAGCTAGGGAAGAAATTAAACATCATTTGTATAATCATAATCAATTGCATGATAATAAAAAGTACATTGTTTCTTAGATACTTCTAGAAGTTCGATAAGCATTTTCCACACCATTTTTTCCATGAGTTTATATATGATTATAGTAAATGTAGGTTTGAGTCTGTTTATGTCAAAACTGTTACGGTCTATTTGGTAGGTGGTGATGAATGGTGGTAATGGGAATGAAAAATTAGTGTAATTTTGGTTGAAAAATCTATAGTTGACTTGATAATCATGCTTGTCCAACTTCAATCATCTCATTTTCTTCATAAAATTCATTCCAATGTATTACCATTAGTAGATGTGATGTGGTATTAGGTGGAAATGAAATTTATAAACAAATTTTTTTTTTTGTGATTAAAGTTTTATTACTATGGGAATGATATAAATCATTCTATTATCACTATTTAGTACCACTAATCAAACAGACAGTTAGAGTATAAAACAATAATGACTTTGGTTATTGATTAAAAGTCTTATTAATATTAAATTGTATAACATTTAGAACTGAAGAATGATATTAGTGGAATTAGTTCATAACATATATAGAGATGAGTATTCGGCTTACCAAATGCAAAAATGATAGTAGCAACAGCCAAAGCAAGATTCTTCAACATTTTCAAAGCTAATTGAAAACCAAACCCAAAGTCTATTATAATTTGCATGCTTTCAAACAAGTGTACAACCTTTCTACAAAGAGTAGAATTCAATTGAAATGAAGAAAAAAGACTTCTCCAATAGAAATTCATAATCAAAATATATAAAATAGCAAGAAATATCTTTAAAAGCTTTAGAAAAAAAGGACGGAATACAGAAGCAGAAGAAGGCCTGGCAAAGTGTGAAAATGAGAAAGAGGATGTAATATGGGAAAGGAGAGTAGGAGACTTAGAGCATTTAAATGGACTTTTGGAAGTACTACTCTTAAACATTATAAAATATGAATATTTAATATTTTAAATTAGAAAATGATGTAAATATGATGAGGACTATAAAATATAAGAGTATTAAAGATGGTTGAGGGCTACTTGCGCTTTTACTGGAAATATATGCATGAATGGGAGAAAATATGCAATAAATGTACTGCTTTAACCAAACAATTTTAGTAGTACCAACTTTACAACAGTGTAATAATATATGGATGGATATATTCTGCACATGTCAGCTACTTCATATGCTAAATTTTCTTTGTCTTTTGCAAATTTTTTGAATTCATTATCATCTAAATAATTTTGGTTATGGTTTTTTAATTGGAAATTCAATTTATATATTTAAAAGAAGAAAAGAATGTTAATATAGATGAAACTTAGATTGTTAAGATAAAAAAACTCTAGGAAGGTGAAAAGTCATTGGAATTAAGCCACAAGCAATAACTGGTCAGCCACCCAAACAATATAGGAGTGACTAACTGTTTCAATATTTATAAATTTTTGATGAAATGATCCGAGTTATGGCTTAGCCAAACTCATGCCTGATTCTCTCATGTAAGCAAATGCTATATTGTCTTTTTTTATATATGATTTATTATTTATGTTTTTAAATTACCTAGAATAATTTATAGTAAAAATTATTCACATCAGATAGAGAATAAGTGAAATTATTCAGGATATTTTTTTTTATAAATTATCATTTTTACATCTTTAGACAAGCTCTGTCCTTAATCACACATGTTATTAAAAATTAAAATACACCTAATAATAAATCTCTCATCAAAAGGTGACACTCAGAGCTCATTTGCACATGTACTCTAGCCATCAAACATGCCATCCACAAGACCACAACATCACTCTCCATTGTAGGTATATTATCCGAATTAATATGTATTATTTTTTTAAAATCTAAATTAATATGATATTATTTTTTAGACTGAGTCAACATTAATTTTTTTTACACCAATTTTTTTTACACCTTTCATTTCTAAAACCTCATACATATTAATTAGACTGTGATTATATATATACACGATTAAATTTATCTTATTTTTTAAATTACGTGAATTTTACTGAACACAAACAACAATTAATATATTGTAATACAAAAACTAGTCTTTGCATGTACTTTTTTTAGGCTTTTGCATGTACTTAATCCTGTGACGAATCGTAGAAGAAACTAGAAAGTTCTTGTAAGTTGTAAGGGTGAAGAGAAAGTGGATTCACGATTGGATGGTTATTTATTATTGTCTATTCGGCCCTTAATTATATTTTATTTTAGTTAGTTTTTATGAATTTATCTCACTATTTATTGAACTCTTTTAATTTTTAATATTAATATTTCACTATTTTAATTTATTATTTTAATCTCAGAATAAAAAATTAATGAGACTAAATAACTAGGAAAGGATTAATTCTAAGGCAAGTAGGCCATTCCTTGATAGCCTTACATTATATCGACATTCACCTTGGGCCATTCTATTCCGATCCTCGTGGCCAAAAATTAACCTCAATTATCCCTTCACTTGTTATTTGTTGTGTACGTTTTTAACAGGGTTATTTTGTAAATTTTAGGGTTTCTATTGGAAATATAATGCAAATACAAATAAACAAATCGATTTGTATTTCTCTTATGTGGATGACAATAGAATTCCTTACTTTGTAAATCACCAAATGAACACCATGAAGATAAAGTTGCGACAATCAAAGAAGTCGCTCGGAAACTTGATATGAGTAGAAGGCGTTCATGCACTTTCCTATTGTGATATTTCTCCCACAAAAGGTGCTTGGGATGATAAAATGAATTCACAATGAGATACAATCTACACAACAAAATTTTAGCACAAGGAAATTGCAATAGTAAATACAAGTGTTGTAGTGAATTATGAACTTTGATGATATTAAGAGTTAATTACTCTCTCAATAGTATCTCATGAAAGGAAGAACAAAAATGAGAGTATTCTTAAGAGAGAAATCATAAATGATATGAAATTGGGATGAAATGTCCTTTGACATGCAACCTCTATTTATAAAGTTATGCATCAAACAATACCTCATTTTGAAACAAAAGTGTTTCACCAAGTAAAGCTTATGAATCAAAGTAATGTTTCACCAAGCAAAGCTTACGAACTAAAGTAATGTTTCACCAAGCAAAGCTTATGAATTAAAGTAATGAGTATATATAAATCTAGGTCTATAATATATTTATTTAGTCCCACTATTATAGATACTTATAATTTAAAGAAAAAAAATTAAAATACTAGTATATGATAAAACTCTTGACTCTTTCTTATTTGGTTACTCTTGTGTACATGGTTTGCGACAATTGAAACAATAAATCAAATAACTATAAAAATAGATTTTTAGAATCCCTTTAGTAATGGAGCTCTCTATAGTAAATTGCTTTGCACATGCTAATCAACTGCCATGTCTTTTAATTGTATGGTGCTTGAGACTTTTTTTTAACATAAAAATTAATAAGCTAGGTTTGATCGGTTGGATTAATTGATAATTATAATGTGTGTTCATACAATTTTTATCAAAAAATAAATGACATGATTTGATTATAATGTAAACTATTATTGTAGAATATGTATAAAATTTATCTCCAAAAGAAATTTGAAAAAAAAAAAGAAACTGGAAGCTGTGAACTGTAATACTGGTAGAATACAGTAGATCCAATAATCTTGTGTGCATGTCTGTTTTATGGAGTAGGAGTAGTTTTTGGACTGTAAACAATGAGATATAAATAATGTCCACATTAAATAAGGCATTATTGTTATTAGCATTTTAAGAAATGTAAAATTTAATATGAGAGAGAAATGCAAAATAATTAATCCTTGTGATTATTAATAGGCATATCTCCAATTCAGTTTCTTACACTTTTTATTTTTGGTATCGCCTACAATTTTTCTTTAATTTTTGTTCATATTTTTTTTTACTTATTTTTCTATTTCATCGACATAATTTTCACAACTTTTTTGCAAATCACATTTATTTACCTACTAGTGTAGAAATCAGTGTAATGCATAGTTTTTTTAGCATAGTGATATTAAAAAATAAAGCTAGAGATATTATGCAGTAGGAAACTCAATTTGACAAATATGTATAAATTAACTTTGTAATTTTGAAAATTAACAACAATATATTATGCCATATATCTATTATACTCCTAGTCTTTAATTTATTCAATTTAACTATAAATAAATATTAGTCAAAGTATACCTTAATTGTAGAGATGTTGGTCAAAATCAAATATCATGTTATTTTTCTTTAGCCAATAAATAAATTTATTTAACAAGCTCTCTTTAGTTATGTCACTTGAAATTTTTAAGCTTTTTAGTATAATGTATTATTATTTTTTTTTATTTTCATAAAAATTATACTTATATCAAATTAATGCGAAGGTACAGAGAGAGTATATAGTAGGTATATGTTGTTGCTAAGACACCGGGGGCTACTTCTAGATTTCTGTGGGTTACTCATGGTTTTGAAGGGATCTTTAGGAAAGTAACCAAACAAGGAATTAAGGCTCTTGCTGTCAATCAATATGAATTATGAATGAATCAAGCTAAGATAGGATAACCCGATCCTCTCATAGTGTTGAAGCCCAGAAATTTAATGAATGGAATATATGATCTTCATCCTTCTCTTCTCCCATTCCTTTATTTAAGTATCAATAGTATCATTTTATTTCTTTTTTTTTGTTTTGTCTGCAAATTTGGGTATAAGCTAATGTTGAGATGATTTATCTCATATCTACAAATTAAGGATGGTGTGCACATTTTATAAGCTATTGGAGACCTTCCCATTGTCATATGATTTTGGGATAGTGTATATCCTTTGCTTATGAAGTGTGTGCACCTTGTATTTTCCCGTTAATATGCTGGCATTAGCAATAAGTCCAGCCTAATTTAACATGGTAGCAGAGCCTATAGATCGATCAAAAAATAAAAATAGTAGGTCCGAAAAAAATGACGTTCCTACCCTAATTGATTACTCCCACATGCGAACTTGACGGGGTTCGCATGTTAGGGGTATTGGGATGGTTTACTCCACTTCGACAAATAAAAAATGATAGTGTGTGCATTTTATAAGCTATTGGATATCTTCTTCCCATTGCCATATGATTTTGGAATAGTATATATCCTTGACTTATAAAATATGTGCACTTTGTATTTTCCCGTAAATATGCTGATACTTACAATAAGTCTAACATAATTTCACCGCTACTAATGGTTAATATGCTAGAGTGATCGATCAAGTGCATTGCATGAACATAACAATAATAATATATACACCTAACAATATCTAGCGCAATAAAAATGTACATCATCAAGGGTTGAGGGACTAAATCTGTACTATCATCTTGAGCGGTTACGCCAATGATGTATTGTTCATTATAAATTTTGAAATGAAATGGTTTTATGATAAAATTATTTTTGTTAGGTTGGTCTAATAATTCAGTAATTCTCTCTTATACATAAGTTTTATGCTGATTATCTTATAATGGTTTTAGGTGTGCGTAAGGTGTCTAATCGCATAGAGACATATAAATTACTGGACCTCAACTATTAAACAACATTAATTTACATTATCTTAATCTTAGTCTAATTACTTAATTATTAGACTAAATTATGAAAAAATATAAAACAAACAAAGCCTTTAAAATTGTTGTGTATTTTTATCGGCCTCTTTTCTTACGCGCTAAATCTACAACATTAACATGCATTCCATCCTGTATTATGGATAGATGTTAAATAGGAGTAAGATGTTTAAAATATTTATCTTTTCAAATCCCAAAAATTTAAAATTAAATTTAATTTTTTTAAAAGTTAATGTTAGCACTAATTCTGCAAATTCATGAGACTAGTATAGGATTGAACCAAAATTTACCTCTAAATAGCATAAAGAAAGAGTTTTTCAAATGACTAGGATTATACATGAATATATTTAAACAGACTTGAATTCAAATTCTCTGATATAAACCAACTTTAAATAAAACAATAACAAGAGATTCATTAAATTGCTCATTAATCATTATGATTTATTGATGAGTAATATGCTAATATTATTAATAATGTGGTTGAAGTAATTAAATCTAAAGTTTAAGTTTCACACAATAAGCAATATGCATATATGAGTAGGAATTAGAAAAACTTATCATAACAGCTACAACCTACATGGTGCATAGCTATGCTAGGCGGTCACCAAATTTGTAAAAAATGAAAAACAAGCCATTTAGTTGATATCCACTTAATTATGATTACTTTGATTCCCATGTTCCTTAACTTCCTTTTGTGTGTTAGTTATTAAATTTAATTATTAACACTCGCATGCTTTTTTGGCTTCATGAATTTGACCAATGTCGTTCTTGATAATTTTTGGGCTCTAGGCGAAAATTAAAAAAAGGTCCATATATAAGTAAAATTTTGATTATTTTTTCTCCAACAATGTGGTTTAATAGTCATACGCTTAACTGAGAAACGTAATACTGCAAGTTCGATTCATGTTAGAAGCTACTTACGTAAATACTTATTATTAATTATAAGCATTAACTCAATTTAAGCTCCTTTATGAATTGGACTCTAGATGATTGCACCTCAAAAGTACCTTTACGACTTAAATTTCACAAAGTTCACAATGTGTTGGATATTGATGATGATCAATGGGACGAACAAAAGAATTTGGTATATGGATGAAGGGGCCAATACAAGTGATGGAAGAACAAAGCATCCAATAATTGCTTTCACCAATTCATGGAAAAAGGCTAAAGTAAAGAAGCTAAACATAAACAATAATGGAATCATTGACTTAAATTATATAATTTTTATACCTTTACCTACATTGAATTGATAATTGCCTTAGTGAGGTGAAAGTTTAGTTTTTGATCTAAATTCAATACAAATTTAAATTAAATCGATTAAAATTTGATTTTGATATTTTCAGTCCAAATCCAAATCATAATATTTATAATTCAAATTGAACCTAACCGAATTTTAAAATACCAATCCAAATTGAACCGAATTGTATATTTTGCACCGAAAATCAAATTTACATGCATTGTTTCAAATTATTCTTTCTAAATAGATATTAATAATTTTAGGGTTTTTAATTTGAACAAGTAAAAAACTTTTAACAAAAATCTAAAAATACAGGCAAAAAATCAAACAAATCAAATGGAAGATATAACATGCCTTTAACATTTCGATTTTTTCGGTTTGTTGGACCCTAGATCGAGTCCAAACCGAACTCCGAATTATAATTAAAAGTCAGTCCAAACCAAACCAAATTTAAAATATAGTCAAACCAAAATACGATTTGATTTAATTCGATGTTAGCTTTTTCACCAAATTACTTACACCCCTACTCACCTAGCTCGTGCACGACCCAAACGCCATAGATTATAGACTTATTTTGATATAAGCCCACCAAATGATACACATCTTGTACACTACATTAAATTTAAAATTTGAAATATTTATTAAACAGAAATATTTGAGATGTCGTTTTGAACTGATTTAATTTGGTACGACAATGATAAAACACATCTTTTATTTTGCCACTCAACCTATGTACAACAAGGTTTAATGCTCATGAATGTATCAATATTGTTTTATCAATAAAACAAGCATTTGATTTCAGATTAATTATTACATTTCCTTTGTTTTATGGATCCTTAATGATCACAAAAATTTGCAGAAATAAATTAATGATTGAACGAGAATTCTTTACCTCATATTACATCTAATCTTCGAAAATGTGATAAATGTAAATTGGTTCTTATTTTCAATATTTTTCGGGTGTAAAATAACTTCTAAATTTAAATCCAATAAAAATATAATATTAGGTTTAATAATACATAAGAAGTTCTACCTAATGTGTGTGACAAAAAGGTTACATGTTCGAGTCCTGAAAGTAGGTTTCTCCATAAATATACAATAAGGTTTAGTTCAATCACACTTTGTGATGAAATCTTTCTTTGTGAACGCTTTGTGCACTGAGCTGCCTTTTTATACACTAAATTAAATCAATTAGTATGACAAAAATTTTGATTTACAATCTTCAACTTTTCTTTAGACTTTTAACTTGAAAATCATAATTAATGAAATAAATGTACTCCATTTTATTTTGATTTAGAATTTTCTAAATTTTAAAGCATAAATTATAATTATACTATTAACACAAATTATACGAAATAGTGTCACCGTAATAAATTATTTTCTTTTAAGAGGTAAAATTATAGGATGTGAAACATACAACATCAAGGTGGGATTAGATTTTTTTAAGATCACACGTTTTAGGAAGATTAAAGAAATTAGAAAATTATGTTATGAAAACGTCTAACATTCTAAAATCCAAATGAAAGACAAACTGACGACTGTAATTCAGCTGGATGGTGGTGAGTCAACTCAACAACTCATTTAAAAAACAATACCTAACAAAACCACTTCCGTTCTTTTCATCATTTCCCTATCTCAACACATAAAAATCAATCTGTTTTTTCCAGGAATCTACCTTTGACTCTCTTTTTTGAATTGATCAATATTGTTCACATCTGAAGTTCAATTACCCATATCCAAAAATTATTCATTGTACCCCAATTTAGATTCTTTTCATTTTTAACTGTCTGGGTTTTTATGTTCTGACTCTGGAATTTAGGGTTCATTCATAAGTAGAAAACCCCAAGTCAATTTATCACAAAATACATCAACAAGATCATTTCTTTTTGATCTTTAAGGTTTGAAAATGGGGTGCTGTGCAAGCAAAAGTAAGGTTACACAAGGGAAACTTAATGGGCATCGATCAAATGATATGAACATTCATGCTAGAAATTTGCAGCAACATCAACAACAAAGAGATCAGCAAATTCATAATCATCATCATCATCAACAACAAAGGCAGCAAATTGTTGTTCAGCAACAAAAGCCAAATACCCATCAAGAACAAAGGTCTAATCAACCTCAATCTCAACCTCAAAATGTGAATTCACAAGTAAAACCCATTATAATAGACCCAAAACCTAGACTAGCAATTGCTGCACCACCACCAGATACTATACTGGGTAAACCATTTGAAGATATAAGGTCACACTATAGACTTGGGAAAGAATTGGGTAGAGGTCAATTTGGGATTACTTATTTGTGTATTGAGAATTCAACTGGTCAATCTTATGCTTGTAAATCAATTTTGAAAAGGAAATTGGTGACTAGAAGTGATAAAGAGGATATTAAGAGAGAAATTCAGATATTGCAACATTTATCAGGGCAGCCTAATATTGTAGAATTTAAAGGGGTTTATGAGGATAGACAGTCTGTTCATGTGGTTATGGAACTTTGTGCTGGTGGGGAATTGTTTGATAGGATTATTGCTGAAGGGCATTACTCAGAAAGAGCAGCTGCATCTATTTGTAGGCAGATTGTTAAGGTTGTTCAGATTTGTAACTTTATGGGCGTATTGCATCGCGATCTTAAGCCGGAAAATTTCTTGTTGGCTAGCAAGGATGATGGAGCTATGCTCAAAGCTACTGATTTTGGCTTGTCTGTTTTTATAGAAGAAGGTTGAATTCTTACCCTTTTGTTTCTCTTGATCTTTTTGTGTGTGCTTTTATTGATATACACTTATGGTGTTCTGCATCACTCCCTCCGCCCCTCTGAATTTGCTACACTACACTAAAAAAGTGTCACAATGATTTGTGTAATATAGCAAATTAAAGGGACATAGGAGTACTTTATTTAAAGAATGTGTGAACAACTCTACACCCTTTTCCACCCTAAAGAAGAAAGAAAAGTTGATGGAATGGAATAAGTATGGTTTTTATTCTATTATGATGGTTTTTATTAAACTGGTTTTTGGTATATTATGCTATTTCTTGGTGTTTGAGTTCAAAATCTAGGTTTTATATATAGTAATGACATATATCATTTGATGATTTTTCCTTGCCTTGAAAGGTCAATTATAGGAACAGTGATGTCATTCTATTTTTCTCTCTCTCCTTGTGCTGTTTGTGATGAAAGGGATGCTTATCATCCTTTAGTTATGCTAAAGTATGTGAACTGTATTGTGATAAGTACATTCCAGGGAGTGTTCTAGAATTGCAATAGCTTTTTTAACTTGAGTGACATAGGACATAAAACAACATTATTTTTCAGATGATTTCTCTTGGATGATTTACTTGAACTTTTTTGTGTTCATTTGTGTCTGCTTTAGAGAACTGCATGGACATACTTGATACTACCATGTGATTGTGGTATTATTGCCTTTTGGAATGAATACTCTCACCGCTCTAATCCCTACAGAGAAGAAGTGAAAGGAAGGAAAGCTGTGTTTCTATTTTGTTTTCATGGTGCTATTGAACTGGCATCTTTTGGTCTGTTATGCTTTTTTTGTTTGTCTAGCTATATTGGTCGTATATAATGTTTTAATGAGCTTATGTGCCTTTTAATGCTAGTTGTAGAAACAAAATTGTAGCAGCCTTCAATTTATTTTTGAACAAACCATGATTAGAAGACCTAACACAATGTATCCTATGGAATCAACATTAGAATTTTGATGGAGCTCTGTCGTAACTGTAGTGTGTGATGAATACATTTCAAAGCATTGTACTGACAGCCGTGAATGTCTTACCCCTTGTAGATTGGAGTTGTATATCTTTTTGCATATGCTTTTTAGTTATAGAAGAAACCAGCATTATAACCACCGTGTTTTGGATGACTCTGAATCTGATTCTTCACTGCGTGTTGGTATAACACTATCACCTTTTGCAAGTTTCAATTGTAATCAATTGGGTATAAATATCAACATGGACAGTCCGAAGGCCAATAAATAATAGTGTATCAACAAGTATATGTCTATATCATCATGATGATATTTTTGGGTTAACACTCCCTTGTTTTCAGGAACTTTGGTGTAAGTGTTTGTTGATTCCATATTGTTATGCTTACTTGACATTGAAAGAATAGTTGGAGTCTTAGTCTGCACAAGCGTACAAGCAAAGGGCATCGAATGGCCATTTCCTTTTCCTATATTTTGAGTAGATTTTGGTGTATTTTTGGGCGTTCGGGTCACTCTGGGTCTTTTTCGTTTTTATAGGTACTTAAAGTTTTGTTGTCACAATTGAAAGACAATGATAAGCTGTTATGTTTTCCCCCCTTGAAAATTTGGATGCTATTTGTAAACTACTGATTATCTGATTCTAAAGTAGTTGAAAATCAAACTTTGACTTCAATAAACCTCTTTTAAAAACTTTCCAGGGAAGAAGTATCGTGATGTAGTGGGCAGTGCTTACTATGTTGCTCCTGAAGTACTCAGGCGAAATTATGGGAAGGAAATTGATATATGGAGTGCAGGAATTATGTTGTATATTCTACTTAGTGGTGTCCCTCCCTTTTGGGCTGGTGAGATATTTGTTATCTTGTTCTTCCGATTTTTATCTTATTAACCAGGAATAGTGAATACTAATAGTGCACTATATTGTTTTTTTGCAGAAAGTGAGAGAGGCATATTTAACGCCATACTGAAAGGGGAAATTGACTTTGAAAGTAACCCATGGCCAACTATATCAAAGTGTGCAAAGGATCTTGTCAAGAAAATGTTGAACCCGGATCCGAAAAAGAGAATTACCCCTGCAGAAGTTCTGGGTAATTCACTTTCTTGCCTCTTTAACTGAAAGCCAGTTCCTTAGGTCTTTTCAACAGTTCTACTTCTACCTCAACTCTTCAATACCCTACCCTTGAGCTTAAGAATTGGATGATGACTATTTTAATTACTGTTAGGATAGCCACTTATTGTTAGAGGTTTGCTGTATTGAAAATTTTCTTATCTTCCACAAAAGTGTTGCTCTATTATTAAACTCTGTGGATGTCTAATGTGACTCATCTCCATGAATACCCAGAGCATCCGTGGATGAGAGAAGGCGGAAATGCATCTGACAAGCCGATAGATAGTGCAGTGCTCTCTAGAATGAAGCAGTTTAGGGCAATGAATAAGCTGAAGAAGCTAGCTTTGAAGGTAATTTCATCTTTAACTTGTAATTTTTATTTATATGCTTCTTGTACAGAGATTTGTAACGCAAAGTCAATTTTAATTACAAATAAGGTAATGTTGGGCATGTATACCTTGAGTTTGCAAGGAACAAATACAGGAAGGTTTGAGCATCTATTGACAGAATGCATTTTCTTGGGAAGTTTGATTTTACTTGAAATTTTTGCAAAGATGAAAAGGGTTATTCTTTTACACCAATAACCCACTTTAAGTCCTGAATTTAGTAAGTGAGAAGAACAAAGTTGTTCTTGATTGAGAATCGATAATAGGATTGAACACTTGGGACAATCAAAGCTGATGTAGATCTTTATTCACAAGGGATACGTAAATGAACATTTGGATCATCTCAACACTTTCAATACAATGTCTTATTATGTTAGTTGGACACAAGAACTCATATCCAACATAAGTACGTGATCAAGTGTTAAATTTGGCTATTTGAAAAAAGCTTTTTGGTGCACAATGATGTGCTGATTTGTTGAAGGGTCGTAACTTGTACCCTATTTCCAAGTGATTTATCAAGGTATTTGAGGTAAAAGGAAGAGTGACCTTTATGTTATTGTTTTATGGACACGACTAAAGGAAGAATTTGGGTAACATAGTTACGTTGTACCTTTTATCTTATTGTATTATGAACACCACTATCTAAAGTTGTTACTTGTTACATACACAAGTGTACTTTGCATTCAGAATATTTGCTTAGTTTTACCTGTTTTGAAGTGTTCACATGTCGATATGAGAAAGGAGTTTTTATTATCCGAACCAATGCTTGCACGTTGAGGCAATGAAGTATCTTGGTAAACTTGGCTACCTCTCACGTGATCAACAAATTAACTAATAAGAACAAACTTCATATCAACTAGTAAGAATATTTTCCCTCTTCTATGCTGTAATTTGAATCTAATATTGCAACACACGTTGCTTAATCCATTGATGGGAGAGCCTGGGAGTTTTCTTATGCAAAATGATTCAAATATGGTTGTGTTTCACTTATGCAAAATGTTTTAACACTGAGTGGCTTTATCTCCTTGAGTGTTCTTTTTGGTAGGTCTCCTGAGAATCATGTGCACCTTCCCTTTTCTTATGTACCATTCACATTATTTGTGTCCTGGACGACCATGAACATGTGTTCTTGAATATGGTTATGTTTCACTTTGTACTTGAAAATGCGGTTTCTTCAATATTGTTATGTTTTATTTTGAACAATATAACAGTGACCCATGAGCATGAAATATCTCTTGATATGGCTACAATACGAGAAATATCAGTTTGTTGTTTTTGAAAACCTTTACAATGCAGCCGGCGCAATGCGATGCGACCTTGTTTTTACTCTATAGATTAAATACATTCTTTATATTCAAATTTTTTTTGTGGGATCTCATCATTTCAATGTTGGAAGTTACAGTATTAAATTTTGACTTCGGTTGATTGGGATGATCCTAGCCTTATTGAATCAAAAACTGTAGGTCATAGCGCAAAATATGTCTGAAGAGGAAATTAAAGGTTTCAAAGCTATGTTTGCTAACATGGACACAGACAAGAATGGTTCAATAACCTACGATGAGCTAAAAAAAGGATTAGCTGAGCTTGGTTCAAAGCTTACTGAGAACGAAGTCAAGCAACTTATGGAAGCTGTAAGTTGGAAAATATCATTCATATGATCCCTCTCCCCTTGCCGCAACATTTTCTTCCGAAAACAAGTTTTTCAGTAATCATAAAATATTGGAATATTTTGTTGCAGGCTGATGTTGATGGAGATGGATCAATTGATTACACAGAATTTATTACTGCAACAATGAACAGACACAGACTGGAAACCGATGAAAATCTGTCGAAAGCGTTTCGATATTTTGATAAGGATAATAGCGGGTGAGTACATAAGACAACCTTGGCTCATTCCCTCTTTTTTTGACATTGGTATTAATTTTGTTCTATATAATGTGTTCCATGTTTTTCTCATAATTTATTCATTTTTATATCCGACTCAATTGAATTAAAAAGCTCGAATGCAGCTCAATTTCTTTGTTTTTAAAAGAACTTAGTAGGCTTCTTAATCTGTGTAATTCTTCAAAGACTTTACATTTTGATATGAAGGGAGTGTTAGATACTGAACGTTTCCGTTGTGATCTCAGCTACATTACCACAGATGAACTGGAAAGTGCCATGATGGAATATGGAATCGCTGATGAAAGTAGCATCAAGGAAATTCTCTCGGAAGTTGATACTGATAACGTAAGTATTATATCTGATTTTCGTTATTAGAATTAGTCGGCCTTGTGCATTAGATGGAAAATGTGTAGTTTCCTTCAACTTTCATGAAGCTTTGAGACACAGGATCATAAAACCAATCTTCTGTATTCGAGATTAATAGTCACATGCACTAAATAAGGGAGTCCGAAACGAGTTGTCGCTCTCCTAATATGGGAAATGGTTTATGATTGAATTTTGCGACGTGTTTCTACCCGAGTTACATTGTGGAGATATATTAATAACCCAATTATTCTTCTGCTTCTTCAAGATTTTTAAGGTGTTTCTTTAGCTATAATGTGATAGATTGTGAATTGTAAAAGGTTCATGTCTACATTTTTGTATCAGAGAGGGAATGTCATTTAGAGATTTGGATATAAGTAGATAATCCAAATGGGATAATGCATGTAAAATAGAGATAACTTTTACTGAATGAGAAATAGAATGAAATTAAGAACTTAAAAAGGAAGATTAACTAGAGTAATGGAGTATTGTAAAAAGATTTTACTTAATATCCCCCTAATCACTGTCGTATTATTATTTTGAATGGATGGGATAATGCGACATATTTCGGATGAAAATAGGGTTAATGCCTAAGGATGGCAGACGGGTAAAATTATATGCATCCGCCCCAATTGGAGTGGATATGGGTATAATTTTGGTGGGTAGTGGGTGGGTATGCGTATGAAAAGTCCTACCGCCATGGGTGGTGGTAGTTGGGTATGAGGTCTTAGTTCGAGTGTCGACGTATCATTGCTTGGAGAACACTGATTTTATTGATGCTTAACAGGACGGACGAATCAACTATGAAGAATTTTGTGCTATGATGAGAAGTGGTACAACCCAACAAGTAAAACTATTCTAGCGCGTTTCATGAATATAGGAAGGTTTTGTACAGTAAAACCGGTGAGTTTACTGATGATTAAAATTATTTTCGACAGAAGCTTCAAGAACCTTGTGTATTTATCTGTGAAAATCTACTCTGCACTTGTGTATATGTATTTATAGATTTTTATTTTTACATAGGTTTTTTTCCTTTTGTATTTCTGCTTTAAGCAGAGTGATTTTGCTCATATTGAAATGAGAAGATTTACTGTTACCTAAACAATGCAGAATCGGGTGAAGCTGTTATGTGTTTTGGGATCGGATTTAATAAGAAAACAAAGAGGAACTTGTATATTGTTTCTTGTATCATTGTAATTTCACTATATCCAACCCCCCTCTCGAACGATACAAGAGCCTACGATGTTGCTTATCGAGCCATTGCTTCTGTATTCCTTTCTTTGTATCGGGAGTAGCTCTTATTCTAGAGAGTGGGATTTCACCAAAGTATCCGAATGGCAAACTAATAAAGAATCGTAATTTTGGAAAACGCAAGTAACTTTAGCCCTTTTCAGGTACCGGTTTTATTAGGTAAGATTTTGATGATTCTTGCTGTCTTAGTGCAATTAAATATGGAGTCATAAAGATCAATGATGTGGACAAAATTTGATGGTACACTTCAAATATCTCAAGTGCTTGCATGGGTGATGCCAAGATGCTTGGTGGCTCGATAATGGCGTCAAGAATTCAACTCAATCTATAAAAATATAAGCTAAAGCTATAATCTCAAAATATGTGTTATATAGTCTATGACGTCCTTCACATGACTCATAAAAGCTCTTTTCTATAAAAGTGCAAATGCAATACATATCTCTTTAATTATACACGACGTTAAATATTGTAACCTTTGTTCCTACCATATTTCATATGCTCTATCAAACCAAACATTTTGGCTACACTTCGTGTCCCCACCATTGATCAATTCCACCAGTGCTCAGTGGATAATTAACAACTTCCGAATAAAAGTGCATAAACAAAATAATCTCATACATCTTCGTCTACCTTCTCTCTATGCAGGTCTATCACTATTTGTGATAAAGTTGATCACATTCCTCTAGTCCTCTCTTAGGAGGAGATATAAATATAGATTGTCCGTTATCTTTTGTGTTTTCAAGTGAAAAATTAGGTTGATGATAATGATCATCTCCTCTTCTACCTTAACTTTAAAGCAATGAAAATTCTCTGCCAAAAAAAAGCATATCTATATACATTAAACAGTGAAAAGGTTTTAGGAATCTTTTTAGTAGCAGGAAAACCTCGTGAAGAATACTCTTATAAGAAAAATATACAAATTATTCTATGCTGTCCAATGAAGCCAAAAAAAAGTAACCTTAGTAGGATATACTTCATTATATACAAAAATTTCCTCAAATGTTGCAAAAACATCAAACCTATGTACATCTGTTTTGGGCACCTAAACACCTCAAAAAATGTCTGTACCTTTGAAAGTATTGCAAAAAATACTATGCAAAACAAAATACAAGAACAAAGATGATGTAGACGAAGAAGAAAATCGCAATCCTAGCGATCACGAAGCTATAAAAAAGTTACGCGAATTACTTAAACTCCAATTAGACGATAGAAACAATAGTAATCAGATAACGGATGATCATACTCTGTTAAGGTTTCTGCACATGACAGATTACGACATCTCGAAAGCTAAAGATTCATTTCTGAATCATTTAAAATGGAGGGAAGAATTTGGGGTCGAAAAAATTAGTAAAGAGTTCAATTTCGATGAATACGAACAAGTACAAAAGTACTACCCGCATGGATTTCATGGTGTAGATAGGAGTGGAAATCCTGTGTATATTGAACGTATGGGGTTGATTGATCTTACGACTCTTTTGGAGAAAACAAGCCTCGAAAGATTGGTGAAACATCATGTTTACGAGCAAGAGAATACTTTGAATGTGAGGTTTCCTGCGTGCTCGATTGCTGCAGGGAAACGTATTGGTTCGACTACTGCTATTTTAGATGTTAAAGGGATTGGTGCATCAAGTTTTTCTAAGCAAGCAAGGTATTTGTTAATGGAGATTCAGCATATTGATAGCAATTATTATCCAGATACTCTTAATAGGCTTTATGTTGTTAATGCTGGTTCTGGTTTTCGGCTTTTGTGGAAGGCTCTCAGGACTTCTCTTGATGCACATACAGCTAAAAAGATACAGGTTTAATCATTTGATGCACATTTATATGTTGTTTCTGAACCCGATACGAGTTTTATGTGAGTGTCGACGAATCAACCAATAGCTTAAGTTTATGGTTGAAACTCTAGGATATAATGTATATTCTATCAGTTCTCTCATGCAAGAGTTCATTGGGTTAGAAGTGTGAGTGCAGCACAAATTCTCCTCTCACCCCTCGCTAAATATTTCATTTTAAATGAGGGTAATTAGATTTGAGCTGTGACATGATGTTGAGGAACTAACCCGATCAACCAAAGACTTGAGTTTATGGTAGATGGTCTAGGATATGATAAATTCATGTACTCTCATGCGAGAGCCCATTAGGCTAGAAGCGTGGGTGTAACACAAACTCTCCTCTTACTCCTCGCCAACTATTCCATTTGAAATGAGGTTAATGAGATTTGATCTTTGACATGATGTTAAGGAACTAACCCAATCAACCAAAGGCTTGAGTTTATGGTTGAAACTCTAGGATATGATATATATTCTATCACGTCTTCACATGCGAAAGCCTATTAGGTTAGAAGTGAGGGTGAAACACAAACTCTCCTCTTACCCTCGCTAAATATTCATTTGAAATGAGGGTAATGAGATCTGACCGCTGACATGATGTGAAGGAACTAACTCAACTAAAAGTTTAATCTTATAAAAGTTGAAGCGCCATATCAATCGTAGGATGTGAATATTCTCAGACTCAAATTTCAATCTCCAGACTCTACTACATTAGATTTTTACTAACTTTTATCTAACTATCATACAAGACTCTCTAATTTTACAGTTTATCCTTCATTTCATTTTAGACACAACTTTATTTATCGGAGTCTCGTGTAAAATTTAGAAACTTGTTCCACATCAGGAGTCTTACAATGCGTTTTATATAGCAAGACTGCATGTAAGACGCTGTCATTTTTCCTCATCACCAATGCCTCTCTTATAAACAAAACTTAGCTCGACCGGCCTTGTTGACACCCTTATATAAATAAATATTTATTGCAGGTGTTAGGAAGCAATTACAAAAGTAAACTCATAGAAGTAATAGATCCAAGCAACTTACCAAGTTTCCTTGGAGGAAACTGCACCTGTTCAGAACAAGGTGGGTGCATGATAAGTGATAAAGGGCCATGGAATGATCCAAAAATATTAGAAATTCTTGAGTCTTTAAAAGACAATAAGAAGAATGCTTACGATAATCATACAAATGTAGAAGAAGTATGGTTAAGTGCTGAAAGCACACCAGATAATACACCCTTATCACTATCAGAGACAATTAAACAGATGAAAATTACAGTAGAAGAAGCAGAAAGTCGATTTCGAGCTATCGAGGTTGCAGTTGCACAAACTAAACAGGTTTTGCAAAGATTTTCAGAAAAATGTAAGGAGTTTCAGATGAAGGCATTACACTTTGAAAAATCTGGAACAATTTGAATTATATTACAGAGTGATGCATATTTTTACTGATGGTTGAGTTGTATTTGTCCTGCAGTCATGCAGGAACAGATTCAAACAATATGGTCTTAGGTTCTTTATCTGTACTCATACAACAATGCCCATAATTCAACAACTTTAATGGAATCACAAATTCTGTGACGGTCTCACCGTGGGAGGCGCCTCATACATATAGCACAATAATACAAATTATTATTACCATAGAAACGAGGTGGGATAGCTTTGAATCAAACATAATAGGGTCCTACACAATCAACTAACCCCACACATTTTTTAGATCGGTGAATTTTTTAGTTTTATATCGATATTTTTGAGTTAAAATTTATTATTTTTAGTTGTTTTGTTGTTTGATTTAATATTACAACGTATTACCTGAATTTGTTGTTTATCCAATATAAAAAGATTTTTTAATTTCAACGACAAAAGTAAAGTATCTTTAGGCTATATATAGGAATAAGAATAAAAGATTATATAATTATGATCTATTGGGTAAACCAATCGACCCTAAGCCAACTTGATCAACCGATGTAACAGGTTTATAGCTTGCCGGGTCCCAATGACCTAGGGTCAGACATCCTCAGCTCCCCCACTCCTTAACCTTCTCTAGCTAAGCTATAGTCATGGCTAACGAGAGAGATCTTTAACAAGTGTTGGTGTTGTTTGCTAAAGACTAACCGAAGAATGAAATACCCAATAACTCAAACGTACACCAAAAAAAAAAAGAACATGAGTGTTATAACTTTAATCTTTTTCTTTTTTTTATTTCAAAACCTTGTCAATATCGGCAAATAACGATACTCATAAATTCAAGTAATACATCAAAATAATAAGGAAATCAATATTATCCTACATTCCTACTATCCTACATTCCTACCTATTAATAATAAGAGATACTAAATATTTATATTATCAATAATTATGAGAAATATTAATGTTGACAGTGTTAGAGTATATAACATATTCTGGGATCACAATCAAAAGCTTAAGTTTTGTAGAATATTATTTTCAAGGATTTTAGAGGCGATTATTATCTCTAATAAACCTAGGTTCCTGATGTTTCTTGGGACATGGAAAAATACTTGTGAATTGTTGGAACTTTTTGAAATTGGATAACTTAAATATGGTTGGCATGTTTGATGGCTAAACAACTAATCAAATCGAACAAATTAAATTCAGATCGAGATCTGAGTTTTATCTTAGTTAAAATAATTAGCCTTTTTAAATAAGATCACTGAATTGAATCTTACTTAAAAAAAACTTGAATTAAGCTACTCAAATTAAAATTAAAGAATAAAACATATAATGACAGTATGACACCTTGATAAATATTCTCTTATAGGAGTGATTAATAATAATTAATAATAAACCATAATTCTCTAATGCAAATAATTCAGCACTAATTACTAATTAGCAAAGGACAACACATTGATGATAATGCAATCCTCCTAAGCTAAAATAGACAAAAAGTTGAATTATATAACTTAGTGCATGCAGCTCAAAGTAAGAAAACACCACCAGTAACAACCTACTATTGCTAAAATTGTGTTTTTCTACGGCAATTTTTTTATTATCCCAAAACAATGCCTATTTATGTTATGCTACTTTTTCCTTAATTATCTTTATTATTGCCACATTTCATACTTCTTACCATTACAATGCATATTCCCTTTATTTTTGTATAATTTTCTATTTGATTCTAATCATATATTTCTTTTAATGTAAGTAGGCTCAAAACTTTATGTATCACCATTAATTTTATGTGTTTTTTCTTATTATTTAATTGATTAATTGGCATTTTGATTCTTTTTTTCCTTCCTAACTAATATGATATTCATGAAAATATAATATATAAAATTCTTAGAAAAATTAACTTTTCTTTTTAAAAAAATATATGTATTAGTAATAATAATTACACAAATTCTTAAAAAAGTCAGCCTTAAAGAGGTCACTTATAACCTTAAAGCTAATGATCAATTAAAGACATGAACTAATTATATGGATGTATCTCATGATAAGATGATCTCGTATAAAACAAGCTGTAATAATTAATATATGAAGTATATTAAAAAATAATACAATAAATAAACTATTAAGATGTAATTGGGTTATTATTGCCCAAGTTAAAGCATTTCTAATGATGGAAACGAAAATATTAATATTGTTATTCATTTGAAAAAACTTTATTAGAATTGAATGTTTTTCATTTCAGCCTTTTAAAATTATAATAAGAGTTTAATTCTCACCATCTACAAAGTAAAATTCAATTTTAGAATTTTATCTTATAACAATACTTATTCTAAATGAGATAAAATCTGATTCTCTTATATTTTCAAAACATGTCTAAGTTTCGTATACTGTTGTTGATCATATTTTCAATTGCTCTTAAGAACTTCCTACATAATGTCATAGATAAAGCAAGGGGCAAAGAAATTAATCAATTTCCATTATTACAAATATGCACTAATTGCACTTTCGAATGCTTAACGTTATTGTCTCTTGATGCTTCAGTGCCGTGTAGATATATCAATAATCAAAATTGATCTTCATTTTTTTAAAAAATTTGAGGTGTTAATTAATTCTTATTATCACTAAAGAAACTAATTAACGTCTAATTAATTCTTTAAATAAAAAGATAAACCATTTGATCTATTTTCCTAATGCAAGTTTAATTCAGTTTTGTGCTTTCTGCCTTTTGTTTTTTGTTTTCTTTTGCAGATTTTACAGGAACTTCATATATCAGGCGAGGTCTCCCCTTCTATTGCGACCTCTTCATGACGAAGGTATTGATATGCCTTCTTTTCCATCTTCCCCAAACCCTATCTTAGGTGAGACTCATTTGAATGATCAATAATGACGAAGTTTAATTAAACACCTTGATGTTGACTTTAATCTCATTTCCTATAAATCATCTCTTCTATCATAATCCTTTTACCTCTCGCCTCCTTTCTCTTTACTTCTACGTTATTCTCTCTGTCCTTTTTCATTTTGCTCGAAAATTAAATTCAAAACAACTAGCTTAAAAATGTATCAGATTGATGAAAATAAAGGATTTCAAATCTTATCGACTACTCCCAAAAACCAATCAAACAACCCCTTAAATCAATCCCAATTCACAATTTCATCAAACCCTAATAATAAATTCATTACAAATCTCCACTCATATATCCCACTCCATGACCTAACCTCTTTAAACCCTAAATTTGATACAAACTCATCAAACCCTAATAATAGCATTATGAACCCAAACCCTAACCCTAATAATCATATACTAAGTTCAGATGATCAAGATCAAGCAAGTAAGGAACAAAATGAAGAACAAGAGATAAGGAGACTAAAGAGAATGATATCAAATAGAGAATCAGCAAGAAGATCAAGGCTTCGAAAACGAAAACAACTTGAAAATCTTCAATCACAAGTTTTGCAACTTCTTGCTGCAAATCACCAATTAGCTGAGAAACTTAACCTTGTCATGGACTCTAATTATGAGTTAATCCAAGAGAATACTCGACTTCGAGATGAATCTATTTGTTTGAGAAATGAGTTGATTATATCCATGAAATGTGATATTGAATTGGATAATAATAATAATAATGATAATAATAATAATAATAATAATAATAATAATAATAATAATAATAATAATAATAATAGTAATCAAAATGTTAATAGTCCCAATAGTATTACTACTTCCATGGATGTTTTGCGCTAAAAATGTATGTGAAATTTTTCCATGGTGATTGGCGAGTGAAGAAATTCTTGTACTTGATGTGATGGACGTATAATTATATGTACTTTTATATGTAGTATCATCTTTTTATAGTAAATTTATGGTTGTAAAGTTTAATTCAATTTCTTTCTACATTGGTATCATTATCATGTACTATATATATATATATATATATATATATATATATATATATATATATATATATATATATATATATATATATATATATATATATATATATATATATATATATATATATATATATATATATATATATATATATATATATATATATATATATATATATATATATATATATATATATATATATCAATTTATTAGGTTTATAGATTTCTCGAAAGGCAAAGATCTATGGTACATTTCTTTGATTTCGAATTACTATAGCAAATTAACTTATTAATTAGTCGTGCATAATTTTTTATGGGGAGAAATATATGTCTGTTATTAAAAGTTAATTAAACGACTTTCTTGTTACTACAAAGTTAAAATTGTGTTCATCTTACTCCTTAATCTTAAAATGATCACTTTTTATAGTCTTAAATTGATCATTTATAACCTTAAATTAATTACTTACATATTAAAGTGATCAATTAGAAAAATAGACAACTTATATAGGTCCATCGCACGGTGAGACGACCTCATATAAGATGAGCTAACCTATTAAACGAATAAGTGGGTTTTGGGTTGGGCTAATTTTTAAGAAAATTCGAAGTAAATAAGTAAAATTATATGAAAAAAATTTTTCAAAATAAGTATTGGGAAAACTTATTTTCCAAAATAAGTACTTTTAACTCAATGCTAAGATATGGAGTTTGTTTGTGGTTAGTAACAGTGGACAAAAACTAAAACTGAGTCAAAAAAAGTCAACCAAGTAACGCCCTCTCTTACTAACAGGGGGCAATTGAGTTGACTTTTTTAACTTTTTTGACTTTCGTTGGCTTTTGGATGTGTAATAGCTCGTTGTTAATAACAGCGGGCGATTGTTTTCTCATATACCTTAACCAATTTTTTTATTCGCATATGGCCCGCTGTTACTAACAGCGATCGATTACTTAAATTGAGTTAAAAAAGTCAACCTAAAAATTCTTATTTTTTATTCGCATATACCTTAACCAATGCTTATTTTGAGATTCTTTTGTATAATTTTGCTTATTTTGTTCAAATTTTTAATTTTTGAATGATTGTTATTTGGATTGGGTTTGATTGATCCAATGGTTCATGATTTTAAAATTCTTATCATTGAAATTTTTACAAAAAATATGAATCATGAAATATTTTTCTTATCTTCACTAATTCTCTATTTAGGTCATTTCACCGTGAGACTTATTCAATTGGGTCAACCTAAACTATTTAAAAAAAACTGCTTTATATACAAATAGAAATTCAGTATTTATGTTTTTTAAAATATTTTTTTACTAATAGACCTTTTATATGAATCCGTCTTACGATGAGATGGTCTCATATAAGACTTGTAATCTTATAGAACATATTGTATGATAAGAAAGACTAATGTATTTATTTTAAGTCTTCAACAAAAATATAGACTCCAAATATAAAAGTTGACGAGAATTATATTAAAGTCATGACGTGAAATTAGAAATGTTGACAAAATTGGAAAAGTGAAGGAGGTCATAATAGTTGAATTTAACCTATTTTTTTTGATAATTTAAGTTAAATTATTTTTAAATTAGGAATTAAAAAATTTAAATTATGAACCATTTATTTTGAATCTAATTTTAAATTTAATTTTGATAGGGTCAAAAAATAACAATTTTTAGATTTAGACACAGGATTTGAAAAGAGGATTATTGTTGTGTACTTTTCAAAATTTGTTAATCATAGTAAGACATATTATTTACTTTATTATCTTCTTGTCGACTTGAAATTGATAATAATTTGTTTGACAAGAATAAAAATTTTACAAATTATTATATAAAATAGACTCTTTATAAAATGAATTTTATATATAAATTAAATAGTTTAACTAATACAAAACATAAATATATAAGTTCATTTATTTTAAAATTGTCAAACTTAACTGATAGATTTTAGAAGATCCTAAGGCTAAGACATTATCCGGCCCATTAGGAGTATTATATTACAATCTTATCATTGATAATATCCCACTTGCTAAAGTGTATTATGAATTCCTCGATTTTGATGTTCCTTTATTTTTCTTTTAATCTAAAATGTCTTTTTTTTTTTCCATTTAAAAGTCCCACAATTGTGTCTTTCAACTAAAAAACTTTGAACTACCGACACTATGCTTGAAATCAATAGTTTTGTATGTTTCTTTGATATTACAATTAGGACTATCTTGAATTGTGACTTTAAGATTATTCTAGAATGTTGATATGAAAACCTACATATGACCAATGAATGAATCATATAGATTTATAGAGGAGGAAGGTATGTGAGAAGTATCAAGTTATTGTTTGTTGTTTGTTTTAGATACTTGATCGAGCAGTATTAAAGTTTCGATTCGATTTCACTAAAATGCTCAAGTGATAAAATAGTGTTTGAACGAGCAAATTATTGTTGAACATTTGTTTCATTCAATTTCAAATTAAAGACAAAGTCGTCAATACACTGGCAAAATAATTATAGTTGAATAATTGATCAGCTATCAATAAATAACTTAAAATTCTAATAGGAAATTTTTTTCAACTTAAGACAAAAATACTTTAAGTTATAACAAATAATTAAAGATCCAAACAAAACATTATCAATTATCAACTAAATGAGCTATTTTTGAGTTATTACCCAAAACATGATACGATACAATTATAAGGATAAGTAATCTAATTCATAGTTTAGGGCTTAATTTCACCATTTTGATAATGGTGATTACTTATAATGTATAATTAAATTTATATTTCCCGTATATAATGATATTTGCTAACATTTAGACTTTTGTACGCATATTTCGATACTTATTGTGATCATATATAATAACATTTATTATTTTTTAAGATTTCACTTGAATATTTTATATACAGTAATAATAAATATTTTATATACAGTAATAACAATCTGAGATAAACTTTATTTATAAATACTTCAAAAAGTCAAGGTTAATGAAAACTTTTAACATAATTAGGTATGACAACAAAATATGAGCACCATATATATGATTATACAAACAATATGCCATAAAAAAGGAATGAGCTTTTACATGAAAGTCATTAATTCATACATAAACTAATGTTCCACTTCTCATTTCATTACTCATTAGCACATAGTAATCTCATACTCCTACACTCATTACATGAAAGCATATAAGTGTGCACTTCATATGCAATCATTAAGCTCACCATACCACTATTTAAAGGGCTAAAATTAAAGCCACCCTCTTATTCTAATGCTTAATTAACACATAAAATTAAATATTAATCCATAATTAAGAAGTAAATAAGGATTAATATCTAATGAAGTTTGTTTACAGCATTACATTGCCTTCTAATCTCACCTTGGGATCCAGTAAGTGGGTTGTTTTCAGATAAAATGGTAAGTGCCCTTGAAAATTCCTTGAAGAAATAATCTTGATTTTTGGCCATTTTAACAACATAAGGCCTAGTCCTTTTGTCTGTGGCTAGTTGATGATCCACAATGAGTAAACCCTTACTGTCCAATATGTTTCTGTAGTAGTTGTTATCAAATATCATAGGGGTACCTCTGTCATTTCTCACATATTGAACCGCTTTCGGGTCGGGAATCGGGTCGTAGCATTTCTTCAGCATGTGGGGTACGTGGTCCGGGTTTAAGTTCGGGTCAACTTCTGGGTACAACCTGTGGACTAACTTCACACAATGGGTTCTGCCCACACTGTGAGCTCCTGTTCAAGGTTTAATTTAAAGTATTAATTAACATTAGTTAGATAGTAATAATTTGCAAAATTACAGTCATAATGTTTACTTTTTTCGAATTACAGCTAATACAGTATCAAAGTCTATAGCATTCAGGCCAAATCATAGAATTCCGACCACTTCATCGTCGGAATTCTATAATTTGGCCTATACGCTGTAGACTGGAATACACGGACATGCCACTGAACCTGCGTGTATGTCGGACACGGACACGCGAAAATCCGTGTCCGACACACCAAATAAAGTGTCCAATATTTTAATATTTTTCCGGACACGCGGGCACGGCAAGGACACAGAAGGGACACGGCAAGGAGTCAAGGACACGTTTTTAAAAAAAAAAAAAAAACTTTTGTAGCGGATCTTTCTCTCGATGAGCCCGAGTTGGAAACTACTTTTGTAGCGGAGGATGATGATGGATGTCATATGGATGATGTGTGATGATTAAACTTAAATTTACCTATTTATTTGGTTTTCTTTGATTTGGTTTGTATGACTATTTTTAAATACTCATGTTGTTTATTTGGTACTTATTTGCATTTTATGAGAGTTTTATGTTTTTAAAGTGTTTATTTACATATATCAAATAAAAGATTGTAAAATTATCTTTAATTTGATATATTTATTATATTACCATTTTCGTGTCCCCGTGTCCGCCATTTATAAGTTGGTGTTTTCCCGTACCCGTGTCGTGTCCGTATCCGTGTCCGTTTTAGTGCAACCTAGGCTGTAGATCTTGATACTTTGGTGACTTTAATTTGCAAAAAATAACATTAAAACTGTAATTCGCAAATATCCTAAATCTTTAACAATATAAATCACAGATTATTCACAGCTATATAATTAATTTTTGTTTTGATTAAGTTTCATTGTTTACATTAATTAAGCATTGTGATTAATTATTAGGTGAGAGGTGTAGTGGGTCCACTATTATATCGTGATCATGACTCATGAGAGGAAAATTTTGAAATTTAGGTCCAAATGGAAATTTACAAGAAAGGGACTTGATCTGTAGTTTTGAAAAGGTTAAAAAAATAAATTGTACTTTATTATTGATTAGAAAAAAAAAATTGGTAAATAGATTGAAATCTTCAAATAGAATCTTGAAAGAGATGGATTAAAAAAAGTGTATTGTTTCATATCATTATATGAGACTCAAAAGAGCAAGTTTGAGTGGTAAATATCACTTAAAAGTAAAACTTGAGCGGATCATATAAGAATAATTCTTCAATTGCTTAGATACTATGTCATGGAATCTACAAAGAACCCAAAATAACACCATGAGTATGTTTCACAAATGAATGTTATTTAGAGCTGTTGGCTAATAAATTAACCAAATTAATTGTTTAAATTACTTTTTTGAGTCAGTTTTTAAGACCATGTTTAGTACAAACTATTTGATAGTTGTTAGTTAATTAGGGAAAAGATAAGTTAAAAGCCAACGAAAAAAACTATTTGATAGTTGTTAGTTGTTTAGTATAAACTATTTGAGTTACCTTTTACGACGATGTTTAGTATAAATTTTTTGTTTTTTGGCTTAAAAGATAATAGTTAATCTAATTAGCATATGTAACACTTTTTGAGCTATTTGACCAATTCATAAATAAACGTCAAATTTTCAGCAAGGCTTATATATCGTGTATGGAAACAGCATGAAATTATGTAACATAATATGTATGTTAATTATTACATACCTAGCAAAGCAACCACTCCTTTAGTGTCAATACCAATAGTCTTAAACCTATCAAGCACAACACTCATGCTCTCATTGTGATCTGGTAAATATTTTTCCAACATTTCTGCTCTACTCTTTCTTCCATCTCTCCTTCCAGTTTTCAGTGGAATGTGTGGCCCACCTACCTGGGAAAGTTTTTTAAAAAATTAAATAATTAAAATATTAAATTTAATTAAGAAGTAAAAATAATAAATGGAAATTAAAATAGTGAATGAACCTGAACAATGGCATCTCTAGCAGAAAGAACAAGGATATCAGCACAGGAAACAACACCTGGACACTCTCTTTCAACAGCCTCTTTGATAGTGTCAAGGTACCTAAAGTTCCTTAACCCAAAACTTCTGTCCATCTCCTTCTCTGACATCATCCTTCTTGTTGAGTCCAGTAACAATGATGCATCACATGACTAATACCACCAACATACATACATACATCATACATCATGCATATCTATATATCTATATCTATATATATATATATATATATATATTTTCTGACCCACTCTCTCACATCACGTGAGAGCACTTAACATTTTGGACTAAAAGTATGCATACAATACAGATTCTTCTTGGAGCTAAATAATCTAATTTAAATGATGAATGGTTGAGATTAATTATTCAAATTTGTGACCAGTGATCTCTTGACTCTTGTCACGCTGACTTTTAATATCATGTTAAGAAATTACCAACTCAACCAAAAGCTCAAACTGATGCTTATAGCCGTAGACTCTAACAATATATTGAAAAAGTAAAGAGGAAAAGATAATTAATAATAACCTCAACAGCACAATCATGAAAGATGTTTCTGAGCCAAGAGAAAGCAGTATTTTTATGGCGTTTGTAAAGAAGCTTGACTTGTTGTTTGATAATATCTTCAGCTTGTGGGCAAGTATCATCATAGTAATTCATAACAAGCCCAGATCTCTTGATTATTTCTTCTTCCTCATTACCATTATTTCCTGCAAATGCAGCTGACAAAAACAAGAACACAGTAAAAATGGATAACAACAAATTAGCTTTGGATCTCATAATTTTCATATTTGATTTCTTTATTTCTCCTTCTTCTACCACTTACTCCTTTATCAATTATCACCTCTTATATAATGGAAGTCAGAGATACTACTCAAAAGTAAAGTTTTATAATAAGCACCCACTTGGCATAACTTGTCTGTATTAAATATAAAATATTAATATTAATAAATAAAATAATAAAGGTGGTAAAATTATGTGAGTTTTTTATATTGAAGATAAAATATATTTTGATATAAGAACAAATTTCTTTTCCATTAAATACAAGTGGAAATATAATAGAATTGAATAGTTCAAATAAGAAAAGGGAACATGCATGATATTGGAGGAGGGAGTACTATCTTAAAATAATAATATAATGTTTTGGTTTGATAAAATATGAAGTATACTAGATTAAGTTGTGAAGCATAATAATTGCTATAAGAAGAAAATTTTTACTATTCAACTATATATTATTATGAGTTGATAATGAGCTATGTACCACTTTTTGAAGTTGAATTTAGATATAATTAATAGTAAAAATTATTCAATTATAACAGAAAATATAATTAATAATAAAAATTATTCAATTATAACAGGAAATATAATTAATAATAAAAATTATTCACTGCAAATAAACAATAAATAAATAAGAGTTAAGATTATTTACTAATGTAGTTGATGAGTAATGTAGCCTAAGTTTCAACACTTTGTAGAGGTCATCAATTCAAAGCAATAAATGGTACCCACTGTGTTTATTTTAATAGAAGTATTTTGTTATTTATAGTCTTAATTTGTTTTGGGAGTTGAAACTTAATTATGGATCACTGAACACATGGATGGATGCATTCATCTATGTTTCAACCTCGTCACCTGTGACTCTTTTTTTAAATCAACTGCCTTTTAATCTATTCATGCCAATGTATATAATCACACCTCATTATTTTACATTTCTTTTTAAGTCCATCTACTGCTAGTTTTAAAGAAAAAATTTTAATCTTATGAGAGTAAATATCGCATTTCTCAAATAGGATTTTAAGTTTAAATTTTATTTTATTTTTCCTTCCTTAATTTACTCTATGAATTTACGATAATTTGTTGATAAAGTGGAATGATTGTTTGATTTACGAGTGATGTCTTACAAATTACTTTCTATGTCTTTTTAAGTTTGCAGTATAAGACTTAAAATTTTTTAAAATTCTTGTATGAGACGATCTTACCGTAAAACATGTCTTATACTTGGATTAAATAACCTAAAAATTAAAATTTTTAGCTTAAGGATTCCTGTTTTGAAGCAGTCAATCTTATACAAGACGAGCTAAAAATTCTTATATATTTGATATCTATAGTGTAAATTCAAAGGACAGTGAGTTTTGGTGATAACTTAGAAATTAGAATCAATTCCATTAGATATAGATAGCAATATTTCATTGAAGAAAAGGATCATTCTGTTAAATAAGTACTCCTACTCTTTGGTGAAGCACCGTCGAAGGGCCGTTTACTACCGTGACTTGTACGTTGTAAAATCACATGCATGCAATTTCATTGATATATATTTTTTTTTTACTAATGCTGATTCACAAATTTATGAAAATGCATTTCAAAAAAAAAAAAAAAAAATTCATCTATTAATTCTTTAGTTTTAAAAATGCCATGCAGTATAACTAAATATCATCACAAAACTAATACTATTGTCAGTGTCAGATGATCAGATCCTTGATACTCGAACATGAGCACGACACTTAGACACTTTATTACCAAGCCGGACACTCAATATGAGTTCCCGAGCCCAGGTAGCCAATCACAAAACTAATTGAAACCAATCATATATCTGAGCTTAGCTCCTTTCAATTTACTCTTACAACTAGCTGAAAATAATAATAGATAACATTACAAAACTGTCCTCTTAGAATACATAAACCATCACACATCCTCAATGCCTTTAGGCTTCACAGCTTTCCGTTCATGATCCCAGAAGAAATCGAGTTTTGATGATTCGAATTCGAAAATTTTTGGTATCTAATGGTCTCTGATATAGTTCATTATTGAATTTGTTCACATTTAATATCAGCAACCAGATGACGAATATGAGGCGCATACCATTTTACTCTCTCCAAATGCACCATCGAAACATTCCAACTGCGGCCTAAAGACATGTATAAGATGTTTTACTAGGATCAGATTTGCATCTCGGAAGCTGAATAGTTTTCAAGTGCAGTACTAATCTATCTAGAATTTAGGAAAACAAACCACAACATACCTTCTGCTTTGGCTATCTCGGAGATTGAGTTTATGACATGTTGTGTCCATTGACTCTCCTCCGAGTCCTTCACATTCCCATGTATATGGAGCATACCCCCCTCACACCTGAAATCGGAATTCAAGTCAAGCATAATTAATTAGCATGTATCCATGACTTTGATCATAAAGTTATCAACTATCGTAGTCAAAGAAACCACCTTAACGCTCTCACAGCAGTAACCCAGCTTCCCTCACTGGACGGCAGGAGGCCAAGAGAGACACGATCAGCAACTCCCTGCATTTTCGTATAATTAATTAGCATCAGCAAGACTTTCCAAGAAGAAATATTTCCACAATTGCGGCTGAAAAAGGCCCCCTAATGCGCAATTCGAATATATCATACATGACCTATTTGAAAGATAAGTGACGAGTCATACTAGACGTAAGAACCAAGGAAGTAAATAGCAGAAATTCAGCCTTACTTTAGGAGATGTAAGCCGATTATCTCCTTCGAGTACGATGCAACGATCCGATACCAAATTGACTTGAAGATTATGATGAAGCGCCTCGATAGCATGTGGATTCCACTCACAAGCATACACTAATTTAGCATGTGCTCTGATCAACAAACAGAAATAATTTTTCTATAAGCAATGCATTAGAATATGCAGCAGGAGAACAAAACTTCTAAAACTTGAAACAGCTAACAGATCGAAAAAATTGCTTCAAGAGAGGCGAAAAAGGAAATTAACAAAATGAATAACATTGAGGGAATGATGATCCTTAACTAGAGCGCAAGTGGAACCGCCCATCCTAGCTTTGACAACACCTCATTGAACTTTCTTTTCTCTGCTAATGGTAAAAACGTAAATGCAAATATGTCGTTCATCTCCTATGAGATGGAAGATCTACAAGGATTCACTAGTGGTTTACTGTATGCAAATTCTCGACCCCCTTTTTCTTTCAACCTCCTATGAGATGATAAAAAGTATTTAGGAAAACACTGATTCTTTATGCTAGCTGTATTTCTTTGTTTTGGATTGTGCTTGGAAATTTTACTACCATTGGAAAATTACTATCATTCAAAGATTTGAGAAGGTAAAGTTTGGGGGGTTTGAAAGTCCATCAACTGGTAGGCAGTAGGTCTAATGAGTCACCGGGCGCCCATCAGGCTAAGGCGGCATCTCATTAGTTGCAGGTTGGGTTATTTCTGACCATTGGTTTGCATTTTAACCTCAAATTGCAAACTTTTGTGGGACCTTCTACTCAACAGAGAAGCACACATATTAGATACAACCTCCTTTGCACAAAACTGCAGGTCTGTCCTTCACTCTCACAGCTAACACTTGTATCGTTTGTGCATAGTGAAGGAAAAAAGGTATGTAGCTCACTTGAACCAAATACTCATTGTCTGCGAGCCAACAAGCCAATCTTACAAGATAATTGATCCATAAAAAAAGAAGTGAGCATATCTTAGTATATAACATTTTTAAATATTTCAAGTAGGTTTTAGTTCTATTCATATTAAGAGTCAAGAGACAATCTATGTTTGAAGACCGAGTGAAGTTGGAAATTCGAGATACCTTACAAGAAAAGGCAATGAAAAATATCCAATTCCTGCAAAAAGATCCACGACAACTTCTTCTCGACAGTCCAAGTGGGCCATGCGAAGTTTCTCTGAAAGATTTCCCCAAGAGAACATGCACTTCGCGGCATCAAAGCAATACATTATTCCATTTTCTCGATGCTCCACCCAACCATGATCTCCAACAAGTATTTCTAAACGACTGTCTCGTGTTCCAGTTGAAGCAACACGGCCCTAAAATAAAGTGTATGAACTTTGAATAATAGCAAAAAAAAAAAATCTAGCTACATATATTAAAGAATCACATCTAGAACGAGACAGCTGCAAATACCATATATAGCAACAGTTTTCTTTATCAAATTCTTGTATCGAGAAATCAACGCTTTACATAGGTAACAGTGGTAAATCAGAAATGAATTAAACAGCTTACCTGGCGAGCAAGACGACGAGCACCAAGAGTCTTAGCAACAGCAAGCCAAAGCACACTACCTATTGTGTCCCATACAGGATCTTGGAAGGAGTTAATAGGAAGGACAACTATATCACCAAGCCGCTCCCATCTAGAAAAAAAAAAAAACAACAAACTCTAATCAAAATCTGGCAAACAAAATGACATTAAATCTAAATTTGCATCAATACTTCCAATGGTGAACTAGATATTGTAACACACGAGTCAATACCCTTTACCAAAACTAGATAGTATGGACACTTCGAGTCTGCCCAATGACTCCCAAAAGAACACTTCCTTAGTATTGACTGATCAAAAGTTGATTATTATTACAAGGGTGGCTCTTTATATAGCCTAAGCCCCAAGAGACAACTACAAAATAACAACTAACCTATTTACAAAATACAAAGACTAATTAATATGAAATGTCGATAATGCCCATTGGACCCTTTAACCCGAGTCATGACAATTAAGTACAGGAATCTTTGTTCTTTTTTCTTTTGCTGAGAAGTACAGCAATTTTGAGAGATAATCATTGAATAGGTAAAAATAACAAAAAATCAGTTTATAATACAAAGACAAACCTAGTTGGTAGCTGCTCTAAGAGCTCTTCAGATAGGCGTTTATGTTTCAGTATAGAGGCCACAGCTCCCTTCATTGCTTTCAAAGGGGACAAAGGGGACTTCTTCATTGCAATTAACTCATCGATGTGCTTAGACGCACCACAAACCACTAAAAAATCCAAGGCAGTAGCACAAGAATCAATAGAATCTTTTGACATATTAAGGTCACCCAATCTTTCATGTGGCCCTTTTTGTTGAGTTATCTTATCCCAGAATATAACACTGAACTTTTCAGTAACAGGGAAATATATGCAAGAACCATCTTCATGGGAATAAACTTTTCGACCAAGATCTAGCCAACCGAACTTCTTGAGTATGTCCTTTCCTAATTTAGCATACCTCTTTTCAAGCTTTAGAACCCAACAAAAATTCTCAATTGCTGAGTCAACATTGTTACGAGTTGCTTTGCAATCAACATTCAATTTAGTATCCAACCCAGATGATTGTACATTTGGGTTCTGAAGAAAACCAGAATCGTTACATCTTTTCTCAGCGGTATCTTCATGTGGGGGAGTAATCTGTTTCTCATCGGACACGGAGGACACCTTAACATCATTGAGAGTTAACATAGAACGTAAGTTGATCTTTGAAGGCTCACAGAATTTTGTACCAAAAGCGTAACAGGCTGCTCCACCACCAACCATTACCAAATCATCATTTATAACATTGGCTGTACTTCGAACAAACAACTGTTTATGAACTGAATTCAATATCACATGCTTCCAAGAAAAACTTCGTAGGTCAAGCAGGGACAACTCTTCACAATGCTGTCTGACAGGACAACCCCCAATAATTCCCAAGTAGCTTTTATACACAAACATTGAGTGCGAGAACCTTGGATAGGGAGCCTTTCCAACAGTTTTTACTTTATTCCATCGACATTCTTGAACATCAAAACTATGAAGGTCCCCCAGTGCTCTCTCGCCATTGTATCCACCAAACAGGTACAACATATTTCCATAAGCAACCAGCGAATGTGAATGCCGGGCACACGGCAAGTCTCCATATGCATTTATATCCTCCCATTTTAAAGTCTCCACATCCAACACAAGTAAGGAAGAATACAATATGTTGTTATTAAGCCCACCAAATACATAGATTTTTGAACCTACAACGGCTGCAGCATGACGATGCCTGCACAAATTTTATGCCATTAGCAAGTTTATGACGAGAAAAACAACTTTAATTAAAAAAATTAACTAGAGCACTTTCTGTAATTTTTTTAACTTGGAACCATCACCTTGGGGCAAATACATCATTGGTGTTGCGTACAAATTTCCATTGAGCTTTTGTGATATCAACGATCCATATATCATCCAGAATATTGGTTGGATCAGCTCGGCCTCCAATAACAATCATCAAACCTCCAGCTAATGATGATGTGTGACCCATACGTGGAGATGGACTGTCCTCAACATTCAGAACAGAAAATCTTCCAGATGATGGATCAAGTAGTATACAGTCACTTCTGCGTGCATGCCTCCCTACGCCTCCAAAACCACCATAGATCAGAATCTGGTTGCAGTCAGCATTGCAAACTGTGCAAGAAGAATGACCCCATAGGAAGAGCCTCTCCACTTGTTCACCCATAAGTTTAATGGGAATAATGTCTAGGCTGGAACCAGGAATTCCCGATGGCCCTGCCAATGATTCAAAAATTTCAGTCTAGCTCTCTTAGTGGAGGAATAGATTCCTGCAACCATCAATAATTGATAGTCATAATGCCACTCAGACCAACACAGTTACAGGTGAAAATGAAACAATAACGGGTGTATTATGGATATCTGCGGCAATCACACTTACACAGGTCACATACACATTGCTTCAGTCTTAAATTCTTTTACTTCCTGGTGTATTGGGATTAAATATATTTATTAGTTTGGAATGTTTTGCGCGACCATAGCACTACCTTTCATATGTCATAGACAGATTATCCAAATGGCTAGGATTTTTATTACCTCATTTAAACCAAAGTCCATCTCCAACTCCCACGATAATAAGAAAAAAGAAAACAGAATCCATTTCCTCATCAAATGCAACTCATGTTGCAATGATTCTCATGCTAAAATTTCAAATTCAGGTTTATTCAGCATTCAATAACATTAGTAAGCAATCTTATGCATTTTGTCCCAAGCAAAATCTTACTATGCTCACTTATTGCTACAAATAGCTCATAACAACTTTCCTCAATGAAAATCTTTTCTTAATCGGAATATCATCTAATGTCCGAGAAAACCCAAGGGCCAATTCATATTTAGTTGTGTTTTACTCAAGAACACTCAAACACAGAAGGGCATTCAAATAGTTCCAACTGTCTTCAAACACTTCATCAACTTTAGCATACTCTTGTATTTGATCCCTTTTTTTTTTGAAGGGCATACTTAATTTTTGTTCGTGATAAGTGAATACATTTGGTGTTGGATGTGGGAGGAAGTACATTCTCCTTTACAATCAAACAAAAAAATTATCAAGGCGTGTAGTTGAAGAACAAGATCTCAACCAAGTCTGGATCAAGGTCAGGATCCTGCCCTTAAAGAGCCGAAGACGACTTCCCCAAGTCTTCCTCATGTTCCTATCTCACATTTTCAGTATTAAAGTCATGCTACTTCAAATTCTCCAAGATAACTCCTAAAATTGAATTGACATCATATCAACATTAACTTCGGTCACCTTCATTAGCTCTTGAGCGACCGAAGTAAGCATAATATAGAGGAGAAATCTTTCATGTAGACAGACACAAATTCCCTCAAAGGCTCGCCATTTTTTTTGATCCTCAACGAGCATCGACATGCTCAAAGAGACTTTTTTATAAAGCCTCAATGGACATTGGCATCCTCAAAGGAACTCTTTTTTCAAATATGCATCCATGTCAAGTACCGAAAATCTTATTCTTGGACAAAAAACTTACTCTAGAACAGCTTAGAAACCCCATAAGGTCCGAAGTAAAAAAAAATTAGATCCTTTTTAGAGATAGCCTTTCTAAAGGGCTTGTCCAAATTGTATTTTTTTCAAGCAATTGGAAACTAGTCCAAAGGTTATCAATTCAAAGATTAAATTTTTGCCACTACTAAAACAATTACAAATTAGTAAAATAACATACATGAATTTCAGCTTTAAAAACGTGCCACCAAACCACAAGATCAGCATGAATCAAACATTTAACAGTGTGCACAACCCAGAGAGCAAATCACACTAATTAACCATTCTTGTAGAGTGTTAACATAATGGTAAGGGAAAATGCTAACCAAGGTGCTTGAATATAGGAGTTGTAACATAAACCCAGCATTAATATAACTTTCCTCCAAAATATACTACTGCTTAAATATGTAACTAAACAAACATAATCAAAACGAATTACCAGAATCCGTGTCCAAAGTAACTTCTGAATCAACATCAACACATTTCTCCTCTTCACAGACTAAACCACCAACATCAGCACCTCTGAACTCAGCAGCCTCGTTGGGACCCACAAAACCATTTTTTGTTAAACCCTCCAAAAACCCTTGAGTTCTTTTCCAATTAGCAGCCATTTTTTCATTAGCAATGTCCACTAGAAACCTCAAATACTCAGAAGACACCAAAATTCTACCTTTACAACCCAAAGGAACCTCCAATCTTATAGAACTACGAACAGCAATAATTACCCTCTTACTACTCACACTTGTAATCCCAGATTCCCTAAACCCACAAGAAATAGCCAAAGATACCAAAAACTGAGCTGAATCCACATCCTTACACTCAATAGCAATAATGAGGGGCTCAAATCGGAAGACTAACTCGGACGATTCAGAGTGAGTCGTTTCGGACGAGTTATTTGAGTCAGTAGGGAAAATGATATTGAGGATTGAAGAGGGATTAACTGGGTCATGAGAGATGAATAACCAAAAACCTCCTTTGGGTTTGTTTGGGAGATGAGAAAAAATGGAGATTCGACCAGAGCAAGAAGAGGTAGTGAAGTAACAAGGATGGTTGTTTATGGTGTTGAGAAGAGGGATTATTGGTGTATCAATTGTGCCTTTGGGAGATTTATCAATTTCTGTTGATGCTATTGACGCCATTGTTGCTGCTTTTCTCTTCTCAAACTCCATTTTTGCTCCTGTTTTTTTCCTCCCCGATTCCCTCTGCAAATGGTAAAACCACTCGACTAGTCGACTGGCCGTCGACCGATTCGTTGGATTTGATATAAGATCCGACATAACAATCCTACCAGACCCGGGGCCGGAGGTTAAGCACCCTCTGACCGAATTTTTAAAATAGATAAGTAAATTTATAATAATAATAAAAAAAAATACATTAAGTTATATTTCAACTTATTTCCAAATGTAAGCGCCTCTAGTCCAAAGTTCAGGTTTGGTTCTGTTCGCAGTTACTGCGAACAGAATCAAACTGGTCAAAAAAAATCAACCAAGTTGTTCGCAATTATTGACTGCGAACAAGATGTTTGGTAAAAAAAAAGCCAATAACTCTGTTCGCAGTTAGTAAGTGCGAACAGCTCTTTTGGCTTTTTTTTTTAATCAAACCCATTGTTCGCAGTTAGTAAGTACGAACAGAACCCATACCTCAGATTTGAGAATTAGGCGCTTATATTTGGAAATAAGTTGAAATATAGCTTAATATATGCTTTTTTTGATAATTTTACTTATCTATTTCAAATTTTCACCTCTGGCCTCTGTAGCCAACTTTTTTATACTTTCGGGCCGAATTCTTGTAAATTGAGTTTGATCCAAAAATAGCCCAACTAATTTTTCTCAAATGTCCAACAAAGCAGAAAATTTGAAATGAATAAGCGAAAAAATATAAAAAATTTGTATAATAGCCAAAGTTTCAAACTATTTCCCAAGATAAGCAATTTTTTCCCAAAATAGAAGTTCGGCTTATTCGCTGTTACTAACATCGAACAAAGAAGCTTGGTCAAAAATAGCCAAGGTATTTATTCGCTGTTACTAATAGCGAACAAAGGTTTTGACTGTTTTTGACCAAACTCCTTTGTTCATTGTTAATAACAGCGAACAGATACGACCCTAAATCAAGCTGCTCCAATCTTTTTTCCCTCATTTTCCTCAATTTTCAAAACCCTAAAATCAGCTCGACACTTCCCTTCCAAATTCCACCATTAAAAAAGCTTGATTCCTTCAATTCTTCAAATTCTCTCCCAGATTAAGACATTTGTAGTGTTCTGTCATTGTTTTTGGATTGATTTAAGGTAAATTTTTCTTTAATTTATGCATTTATTTTTTGAATTTTAGGGTTTTTGTGATGTTCTTATCTTTTACAAATGTAGGTACCACACTTACAAATCACTTTAATCTTTCAGATCCTCTTCCAACTTAAGGTTATCGTTAGCTAATTAAGGTACTTGAATGTTGATTTCACTATTTATTTTTGTAATTTTTGTTGATGGTTGTTGATGGTAATTTGCTGTGAATGTTGATGGTTACAACTTACGAACAGTTAGTTAAACTAAAAACATATATATACATCGATACTTAAGCTGCAAACTTACAAACAGTTAGTTACAACAACTAACTAACTAACTAAAGTTTGCACACAGATTGAACACAATTCACAACCAATCCTGCTGCAAGCATGCTGTGTATACATTGATACTTTGCACACAAACACAGAAACAAACAATGGTTGTCTAATTAAGCTGCAAACTGAAGTCACTAGTCTTATAGTTATTTCATAATTGATTTTGAATTGTTTGTGAATGTTGCTGGTATGTACATGTTTCATAAGCTGATGAATATTGTTCTTATAAGCCGCAATGTAGTTAAATGTACTTGGTTTATACAGTTTTATTCATGGTGAATAGTTGGAGACATCGAACAAAGTCATGGTGAATAGTTGCGAACATAGGAACTATCAAAACTAAAGGGTTGTTGCACAAGTAGATTTATGTTCAAGCATCACAAAGAACTCCAACATCATAGAAAATATTAACTTAAAAACACAATCAACACACTAATCTCCTCGATCAACAATATAAACTACCCCCTTTGTTTCACAATGATCTTTCACACTTTCACACTTTCGATCAACACACTTTCGATTAACTTAAAAACACAATCAACACCTACAAATGAAAATCATAGAGATGGAACCTTCAAAACTTCAAATGTTGATTTCCTAACAGTTCATTGAAATACAAAGCTTCCTCTACTTCACTATAAAACTATCACAAACATTCCTCTACAGTAGTTTAGATGGATCCAACAACTCCTAGCCCTCACGATCATAGTGTGCTCACTATACAGGCAGATCACAGGATTGGTGTACTATGGGATGTCTAGGTTGGTTTAGCACATATTTATTGAATGAATTTCCTTAGTTTTAATGATTTCGTGTGATTATAGTATATACTATCTTTGCTCTTAGGTCTCCGACACAGACACTATATACACTAGGCATCCTGACTCTGTTCCGTAGGAGATTGACGCATAGATCATTCCTTACATACAGCGAGCGACGTTGTATGACTTCCACCTCGTCGCTTACGGGAGAGTGGATCGTGCGATGATCACTCTCTTAGATGTATTTGTACTCACACGGCTTCCCATTAAGGGCCATGCCATGTTCACTATCGACCGCCAGCTATCGAGCTGGCGAGATATCGTAGAGAGGGTTTTAGGAGTGCGACCTCCCGCTAAGGCAGTTCGAGGGAGCAGGTTGTATTGTAGGTGGCTAACGCAGACATTCTCACACCTCCCTGAGGGTGCTGATGAAGTCACTATTAAGAGATACTCAAAGACGTATTCTCTTAAAACTGATTGGTGTTGTCTTTTTTGCCGACAAGACTAGTAGCCAAGTACAGTTGCTATATTTAACGTTACTCGATGCGCCCTGGGAGCGCATTGAGGAATACAGTTGGGGATCTGCAACCCTGGGTTATCTATATAGGAGGCTATGTGGTGCCTCCAAAAAGAACGTGAAGGAGATGGCAGGACCACTAATTATTCTCCAGGTAATACTAACTTCAAATTTTATGTATTAATATGTTTAAATAGTTACATATAATTAATTATGTGTACATTTCTTAGCTTTGGGCTTACGAGCACATCCTCATTAAGCAACCAATGAGGACTGTTGGTCGTGGTGCTGTTGCTCCACCTGTCATTCCACCACCTAAGCTCTCGTATGGATCGCGGGGGTCTTTTGATCGACGCACGAAGACTCACACTGGATCTGGTGTAGGATTCTATCGCGATCAGCTGGATCTACTTCGCCCTGACCAGGTAAATGCTCAACTCCTTAACCTCATTACTAGCATATTCCGTAATTTATTTATTAATTTCCTCTTAACTTATAGTTTCGTTGGGACCCGTACCTCGCTGAGGCATATGCTGCGTTGCCTCAGCACTGGGGAATACAGTCGGGTGCGTGGAGAGCCTCTGTACCATTGATATGCTTCGACATAGTTTACAAAACATATAAAACCAAAGTTTACAAAAGATAACAAGAGCTACAAAATTGAAAGATAACGGTATGGCACAGGTTATGCTTCACCCTCATCACTCTCCCCCAATACAATGCAATGCAAAAGAAGCTCCAATACCTGCTACGCCTGTCTATGATCCTCCTACTGCTCGACATTAGACCAAAGACCAATGTGTCATAGCAGGACAATCATAGAAGGTCATCAACAATCAAACATAAACACAAACACGTACACGTCAGTAACTAGCATCAAATATATTAAGGCCAACTACTAGATAACATTATGTTATACAGCAACATAAGATGATTTCATAAAACACAAGCACAGATAGTAACCGTTTTATCGTCCACTTATACTTCTTGATCTCATTACGTCCTTTCCAACCCGAACCATGTGTTCTTGGGTAGAATGCAGGTCTTCACGCTCTTCTTTTCAAAACATAAACTCTTGCAAAACACGCATAGTATCAACTCAACCAAGGCATGAACAAAATACCTAACACATGACCTTATAGAGCTTGTCTATCTTAAGGTAAGTGTGATCATTAGTCTATAATACCCTTGAGGTAAGTTAACTTAGGCACACTTCTCACTAGTATAAACTATTCTATCAATGAGTAGATATTCTATTAATCAGTAAACGTTCTATCAATGTGTAAGCTTTCTATCAAACAATGAACCTTCTATCATTAAATAACTTTCGATCAATGAATAAATGTTCTATTACTGAATAACTTTCTATCAGTGGATCTTTTCTCTACTTCCTGGCATAGTGACACGGCCAAGGGCGTTATCGGCCATTCGGCGCCTTAATGGCAAAGTATGAGCTCATGCCCCTCCAGCTGACCCTCTCAGGTCCTACCTTTGGGAAAAACTAACACACTGGGGTACTAAACTAGTGAAGAGGCCACTATATTGGGGTTTGCAAGGCCGCATGGTAACACCTCGGTCAAGGGGCGGTATCGACCATCCGGCGCCCAATGACAAAAGCATGCTCATACCCCCTTATGGTGATCCCGTCGGATCTCACCTAGGGGACTGCTAAATCAACCGGATATAATCCAGTTGAGTCACGTTAGCTAATCATAATCTAATACTTTATCAGATGGGAATAACCCCCCTTTCGACTATTAATGAGCGCCCTGGGATAGCAGCACGCCAAAACCCACTAAGCCACTCAAAAAAATATGAAATTCACCTACAAAGGAGTCATTCTAACTCCAAGTAAGGCATAATCCAATTCTTAAATAAACAAGGGGGTGGTCCTCGCCTCCTACTAACACTCTCATTCTCTATAACTATTCTAAGCGCAAGGATTTCATAGTCGATAGCTTTTCGTATAAAGTGTATTCACTAGTACCTCATAGTTTACAATGCATATTATCACAATAAACAATAACAATGATCTCTTGAAGGAAAATTGTATATAAGGGTTAATTACTGTGTGTACGTACCTGCAAGCGTCACTGCACGACCAAAAGTTATAAAATCACCCAACAAGGGTTTTACTTTCCTCTTATGAACTGGAAACCTATGCAAGTTAGGGATAGAACTAATAAGTTCCCTTAACTACTTTGTCATACCAGCTAAAAGCCAAAGTAACCACTATCATCCAGTCATGACAAGTTCTCAATTAATTCTAGCACGTACACAACTCATTCAACACCAAACATGATCGCTAATTCAACAATAACACAAGTCTTTCCATCGACAAAAGAATAAAAGGGTTATGTGAACTATTTCCTTACATTAACTAACTTTGAGTTATAACTATTTACATTAACTTAGAAAATAAAACAACAATCCACACTTAAGCCTCGCAATGTTAAATATGACACTAATATGACATGATGACAATTCTTTATAAATTCAATGACGACCTACTAAAAGTACTTGTAATCCACAACAATCAAGTCACAACAATTAGCATCTATTACTCCCAATTTGACCACTAGAATCATAACTATAATCGAGCTTAATCAAAATCATTACTAATTATCACAACAATAATTAACCGACTCTTAAAACAACTTATCCAATTACTCATAATAACACCACCAAAGTAGCATACAACGCACACACTACTAGTAATCTCATTTCTAAATCAAACCCTAACTATTGCATGCTCAAGGATAACAACATTTGTATTACCCATGATAAGATCAAACCAATTTAATACACAATCAACACACAACCCATAATTTCTAATCACACTTCAAACCCTAAATCATAAATATGTTCAATTCATCAATCAAACTCTTACCCACAAAAGATTCAATGAGATTAATACAAAACCAACATCAAACTCAATACACTTAATAAAACTCCAATTAAAGCTAGAAAATTAATTAGAGGAAAGAAGAGATGGTTCACAACGGGGGGACTAGAAAAGGGTGAGAGTATGGGTAGCTATTGTGGTGATGGTGGAGGGTGGACAGCCGGCTGCTGCTGGTGGAGTCCATCGGTGCACCTGCCGCTGAAGGGGAAGAAGAGACACGGCCTATTGTCGGTGTCTGGGCTGCTGCTTGCTGCTCATGGGAAGAGGTGACACGGCTGTGCAGGTGGTTGCTCGTGGGTGACTGGTTGGGGCCAGCTGTTGGCGGCACAGCAAGGGGGAAAGGAGAGAAAGAAGGAGGAGAAGGAGGGAAGAAAGTGACGGCTGGTGGGAAAGCAACGAGGGTTTCGTGCCCTTTTTATCATGGTTATTTTTATTATTATGATTATTATTATTATTATTATTATTATTATTATTATTATTATTTATTATTATTATTATTATTATTATTATTATTATTATTATTATTTATTTAGTTATTTATTTATCTATATTCATCTTCTTGCAACGGACCTTCGTGTACTCACAAATTTAATAAAATAATAATTTTAATTCGAACCTCTTTATTTTAGTAATCGCAAATTTACTTTTAATATAAATATGTTAATGTTTAAATTCGTATGCAAATGAAATTTATTAAGACTAACTCGGAATAATTTAATATGTTTATAAAATATCCGAAAGTAATTTTTAATAATAATAATTAATGACGTCATAAGAATGACGGTGTGTTACAACATTAGTTGCAACATTAGAATATATAGTACTATTTATTCACCACTCTTAATTTGTGATTAATTTTTAATCTATAAGTTAAAATATAGTCATGTGAGATCTTGTTTGATTCGTCTTATTGCAAAGATTATTAACATCAAATTTTTATATTTTTTATTAAACGTAATTAGAGATATTAAGGATTGAATTAGTGTATTGGACTGCTTGAAAAAAGCAAATGTTGCAAGTATTTAGAAAGGGAGGAAGTATTAAGAATATCTTATCATGAGATGGCTTAATATGAGTGGGCTCAATATTTAGTTTTAACAAAAACTATAAAATTAAAAAAATAATTTTTCATTTACTGAATTAATATTTTTAAAAAAAGACATTAATTGGGTTGTTTGTTGTGGATCCGTCTCATAATGAAACGGTCTCACTCAAGACCCGCTGAACCACAATTTATATTGATACTCACTCTATCCCCATGGGTTTGAACTCTTGAAATGATTGTTTTAGATTTAATTTGAAAAATAAAACAAAATAAGTGAATTGACAATGAATAAATTTAAAAGACAAAATAAATTGCAAATAGAATTAAAAATAAATTTAAAATAATGTCTAAAATAAAAATAATTTCAGATCGGAAGAGAAGTTTAAAATAAGATTATTGACTATTCATGGTACTCTCTTTAATAGTCGCATCTCATGTTATACTTTAGAACTTAATACCAGGGTTGAGCAAAACTATTTAATGATCCAAAAATTCATTAATTCGATTTGATATTCAATTCGAATTTTTTCGATTCGAAATTATGATTTAAATCTGATTTCCAATTCAAAATTTTGATATCAAATACGTATTCGAATATCAATTTTTGAGATTTCAGATGTTCTTATATCGAACATTTTTTAATAGTCAAATATCAGATATTCATAACAAAAAAAATTATAATTTGTAAAAAAATCATTTTCACTAAATTCGAATATCGGATATTTCGGATATCCAATTGAAAATATTCAATTTATCCTCATTGGCAATCGGATATTGTATATATTGGATATCCGATCTGGATATTTTCGGATATTCTATTGGAATCGAATCGAATATCAAATATGTTATATTCGGATATTAAATATTCGATTAACTGCATGTTTCGGATTGAATATTCGCTTACTCTAGCAGCTTATTGTTACTTCAAATAGGCCAACTAGTTAGTAGAAGTGCCTTAGTAGCAAATAGGAAATAGCAAATAGGAGTACTTCACATCCTTCCAATTGAAACATCTCTACACCAGGCAACATCAAGATGGCAGCATATTCTTCCTATAGTGGGAGTGTGGGACAATGTGGTACATAATATCTCTATCTTTGTCCAAATTGCTAATTACCACACCTTTACCTATTTTACTTCACAAATTCTTGTGAGAGAAGGTGTTTTTGAGAGATCATCTTTAATTGGATCAACCCATTATATATTTTTTAAATATTATAAATAGGCATTAAAAATAATGTAAGTAGACATTTAAGATATTGAAAGTAGACAATAAGAATACGGTAAGTAAGCATTAAGGATAATGTAAATAGACATTAAAAATACGATAAGTAAATATTAATCTTCAATGAATTGGACTTGAAATATGTCTCTCAAGACACTAACTTATTTTACTTTTAATATCTAAGCTTGATGACTAATACTATTAGTCGATCAAATAAGAAAAATAAATTATATCAATCAATAATTAACAATTAATTCTCAAAGCTCCTTGACCTAATTGGATGTCATCAATCACCTATAATGAAACTATAATATGTAGTCAATTTGTCATCATAACATATTCAAATGTCTAAGCATAAGTTAAACGCATTTCCTTTTTTTGAGGTGAAATGTATCTTCCTTCATTCTATTTAATTTGTTGTATTCTTGGGCTAATAATTTTATTACATGTGTATTTTTATTTTTAAGTACGATATAGTTTATATTATAATCTCATTTATAAATTTATTTTTTTATAATTTCACCTACTTATTTTTTCATGCACTTGTTTTTGTCTTGTTCTCTTTGCTAATTAACATCATCATCAATTTATCTTACCCAATATGTCCCGTTTATAAAAATTATGATCAAGTCTAGAGAGAAATAAAATACAATAGACAATATCCTTATCAAAGAAAGGTTACGATCAGCGAGACCCTCAATTAGATCAATACCTACAGAGAAAAATAAAAATAAGACAAATAGCACGAGCCAAAGCAAGGCAAGACAAGATAATAACAATCAACTAAAAATAAAAGGCATTCAACAACATTCTATTACCATTTATCTTAATGTCATTAAGAGGGTGTTTGACATGTCAGAATCGGTTGAGACTTGAAATAAACCAAGTATCATGTTTGTTTATGGGGAATAGGCGTAAGACTTCCAAGTCTCAACTCTCCGAGTCCCACCTTTTAATGTCTTATGGGGTAAGAAGACATTTGTGGTGAGACTTATATTTGTTAGAAAATGACACTTTTGTCATTAGTGAAATAAAAAGGACAAAGATATAATAAGGATAAATTGGTAACTTGTAATTATTTTTTATTATTTTTCTTTCCAATTTTCATTTTAAAACTTTACCAAAAATATAAGATATTTTTTCTTAAAGTCTCATTTCAAATCTTACATATAAGTCTCACAATTACCATTTTCATCTACCAAATATCCGCTAAGTAAATTCCATTTAAATTTGATTCAAAAGGTTAAATATACACAATTTTACCTTTATAATATGCTTATTAGTAATAACAAATACTTCAAATTATTTCCATTAAAAGTAAATTAAAAGTGGACGTATACCAAAAAGAAGTGAAACGAAGTGTTGAAACTATAAAATCTATTTTACCTCCCAATTCAACGGTCTAAATCTCCCATCTTATCCACCATAACCAAAAACCTCATCCACACCCTCCTTACCTCCACCTCTCATTTCCCTCCATTTCTCCACATCACACCCACACAAAACCAACCCAAAATCAACCATTTCAATCCTCAAATCACTTAGATAAGATTTCCTACACAAAATCTTCCTCTTCCTCTTCCTCTCTCTCCCTCTCTTACCTCCATTCTTAGAGAGAGCTCCAACAAACCCAAACAAAATCACCCAAAATGGCCTGCTCACTCTCTTTCAGCTCCTCCGTAAGCACCTTCCATCTCCCTCAAACCACCCAAGCACCACCCTCAAACACCTCCATTGCCGCCCCTAACCCAATCCAATGCAATCTCAGAGAGCTCCGAGATCGTATTGGATCCGTCAAAAACACCCAAAAAATCACCGAAGCTATGAAGCTCGTCGCTGCTGCAAAAGTGCGACGAGCTCAAGAAGCCGTTGTTAATGGCAGACCGTTCTCTGAAACCCTCGTTGAGGTCTTATACAGCATCAATGAACAGCTTCAAACCGAAGATGTCGATATCCCACTTACCAAAAACCGACCCGTTAAGAAAGTCGCTCTTGTGGTGGTTACCGGAGATCGCGGTTTATGCGGTGGGTTCAACAACACGATTCTGAAAAAAGCAGAGCAGAGAATCTCCGAACTCAAAGGTCTAGGGTTACAATACACCGTCGTAAGCGTCGGTAAAAAGGGTAACACTTATTTCATCCGTCGCCCTGCAATTCCTGTCGATAGGTACATCGAGGGAAGCAATTTACCGACAGCGAAAGAAGCTCAAGCCATTGCCGACGATGTATTTTCTCTGTTCGTCGCCGAAGAAGTGGACAAAGTCGAACTCCTATACACAAAATTCGTCTCGTTAGTGAAATCCGACCCAGTAATCCACACCCTTCTTCCATTATCCCCAAAGGGAGAAATCTGTGACGTTAATGGAGTCTGTGTAGATGCTGCGGAAGACGAGCTATTCCGTCTTACAACAAAAGAGGGGAAATTAACGGTTGAAAGAGATGTAATGAGAGCAGAAACAATATCATTTTCACCAATTTTGGAATTCGAGCAAGACCCAGTACAGATTTTGGATGCTTTATTGCCATTATATCTTAACAGTCAGATTTTAAGGGCTTTACAAGAATCACTAGCAAGTGAACTTGCTGCAAGAATGACAGCCATGAGTAATGCTACTGATAATGCTCAAGAATTGAAGAAGACATTGTCGATTGTGTATAATAGACAGCGTCAAGCTAAGATTACTGGGGAGATTTTGGAGATTGTTGCTGGTGCGAATGCTTTGGCTTGATTTTGAATTGCTTTTATATGCTCTGTTTTCTTTCCTTTACCTTATTTCTCTCTTACTTACTATTTTTGGAAAGAAATTGAGATATTGTTGGTATAAATATGGATATTTATTGCGTATTTTGGTATTGCTGGTTTAATGAACATAGATGTCATCAATTGATGAGGGTTTAGAATATTTTAATTTGTAATTAATAATTTCATGAATTTTATGGATCATACATTGCTATCTAGCTCATTTTGTTTTAATGATATATTATAAGTTTATAACCTTGTTTTATATTAATACTTCTACTTCTTTGCCCCCTTTAAATTTAAAATATTAGGTGAATTGAAGTTGAAATTATTTAAGTAAATTTGATTTCAAATATATGAATCTCCAAGAATTGATTCCTTGGAAAGATTATTAAAATAAAATATAATGAAAATTCTTAATATTTGGCAAATTGAAGTGGAAGCTTTTAACTTGATGGTTTTAAGTTAATTTGATTTCAAAATATATGAATTTTTAAATATTGATTTTTTTAGGAAGATTATTAAAATAATTTATAACGAAAGTTCTTATTTTATAATATAAAGTATTAGGCAGATCGAAGTGAGAACTTTTAACTTGGTGTTAATTTCAAATACTATATAGATTTTGAAAAATGGATTTTTTTTGAAAAATTATCAAAATAATTTGTAATGAAAGTTGTTATTGGTTATCTATTAAACGTCTTTGTTTGAAGCATAATTATTTAGCTAGCCAAGAAGATTGAAACAAATTATGAAATTCGACATGCAAAATCACCATGGTAGATTATTTTGAGTGCTCACATTGTATGAAATTAAATGAAGCTTCAATAATATTGACTTGATGAGATTGCATTGTTATCATATTTGTAGTGTGCATTTTTTTAAATGTTAAATAAACATGTTGGCACAAAAATATTTTCTCTTATTCACTCTAATAATTACATTTAACTTTTAATATTGTTTATGAAAAACTCTTACTGTCTCTTTTTTTTTTATCTTTCACTTTGAGTTTTTCACACATATTAAAGAAGATAGAATCTTTAGATTGTAGTGGGTATTATTTTAATTAAATACTTCCTCCGTTTCATAATACTTGCTACATTTTCTATTTTTGGCAATTTCATATTACTTGCTACATTTCCGTTTTTAGTAATAAAACAATCATTTAAAGTTCTATCTACCCCTATTTTTATCCTACTTTATACTCTATACTCTATAATAAAATATATACTATACTCTATAAAGTAATCTAAAGTAATGATTGTATTGAAAGTATGAGAGAGAAAATAATTATAAATAAAAGAAAAATGGTACATTAAAAAAAAAGGGGCGGTTTTAAGGGGTAAAAGTGGGATAAAAACTTTTTAAAAATAGAATGTATTCTAAAGTGGAAGAACTTTTGAAACTACTCGTTATAGTAATGTGGAAGATCAAAAAAGAACGGAGGGTGTAATATTTATTTTATTCTTAATTTATACAGTATAACATAGTCAAGGGAGATTTTGTTTAATTTGTTTCAATACAAAGATCATTAATATCAACTTTGTACAATTTAATCATGCACAATTAGAAATATTAATAATAGAATTATTACATTGGTCAATAAGTCCAATTAAATAGGACAATTAAGGTGAATAAGTTGGATTGGAGTATTACAATAAGTATAAACACAATGCTCTTTGTATCTTCATGAATTTGTCATAAATAATAAAATAAAGAAAACTATATTTTCATCGCGCTCTATATCTTAATGAATTTATCATCAATAATAAATAAAATAAAAGAAAACTATACTTTCATCAGTAAACTCAGAAAAATAAATGACGTATAGGAGAAAGCAACATTGAATATTTAATTTTTTAATAAACACATAACCTAATTTTGCTAGTAATTTAGAGGGATCAAGTAGTATTTTCTCGTGCTTTCATAAAAAAGAAGTATTTTCTTGTTTTTTTACTTACATCCAAAAATTTTAAATGCATTTATCAGACTATTTATAAGTAAAATTATACACAACTAAAAATTATATAAAAATTTAATGTTATAAAAATATACAATAACACGAATAAACAAGTATGCACAAAACCATGCTTTTTAATTGCAATACGTGAAATCTCATAGGATAATGAATAATAGAAGTATAAACTAAAACTTTATCACAAATTCTTACGAGAGACAGTTTCTAGAGAGACAATTTTTATTTGGGCTTGCCTAAAATAGATAATATAGGGTAAGTTTCTCATAGGCATTAAGAATATTGCAAGTACTTAAGTACTTACTCGGTGGGTATTAAATATATTGTAAGTAGATATTAAGGATAATATAAGTGGACATTAAAAATACAGTAAGTAAACATTAAAATTTAATGGATTAAGCCTCAGGAGACCAGCTACTTAATTTGGGTATACAACTAAAAAAAGAACTACTCAACCATATCTCAAAATAAAAAGCTTATATTCTTATTTTTTTTCTTTAATTTATATTAATTAAACTATTTAGATGATATTTAAAAGTGTAAAAACAATCTATTTGACATGAAGTTTGGTGAGCCCACAAATCAAATCTATTTGAACAACTTTCAGTCTTTCACAGTTTCACCCATCAATTCAGAAACCAGAAATAAACGGTGGAAAATGATCAAACATCGAGTATGCAAACGAAAACTGAACAAAAACTTTCCAACAAACGGCTCAAATTCCAAGGCCGTGACTTATAATTCCACCCAGGAAGAGAATTGAAGAATGCAATGGCTTTACTAATACCCAAATTTAGCCTGTCTACTTATCTTGATATTTTTCCATTTCTTACTAGTTTTTACAAAAACCAATGAAAAAGAATCACTGAATTTCATTAAAAATTATTTTTGCTGATTTCAAAAACCAAATGTGACACTAATCAGAGGGAGATTTTGGATTCTCGAATGCAAAGAAGAAACATTGGGAATTGAGAGTGAGTTTCTGATAGAAAGCAAGAAAATAGCAGCCATGGATGTTCCTTTACAAACTCAAAGATCATCTTTCTTGTGTAGACAAGGTTTTAGACAAAATGCCCATTCGAATTTCAGATCATTTTCTGGGGTTTTCCCTTTTAATCCATCCAGTAGATCCTCTCAAGTAAGTATTGAGTTTATGTTGTGAATTGTGAACCCTCTTAGTCTTTCTGATGATGGTTTTCTGTATTGCTTGATTTTTTTTTTTTTTGTGCTATGACATTTTTGTGACCCTTGATATTATTGGGTTCCACCTTAAAATAGAGTGGTTCAAGTCTATACTACATATCTATTAGAATAAAATGTAAATTAAGATTAATCAATGAATATTTAAAAAAAAAAAAAAAAAGGAAGATGATGGTGAGATGGAAATGAATGAGTATAGTTTTTAGGCTTTAGATTATAATGGATTATACTAATTAAAATGACTCCTTGAATCATGTGCACCTTTAGTTTATTTGAAGTTGTTGGTGATGTTTGCTACTAAGAGTCAATTGAAAATAATCTTTTAGTTATCTCTAATGATGCATGAGGTCGACTCTTAAACCGCACTTAGATGGGAGCCAATTCAATTTTTGGCATTGAGGTAATGAAATATTGTTGTGGTTGTTGGAGGCTTGAGCCTTGGACGATAAAAAAAAAAAATTCAAACTTGCTCATTTGATTTGATTTTATAGTGCTATGGGAACCCAAATCTGTATAAACAATGGATAGCTTGTGATGTGGCAATGGAGTTACACTTCTTTGTATGCTATTGTGCCTTGGCAATGGAACTAGACTTGCCCATTCAATATACCCCAATTATGAGTATTTATTTACATGTTAGGAATTTAACCAGGTTGATGTCTTTGTGTCATTCCAATTGTTGTGCTACAGATTGGTCTTGTTGCTTAATGGTTTGTAATTAGTGAATTAATCATTTTATTATTGGGAGTTATTGTGAATGTGAACATATAATCAGGACGACACAAGGTGCACATACTCAAGGAAAAACTATGACAAGGGGAGGAATGATTCCAATGACTTATATAGTGTGCACTATCTTAATTCATGGATGTAAGATAACTTTCCCACCCCCTTCACATGTGAACTCAATTAGGGTAGAACACATTTATTTTCCGACCTACCATTTAATCTTTAACCGAACCTTTGACTCTAATACCATGTTAAATAGGTTGGACTTATTGTGAATATCAACATATATTCGGGAAATACGAGGTGCACACACTTCATAAGCCAATGAGATACCATTCCGAAACCATATGACAGTGGGAGGAAGGGCTCCATGACTTACAAATGTGCATACTATCCTTAATGTATCGATGTGTGACAAACCATCCCAACAGAGGTTAAACTTTGTATCAAGAATGGAGATCTTGTCTAGTACCTAAAAAGCAATGGATCAACTTGCCCATTTGAATATTTTTCTTTGTTCATTTTTTATTCTGGGGTTTCATTATATTTTCAGGCTCTTTTGGTGGATTGCTTCAATTTCAATGGGTTGGAAGTTACTATGATACATACAAATAGTTCATTTCATACTTATTTCTACATATGTTCTGTGTTCATATTATTAGGATTTCCATTTTCTTCTTTTTGTTGATTGGTATTTGTCTCTCTGAAGTCATATTTGGATGAACTTGGAAGGAATTTTTAATCAATTGGACTGTCAGTTTTGGTATTAAAGATAATAAAAATTGGTTGTCTGCTTGGTTTTGGATCAGTAATTCCTTTTTGTGATATTGTTAGTTGTTTTGATTTATTAACTATATTTTTGTTCTTGCTACACATTTTTGTCCTAGTTTTATTCTTACAACATAGAGTATTCAAGAAATGGGTTTTTCCGTCCATGTTCTGCCACCGGAGGTTAGTATTGTGTTATGTTTACTTTGTCGCTTCTCTTTTTCGTTCAATCTTGGCCGTAATTTCATATATAGACAGAAAATCAGCAACGCTCTTGAATCTTAATAGATTTTTCCAAGAAGAAACAAAAAGCATTGTCAACATCAAGGTCCAAAAGCCCTACTCCAAAAGAATTGGCCTCAAAGGTTCCTGTTGGAACTAGCTCACAGAAGAGAAATGAAAGGAATGAAGAAGACGGCAGCAATTTAGTTTCTTCATCTCCGGAGAATAGTAGGAGAGAATTCGAAATAAATTCTAATAGTGGTGAGGAAAGTGAGAACTTAGAAGTTCCTCTAGTAAATCGAATCGAGCAAGGAGAGGATGCAACTAATGGGAAAATTGGAAATTCGCTGAAAGATATCGATAGTGCTAGTAAGTCGATAGGGAAAGGGATAAGCAGTGATGCTGCGTTGATTGATGAGACGGAAATTGAGTTTGAGCTTGAGCATTCAGACGATGATCACAAAATTACCGTTGAAAATCAAGTATTGGAATCTGAAATAAAGTTTGCAAGAACTATAATCACTGATGAGGAAGAAAATGAAGAATTAAAGGTAATTGAGGATTTGGCTTCAAAAAAACAGCTAAGCAATGAAGACAATTATGGGGCTGATGCGAAAATCTTGGTATTGGAAAAAATGGTTTCCGATATAATCCCTTATGAGGAAAATGTAAGGGATATATCTTTAGTGAGCTACAAAACCGTCGAGTCTGACAAGAATGTTTCTGAAAATGAAGTGCTGGGACCCGAAACTGACCCTGATGATGAGACGAAAGTTGATATTTTGGATAATAAGTTAGGTGATGATGATAATGTTGTGGAAACTGAGGTCTTACGCTCTGACATGAGCGGTACAATATCCACTTATGAGAAGGAATTGGAAGAGTCATTGCGAAAATTGGAGTTGAAGAGGGAAACACCTGCACGAAAACAAGTGATGGAGGAAATGGCTGTGGAGAATTTCTCTAGTGGCAACAAAATCTTTATATATCCGGTGTCAGCAAAACCTGATCAGGAAATAGAGCTTTTCCTTAATCGAAGCCTTTCAGATCTTAAAGATGAACCGGATGTGCTGGTCATTGGCGCATTTAATGACTGGCGCTGGAAATCGTTTACCACCAAACTTCAAAAGACCCATCTCAAAGGAGATTGGTGGTCCTGCCAGATTCGTGTTCCAAAGGAAGCATATATGATAGATTTTATATTCTTTAATGGGAAAGATATTTATGACAATAATGGGAAGAAGGATTTCCACATAGTTGTGGAAGGGGGTATGGATTTGTCTACTTTTGAAGTTTTTTTGCTCGAGGAGAAACGTAGAGAACAAGAAAAGCTGGCAAAAATAGAAACTGAGAGACAGAGACATGATGAGGAGCAAAGGCAAAGGGAGAAAGAGAGAGTTGCGAGTGAATCTGATCGAGCGCGAGCAAAGGAAGAAGTGGAGAAAAGGAGACGAAAACTGAGAGATTTGGTGAATAAAGCTGTTTCATCTCTGGAAAACGTTTGGTACTTCGAACCTCATGAGTTTAAAGATGGTGATTTGGTGTGTTTGTATTATAACAAGAGCTCTGGTCCACTCGTTCATGCGAAGGGCGTTTGGATTCATGGGGGTCATAATAGTTGGAGTTATGGGCTCTCGGTTGTTACCCCACTAGTAAAATCCGAGGAGAAAGGTGGTGACTGGTGGTATGCTGAAGGTATGATAATTCTTTTTACGCAAGAATAACTTTCGGAAAATCTTTTGTGAAAGTTACATTTTTGTATTGCTTCTTAGTTCTATATACTGATCCAGTTGAGTGCTTCTTTGTTTAGTTACTGTTCCTGATCAAGCGGTTGTCTTGGACTGGGTTTTTGCTGATGGGCCACCAAAGAATGCTTCCATTTATGATAATAATAAGCGAAGAGATTTCCACGCTATTGTTCCCATGGCTGTGCCTGATGAACACTATTGGGTTGAGGAAGAACTCCGTATTTACCATAAACTTCAGGAGGAAAGGAGATTAAAAGAGGAGGCCGTACGTGTCAAGGTAATCATTTTGTCAATAAGGTTTATCAGAATGGTATCTTATTACTGGTATTTTGGATACTTTCCTATCACTTGTGTTGTTTCATGGCACAGGCCGAGAAAATAGCTTGCATGAAAGCTGAAACTAAAGAAAAAACATTGAAGAGATTCTTGTTGTCTCAGAGGCACATTGTTTACACCGATCCTGTGGATGTACAAGCAGGACAAGATGTCACCATATATTACAATCCGTCGAACACCATTTTGCATGGGAAAGCAGAAGTTTGGTTTATAGGTTCCTTTAATCAATGGACCCATCGCCGAGGCTTGTTAACTCAGAAAATGTTATCTGCTGAAAATGGCTGTCATGTCAAAGCAACTGGTAGGCTTAATAACTTCTATACTCTATGATCAAAATCTAATCCATGGAAAGCAGAATTATTTGGTGTTTTGATTTTACATTGCTTATAGTTTGAACTTATTTTACTCGGACTCTTCATTTTGCTTCACGTACCCGTGTCCGATCCTTGATGCTCGGACATTGGTATGATACTTAGATACTTCATTTTAGTCGTAAAATTGAATATTTAGACGTATCCAACACTTGGACACGTATTAGTATCTAACATTAGTACCCGAGTCCAAGTAACATAGGTTTGAACTTTAAATATTTTTTTAGTTTTGCAAATGAGAGTTTTAGCCCTGATAATTTGGTGTTTTGACTTTACATTGCTTGTAGTCAAGATACCATTGGATGCATACACGATGGATTTTATTTTCTCTGAGCAGGAAGATGGTGGAGTTTTCGACAATAAAAATGGTATGGATTACCATGTACCTGTCTTTGGTGGTATAGCCAAAGAGCCCCCTTTGCATATCGTCCATATATCCGTTGAAATGGCACCTATTGCTAAGGTACAATTTTTCATTGTGCTAATGTTAAAGCAAGTTTTAGTTATCTCAACTTTTATTCGTAATAATATTTCCTATTGCTATGTACAAGCCAACAACCCTATTGGTAAAAGTTTTATCGATAATGTGTTACTAGACCACTAATATTTCTCTGTTTATCGTTGTTGCTTCTTACGTCTGAAAACTGACATATCCGCTATTTGATATCCATTCTGATCCAACTCGGATATCTGGTATTCGGCATCTGACTAAAAAGTCGGATATTCGAATACCCGACTCTCAAAAATGGATATTCAATTCCGTATTCGATATGCAAATCTTTGAATCAGATATCCGACCCGAATTATAATTTCAAATCAGATATTGGATTGAATCAACGAATAATTGTATCATCAGATAGTTTTGTTCAGCCTTAGTACATAGGGGATGGCTTCTAACTAGTCAATGGCAGCACAAAGACTTTCTTGCTCAAAAATGATACTGATTTTTATATTTAAGATGAAACCTAGTTTTACAACTTGGATCGAGAACTGAAATGTCGCAAAGGAGGATACTACAACTTGTTGAGCATTTTCAGAAAGTAATTTCGGTTGTCACTTATTTGTATATTAGTGATCTTATTTGAGGATACTGAAGTTTAATTTTAAGATGAAATCAAGTTGTTTACACTTTACAAACACAATAATTTTTTATCCGAAATCTGCTGCAGGTGGGTGGCCTTGGAGATGTTGTGACTAGCTTGTCACGTGCTGTTCAAGATTTAAACCATCATGTTGATGTAATTCTTCCAAAGTATGGTTGCTTGAACCTTAACCATGTAAGCCACTTCTAAATTTTCTATTCTTTTTCTTACTGAATCAGACGTTCCTTTTAACTTTAATTCATGAAATTATCAGATAAATAGGTTCTTAATTATGAATTTCTATCATTGGATTGAAATAGGTGAAAGACTTCCGTTACACCAAGAGCTATTCATGGGGTGGTACCGAGATAAAAGTTTGGTTTGGGAAGGTTGAAGGCCTTTCTGTCCACTTTTTGGAGCCTCTAAATGGGTAATTGCTGAAATTTGTGTGTAACAGACTGTTTTATGTGGCTACCAGATAAGCAGGGATGGGATCATAATGTTTGCATCATTATCATTATTATTTTCATTACGCCAATGTCATTTAGCGGCTCCCACGGTCCCACCCATGTGGGTTTGGGGGTCGGATGTATGCAACCTTATTCTTGTTAGTAATAACAAAAAGATTGTTGCCGATTGACCATGGTAGCAAACATTATCTGCAACTTTACATGAATAAAGCACATGATTTGATGAGCCAATTAAATTTACTCGATTATAACCTGAAACCAAAGAACTATAAATCTTTGGCCCCATCGAAATAAGGCACTATGTCAAAAAACCTGTAGAAAATCATTTTGGGAGTGGATGTTTGAAAATTGAGTGGTGAGTAGTAGGCAAACATATTTGCAACTGAATGATGTGTTGCTATCTAGTGCCTGAGCTTCAAATGAACGTTGACACTGAGATTAGTATCTGCCGTAGATTTCCATGGTGGAATCTAAGTTCTAACTCCTGAAATGTCATAAATGTGGCATTACTTGGTGAAAATTTATCACTGTCCACCATATGTAAATGAAGTGTTATCTCTAGACGTCATTATCTTCTTGCGATACATCGTTGAGATTAAATTTAAGGCTTTGGCATTGATATAGATTGCGTCGTTAGAAGAAATCTATTATGCATAACATAAGGGTAGTGTTCATTTCTACAAGTTGAATATGGGGTACTTATCTTGAGAATGCATGAACACAGGTCATTCATATACTGCTTGTAGTCTACTTCACATTTTTAATTTGCTATTGTGTTTGTGCATGATTTTTTCATTCGCTAACGGTTCCTTGTTTCGGACAGATTATTCCGCACCGGTTCTGTCTATATTGGCAGAAATGATGGTGAGCGGTTTGGCTTCTTTTGCCACGCTGCACTTGAATATCTCCTCCAAAGTGGATTTCATCCTGTGAGTTCTGAATTCAAACTTTTTTTAAAATTTAACATAATTTTGTAAAGTAAAGGTGAACATCCTCTGGGTTGCCATGGATTATGGTTTCATCTTTTTTTTGTCAATAAAGGTGCACTTTGAGTCTTTATTTTTTCAGTTTTAGCTCAAATGCCAATTTAACTTGTTCTTTCTTTTGTGCAGGATATAATTCATTGCCATGATTGGTCAAGTGCTCCAGTGGCATGGCTTTACAAAGAGCATTACGGGCAGTATGGTCTTACTAATGCTCGTGTTGTCTTCACTATCCATAATCTTGAGTTTGGTGCATATTTCATTGGAAAAGCGATGGCATTTGCGGACAAGGCTACAACTGTGAGTATATACATTTGATTGTTTTCTACATCACCAGTGTGAGAACTGAGAAGGGCAAGTGGTTCACATATGTGGCCTCACCATAGTGCAAAAAGGTCACATCGCATCACATTTGCCGCATTGTATAGGTTTTCAAGAAAATTGAACGCATTGTAAAGGTGTACAAAAACCGCGTTTTGGGTAGTATCAAGAGATATCTCATGCTTTCGACCGATCACAACCGTGACTGCATTTTTGCACTATGGTCAGTGGGCCTCACTTTCTAACTTCCATAGTGGTTCATTAGATCAGTTCTAACTTTCGATTATCTCGTGTAGTTGTACTATATTTTTGATGATGTATGCTATCAGGTTTCCTATACCTATTTAAAGGAGGTTGCTAGTAATTCTGCAATAGCTCCTCACCTGTACAAATTTCACGGTATATTAAATGGAATTGATCCAGACATATGGGATCCGTTTAACGATAAGTTCATTCCAGTGAGTTATTCTTCTTTTATGCTGTATACTTTCCCGGGCTAGTAGTGGGTTATTCGGGTATTCGGGGGAAAAAGGTAGTGTACGCGCTTTACAATCCATGCTTAGGTGCTCTGAACTGGGGTCAAATTCAATTAGTCTTTTTCTTGCTCTGAATCCCAGGTACCCTATACATCGAAAAATGTCATAGAAGGCAAAAGAGCGGCCAAGGAAGCCTTACAACAAAGGCTTAGCATAAAGAAAGGTGATTTTCCGATAGTCGGAATAATTACTCGCTTAACTCATCAAAAAGGCATCCATCTCATCAAGCATGCTGTTTGGCGCACTATAGAGCGTGGTGGCCAGGTACTTTTTTTTTTTTTTTTTTTGGTTCGTGCGTAGAATTCAACTTAAGTGCTCCGCATTTGCAGGTTGTGTTACTGGGTTCCGCTCCAGATCCACGCATACAGCAAGAATTTGTTGATGTAGCAAATCAATTGCATAATTTGCATCACGACCGTGCTCGCTTTTGCTTGACTTATGATGAACCTCTTTCACACTTGGTACTCAACAATATACTTCAAATTCATTCTCAACGATTTACTTGGTATTCAACTAATCATGCAATTTTCGGTGTAGATTTATGCAGGCTCCGATTTGATTCTTGTCCCCTCGATATTCGAGCCGTGTGGTCTTACGCAACTTGTTGCTATGAGATACGGTTCAATACCAGTTGTTCGTAAAACGGGAGGTATGAAGTATTCTTAATTTGTTCAATATTCTTCTTTGGCTGTGAGCCCGTGATTCCCGCAACATCATGAAGTACTCCATCCGTCCCATTGAATTTGAAACATTTTCTATTTTTATCCGTCCCACTTAACTAGCATCATTTCTATTTTTGGACAATGACACACCACTTTTTTTTAATCTTATCCATATATTTTAACTCTTTTAATTTCATCCACACAATTCATTCTCTCTTCATTATTACCACTTTCTCAAAAATCCTCCTCTTTTTTTTGATTCAATTTTATCAGGACAGATAAGTATTCTTTTTTCGTACGTGATGTGTAGACGTTCATTGGCTTTTCTTCCTCGTGCCAACATCAAATGTTCACATCTGTACTCTTGTTTTATAGGACTTTACGATACTGTATTTGACATTGATCATGATGTCGAGAGAGCAACAGCACAAGGTTTGGAACCCAATGGATTCAATTTTGAAGGCGCTGATCCTGCTGGTATTGACTACGCTCTCGATAGGTAAGTTGTGTTCTAGCTGCATAATGGAAATTCAAAACCGATAAATTAATCGTATTGATCATAAACATATATATAAGTTCGAGAGAATGGTACCTTTCTTCACACACCCAATATTTTCTGTTCTACAAGATGTATGCTTTAGTTCTGATTACGTCCTACTGGTTATATCAGGGCTATATCGTCTTGGTATGACGGAAAGGACTGGTTCAACGCATTACAGAAGCGTGTGATGGAGCAAGACTGGTCTTGGAATCGGCCAGCGCTCGAGTATATAGAGCTTTATCATGCAGCACGAAAGTGCTGAGGAGCTCGCAGTCTTTAAGAAGAAGGCGATTAGAACACACATTTCTACAGGTTGTACAGGTTTTAAGTTTTTGTGTTCGGCATATTCCATGATATCATAGTCATAGTAATGTGAAGTAGTAGAAATTTAGGCATACACTTAAGCATATCATAAATGGAGCGGTTCATGATTATTAAATAAAATAATTTATCAAATAAAATGATTTTTTTTTTTGTGTCTAAAGGTGTGCCCGACTAATATAAAAGTAATTATTAACATATGAGCTTCTTATTTTGAGATCGTCTCCTCAATAGATTATCTCACACAAGTAACTCTAAGTTTTTTTTTAAATATAAGATAGGCAGAGGGAAAATTGTATATACACCAATTGAAATAAGATTTAATGCTCTACTTCTATAAGTTATGAACTTAATTTTTTTCAAATTCAATTCATTTGAATTCATATTTCCTAAATTATGAAAATAAGGTGAAAGAGCAAACAAAGGGCCCTAACCCCTAAGTAATGGTTTTTTTAGTAAAAATTAATCAATTAAACACCTTTTCTTTAAATTAAAAAACCCATGATTATTGTGAATCATATCACCCATACCAAGTGAATTGGTAAGAAATAAAGAAAACCATTCTTTTGCAATCAAATACATTTAACCAAGGAGTTATATTAATCAACTAGTAGTAGTTAGGACCCTAATACATTAGATTAATGAATGGTTGTAATTAGAAGCTTTTAAGGTTAAAATGATTTGAAGGATTAATTTATAAAGACAAAGCATTATCATTATGATAGAAATGTATTTTATGATTGCAATTTATGATACGTGGGGTTTCTTATGTTGTGTGCAAGGTGATATAAGAGCCATATAATATGCTTTGATCCTTTTATTTAGTAGATTAGATTGGTCATGAAATGACCAGCAGCATCTTGATGAGGATAATGGTTGTAGTAGTAGTTTTGAGTGACCCATTCAGGTGGGTTTTTGACTAGGATGAAATAGATGTATTATTTATTATATCAACATGAGATTGACGCAGTACCTGATAAGATTAAAAATTAAATTAAATATTTTTTTTAAAAAAAACAAATTAAATAAAAATATAAACTACTCTCAGTGAAATAGACTGTTTAACTCATATATAAAATGCGTTTTTTAATAAGACCGTCTCATATAACAATTTACTAAAAATGTTGGCATAGTGAGGGGAACACTAACACAACTACATTCATGTTATAGTGGAGAATATTTTCCATTTACTCTTTGAAGACCCACAACAACTTATAGCAAATAGGTGTTCATTGGATCACTTTTATGTTAAAGTATGCCTTTTTATATCATGTTCTTTCTATATGATATGAAATTTGAGACTTTGCTTAAAGAAATTTTCCAACCCGACTTTTAAATACTCTTTAATTTTAAAAGATGAAATGATTTGAAATTGAAAAAGTCTCAAAATTAAGTACTTCTATTTAGGTTATTGATTTACAATGTGTTAATGTTATCCTCAAACTTTTATACATACATTGTATTTAAGAAAATTAAGACTCGTTATGAGATTGCCAGATCATATATACGAACAATAAAATGCAAGAAATTATTAATAAAAATGTAGCAAATTCGATTAAAAAAACTATATTTTCTTTCATCAAAGTGACATCGTTATAATAGTTTTTTATGATCTTGGTCAAAATTAGCTATTTTTGTAATGAATAAGGTTACTATGTGTAGAGTGCCCAAGTAGTAAAATAGTAGTTCATTGAAATGATTATAGGGTGGAATTTCAGATCAATAGAAACTACCTTGTCAACTTAACTTGACAATTGAAAACAAGCAGAATACAAAGATGGACAAGACAACTACATCTACATTTCAGACTACTATCTCTGTGGCCTTAGGTTAGCATCAATAAATAAATGAGTTGTTTTTAGAAAAAAATATATACATATTTAATAATAGATGAAGAAAGTGATTAAATTATGTGGATGAAATAAAAAGAGAACTATAAATTATGAATGATTAAATAAAAATAGTACGTCTATTTCTAAATGTAAAAATAATACGAAATAAGTAAAATAAAAAAAAGTAGCAAATCATATTCACATTGACTTTTAGTGACCTTGGTATTCAAACCAGCACAAAGTAGCCAATGTAAGTCTAATTGATCATCAAAATTTAAAAAATGTGTTTGGTTAAAAAACATCCACCTCATTGTGGAAAAAATATATGACATGAATCTTTACCAAAAGAATTATCTTGTGATTTTTTCTTCTCGGCTCATGCATAGACGTGAGATTTATATTGTAGATTTGTAGTATTTTTACTAAGAAGAATTCGATTTGAGATGATTTCGAGTATATATAGTTGAGTATCATTTTATTGTATAATAAAACAGTTCAATTGTAGATATAAAAAATGTTTCATTTCATGGGTGGGAGTAATAGTGTTGTGTTCAATGCATGAAATCACACTATACACACAAGATGCTCAGTTCTCTAAATATGTGAATATCCTCCAGAAACTTACAAAACTCTTTTTACTTTTACTATTTGAATTCATTTTTATTTATCAAAAGTTTCATGAAGAGAATCAGATATTTCCATCAACGCATGTATCACTTTTCTCGCGTAAAACCTTTAGTTCGATCCTCATTGTCCATTCTTAGCCCATTCACTTGTATTCCATGGCCAAGTAAGTCAAACCAAAACCCTCATTTTTTTTTTTATCATTATCCCAATGAGTACCGTTCGATATAATTTAGAAAGGATGAAAAAGAAAGCAAATTAATACCCTCATTATGAAGAAACAGACCAAAGACCCCCTACTCTCACAAACCTAAATCCCGTAGTAAGTGAAAGCAAGCATAATTGTAAGTTGCAACATCATGCGAGTACTCAACAGTACAAGTAATTATAAGAGCAAACCTGCCTTGTTTAAATGATTTACAATTCTCAAAATGGACAAGAGTATTTCGGTGCTAACTATAAAAAGAATAATAATAGTATGAGCTAAGCAAAGAAAAAAACAAAACAAGTTGACCCACAAATTTAATCAAAGGTTGTTTGATATTTCCAACCCAAAACCATCTGAAATGGCATAGATTATGACCCTTCAACCTCTTATCCCTACTATATGCTGACACCCTACATTATTTCACACAAATCGCATAATAATAATCCCAACATTTCCTAATATTCTTCCTATTTACTTTTTATACGATTTTCAAAGTAAATTTTGACTCTTAATATTTTTAAATACACATTATAAAAAATATATAATAAAAACGTATACATTAAGACGAATCTAACGAGATTTCACATTAATATATTTTATCATCTATACATGTCTTAAAAATCTTAATCAAATTTCTTTCTCTAATGTAAAATATTCTAAACGGGAAAAACATTAAAAAATAAAGGAAGTAGGCCAAACTTCTCTTTAGATCAACTACATGTGCATTATGGGTTAGTCTAATAATTAAGAGTTGTTTCGTTTATCTCTGTAGAAGAAATTTGATTTTTACTACTTATTATTATTAGTTTCCTCTCTTTATTGCCCGAAGAGATTTATATCCTACTCTTGAATTTTGGAAAAAAGTATGATCGCTATTATGGTTTGTTTGATAATCAGTATTAATAAGGAGAATAAGAATGACTTGTAATGTAAATTTTTATGATTTGTATTAAATCATTTCTATTGTCACGAAAATTGATCATAAAAAATTTTTTTATTTACAATTTTCCATTACCATAGTTTTCTATGAGTATGAACTGCTATCTTTTTTCCCTCTCCAGACCTTGACCTTAATTTTCTATGAGCGGAATACACTGGGTATGATGATGATGATGACAATTTTCCATTACCACCTAATACCACATATTTAAATGGTAATGTATTTAAATGAATTTTGTAAAGAAAATGAGATTTTTTAAAGAGAATAAGCATAACCATTAAACTTATCAAGAGATATTCCTATCAGAATCACACTAACCTTTTATTACCGTTCTTACCATTTAATATCGATTACTACAGAACTCCTTTTAAGTTTATCTAACATTTAAACTATATTTTAATACTTCACATCAAAACAAATCTCAATGCATGTTATTTGATCTTAAATCGACCAAGTGCTTTCAATTTATATTGCTAATATTTGAAGGAGTAGTATTACTATAGTATTAGCATTTCTAGTTGTTTTAAGTTCACCATAATCAAGACCCTCTATATCTTAAATTTTAGAAATTTTGCTTTGGTTGTGTCAAATTTTAGTTTCAAAGCAAAAGGATAATGTATTATAAAATCAATGTAAAATTTAAAATGAACTCTCTTACCTTAGATACTCTATTTGCCCCTTTGAAATATGTCCTTTAACTCAAATACTCTTTTATATTTTCGCGTTAAATGATTCTTTTCCTAGAATAATTATCCTGTCAATTCATTGGGCAAATTTAAATTTACTCAAAGTAGAATCATCATTAGAATAAATGACAATTTAGTGTTATCATTCAAATTAAAATTATACTACATTTTGTATGTTTTTTATTTTTTTACATTAATTTTGTGTTAATAAAGATGGGTTATAGCTTATGTTTCGTAATGAAACTAGAAAATGCAAAAAACACTTAAAAACCCCAGATATAAGGTGTAATCGGGGACAACTGTCAATATGCTGAAATTGATTATGATCCTTTCGCTGATGAGACCTTAAATCTTGTACTACAACGTTAGCCTTGCCTGGGGTGGTTTTCCGAAAAACGCCTCCGACGCTCAAGTCAGATCAAGAAAGAGAAATCAATGAATATTGAATGAAAGCAAGATGAATAGATTATAGATGAGTTCAGATTAGTTGAAAGAATATTTATTTAAGTATAAATTGTAAGTAGGATGGATGTGTATTTTAGCAGAGTAACAATAGGTAGCATACAAGGTTCCCCCTAAATGAATTATTGCAAGAAGTATTTATAGTAGTCTCTTGTAGGATCTTTAGAGGTTATTGCTTGATCATGGGCGAGATAATGTTTGATAATGTTGTAGATGTGGAAGTAATGGGGAGTTATTTTAGGAAGTGACCAAGAGTAGTGATAGTAGTGGATAAAGAGAAAGTTAGGTTTTAGTTTTAATTAGGGTTTGACTAAATGGGTTATGGGCTTATTTGACCCGAATAACAGCTTATAATAAATGAGGAGTATATAAGAGTGTATAACTAAATAATTGTTATAAATTTTATAATTGTAACTACTTTAGTATTTTATTATTATGGTGTGACTCATAATCTCTATTCGTCTTGATATTGTGTGGAATAGTGTGCTAGTTGTTGATGCATATATAGGTGTCAAGATCAGAAGCTATTGACCATGAAGCTCAACCCACACAAGCAGTGAGACTCGACCTACTGTTGGTCGGTCGACCAATTTGAGCGAGTTGGCGCGACTGAGTCAAGCAATTCTTCGCGGGTTTTTGTTTTGCTTATGTTGTGCATGGTTCTTTTGCTTGTTGTTCTCTCTTATTCCTAGCCTTATAAATACTCATGTAAACATTATTTGTAGTATGAGATTGAGAGAGAAACGCATAGTATATGTAGAAAATCATAATGTGGAAATAAAAATTGATTTGAGTTTTGAATACTTGGTTTGTATTATTCATAATTAGAGGAAAAACACCCCTATTTATACCAAAGCTCAAGAACTTAAATATAGAAATTAAAATAACACAATATCTTAAATTCCTAAATTAGAGAGATAATATTCTAATACAATATTTCCTAAAATAAAGATATAATATAATATCAGAGTTTATTTTGTTCCATATTTTCGTACACTCCCCCTCAAGTTTGGTCTCGGGATGACTAAAACCAAACTTGCCAAAATATTCTTCAACGCTTATGAGCCAATTGCATTTAACAAAAGATCTGCTAGTTGATCTTTTGATTTTACAAAGAACATGTTGATATTCTCTTCGACAAATTCTTCATAATTGATTTTTCATGTTATGGGTTTTGATAAAAGGTCAAGAAACAAATTGAGTAGATTTATTTTATTATTTGGGTTAAAACTTTGGACTTTGGATTTTGTCCCCCACGTGAATTTGGATTTCCATAATTGAAATTTCTTACTTGCCCCAATTATTTTCAACCCCATTTCTCTCTCCATAACTTTCAGTTGCTTTTCTTCATCTACTTCTAACATCAAATTTTTTTTCTTTCCCTTTTATCATTGTTTTCTAAATTCCAGTGAGAGCCATTATCACTTAAGTTCGATTTTGAATTTGGGTTTTCTCGAATTTTATGGGTTTGTTTTTAAATATGAATTTTGTTTTTTTGAGGTATTAAATCCCGATGATGTTTTTTCTACCATACTTCTCCTCCTCGCGACCTCACGTTGAATGGTCTCATCAATGGGAGGTAGTGAAATGAGTCCGAGAATGAAGTAGATTCTTGTCCATAAATCTTAAGCGGAGGTAGTGTAGTCAAGAAAATATTCTATAAGGTCGCGGTAGATATTATTGATGATCCATGAGATCACTGTACAATCATTCTGGACCCATTGTGGATTTGTGGTGGATGGAGATATGGCAGTGATATGGTTGAACCTCCGCTGATCACCGATTTCTGTTTTCATTTGTTTACACCACGTGTTGTAATTTTGGTAGTTTTATTTTTCAATTTGGATTGGTTGTTCAAGTTTCTGGGCCATTTTTTTATAAAGTTGGAATATTTGTTCCATTTGTGCCATGGAAATCATGGTACTGGTTTGGTTTTGTTTATGAATTGGTATGGTTTGGTTTTGGTTTGATTGGTTTTGTTTTGATTTGGTTTTTGTTTGGATCGATTTTGATCAATGATAAAATACCGATAGAATTTTTTCGTCCAGAAAAATCTTACGGCTCTGATACCATGTAGAAAATCATAATGCGGAAATAAAGATGGTTTTTGTTTGGATTGATTTTGGTCGATTATGATTAATGATAAAATACCGATAGAGTTTTTCCGTCCAGGAAAACCTTACGCCTCTGATACCATGTAGAAAATCATAATGCAAAAATAAAGATTGATTTGAGTTTTTGAATTCTTAATGTGTTTGATTGATTTTCTTTACATTTTACAATCTTTATTATTCTTTGTAATTAGAATCTCCATTGAAAGAGCATTTCCTCTAACAATAATCTTTTTGAGTCCTAAAATTAATTCTATTGAATTGGTTAATGGTCGAATTATGCATAGTTTAGCTAAAATGAAGAATTTGACATAATGGAAAGGTTAATTGGGCAAATACAGCCGTGTAATGACGAAAGAGTAACACTATGGGTCAAATCTATCCATATCACCGGTTTTAGTAAATAACGATTATTTGTAAGATAAATAAGTCACCCTTATGTGGCAGGATTTGATGGAGTGGTAGTTTTGTTATTATAATTTATCTTTTTTTTATTTTTTATTTTATTATTATTCTTTTTGTTTTTTTGTGGTGATTTTTATATCACAGTGATTTATTAGGAATTTTTGTATATTTTAAATGTTTAAAAAGTGGTAATAAATAAAGAGAGAGAATAAATTGTGTGGATGAAATTAGGAGAGAGTTAAAATGTATAGATGAGATTAAAAGAAAGTGGTGGACCATTGTCCAAAAATAGAAATGATGCAAATTAAGTGGAACAAACAAAATGGAAAATGCTTCAAATTCAATGAGACAAAGGGAGTATCTCTAATTGTGATCGAGTAAAAACTATTCCCTTCAGCACTAACGTTCCATTTGTTTTTTGGACACTATTTATCTTTTACTTTTAATTTGTATTTTATTATTAATCTATAAGTTAAACATAGTCATTTGGGATCTTGTTGATTCGTCTCAATGCAAGGATAATTCATATTAACTTTCCATAATTTTTAATAATGCACAATTAGAGATATTAAGGATTAAATAAATGCATTGGATAGAGTGTATAAAGTAAATGAGACATTAATAGTGAATTGGAGGGAGTATAAAAAGTTGATATTAATAAAATTTACAATAATACGAATAAAATAAGATCTCACTTGTCTATGTTTTAACTTGTAGATTAAAAACAAAACATATAATATAAGTGATTGATGAATAGTATTGAAAAATAAAATCAGACATTTAAAGTGAATAGGAGGGAGTATAATTTTATTATATACTTTGATACGAGAGTTTGGTAGACTAAAAATGTGAATCTAGCACAAACTTTCAAATACCTAATGTTTAGGGTTGTAAGTAATTTGGTGAAAAATAGAACACCGAACCAAACCAAATCGAATAAATAATTTGGTTTCACTATATTTTAAATTTGGTTTGTTTTAGACTGAATTTTAATTATAATTTGGTGTTCGGTTTGGACTCGGTCTAAGGTCCAACAAAACCGAAAAGACCGAAATGTTAAAGGCATGTTATATCTTCCATTTGATTTGTTTGAATTTTCGCTCTTATTTTTAGATTTTTGTTAAAAGTATTTTACTTATTCAAATTAATAACCCTAAAATTATTAATATCTATTTAGGAGCTTTAGATAGAATAAGTTTGAAACAATACATGCAAATTTGATTTTCGGTGTAAAACATACAGATCGGTGCAATTCAGTCTATTAGGTTCAATTTGGATTGGTATTTTAAAATTCGATTGGCTCAATTTGAATTATAAATATTATGATTTGGATTTGGACTGAAAATATCAAAACTGAATATAATTCAATTTGATTTGAATTTGTATTGAATGCAAACCAAAAACCAAATTTTCACTTCTACTAATGTTAGACATTTATTTAGAACAAATAGATAAAAGAAAATGAAATTTAAACTAATGATGTGGTGACATTATATGAAATTTACTAGCTAAATGTGTTCTTTTGGGTCACTAAATTTGTGTTATGATGGATTAAAATTAGGTAATTGATTTTTGTTATTTTGTATTAATATGAATCTCTTTTAAAAGTCGGATAAATGTTAAATCAATTATATAAGATCAGATAAATATTGAAATAAGGTAGATTTGAACACTAGTAAGAATAGCTAGTGAGCATTCTGCTGCTGAGGCCGCGTCAGCTGATTAGGTGTGTGGGTATGACTGTAACAACGACAGGTGGAGAGAGAAAAGAATAGAGTATGAAATTTGGATAAGGTTAATTTTTATTTTTATACTTGTAGTACAAAGTAGTGAAGCTTATTGAAGGATTGGATCAGTGATCACGCCAAGCTCTTCTTTTTCATTCTTCAACCAATCATATTGCTTGCCAGATTCCATTATGTTGACATACTACTACTATTGCTTAATTCATATCCTATCAAGATATCTAGAGATTGCCAAAGAACTCAAAAAAAAATAAAAAAAATTAATTCTTTCTTGTTCACTTTAAACGTCTTATTTAAATCAAGCACAAATATTAAAAAAAAAAAAGAAATCATAACAATTGTAGATATTTATTTGGTAGTTGAGATGTTTCAAGATAAATTGTAAAGTTAATAGGGTTATTTTGAGAGCCACAACAATTACAAAGTTAATATGAGTATTTTTGTAATAAAATACTATCTGTTTTTAAATATTCTTCTTATTTATTTTTTGTAAATTGCAAGGCAAACTTTAAAATCTCAAATAATTATAATTATGAGTTTTAAAAATTTTTAGAAAATTGATAATCTCTCCTATTTATTTTACTTGTCCCATTTACTTTTTTACATTTGTCGAGGTAACATTTTAACTCTTAATATCTCTAATTATGCTTAACTAAAAATTATGAAAAGTTGCATCAAGACCAATAAAACAAGACCTTACCTGACTATATTTTAACTTATAGATTAAGAATAAAATACAAATTAAAAGGGATTGTTGAATATTGAGAAAAAGTAAATGGGACAAGTAAAATCAATAGGAGGTAGTAATTAGAAAGTATATATTGAGATGAATCTAACAAAATCCCATACGAATATGTTTTTTCTTATTGATCGATGAGAAATAATTGGTAAAGTTTACACTAAAATTCGTAAATTCTATTTGAGAAAAACATTCGAAAACAAAGAGAGTAGAATTCAAGGGCAAATTGGTAAAAAACCTTTACTTTGAATAGAAATAAGACAAATAAGGTGAATTTATATCCAATAAAAAAATGAGATAATTAAAAGGAATAAAAAAGTATGATATAAACAACACAAATTTTTATGGTCTTTTTGAGAGACCATCTCTAATTGGACGGACCCATTATTTATATTTTTGAAATATTGTAAGTAGACATTAAGAATATGATAACTAGGCATTAAGGATAATGTAAATAGACATTAAATTTTTCGTAGTTGAGTTTGAGAGATGTCTCTCAAGAGACTAACTATATAAACAAATATAAGTATACTAAAACGTTTTTAAGGGTAAAAATATTCATTATAGAACAGGAATTTAAAGAATTATAAAGATACTTCTAATATTTTAACGAATTATCTAATGAAGAAAAAAAAATATTTCTTCTATTTGAAATTGTTACTATAATATCAAATAAACAGTTAAAAAAATGTAGTTCTATTTATAGAATTTGTTACTTTATTAAACAGATGATGTGATGGATAATAATTCCTACTAGCTATAATAAGCCAATGGCATTCAATTATAGGAGTATTAATTTTTTGGCTTAAATTACTCCTTTGATCAGAGCTATGAGGCCTCATTTTACAGCTGCTAGGAGTCTTTCTATACTTCGCAGGCAATTTTCCTGCATTAAATCACTGTCACTGCTGCTATCTCTTTTGCTCGTCTCAATAAATTAGTCTAATACTTATTTTTTAGTTAATTTTATTAAATTTACCTTATTTTTTTTTTTTTTTTATAGTTCACTCTTTTAACTTCTATTTTCATCCACCTAATTCATCAGACTTTTTATTTTATTTATATTCTTCTCTGCTTTGCTATAAAATAAATATTTTTATCATTGTTACTCATTTTTTTAATTTCACTCAATTTGTAAACGGTAGTGTATTTTATCATTTGAGTATAACTCACACTATTTTTTAGTTATAAAAATTTATATAGATTTGATCCAAATCATTTTAATATATATCAACCTAGCAATAACAAGTATTTTTCAATTATTATATGTAAAAATATAATTATTTTAAAATTGATACACAACCAAAAGAAAAGACAGAAGGAAGAAAAGAAGATAAAAAATGGAGGTAAAAAAAGAGTAGAAAGTGAGATTCTCTAAAGTAAATCCCATCAGTTTGTTTACCTTTTATGGGTTACATTGGATAAAATTAAACCCAAGGTCCTGAATCCTGATAAGATACAAATACAATTGGAGTACTTGTAGTTGTATGTAGTACTCCTAGTATGATGAGTAGATTAATTATTTGATTTATTAATGTTTGTCTCTTTCACTGACTAATTTTCTGAAAACTCTATCTTCTTCTTCTGATAGTTTATGCAGGGATCAGGAATCAGGATTCAGGATTCAGGATTGATGAGCCAGCTTCTACTTCTACTGCTCTTGGAATCCGTGATCATTTTTGGACCTATTCTTAATTTATTCACAGCTTGCCACATACTTCTTAATTTAGGGCCGCCCTTAGGTTTTTAGGGGTCCTGCGCAAAAGAGTATTCATAAATCCTTAAACTATTGTATATATATGTAGAAAAGTTAACCTTAATATTAGTTAAAAATTAAAATTTTTTAGGACCTTAACTTTAGACACGGCTTGCACTTATTTAGGACCAGTACCGCTTTTACTAATACATTAGATTTATTTCATATTGTAAAAATTAACAAGTGAGTCATCACTTTGTTAAGTTGTGAAATGCGTAAAGTTCACTGAATCGTAGAAAAATAAATGGTTCTAAATACGTATTAAGTGTTTGACTGCATATGACTTTTTAAATTTAGGAGCCTTACATATTAGTTGTCTAGTCGATATTCTCTCCAATTTACTATATTATCCCATTTGTGTTGGGCGCTAGAATTAAGAAATGGAGAGAAACACATAAAATGGTATTCCTATGTGGTATTTTGACATAATATACCCTTTAAATTTCAATCCATCGTCATACCTATCACTTAGGATATTTTGTAATTATAAATAGTTTATGAGGACAATTTGATAAAACATCTATGACAGACACAATTAAGGTGAACTAAATTAATAAAAAAAACAACATTTATAATGTATTGAAGGGAGTATATTTTTTGAAATGGAGTATTAGTTTATGTTGTTTTTGTTTTAGTTTAGTTATTTGTTCTTAGGCCTTATAATTTAAAAAAAAAAAATAAAACAATTTTTTTATAGATACTGGACTAGTGGGTGTCTTTGGATATTTTTTGGTTGATTTATAAGACTTTTAAAAAAGTTAATTTTTAAATAAGTTGAAAAAATATTTTTTTTACTAAAGGATGTTTGGTAAATGATTATGTCTTGTAGGTCTTTTTTAAGTAGATAAATATATTGTTCGATTGGTTAGAGATATTTTTTTTATAATAAGCAAAGTGAATACTTTATCTGTTCAAAAAGATATTTGGTAAAATTATGTATAAGTTGTTTATTATTTCTTATTTATTATAAAATAATAGATTAACTTTCAAAAACAAATGAAAAAAGCCAATCAAGGTATTAATATTTATATTTTAGTTTAAAAGTCAACTCATAAACTTTTATTTGTTGAAAAGTTATTTAGAAGTACTAAATATTTTTAGTTTGGAAAACTAAGTTTTAAAAAAAATCAAAAAACTACTGTATATAACTCTTTTTTTTATATAAATTTGGCTTTTGCGTGATAAAAAAAATAAATTAAAAGCTGGAGTAATTACTTAGCTAGGCCTTTTCTTTATGGCTCTTATTTATAGAAGTTCACCTAGCATTTACTACTCCTATAGCTTTTGGTGTAATTTGGAGGCATTGCTAGCTAAAAGCCAAAGGAAGATTCCTGGTTATATTCTCTTTCACCAAAACAACCAATTATGAGTTCCTAGATTTCAATCAATTTTAGCCTATGTTTAATGGTCTTATAGACTTATACTTGCTTCACTTTTGTATCAACCATTATTTACTATATGGATCCATTTTCATTAACCAATTATTTGAAGAACTTGTGTTGGACATTTGATGTGTTAAGCTTAAAACAATTTTTTTTTACAATTTAATTCAACATCACATACAGATATTAGAATACTTATCACTTTCACTCCATTATTGGTTCACAAATACCGAGATTACCACATATACTAGTACAAAGCAACAAATTATTTTATTATTGCATAATGCATCTTATATATATATATATATATATATATATATATATATATATATATATATATATATATATATATATACTTCCTCCATTCCATTATACTTGCTACATTTGACTTTTTACGCAATCCAATGTGTTATTTTGTTCATTTTATATATTGACTTATGCACTTTTAAAAATTATAAAAAGTTAATATTATGAAAGTATACGATTAGACGATTCGAATAAGATCCCACTTGACTATATTTTTACTTACATATTAGCCACAATATACAAAATAAGCTTGAACGATGAATAGTGTCTAAAACGAAATGTAGCAAGTATTTCAGAACGGAGGAATATATATATATATATATATATATATATATATATATATATATATATATATATATATATATATATATATATATATATATATATATATATATATATATATAAAAGTTCATATAAATTTATTTGGCTTTTTTGAAGTAAAAATGAAGATATATTTATTTTTGTATGCATTACTTAAGTTCTAAGTATGTAATGTTATAAATCTATAATGAAGATGAATATCTATTCATATGTCTTACTTTGCAATATAACAATACTAATAGACATCTTATGTTATTACTTATTTGGTATAAATTTATTCAACCAAAACTTATATGTATGACATTATAGAATCTGAAAATAATAGTAGTAAACTAATCTAATTGGTATATAAATTAAAGTTAATTTATAGTAAAATATAATAATCACCTTAAATAATTGAATATATTTTATTTTTATAATTTGTCACTAATTTATATTTAGTATGCATTCTTGATTAAAGGACATCTAATTTCATCAACTAGTCCTCTTGGTAACTCTGGTGAAGTATTCATTTATATACTAAATTTGACCTATTAAATTATAAAAAACAAAATAATTGTGATTAATAAATCAAATTGAGAGTATTATTATTTTATCGAAAAATTGTCTAAAAGAAATATGATATTTCATTCATTCACTGCGAATAATTTATCTTTAGATTATTTTCTAATAATCCAATCTTTATTATGTTTTGTCTTCCACCATACCCAGTGATCTAAATCACCGTAACCCTATCCCCTGAACCACCACAATCACACCCCTCTCCTAGCCTACAGTGGTACGCTAGAGTAAATATACATTAAAGATGAAATTATAAAAAAAATAATCAATATATGAGATTATTCACAATAAATAAGTAAAATATTAGATTATTTTCAATAATTTTCTCCTATTTTTATTTGTATAATAAAAAAGTATATGGAGATGAGAGTTTTATCTTTTTATCTTTGCATTTTTAGCGAGTGTACCACATACACTATACTATGGTGCATCATGCAGTTATTAGTTCATAATCATGAATAATGTGATCGTGATTCATTCCTGAATTTATACTTTCACTAACATAATACCAATAACTTTTCAACAGTTGAGGAGTTTATTGCCCTTTTTTTAAAAAAGAAAAAAACTTTTTATTTATACTCTAAATCATCACAAGAAAGAAACATAAAGTTGTACTTCCTCAACCAAAAAAAAAATAAATTAATTAAAAATAAAGTCTCAACTAAAAAAATAAATAAAAATACACCCTTTTGCCTTCCTATATAGAGGGTATAGGATTAGGAACTCTCATTTCCTCTCAAACTGACTTCCTGTTTCTTCTTTTAAATTTTTTCTTCAAACCCATTTCAGTTTCTTTTTTTTTTTTTAAATTTAAATTTAAACTTCACTAAATTAATTTTTTTTTATTTTCATAACTAAAAAAAACTAGCCATGGCAGGGCCAGGAAGACATGATTGGAAGTATGTAAAAGATGAAGAGTTTAAAGAAGCAGAAGTATGGGATGTTATGGAGGAAATCAAAGAAAATTCAAGTCCAAAACTCAGAAAACCATCTAAGAATTCATCTTTTAGTGTTAATCCAAGAATCATACCCAAATCATCATCATCTGATCATCAAAAGCAGTCATCAGCACCTGTGGATATTCCTGATTGGTCTAAAATTTATGGTAAGACATTAAGGAAAATGAAAAATGGTTGTACTTCTACTTCATGGGTTGATTCTCATGGGTATTATCTTAATGGTAATACTTATCATCATCATCATCATAATGATATAAATGGATGTTATGATGGTGGTTTTTATGATGATGATGATGGTAATGTTAATGATGATGATGATGATGATGATATGGTTCCACCACATGAGTTTCTTGCTAAGAAACTAGCTAGAAGTCAGATCTCTTCTTTTTCTGTTTATGAAGGGATCGGTAGGACTCTTAAAGGAAGAGACCTTAGTAAAGTAAGAAATGCTATTTTAACTAAAACTGGTTTTTTAGAGTAAATTTTAAACTATTTTATTTAATTTTTGGAGTTTTATTCACAAATTTCTTATCTTTTTTATTACATTATTATTTATATAATTTAAATTATTCGATCAACTTTTTAATCTCTATGTGATCTGCAATTTTAATATGAGTGGCACATCATCCAATGGCATCATGAAATGAAGTAAAAAATTAAACTAAACCATCATCATTATTATCATTATGATGAATATGATGATGATGATGAATGTTGTATCATTGATGGATAATGAAATGAGCATGATGAGCCATGGTCATTATTGACATGGTTGTCTGTTTCTTAGTGACAAGGAGGTCCCCATTTATGTCCTTTTCATCTTTTTAATTACTTAGCTACTTAGCTTAAGGGTGTAATGTAATCATTAAGTAGAAATGGGAGATTAATTTAGGAGTATTTTTTTTTTCTTTTCTTGTGGTGGGGTTTTCCCATAGTTGGTGAGTTAAATCAGTAGAGTTGCCTAGTTTTGTGATATTTTGTTTTGGCAACCTCTGAAATTTTGTTAGGAACAAGTTCTATTAAATATATATGAGGAATATTTAATGTGGCTAATTAATTATTAGTATTTTATTAGTGTTTTTATTTGTGTAATTCATCTGTTTCAATTAACTTCAAAGTATTATTATAAATATTTAACTATTAATGGAGACGAATTTAAGAATGTTAAATAGGTATCCTAAATTTATAAAGAATAGGAGAGTACTAATTTATAGAATTAGTTTTTTCCATATAATTGTTTATAGAAATATTTGACTTATCATAAGGCCATGTCAGTAAACAATTTACTAATTCTATCTTTTCTTTATTTTGAAGTAGTTGTTTCATTGGTTATTTATAATATATATTGCGGTAAATGCTTGTATGAATTGTTTGTCATAACAACTAAATATTGCAAACCTAAATATATATTTTAGTGGTTCTTCGAATTGGGCATGGCATTGTCCACAAATGTTTAAAGTAGAATTGTAGGAATGTCATTATTTTTGTTTGCTTTCTAACAACTGCTGGATAAAATCAGCAAATTTGTGGTACGTTCAGATTAATATACTATTCATTATGTTATTTTTATTGATAGAAGTATATCGTAAAAACTGCACATAGGTACAATTTTATGTGTTGGGGATGTGCTATGATGTTTGATGAAGAATAATAAATAAATTAATGCAAAGTAAACTAAAAAAACAGAGTAAGCAATAACAATGGCAAAACACAAGAATATATGAGGTATCTAATGATACCTCCCCTATCTTATCATTAATATAAACTCATTTACACTAATGACTCACCTTGCAAAGCTTTAAGAATAATCTCCTAAAGCAAAGATTGAACCTTTACTTCAATCTCTCACAAATATGCAAATACAAAGAGGAAGAACTCTTATGGTGTGAACCTTAGTTTTACCCTCTTGTATATGTCTCTCCCTATGCCCTAATGATGTTTTAAGACTCTTTATATAGCCCTAAAACATATTAGAATAACCTAGGACAAACGGGCTTAAAGCCCACAAAAAATGAAACAAAAGAGAAACTGCTGCGCGAAGAGACCTGCTGCTTGCTCGGGTCGAGCTTTCTCGCTTGCCTGGTCCAGCCACTGACCAATAGCTGCTGTCTGTCTCTTCTTGCTTGGCTCGATCGAGCCACTCATGCTCGATGGGTCGAGCAGCCTTCAAGAGGTCCCAAACCTCGTGCCTTGCCTTCACTAAGACACCCCAAATCATCACCATCAATCACTTCATCGAGTGAACCAAACTTTACCACTCCATATCCCATGGTACACCCCACACCACTCTCAAGTGTGCAAGACATGGCATAATCTATGAGGTGCTCAAAGTCGACATCAATATTGTGGAAATTGGCTCTTGATTCAACATTATGTATTATGTAGCAACAGATATATAAACAAAGTACAGCTAATTCAATAACATAAAACAATCATCCTTTATTTTTACACATATTTCTTTATAAACCAATTTAATTGATAACTATTGTAATACATAGTAGTGATAAAAATGGCTAATACTCTCTCCGTACCACTATATATATCTTTAATCTCTAATGAGGACAAATCAATTATTGCTAAATTTACATTTTAGGCTATTGGTGAACTAATCAAGAAAAATGGATAAAAGTGAGAAAATTAGAGAATTATATAGATTAGATGAAAATAAAGTTGGCTTTGTGAATGAAAATAAATGAAAAAGTATAAATTATGACCAAAAATAAAAATGAAATAAATTTAATAAAACAAACTAAAAAAATCAAATTAAATTCAATGTGCAATTGCAGAAAAAAGGAATATCTTAATTGAAGCACATCATTAGATCATCCAAAAAACAAGGCATACCATGATAAATATGAAATGAGCAACTCCCATTAAACTTGTCTTATTTTCTTTTTGAGAAGAAATTTTCAAATTGTGGCAAAAAACAATCGGTATTAGTTATTACAATGTTCATTCATGAACTTTTAAGAATAAGATTAACAAGAAAACGATGAGTAGTATATGGAGTACATTCCATTGTTTAGTTTAGCCAGGATCAGCGAGATAAATGGTGCCTAATTACCTCTCAAGATGAGCAAGGACATCACAGAACCAAGAAAACGATGCATAAGCATGGCCGTCGATTAGCATTTGTAAAGCGGTCTATCGCACAAAACCCCATTATTAGAGAGACCCTAAAAAATCCATTTTTATACATATTTAATTTATTGTAAAGTACCACGATTTTATCATATACTAGTATTTTGGATTTTTTTTCTTTAAATTGTAAGGGTCTATAACATAACTTTAGCACAGGGCCCCAAAATTTACGGGTGGTATCTCATCACTTAAATAGACTATAAAGAAGGACCCATATGTCATCAGCAGCAAGTGACTTCACAATGTGCAGCTGCGACAGAACCACAGCTCGAACGTCCCCAAATCACCAAAAAGAATTGACAGCCACCACTGTACAGCTTACTGCTTTTGGAAGATGCTAATGACAGTATCTGAATGAAAGAGGAGAAAAGTTTAAATTAGGCCACATTATTCAGCACTTCAGATAGAAAGCACTGAACAGGAAAAAATCTACACGATAGCATAATAATCATACGGAAAAATATTTAAACAAAGCATTTCTTTCTGAAATATCTTGGGCATATTTTTCGCTGCTTATTCCAACCTAATTACTTGACATCAGAACTAAATGTTCTCTCAATCAAACTCTCTAGTGACTACCTATCTTATTTAGTATCTCATCATTTGGAGTGTTTCACTACTTGAAGGCTGAAGCCACAAGTGCCAACCACAAGATTTTCTTACATATGGGGGGTTATGAGGTTAGCTAGCTGGCGAGCAGAGCAGTGTAATAGGTGCAGTACCTTCTGCCTGACAGTAATATCATCAATAATACCCGACTTGAGCATGGTTACGATATTTTCAAGATATTGCAGTACATATGCAAAAAAATTCAGAATATATAGATACATGAATTATATCTCATTAGGTTGATCAGATTCATGCTTCTACAGCAGGTACTTGGCAAACTGTTGAACTCTACACTTGTTAATCCTCCAATTATACTTCTAGTCAAGCCTCAAATAAGTAAGAACGCATCAAATATGAGATCGCTGGTGTGACTGGAGTCGGTGAGAGCAAGAAGAGGATAAGAAAGAATTTTAGAAGTCTGACGAATGAAAGAGATGAATTTTTTTAGGGAATTTAGAGCCATACTATTGGTGTATGACTCTAAGGTGAAAGTCAGAGAAAGAGTATTTAATAAAAAAAACTTTCAAAAAATGTTCAAAAAAAAGAAAATATAAGTAGAAGCAAAGAACAGAGAGGGTTATAGGGGCTGAAAATAAAGAGGCAATACAAACAGGGAAGTTAGTTGGCACAGATGCTGTGAATTTTGAAACTTCCTTTTTAAGAGCATTTGTGCTAGATTTTTTATCCTTATACTCGGAAATTGGCAGAAGAATTTAACCCTTCGCTTTCCTTATATCATTTTAATTTGAAATGATAAATTGATAATAAAGGTTATTTATCATATTCAATTCACAATTATCAAGCATTTCACTCTCCATTTCTCTTTATTTGCCCAATTTTGCTCTTTGCATAATTTTTTGAGAAATGCATAAAAACTACCCATAAGTGACAGGAATATCTCTAAGGAAAAATAACATCAACACAAAAAATTAAAATAAACCTTAACCCTCTACTCCATAATACCCTTGCCCTTAACACTCAAATGCTCAATCCAACCTCAACCTTCAACTAACCATAAACCTTTCCCCATCCCAACCACCTAGATAAACCACAAGCTGGAGTAAAGCAGGGCAAAGAGCAATCATAACATGAGAGACATAATTCAAATTGAGGAAATATATAGACAACTTGGAGCGGAAAGTATAGAAGACAAGATACGTTGATTTGCTTTGTTTCATCTAGGCAACTCCATATTGTTGTGATCAAGGTTTTGCATTATTATAGTTGAGTTCTCCTTTTGACAATGTTTTGATGATGCTTATAATCATCATATGTATAAAGTGAAAAATAATTGAAAAGAAAAGAATCAATAGGATTGAAGATGACATTTAAACTGCTATTTGAAGTCTAATGTACATACTAGACTATGAAATGGAGAAATGAGTGTAAGCCAAAACCGAACTCATTTGAAGTGGCAGAATGAATTAACATGTAACAATAATGTTAAAACCTTAATTCCAACAGTGTGGTACAAAGATTCTGAACTGGGTCAAATGTAAAATGGGATGCAAAAAGAGATGTCAACATAATAAATAGGCTTATGGCCCAATTCTAAATTTGATGGGTGGTAGATAGCTCACTTTTAAAAAATTGTTTCAATCAACTAGCTCAACCCTAAGTTCCTTTCTCTTTACAGCGGTCCAGAATGAGATAATTCGATCGATACAAAGAGACATGTCTTGCTGCATGTTGTTTGTTGATAACATAGTTTTTGTAGATGAGACTAGGGACAAGGGAGGGAGCATATGCTAAGTTCAAATGTTGAAGAAAAGAGTTGGAGTCTTGAGGATTCAAATTAAGTTGAAGCAAGACAGAGTAGATGAAGTGTAACTTTAGCACAAACAAGAAAACAGAGACACAAAAAAGCTAGAAGAGAAGATATCATTTCAAATAGATACTTCAAATACACTAGGTTCATATTTTAGAGCAGTGGGGCATCCAATCTTAAAAGTGATTACTTACCTTGGGTTCAAATTACTATAACTTTGAAGTGATCACTTATAATCTCAAAGTGATCAATTAGAAAAATAAGTTGATGTATGGGCCGGTCTCATAGTGATAAGGTCTCATACTAGACTTGTTCTATAATTTGGAGTTCATGAACAATTTTGCTTGTGGCTTTTCCCTCATTTTTTTGTGAATGTTTTCCCCCTTCCCATACTTAAAGCTTCAATGAAATCAATTCTCCCCTTTGCTTAAAATAAGTTGGAACTTACCCACACTAGTTAGCTATCAAGTAATAAGGTAGACTTTAACCTTAGCTACTTTTGGAATTGAGGCTCTAACATCATCAAGATAGCCATTAACCCACAAATAACATGTATTAACTACACAAAGGAACCAGGAAAGATCACATTTCACAAAATCAAACACAATTCAAATAAACCCAACAGCATAAAATGGCAAAAAATTCCCCAAAAAAAGCAACAGGAATGAAAGAAAAACACCTTCAATAGCCCAGATATTATCACGTCAAGCAGCTACTTGAGCATCAGCTGAGAAAGTGAAACAAGACTTTCAACCTAAGAAACTACAGCTTCAACATCAAATATGTCAATCCTCTTAATTTCCTCCGATTCAGGATCATATAAAGTATGCTCACCATAAACCTCTCCAAGCAACAACAATTCTCCACCCTTCAAAGTTACCATAGGCCTTCTAGGCCCACCTTCTAGATCAATATTAAACAGTTTGTTCCATTGATATGTACCAGAATCCTTATCAACCTTCATCCCCCAAATGTAATGCCTAGTTATACTAGAATCAAATTCACCAAAACGAAGAACCGAAATCGCCAATAACCCATGATAAACCCACAAAGATTGGTACCTCATTTCTCCACCAGTAACACACTCAACTGGTACTTCCATCCCTTTAAAACATTCCTTTTCAAAATCAAACTCTAATACAAAGAATCTATCTTTCCTTTCATTGCTATGACAACCCCAATACCCGACCCCATTGACAAACGTACAAGTTGAGTTCGCCCACAATGTGTTCGATAAAATGCCTGAACAGAAATCCATACCCAAACACTTCCAACAATTCTCCCTTAAAGAATAAATTTCTACCGTACAATGCGCGACATCCAAATACACAACCCTAACCACTTTATAATCCTCACACCCAAACCCCAACCCACAATAGAATTTCATTATTTCAACATTGAAGACCCAGAAAACAGCCCAGTAAACTCAGAACTCGGGATTTTCACTTTCTCACTTGTTGATGGATTCCATAGGAACAAATCACAATCCACATCAATCCCACTAAAAAAACCCATATACACAAGAATACAAAGGACTCCATTAATGGAGTTGGAAGTAACAAGTTCAACTCTTGTGGGTCGAATAGTATCACATTCTTGGTCCGTGGGTAATTCTTGAGGAACTTTAATGGTTGAAAGTTCGGACAAAGAGTCATTAAATAGAGAAAATTGGATTGAAGTGACATAAGAAGGGAGTAAAGGAACTGGGTGAGGATGTTTAAGGAGGAGAAATTTAGAGTTTGCAGAAGAGTGATCATTGTAAGAAAAAAATGAAAGAAGATGATGTGATTAAGAAATGCCATGATTTGCAGACTGATGAAAAGCGTTGAATGGATTTGGCAGGAAGAAGGAGGATTTCTGTCTCAATCGCTAATGGAAGGACGGTCGCCATTGATGAAAAATTGTATGTGATCAAGGATCGAGGGTTTGTTATTTGTCGATTTGATTTGCATGTTTACGTATGAGTTAGTTGATTCAATGTACTTTCACGGTTATATATTAAATTTTACAAATTTAAAAATTATAAAAACTTAATATGCACAATTCAAACAAGATACCACTTGATTATATTTTTCCTTACATATTAGCCGTAATAAATAAAATAATCTTAAACAATAAATAGTATCAATAATCTTTCTATAGCAAGTATTTCAGAATGGAGGAAATAGTTTATTATTTTAGAATGATCACGTGCGTCATTTATAAGTGATTACCTATGTAGTTGATCATTTTTTATAGTCTCTCTTATAACTTTAAAATGCTCAATCACAACCTTAAAGTGATCGATTAAAGAAATGAGCTAATTTATGAGTTCTTCCGCATGTGACATTTTATTTTTTTACCCAATTTAGTGCGTAATTTTGACATTTTATATCTTAAACTATGCATAACTAAAAGATATAAAAAATTGATATTATAAAAATGTATATGTAACACCCCGGCCCAATGGACTACCGGTGACTACTTATGAAGACTGTAGACTATCCCCACAAACCAACACAAGTCTTTCCAGCGCACTTTGGCCTCACTCGTGCGCGCCCGGGAAAACTTCCCAGGAAGTCACCCATCCTAAGATTACTCCACACCAAGCACGCTTAACTGCGAAGTTCTTAGCAAATGAGTTCTCATTAAAAGAAGATGCACCTTGTTAATATAAGTAGTCTATCAATTCCTTTTCAAACTAATTCTGGGGTATTACAGTATAATTAGACGATTCACATAAAATTGACATATATATATATATATATATATATATATATATATATATATATATATATATATATATATGTTTGTATATATATATATGTATATATATATATGTATATGTATATATATATATATATATATATATATATATATATGTATATGTATATATATATATATATGTATATGTATATATATATGTATATGTATATATATATATATATATATATATATATATATATATATATATATATATATATATATATATATATATATATATGTATATATATATATATATGTATATATATATATATGTATATATATATATATATATATATATATATATATATATATATATATATATATATATATATATATATATACATATATATATATATATATGTATATATATATATATATGTATATATATATATATATATATATATATATATATATATATATATATATATATATGTATATATATATATATATGTATATATATATATATATGTATATATATATATATATATATATGTATATATATATATATATGTATATATATATATATATATATATATATATATATATATATATATATATATATATATATATATATATATATATATATATGAGTATATATGTATATATATATATATGTATGTATATATATATGTATATATATGTATATATATGTATATATATATATATATATATATATATATATATATATATGTATATATATATATGTATATATATATATATATATATATATATATATATATATATATGTATATATATATATGTATATATATATATATGTATATATATATATATGTATATATATATATATATGTATATATATATATGTATATATATATATATATGTATATATATATATATGTATATATATATATATATGTATATATATATGTATATATATATATATATATATATATATATATATATATATATATATATATATATATATATATATATATATATATATATATATATATATATTGTGTGTCTATGTGCTTGTGTGTGATGGCAAGTTACTGATATTTTGTTTAAAAAATAATGAAAAAGGAAAAAAAAGGAAGAAGTCGAAAAGGATAAAAGAAAAAGAGATATGAAATAATAATTAAAATTTATTTCTATATTTATTTAGGTCTTTAGGGTGAAAGGGAACATAAAAGAATAACCTAGTTTCTTTTCAAATCTTTTTAGCTATATTTGTAAAAATTAATAAATTTGATCCCTTAAAATCAATTCTTTTCATTTAAAATTATTATTGAAAGGAAAATATATAGATCTATCGTTTTCTTTCCCTCTAATTCTTAGTCTAAGACAAACATATATATACAAGCAAAATGATTGTAATTTGTGAAAATTTTCATTTAGGTAAAAATAAGGGAATTTTCATATGGTAGCATCTAGTTTTCATGAAACGCCAGTGGTAGCATTTTTGTAAGATTTTTTCACATGATAGCATTCAGTTTATGCAATATCTAACTACCGTAGCATATTTCGTTAAATTCTTGTTAATTTCCGTTTAATTCATCATTTTGTAAGATTTTTTCCTCATGGTAGCATCCAGTTTTTGCTCTCAAATGTTTAATTCACCATTTTAACTTTTAAATTCATCGATTAATTTATCAACGTCTTTAAATGATATAACAATTAAGTAGATATGTATAAGTGCTTGGAATTATTTATTAGTGTTTGTAATGCATCTTTTGAATTTTATAATGTCAATAATTTGAATGAAAATGAAATTATTACAACATCTAAGGGTGTTGATAAATTAATCGGTAAATTAAAAGTTAAAATGGTGAATTAAAGAGCAAAAACTGGATGTTACCACGTGGAAAAATCTTACAAAATGATGAATTAAATAGAAATTAACAAGGATTTAACGAAAAATGCTATGACAGTTAAATAGTACGTAAAGTGAATACTACCATATAAAAAAATCATACAAAAATACTACTATTAACATTTTATAAAAACTAAATGCTACTATATAAAATTTTCTTAAAAATAATTATGCATACTACTATATTGTCCCATCAAAATATTAGTTGGATTATCAAATAGCTTAGTGATTATCATATCTAAATTGTCATGCACTCATGTGGTTGGTGAAATGTTGGTGGTGGTACAGCCCTAGTGGGGTCTTCTTCTTTACTCCATTTGTTTGCACTATGAACTAGATCATCAAAATGTACTCTTAAGAATTCTTTAGCTCTTCAATAATTTTATTTTTGGAAACCCAATTATAAATTCATATAAAATTACAAATAGATATATCGAATAATAGTGTTAATATAAAATTACTACAATTGATTAAACTATATGAGTGGGGAGGAAGGTAGACAGGAAGACAGCAACAGAGCATCAAATTTGGTAAAGAAATCAGTTTTGACTTCATACAAGTATTTGTAAACCAAGTTCCATTACTTTCTGCACTGTTATACATTTACAAATTACAATATCTCCAGAAAGTTTCTGTTTTTCCCCTTTGTAAATGAGCTTTGTGAGAAAAAACCCAGAACAAAAATGTCGGTGAAAAGCAGAATTGGAGTAGGAGGAAATGAACCCTCTTCAAGAAAGTTCCTACCGAGGCAATTTGTGATTTTGCTTTGCATTGGAAGTTTCTGTGGGGGAATGTTCTTCACTCAGAGGTAAAGTTTCTATCTTTCTGGGTATTTTTGGAATTTTTTGTTTCTGCAAATTTTGTTCCTAGATGTGGGTGTTTTCTTCTTGTAAGTTTATGATTCTTTAATTGCTTTATTGTGTATTCAATCAAGTGGGTTTATAAAGACTTGATTTTTATTGGGTTTGGTTAGTTTAATTTTGATTTCTGGAAATTGGCATTGGGGGAATTTGTGTTAAATAATGTTAGGTTTTGGTGGGAGTAGAAGCAATTGATTGAGATATTGATGCAGAAATTAGGAATTGGATTGTGCCTAGGGCTCATAACTAATTTTGTATCTCAAAGCAGATTAATATATGATACATTGGCCTGATTTTTATCTAAGAGGATTTGGGGGAATGTTGTGAAAATGAAACTAGGATCAGCTGAGATCAACTGTAAATTTTAAAGGGATGAACTATCGACTACAACACCAACAAAGCCAAAGCTTTAAACCCAAAAGACCGAGATCGGTTATATGAACCATGAATCATTCCTAATAATCGTTCACATGAATTCTCTATTATCTAATAGTTAGAAAAAAGTGTCAATGGAGTGGTCATACTTCATATAGGCAGATCATTCATGAACCACCAAGGAGATGGGTGAAACATTGTTGAGAGCATCACTTACGGGAGTCTCTGGTAGCATTTGGATGACGTTGTTTGCTGCCGTGCTTTGGACAGCTGTAATGTGGCAGAGATCGGAAGTGTATTGGCTCAATGGTGGATACTTAGAGTTTGTGCAGGGATGGCTTTGCGTTTTTCTTTTTCGGAATGATTTTCAGGTTGGTAGTCCAACCTGATCATCCTGAGTTTTGGTAGCTCTTTTAGATGTAGGCAGTCTAGCTCTTTTAGGTTTAGCCATTCAAGATCATTGGGGTGAAGGAGGCAACATTGAGTGAGAATTGAGGTACTGTATCATCCCTTGTTGAGTTGCTGTTGTCACTGCATGAAAGCGATGTTACTCGCACTTAAAATCTCATATCAAACACAATTACTTGTCAGACAATTGAAGCTTGTCTATTTCACAAGAAAATTTGCAAGATTTCTTGCTCCTAAGCTAAACCGCCAAAAACCCATATTCACGTTCAAGTATCAACTATCAAGGGTACCGCTGATTGAGCCATTACGCAGAATCCGAGCATCTTAGCTAAAAAGATATTTTTGTGTCCAAGTATCAACTATCAAGGATTAGGCACTGCTGATTGAGCCATTAGGCAAATTCCGAGCATCTTAGCTTGAAATGTAGCAACGTACTCCTGATGTGAAGTTAATAGAACTGGAATTTGGAAGGATTGGATCAACTGGAATACATGAGGAAACTTGCCTCAGTGAATCCTGTTTTCTTTTTCTAATACGTGTTTGACCCTTCGAATTGTAAGGTTAAACATAAATTACCCTATTGTGTGAATCCGTACTTGAGCTCGTGTAGGTGTCAATTTGCATCGTGAAATTCGTTACTCCTTATCGTCTATTGGCACTATCAATTTGTTAACGGGTGCTTGGATCACCATCACAATTGTTGATAAGTGAAAGAAAAGGTAATGTTTGCTACATTTTGTAATTAGTAGTTGCAAATGTGCTTGGGTTTGGATAGTGACTGATTACTGAATGGTTTAAAGTTCACGAGAATAATCTTTTACAACTAATATCATATTATTATCCTAAAACTCTTATCCTAGTAAAGGTATATAGTATTATGAGACGAGGGAGTAATATATTGTAGCAACGTTAATTTCACCTATATAAACATTGCAAGTGGCCGCTCCTGTGAGCTGTGATTTATCAAACATAATCTCTTGAGTCTTGAGCACTCATGAAAACTTGGATGTAGCTGAAGGCAGTGGCGATCTAGGATTTATTTATATTAAGTGGGGGTCAAAATTAGAGTCAACGTAGTATAAATTCAATCCCGCTAACAAACTATCAGGAGTGACCAGTGGTGTCCAAAAGTGTCCATATACTTCCTCCGTTCTCAAATACTTGCAAAGTTTTCCTTTCAATGCACTAATTTAATCCTTAATATCTATAATTATGTATAATAAAAAATTATAAAAATTTGATATTAATAATCTTTGTATCGAGACGAATCAAACAAGATCCCACTCGACTATATTTTTACTTATAGATTACAAATTAATCACAAATGGGAGATAAGTGAATAGTGCTTGTATTTCTGACGTTGCGACTATATTGGAATGGAGGAAGTATTTAATTCCTTTTAGATAAATCAAAAAGGAGGTCGATCGATGATAATCATAAATTCATAATTTCTTTTTTGCTAATGGCGCTGAACGCTTATTTTTCCTTTTCAAGTGATTGAAGTTCCTTCATAACATCATGCATGTCCCAGGATGTGGTTGGTGCCTGAAGGAAAAGATGAAATGAGTACAAGAAGAAGCACCGGTGAAGGCTTATCCATGTTACGTGACCAAAAGCAGGTGTTTATCCCCTTACAAATGTACTCCCTCTTTTCTCTAAAATGCGATCATTTAAGTTAAACTAATCTGAAATTCCCAATCTATTACCTTAATTTCTTTCTCGCATCAGTTTTTTTTTTCTTTTTTTCTCTTTAAACTATCTAAGTAATAACATGCTCTTTCTTCCAAGAGCTTATATTGTTTTTTGGATGTGAGCTATCATCGTATCTCGTGAGCAAAACAAAACATAAGCTGTTTATCTATTCAATAGTTCTCATCTCGTCTAAATATGAAGGTTATACGGCATGAATTCGATCACGGTCCTAGGGAAATATCCGTGAAAGACAAGAACATACAGTAAGCTCTCCTGTTGCTTGGAAAATAATTTCAACTAAACACCGACTTTATTTCTTTAGCAGTGCTTCTGCAAAATTCTGTTGATGACTATACTTGATACAGGTCACTGGAACTAACAATTTCAAAACTCGAGGCAGAACTCGCTACTGCAAGAGCAGCTCAGGAATCAATAATGAACGGATCTCCTGTAGCTGATAGCCTGAAATTTTTGGACCTAACTACGAAAAGAAAATATTTAATGGTCATTGGTATTAACACTGCTTTCAATAGCCGGAAACGAAGAGATTCAGTTCGGGCTACTTGGATGCCACAAGGTATGTACATCATCTTATTTTGGGCGTTCATTTTGTCATATTGCTGCCTGTTGTCTATAAGGGCAATTTCAGAAGGTAATATGAAAATCCTTTTGGTTTAAACAGGTGACAAAAGAAAGAAGTTAGAGGAAGAGAAAGGCATTGTTATTCGATTTGTTATTGGCCACAGGTAATGCTTTCCTAGGTTTTGCAGTCACGATTTACAAAACAATTCGTAATAGAAGAATTATTCATGAATAAATGCTCGTATTACCTTGACGGCCCGTTTGGTTTGTGGTAGTAAATGGTTATAATGAGAATGATTTATTGCGTAAAATTTCATCAAAAGTTCCATTCCCATGGTGATGAAACTTTGATCACAAAAAAGTTTTTTTGTTTACAAATTTCCATTACCACCTAATATCACCTCTCCTAATTGGAATGAATTTTATGAAGAAAATGAGATGATTAAAGTGGGACAAACATAGCCATCAAGGTAGCCAAGAGAATTTTCAACCAAAATTACACTAGTTTTCATTCCCATTACCACCATTTAATACCATCTACCAAGCGGACCGTGAGTACTTTTTTGTTCTTTCTTTCTCCAAGAATGAAATTGCTTTTTTTTTTTTTGATTTAATTTGAGGGATTACGTTTGGTTAAGAACAATTGTGCACCAATATAACTATATAGATTATATTGTCTTCAGTTCAACTACCGGTGGCATTCTTGATAAGGCTATTGAAGCAGAGGATAAAAAGCATGGAGACTTTTTGAGACTGGTGTGTTCTTTTTCCATCTCGATCTTAGTGAGAAAAAACTAATGTTTTATCAACATTTGATGGCGTATATTTAATATTCTAAGCAGGAACATGTAGAGGGCTATATGGAACTCTCAGCCAAAACCAGGGCGTACTTTGCTATGGCCGTTGGATTATGGGATGCTGACTTTTATGTAAAAGTTGATGATGATGTTCATGTTAATATAGGTAAAGAAGTTGATTTATCGCCTCCAATCTTTTAAATGCCTCTGAATAATAACTTTGAAGTGTCTTCTATTTTAAGCTAAGTAATTTACTTGGAGAAAGCTATCAATCCAAGATTACATATGTACTACTCTATCTCTTTGAATTTGCTACATTACACTTACAAAGTTCTCTCTTCAATTTGCGTGAAGTAGCAAATTCAAATGGATGGAGGGAGTATTGTGAATTCCAAAATCCAATTTATTCTTGTTGGAATTCGATACATTTGAATTCCAAAATCCAAACATTCAGCTATGTTTTTGAATGTTTGGAAAGCATGTCATCCTCTTACATTTCAAAAGCAGTCCATTTTCATATATTCTTATCTTGCAATGAGGATATTGCACTTATCAGAGCACAATTCATTTAAATCTGTACTTCATTCTGATAGTTTTTGAACTTTGCTGCGGCAGCAACACTTGGGAAGATGTTATCCAGGCACCGGATGAAGCCTAGAGTATATGTAGGTTGCATGAAGTCCGGTCCAATCCTTGCTAAAAAGTAATATGAGCCTCCATCGTTTTCACTACACCAACGACCATGATATATAATAGCTACTGAAAGCCTGCTTTGTTCAACAGGGGAGTGAGATACCATGAACCAGAACATTGGAAATTTGGTGGAGAGGGAAACAAGTATTTTCGGCATGCTACAGGACAGCTTTATGCTATTTCAAAAGATTTGGCTACTTATATAGCGATTAATCAGTAAGCCTTTAACTTTTGCATCTTCTTGATTTGTACTCTATATTGCAAATTGATTTGTTACAATGTAGCCATAGGCCTTGACTGGTCAAGATGGTCAGGTTGGCGGATTTCGGGTTGAGTCATTTTCGGTCGGGTCAACTTTGAATCGGGTGTTTCTGTTTTGGTTGGTTTGGATCGACCTAATAGGTCAAGGGACGTTTTAAATTTTTATTTGTGTTACCTCCAAAGAAAGAACATTGTTTTCTTGGTTAGTAATATTTAACTCAATTTCTATTTGTGTTGCTTATGTTGATGCTTTGCTAGACATATATTGCACAAATTTGCGAATGAAGATGTTTCATTGGGATCATGGCTTATTGGTCTGGATGTAACACATGTTGATGACAAGGGACTTTGTTGTGGTACTCCACCAGGTAGGATTCTTTATATACAATGATCCATTTTCCGCGAAGTTTCCACCTTTAGGTCGCTTTGGAATCTCGGTATAGTCAAGAGAACGGTAAAGTGTAACCCACAATAAAATATCCGTTGAATTACGAATGCATCTCTGTTTCTTCTCTTTCATTTTCGTTTTCATGCCATCTAGATCAGTACACTATCATGAATCTTCTCCTGGAAAACATGTTTGTCAATGAAGATGCATTTCTTAACCTTTTAGACTAACATACTCCTATAAAGTTGTAAATCAGTTGAATAAGTAATCTTGACCAGTGTCACATGGTTTGTTAATCTCCTCACGAATGCGAATCAGGAAAAACGATTTGTGGTCAGAGTATTTTTGGCCATTATGAGCGAATTTCGGATTCAAAAGCGAATTAGTGTTAGATTATATAACATATATTGGGGCCTCAACCATCAGCTTAAGTGATATGCTATATACTCTAACACGCCGCTTCACACGAGAACCCAATGGGCTAGAAGTGTGGATAATATTCCACTTCAAATGAGGGGTGCTTGAGATTCGGACCATGACCTCTTGTCACGTGGCTTCTGATATCATGTCAAGGAACGAAATTAACCAAAAGCTTAAGCTGATGATTGAGGCCACAGGATATGTTATATACTCTTACAATTAGCTGGTGAATTATGTTACACGGATCTTGACCTTCTGTTCCATTTATAGATAGTGAAACTTGAAAACAATAGCCTTTCCTCGTTCCTGCTGATGTTTCACATATCTCGACAGATTGTGAGTGGAAAGCTCAGGCAGGAAACATCTGCGGGGCTTCATTCGACTGGACCTGCAGTGGTATTTGCCGGTCTGATGAAAGGATCTATGAGGTTCATCAGCGGTGTGGAGAAGGCGAGGAGGAAATATGGAAAGCCACGTTTTGAAAAATCTTATAGCGCAGATTGGGGAAGTGTGTATATCCTTCAGAAAATTTATTCATCGGAATCATACGATTCTGCACAAGTAAATGAAATACAATAGAGCAATGCAGTGTACACAGATACTGGTGGATTCGGTAAGGAAGAGCTTTTTCTGCTGCTATATTGTTATGCTACGTTATGGTGTAAGCGGAATCAAAAGGCAGCATCGTGAGAAAGGAAGAGCTGTATATCCTTATTTTGTTGATTTTTCTCAGATCAACTAGTTTACGAGAAGGTTTATATGTTTAGTCGGTCCAAGTATATGTACCTATATCTCGGGATTTCGATGGATGTCTCCTGTAATTAGGTATGTTGTATGCATTCATTTTATTACTTGATATGTAGCATTCTAATAAACATACCCCATTGGGAAGCTAGCCTTTTGTTGGTATGTTTATCCCTGGATGGGAAGCTAGCCTTTGTTATCCGACTCTTGAAAAAGAAAAAATTTTGTGAAATGTGCGTTTGACAATTGGTTACCGGTTGCTTCAATCGACTTGCTTAACAAAATGCGTATATCAATTGCTCGTATTCACTTAAGTTGATGTTTGAGTTGGTTTATGAAGATCTGTCGGTATTCATTGTTCGTTGATAACGATCCATTAGACAAATTGTTGTGTAAATAGTCGTAAATTAACCAAAGCCATTTATTAAACATGACGAAGAATATCTTTAAGTGATTTATCGTTCTCTTCTTAGATGTTGTCTTCTACTACTCGAGCAAAAATCAGCTCAAAATCAATAGTGGTGTTATGCTTTCTGCTACGCTTTCTTTGGAAAAATTTTAGCTTCATAAACATAGCCCATACTTTACTATCACCTTTTTTTTTCTATTAACATAAAAAAATATAGATATAATTTAGTCAAAACTGAGGCAAATTCATAATACTAATATAAGGTTAGTCGAACACTTGTCTCCACATGGGTAAAAAAATCAACTTAGTTATCATTTTTTATGTTATATGTTATCATCATCATCATATTCATATTCCACCCATAGAAACTTTATGTTATATGTTATACAATTTATTATTGATAGACTTTTTAATCAAATGATGTTGGTCCCCATTAGTCAAACCTTTTCCAAAATAATGCATACTGTTCGCATAAGACAGTTTGCCAAACTATTTTTATTTTTATTTTATCTGAAATAACTGTAATCTGACTTATCGGTTCAATAAATAAACCGCTACATATGTCTGTTAACGGTTTATTAGATTTTAAATTATAAAATGCATTGGTGATTGTGAAATAAAAGTAATGTAAATCGCTATTTGATTTACCAGTTCATTAATTTAAAAACCGCTAAGTGACTTAGCGGTTTTGTTTAAATCAACTTATTCTAAACCTGATGGAAAAGAGTTATCAGTCTTGATCAACTTACATGAAGGGCTATTCATAAATCTAGTAAGATTCTTTTCATGGTTATATAATGAAAGTAAAGCTTGTTTTAATTGCTGATCTTCCTTAGGAATATGAACAAGAACAACATTTATAAATGAGTCAAATTCTATGCGTGCAAGTATTAGAAACATGCTTTTGGCTGCTCATTAGCCACTCAGAGCAAATGTGAATAGTCGTAGTCATAGTCATCAACCTAGCAAATGAATGAATAAGACTGTTATCAATAAGCTATATCATCATTATCATCATACCTAATATCCCGCTCGAGAGCAAGGTTTGGGTGAGGGAACGAACAATCCATACTAGTACTCCCTTCACACAGAGGAAAGCAGTCGATTTTACAAATTACAGAAGAATGAATAAGCTATATGTAGTACAATATGTCATCAACCCAACATCATTAAATAATTCTTACATGTCCACATTTTAGACGTAATTTAAAAAGTCGAATGTATACAAGCTTATCATTAAGTTTAATATTAATAAATTATATTTTGCATAATTGATATGCCTACCATATAAATTGTTATAGGCTTTTTTCCGAGTTTATTTTCTTGCCAATAAATCAAATATTATATTGCAAATTAAAGAGATAAATGTTGGTCAAGCTTAAATATCTAATTCTATCCTAAAATCAAAATTTAAATATTAATGAATTTTGCTATAAATAATTATGAGCAAAGAATGAGTAACATCTATAATAAGTATCCTTATTGATCAAGTATTAAACATCCCAATCATTTAGGATTTGGCAACATCTTCCTAATAATCCCAAGATCTTTGACAAAACAAAAAGGTGGTTAGTTATAAAGGAGACTAAATCCAAGTCGAAAATTCAAAAAACACCAAATATCCTATTGTTAAATCAAATCATATTGCATAAAAAGCTATTTCAGACCTAAAAAATGGACCATACAAACTCATCTGCCCCCATTTAAATCAGTGTAATTAGTTCACCTACCAGAAAAAAATTGCATTTCAATTTTCAACTCCATTCTCAAATACATATATACTTTTTTTTTTAATTATATTTTGGATTATAGGGTTGTCCGAGGAAAAGAGGAGCGGAACAAAGATCATTGAGGTCTTATTTATTTTTGTAATGTCTTTTAAATTGGAGCTCTTTATTATACTATAAATTAAAAAAATATATACTCAATTTGTGAAAAATAATTCAAGACAAAATGTATTGTAACATTATATTATTTCAAATATATAAAAGGTTTACAAACAAATCACTTAAAAAGTGTTGCTCGAAACTAAATCTGAATAGTATCATTTAATATTTGAAACCCCTTATTTTCTGGGCTCTAGACGGTCTGCTACTACAAATAGCCTAAAAACTTTGTCGCCTGAAAGATACAATATATGCTCTAACTAAGACAATATTTGATTCTTAAAATAAATAAATATATTCTTTAAAATTATTTGAAATTCAAATAAATAGAGTAGTATCTTTCTTGACATTCATCTTGATTCTTGCACCCATCCTTCCCAACTCATCCTCATAAATACCAAACATTGATAGGCTTTAATACCATTTCCTTTTTACCCTACTTTGTATTGGTTGTTGGCATATTAATACAATGATACTTCATTCTCACTAAATTTCAAATGCCATTCACTCCATTGTTCTCCCCATGTCTTTTCTCTAAACCTAAATAAACTACAAAAAATTTCACAAATTTTCATTTAGTTATACTGATTAGATGTACACGATCTTATTCACCATGTAGAAAACTTCCATGGTTATGAATTATATACACCTACATTTAAAATCTTGGTTTTGGCTATTGTCTCAATAACTTTTGTTAGTTTGTTCATACATTTTTGTTGATTATTAAATGTGCATGGGATATTGGTGCGGTTCAATCAGAAAACCGAGATCACATTCTAGAGATCTCGGTTTATTTGATTGAGCCGTGCCAATATCCCGTGCTAGATTTGTTGTTTTTTAGTTACAGAGCAGGCTAAAGAAAGGGAAGATAAACAGTAAGAATTGAACTTAAATTCCTTATGAAAAAACAACATGCTTACACTAAGATAAAACTCGATTCTCACTAACTATGTTTTGCGTTTAAGTTGTGAATTTTTGTGTTGTTTATGGCCGTGCACTCCATAGAGCCATACTTTAATTTGTAGTATGCAGGAATTAAACGAAGAGCAAAACTGTCTTGTTCTTCCCAACTATTGGTTAGTCATTTTTTCTCTTTTTTCTTTTGGAAAAACTTTATTTAGCTACGTACGAGTAAAATTATCTACTTAAGGTAGTATAAAGGATATAAGAATTATATGTATTTCAATTACCTATCAAAAATACATTTAATTATTTATCAACTAATTAATTATCAATTGTCACCTTATACTGATAAATTATTTAATGGGTAGATGTAGCTAAACGGTTTTTTTTTTTATTATTAAAAATAAATGTAAGCAAGTTGGCAATTAATGGTTATTCATTCATCCCAATAAGATGAGCTCTAAATTTCTGATAGGAGGTTGGGATGGAAAATGTAGTTAGCTGAAGAATTTATTGGAAGGAATATAATTTCATAATTTCTTTTTTAGAGTGAAGTAAATGTGTTACACCTACAATTCATACAATTAATGGCACCCATGAAATGTTTGATGAATTTATATTTATATATATACATTTGAAATGATATTCATAGCCCTTAATTCTTAAGGTCACACGTTAAAAGTAGAAATATTAAACATTTAACATTTATGTGTGATATATTGGTTACAACTTACAAATTCACAAACTATTTTTATAGGGCCGGGTTCCGGCCGAGGGAATTTAGAAAAGGAATCTCAATGTAATATTATTTCGAATAATGTTTACAATAAAAATTATAAATTTTTATGATATGTAATACTTTTATGTCATTTTGCATAATAATAAATTTTGACTATAAAAAGTTTATTTATTCATGTTTTTTATTATCACTTAAAATCACCTTATAAATGGAAAATATATTAAAATGAATTTTTAAAAAAATTGAGATAATTGAATATCGATTATCAATATATTTTGACCTTTCTTCTAACAACAATGTTAAGCAACTTAGTTATCTTTATAATGTAACTTGGCAAATTCTATGAGAACTTCAAGGGAATTTCAGAAGAAATGTTTTTTAAGGGTACGTATTTACAGGAATCATATATTACAATTACTTATCTAATTCAATTTAAACTATAAAGTTACAAATGTAAATATATATTTTGAAAAAACTGAAAATGTACATTCCCCCCTTCGGCTTCAATGCTCATTAATTGAATGATGTTACAATGCATATGTTGTAAAATGTTACTTTAATTTATTAAATAAACAATAAAATAAAGTTACAAGTTTGTAGTAGAAAACAAATTACATATGACAATTAAGAACTATGCTTATGTATACCACCGAAAACTCCGAGAAACCTATTTTCAATCCGAACAAAGTAACAAGAAGCTTTTTTTTGAACTTGATATTAATTCTAGACGATATGCTCTTTTCTAAAACATCATTTTCTCCCCACTACGGTGCTTGGAAATAAACCGGAAATATATTCTGAGACACAAAGAATTACACTAAATTCCTAGCACATGAAATTTAGAATGATGTAAGACAAACTTAAATTGAAGAAGATACGGAAAATTACAATCGAAGATTGCAATTTCTCTATGTAAAGTGCTAGAGAAGAAAAGAAATCAAAAATTGCATGTCACTCAATAACCACACAAGCCTTCTATCTTTATAGAATAGCTTACATCATCTCACGAAGCAACATGTTACTCCATGAAACACAACATCGATTCACGAACTAATGTCTTCTTTCAATCAATCCATCCCAATATATCTGGTTAATATAACCATATTTAACCGTTGGTAGTTACATTAAAACTAACAAAACGGATAAATTGACTTTGCAAAGAAAAACCCGCAAAACAGAGCGAAACTCGCGGGCCGCGAGTTAGGTCGCGAGCCGCGACCTACTGCTCCCACAAAATAGTAGCTTTTCCTTCCTTTCTCGTGATACGCGAGTTGTTTTGACAATCTGTGAAAACTACTTTTTGCTCAAAACAGAAACTTTGCAACCTTGGGATATATTCAAATTAATTTATTGAAATTAAATATTTAAATTTAATTAATTATAATTTTCGATGACCATTATACGCTCTAAATGACAACAATCCTCCCCATTTAGAGTGTACAATCCTTTTCTTCTTTCGCGATCCATAATCTCCAACCCATTTCATGCATCAATGCCAATGTCCTTCCGGATTGAATTGACACCTATTACCACGCATCTTTACAATTGATCATATCCCCTAATCTCCTTTCGAATTGAATTAAGCAAATATATCCAACAAATTGAAGGAGTAGTACACATGAAATAATTCTTAAAACTCACATCTGTGACACGTTAAAGGCCTTGTGTCCATATCTATTCATAAGTTCAATGAAATCATAAGTATGCCCCTTGATTTTGTTGAGGCGGCCAAACCCTGAACTTATATAGGTAGCTTCTCCTGGTTACCATGCTTTCGTGAATAAAGCACTCAATCTAGAGATCTTCTAAACTCTAGAAATTGGAGACCTTGAGGAACTACTCTACTACCTCGTTATTCAACATCACGAACAAAGCAACTAAAGGGTCTCAAAAAGGGTTCCCAACATCTGATGAGCGATCAATCCACATTGAATTCAAGACTAGATGTTTCTTCTAGCGTTGAATTGGGTTTCACTCATGGTGTTGAAGATGTGCATAAACCAATTCCTTGAGTCAAAAACTCAAAAGAAATCTTACTCAATGGCTTAGTAAACTGATCCGCCATATTGAGTTTAGTATTAGCATAGTCAACAGAAATGACCCTTCCCTTGATAAGATCATGCACAAGACTAGGTCTTAGTGCAATATGCCTTGACTTACCATTGTATGTTTGACTATACGCTCTGTTCAAAGCCAAATCACTATCACTATGGATAGCCACTGGTGAAAATGGCTTAACCAACAGAGGGATCTCATACATGAGATTTCTTAACCATTCTGCTTCCTTGCTAGCAGATGCTAAAGCAATAAACTCAGAACACATCGTAGAATCTGTAACACATGTTTATTTCTTAGAAGCCCATGAGATGGCACCTCCCTTAAACATAAACACCCATCCACTTATAGAAGAATTATCCTCTTTATTGGATGCCCAAGTTGCATCAGAATATCCTTCCAAAACATGAGGATCTCCACGATAAAACAAACCATAATCCTTGGTTCTAATCAAGTATCTAAGTACTCTTCTCACAACTCTCCAATGGGTAGGACCAGGTTTTTGAGTAAACCTACTTAACTGACCCACTGCAAAAGCTATATCTGGCCTTGTACATGTCATTGCATACATCAAGGATCCAATAATCTTTGAGTATTCCAATTGAGAAATAGCTTCTCCTTTATAAGGTATTAGTTTCTCACATGGATCCATAGGAGTGGAAACTGGAGATTTATCAAACATATTAAACCGTTTGAGAATATTCTCAATATAATGAGATTGGTTCAACATAAGACCTCCATTATGTCTTATTATCTTAATGCCTAAGATAACGTCAGCCTCTCCTAAATCCTTCATAGAAAAGGATGATGACAAAAATTCCTTTGCCATTTCCACTTGCTCTATACTTGTACCAAATATGAGCATGTCATCGACATAAAAACAAATGATAACTCCATTTCCTTTATCATCGAACTTGCTATAAACACATTTATCGGCCTCATTGACAACAAAACCAAAAAACAACACGGTGTCATCAAAATTTTGATGCCACTGCTTCGGTGCTTGTTTAAGTCCATAGAGGGATTTAATTAATTTACACACCTTCTTTTCTTATCCTTTAACAACAAACCCTTCGGGTTGTTTGATATATACTTCCTCCTCTAGATCACTATACAGGAATACTGTTTTGACATCCATTTGATGAATCAACAAATTGTGGATAGAAGTTAAGGCAATCAAGAGGCGAATAGTAGTAGTTCTAGCAAGCAGTGCATAAGTATCGAAATAATCAATACCCTTCTTTTGTCTAAAGCCTTGCACCACTAATCTTGCTTTAAACCGAACCACGGACCCATCAGGTCTACGTTTAACTGTAAATATCCATTTACATCCAAGTGGAGTACAACTTAGAGGTAGGTCGATTAAGACCCAAGTGTTATTCCTTATGATGGAATCCATTTCATCATTAATGGCTTCTTCCCAAAAAGCCTTATCACGAGAAGACATTGCTTCTTCGTAAGTTGATGGATTTTCCTCCACATTTAAACAATAAAGTGTGGATGTACAAAGAGAATCTCTTGTACCCTCCACTAAGTAGACTTTAAATCTGGACCAAAAGATTTGACAATCCTTCCTCTCTTACTTGTCCTAAGAGAAATCTCTACATGTTCATCATTTGATGGAACATTTTGAGATTCAAGTTGATCTTCATCAATTTCTTGATCATTGGTGCTAACTTTTAGGTCTTTAGGCCTACTAATTGATGAAAATCGAGTTTCATCAAAAATAGCATCCCTAGACTCAATTATCGAATTAACCGATAAGTAGTCATTAAGTTCTATTACATAAAACCTATAAGCATGACTATGATGTGCATAGCCCACAAAGATGCAATCGAAACCTCTTTCACCAAATTTCTTCCTTTTATTTTCGGGCACTCTTACAATTGCCCTATACCCTCAAACTCGAAGATAGTTCAAGTTTGGTTTCCTCTTGTACCAAAGTTCATAAGGAATAGCCTTCTTCTCTCTAGTGGGAACCCGATTAAGGATGTAACATGCGGTCAACATCGCTTCACCCCAAAATCCTTCACTCAATCCCGAGTAAGATAACATGGAGTTAACCATTTCTTGTAATGTCCGATTTTTCCTTTCGGCAACACCATTTGATTGTGGTGAATAACTCGCCGTAGTTTCATGGACAATTCCCATTTCTTGGAAATAACAAGGGTTATAATATTCCCCTCCTTTATCCATTCTAAGTCGTTTGATCTTATTATCTAATTGTACTTCAACTTCGTTCTTAAAAATTTTAAACATGCTTAATGCCTCATATTTAGAATGCAATAAATACACATAACAAAATCTAGAATAATCATCAATAAAAGTAATCATGTACCTTTTGTTACCTAAAGATGGAGTACAATGAAAATTACATAAGTCACTATGAATTAAATCAAGAATGTTAGAAGTTCTTTCTACTTTCTTAAAAGGATTTCTAGTGATCTTATTTAACATGCAAGTACTACATTTTTTATTATCAAAGCCACACATAGGAATAATATCTAATTTACCCATATATTTCATACTTTCATAATTCATATGACATAGTCTATTGTGCCATAGTTCATACATATTTACATTATTATCATAAACATGAAATAAACTATTATATAAATATGTCTTGATAGAAAGCTTAAACAAATTACAATTCAAATAACCTCTTCCAATAAATACACCACCCCTACTAATTACACATCGATCAGATTCGAATACTAATTTATATCCCATACGATTCAAGGACGACCCCGACACTAAATTCCTTGCAATCTTAGGAGCAAACATCACTTCCTGCAAAGTAAGAAGATTCCCTGAAGTGAAATGCAATTCAACCGAACCTTTTCCAAGAACTTGAATAGTAGAATTATTTCCCATATAGAGAAACTCATCACCATCACACTTGTGAAAGGTCTTGAACCATCTCCTATCCATGCAAACGTGCTTAGAGGCACCTGAATCGATGTACCATGAATTATCCTGCACACAACAAATATTAATATTTGTTCCATTCAAATCCAAATTGGAATTAAATTTAATTAACTGTGAGGAAATATCTTCATTCACGGGATCTTGGCTTGTAGAAGCCTCACCCTTGTTACCATTCTTTTTCTTGAAAAGAAAACAATCTTTCTTGCGATGTCTCGGTTTTCTGCAAAACGAACACCAACCAACCGTAGGTTTCTTGGAAAAATTAGTAGATTTCCCTTGAAAGAACTCGAGCCCCTTTTCTTATTCTTCACAAGCTTAGACTTGTTTGAATTTTCTTCTACCATGTTAATAGTAGAAACCGAGGATGGATCCTTCCCTTTCTCTTGCTCACAGATCCCAACTTCTATGAGAAGATGGGTGGCAAGTTGGGTAAGATCGATTTCCTCCTTTTTGTGCTTGAGGGTACTCCTAACATCTTTCCATGATGGTGGTAATTTATCAATAATACTAGAGACAACAAAGAGTTCATCCATATTTATGTCATGCCTTTTAAGATTATCATACATCCTTTGTATTTCATGAAATTGTTCCATAATAGGGCGATTATCATCAAACATAAAATTATTGAAATTACTCACAAGAAACTTTTTAGTTGATGCATCTTCGGCCATATATTTAGTTTCAAGTGAGAACCACATTTCTTGAGCGGATTCAGCATTTTGGTAAACATCGAAGAGAGTATCACTCATACCATTTAGGATGTGCCCCCTACAGATGAAGTCGTCATTGTCCCATTTACATTTAGCACGGATATCCTCCGGAGTTTCATCTTCCTTTTCACTAGGCCTTGGTGTACTAATCACATAAGCAACTTTTAAAGTAGTTAAGAGAAAAAACATATTCTTTTGCCATCTCCTAAACTCATTGCCTACAAATTTGTCAAGTTTGACAAAGTTGGTAGTCAAATCCTTGAGACTTGTCATTTCGTAATTCAAAGAAAATGATGTTTTAGATTGTTGTAAAATGTTACTTTAATTTATTAAAAAAACAATGAAATAAAGTTACAAGTTTGTAGTAGAAAATAAATTACATATGACAATCAAGAACTATACTTATGTACACCACTGAGAACTCCAAGAAACCGATCTTCAATCCAAACAAAGTAACAAGAAGATTTTGTTTGAACTTGATATTAATTCTAGGTGAGGTGCGCTTTCCTAAAACATCATTTTCTCCCTACTACGGTGCTTGGAAATAAACCGGAAATATGTTCTGAGATACAAAGAATTACACTAAATTTCTAGCACACGGAACTTAGAATGATGTAAGAGAAACTTAAATGGAAGAAGATACGGAAAATTACAATCGAGGATTGCGATTTCTCTATGTAAAGTGCTAGAGAAGAAAAGAAATCAAAAATTACATGTCACTCAATAACCACACAAGCCTTCTATCTTTATAGAATAGCTTACATCATTTCATGAAGCAAAATATTACTCCATGAAACACAAGATCGATTCACGAACTAATGTCGTCTTTCAATCAATTCATCCCAATATATCTGGTTAATATAACCATATTTAACCGTTGGTAGTTACATTAAAACTAACAAAACAGATAAAATGATTTTGCAAAGAAAAACCCGCAAAACAGAGCGAAACTCGCGGGCCGCAACCTATTGCTCTCACAAAACAGTAGCTTTTCCTTCCTTTCTCGCGATCCGTGAAAACTACTTTTTGCTCAAAACAGAAACTTTGCAACCTTGGGATATATTCAAATTAATTTATTTAAATTAAATTTAATTAATTATAATTTTCGATGATCATTATACACTCTAAATGACAACAGCATATTCGATTTTTTTATAACCCGAGTATTTGAGCCAGCTTACACTACAATGCATAAAGAATTTGAACTTCTCAAAAAGTAAAGATGCATTGCCATGTCTGAGTATTGTACATGGCAATAATTACTAAGATAAGTTAATATCTTTCGCATAAGGAGTTTAATTTTCACTTCCTAAAGGAGAATAAAAGGATAAATTTCCTCTCTTTTTTGCTTGTAGGAATTCTTTAATCTACCCAAATCAAGACAATCCAAGCAATAACAAAATTGAAAGTCTTAGACTATTAGATATGCTCGGTTTCTCCGAACTACCATCTTCATTTCTTCATCTACTTGATCATCTTCACTACAAGCTGTTGAAATGTCTGTATTGAAGAAAGAGAATATAGTATACCACTTTGAAAAGATTGATTTTAGACGTGAAAGATCAAGAAGAGAAGGAACATCGAAGAATAGAAGTCTACAAAAGAAGAATGTAGAAAGAAAAAAGAAATTCGTTGTTTCTTGCTAATTCATTGTACATGTAGGATATTCATACAAGTAATTGTAAATTTGACACTTTTCATTATAACACACATGCTTCACTTTCTTCTAGCTATTAACTTCAACCTTCCCTTCACGTCAACCAACGAGCGTCTCAACTCTCAAGTACCAAGTACTGATGCAACGATGTGTTAAAGAACCAACTCAACCAAAATCTTAAGCGGATTATTGAGCCCCCAAAATATATTATATACTCTAACATGCCCCCTCACACGATTGTCATTTTGACTAGAAGTGTGGATGCAGCACAAGCCCTCCTCATCCCTACGTGAAATATTCCACTTAAATTAGAGGGGTAGTTGAGAATCAACCTGTGACCTTTTTGCCACGTAGACTTCTGATACCATGTCAAAGAACCATCTCAACCAAAAGTTTAAGTTGATGGTTAAGGGCGCAAGATATCTTATATAATCTAACAGGATGTAAATAACAAAAAAAGAATATATGAGATTGCATTCTAAGATTCCTGTTCATTGCAAATTTTCAAAGGAGTACTACTCACTATTCAGCAAATGCTACAAGAAACGTGCACTTCACATTATGAATGCCTCATTGTGATCTTTTGATGTTATAATCATGAAGGATAACAAGATATACAAGAAGAATAAAAAAAAGCTCTTCAAAATTGCTAAAGAATTTATTACCCGTGTCTATATCAACGATTTAGGAGCATTTTCTCCAAATGTTCGTTCTCTAGCCTCATGGCATCAAGATCAGCTTGCAATTTATCCTTATCTAGACTCCGGGAGGCCATTGCTGAAAGCTTTCCTTCGAGTTCTGCAATTTCTCTTTGAACTTTATCAGCCGCAAAAATCTGCTCTCGAATCTTTTCAAAGCTTTCATGGATATTTGTTAAATGTCTATAAGCTTGACGGCCAACAGGGTCTTTCTTCGCTTCCCTGAACATATTCATGTATTTGTAAAATGGAAACGGAGGGAGTATAACACTAGTGAATAAGTGAAGAGGGACATTTTAATAATAAAACAATCTACGAGTAAAACAATTCTTGCCTCAAAATTTTTTCATCAACCACTGCATATGTACGATGAAGGCGTTCCTCGATTGAGTTACTCTCTAAATTAAGCTCCCTTGTATCCTTCAAGATGCGTTCAATATCCGTGTCCAACTTCCGACTGTTCTTTGTAATCTCAGTGATCCTTTGGATGTATGACCTTCTAGAAGCAGTTTTTGGCTGCCTCTCGAGATCACCTTCAAGTTTAGCACATTCCTTCTCTCTTCAAAAAATAAATGAAATTTTACTTAAGAGTATTCGTAACGTGCAACAAGTAGCCATTTAAACAAAATTATTCACAGCAAGAGATAGAAAATGGAAAAGCCAAAAATACAAGCAATCAAGCGAGGCGTGAGTTTAAGTCTTATCTATCTACATGTCAAAATGTGCCCCAACCTCTACATTCCAGAACATATATGGAGGTAAGTATGAATATACTCCCTCTGTCCTTAAAAACATGTAGCATTTGTTCGAGTAAACATTTTTCAAAATTAGGTAAAAATTGAAGTGTTGAACACCACCTAATTCTCAAATGACAGTCTCACGGTGACCATCTCTATAGGTTATTGGGTTGACCCAATGTACATTTACTGTCTTAAAGTGATCACTTTTTATAGTCTTAGAGTGATCACTTATAACCTTAAAGTGATCACTTACGATGTTAATGATCAATTAGAAATGAGTGTGTTTTTGAGAGGAAGTTTAACCGACTATATTCAAATCATAGCCTATTTATTTGAAACAGTCTAAAATACAAAAACATAGAACAATCTTTCATGGACAACGGAAGTATAATATTGTGATTCTCCAGCATTCAGGATATTAAGCATGAACGCTGATTATCAGGTGCAAAGGAGCGTAGTGGGTACCATACCTCTTCCTGATTTCCAAATTAACAGAGTGCATCTCTCGGTCAATTTCTTTGAGCTTCTCCAGTTTAAGCTGACATTCAAGTGAGCCAACACAATGGGACTCCAAAATATCCCACTTTTTCTCTTCCAGAGACTTCTTATCCATGTCCCTGGTAAGATAGAAAGAAAAATTTTCAATACAGTTAGTTGATGGGGAGAATAAGTATAACATGATTCGCAAGTTAATTCGTTTTTTGGATTCGTGATTCGCTCAAATTGACCCTAAAATAGCCCTAAACCGACCACAAATCGCATTTTTTGATTCGCGATTCGTAAAGAGATTAAAAAATGAAAAGTAATACCAACGAAAGGGAAATACTATTATGCTAATTGCTAACAAATAAAAGGAGCATACCGATCGAGTCATGATCCGACCAAAAGTGCATGTTTACATCAGCTTGAGCAAAATATGGAATCAAACAATATAGTTTGCAGCATGTCTTATAGGCCACACTTTCCCTTCTCTAATATTTCGCAATTTCAGAAAAGAGAAACAACACCTGACTGACAGACTCGAATTTGATCTAAGAATGATCTTATAAGCATTAATATGTTTACCATTGATTCTCCGCTTCCTCAAGCTTATCCTTTCTGGTGACTATTTGTTCATTGAGCTGATCAATATGGGAACTACAGGGATGCTCGTTATCAAGTATCACTGTCGCTGATTCTTTCTCGGGAAGGACTATTTCTTGACCACCTATGCTTTCTTCCTCGCATATCAGCTGCATGAAATGTAAGACGCCTAAATATTTATTTAGGAAAGGATAAAGGATGAAGCTTTTGTTTTTGTTAATTCTTTATAATACCTGATATATAATGTGGCCTATTCTTAAAGCATAGAGAGAAATCAATTTTTGTGCTTATTAACAAATAATTCCCCCTGGAAAAAAGGTTGAGATAGAGTCGCAAATCTAACAATGCTTAGAGTAGTTTATTTGTATATACCTGGGATGACAAATCATCACGAGAAATTGATTCCTGTACGCACTTGCAATTTTCAGAAACATCAGCAGTTTCCTCAACCTGATCAGCCGTCTTCAAATCTCCTACATAATCTTCTTGCGATGGAACATTGGCATTGCTACTTAACGATACTGGTGAATCACCTTCTGATCTAGCTTTAACTTTCTGATCGTTCAGATAGACCAAAGATTCGGCAGTCTTCTCAGACAAGATTGGTGAAACAAGTTTAGTGTTGCTCTCTAATCCTTTACCCCAAAAATTTACAGCTTTTTTGGCTTCCGAAAATTCAGAAAGCCTTTCTACCAAAAATCTGACCAATTTATACAAGTCCTCTTCAGATGGGTATAAGAACTGCCGCAAGCAACATATATATTCGGTGAATATGAATAATCATAGGTCATCATAACACATGAGCGAAATGGCAACTGGACACTGCATCAAGTTTGATGGGAAAAAAATCTACAACTATAGAAGCAATGGCCAATTTAAGTCACAGACTAAACCAGTATAACATAATTTGCTACCTAGCTTTTTGAATTCGCGATTTGCTCAAAATTTGCCCAAGAATAGACCAAAAACGACCATAATTGGCTTTTTTGATTTGCAATTCGTGAGGTAATTAACGAATCATGTGACACTAGACTAAACTATAGAAGTCATTAACTCACTTCAACAGAACAACCTTCATCTACTAGACCACAGCTACAAATTTTTCTTTGGGATCATCCTAGAAAAAGGCAAAAATTCCTCATTATATGTGCTCCAAATATTCGTCATCACAGAGTTATATTCAGTATATTAGGATTAGAACTTAGATGAGCACAGTTGACAGCAATTAATTTATAGATGTAATTGTTTTACCACCTAAATCACAGTTCTTTCATAAGCATCATGTGGTTCAATTAAAATGCTTTCTATATAGACAAACATTATGGAACATTTCTTGACGTAATACAATGCTAGATTTCCATTAGTATATAATATACATCGAGTCATTTATGATTGAATCCTGCATGCCAATGCCTCCCTTACAAAGTAATACAATGCTCATGTTCATTGGGACTCTATTGTTTAGAACATGATCACTACTCCTAGGTTTAAGTTCAATCTATGTTGACTGCTCATGGGAGACCCAAAACAAGAGACAAGATGGCTAACTAAGGCATCATTGCTGACAATAATTTGTACTTTGTATGGATGAGGATGAATCTCATGAACATCTCTTTTTCAATTGTTGCTTCAGCAAGGAATGTATTAGTAAAATGAGCAATTATTTTGCTGTCCCTCCTCGAAAAAACCCTTGCAACACTCTTTTGAGCAAGAAGGGGAGGCTATCTTGTGCCAAGAGGAGAGTTGTGTTTGCTTTTATTTGTAGCCTTGTCTACTAGTCTGGAAGAACAAAAATGAAGTGCTTATGAAGACGCTGTCTACTAAAGACGAAATGTGGCTAGCTAATTCACTAATCCCTAAAGCAAATTGAAGCAAACAAACTACTAGATACCGATGGAAACCATACGCAGAAAGATGCAATGGATCCAAGAACATTAATTAAGGATAACCAAAGATCTCATACCACCAACAACTGAATACTTTGAATTGTTGATTCATACTCCCTCCACTCCCAATTTAGTTGTCACATTGCTTGTTTAAACACAATATCAAAGTTACAGTTAACTAAAATTCAAATCCTTATTCTCCTAGTATGAAAATCAAGAATTTCATCTGGGTAATAGAATTTAATAGCATATCTTTTCATCAAACGAAATCACATCACAGCTCTTAGTATCTTTCACATATCATCATTTCAACTTATCAAGTAAGAGCATCAATCCTGAAAAATAGAAATACAAGGGAAAAAAAACCCAAGTTGATATCACACATAATATCAAAAACAAAGCATAAATTTTCAATTGACTTCCATGAAAACGCAATTGAAGATTAAAAGTCATAATTCAAGATTAAATGCTTAAAATGGGCACATAACAACAATTACCTGGTGGAAACTGATCTGAAAAGGGTATCCTAATTGTTGAAGAAAAGTGGCTAAATCAGTACAAGATTTGACCTTTTCTGGCATGGAATCAGGCAGTGAGGTTGGCAACGACGACGTATCAACGTTGGGAAGGAGAAGGTGGATGGATTGTGAAGAGATAGAGAAGAAAGAAGAAGAATCAAGATGTTTGATTGAAGTAATGTGAGGTTGAATTAGAAGTCCTAAACTTTTCAAAGAACAGATTAATATCTCTTCTGATTCTTCCATTCTTTTCAGTTTTCAGTTTTCAGTTTTCAGTCTGTTTCTCTACAATGGCGCGGGGCAGTGTTTACAGTATCAAGAGAAGAGATAGTCATATCGAAGGACTACTTACCAGTTTTCATGTAAAATTCATTTTAATTATTATAAATTAGGAAAAATTCTTGAAAACTACTTAAAAACTTATTATTTTTTTGAAAAACTATCTAAAATAAAAAAAAATTGTCAAAAATTACTTAGAAAATTTATTTTATTTGTTAAAGGGTACCAACTAACAGAAAAATTGGGAGTTCCATTAGTTTTCCATGTGCAATTCACATGGCTTGGACAGACAAAATAAATTTTCTAGGTATTTTTTGATAAAAAATTAATTATAGATAGTTTTTTTACAAAAATTATATTTTCCTAGGTGGTTTCCAACAATTTTTTCTTTAATTTCTTGAGTTTATTGCTGGAATATTACTTTTTATTACGGGAATATTAGTTAATTGGGAAAATATATTTAGGAAATATCTTTGTTTAGAATATAATCTTTGGTGTATATTCAATAATTAGGCAATTGGAAGTAATTAGGGTGATTTCCTTATTTAGCAAGATCATGTAAACCATACATAAGCTTTCTGATCATCAATACAAGGAAGAGCCATTGTTGTCATCTTTTCATGGTATCAAGAGCGGGTCATTTTTTCCCGATAAGCCATGGCCGGTTATGATGGTGCGCCATCATCATCACAAAAAATTGAAATTAATACTCCTTTCTACCTCGGTGCACATGACAGGCCGGGGGATTTTATCACACCCATTAAACTTAAACTTGATAATTTTGATTCATGGTCTCATGCCATTAAAGTTGCTCTTTGTTCTCGGCGTAAATTCGGTTTTCTTGATGGCACGATTACGGATGTTGTGTCACCCGCAACAAAGGAGGATTGGGTCGTGGTACACTGTATGCTCGTGTCATGGCTCATGAATACAATCGATCCTGAGGTAAAATCTATGCTTTCCAACTATGATAATGCTAAACACTTGTGGGACGATTTACATGAACGGTTTTGTATAGTGAATGGACCTAGGATTCATCAATTAAAATCTCAAATTAATAAATGTGAGCAAACTAAAACCATGTCTATCGCAATTTATTTTGGAAAATTGAAAGTTTTGTGGGATGAACTTGCACAATTACAACCTTTAATTTTTTGTAAATGTGGCCATTGTACTTGTGATGTTGGTAAGCAACATGTTAAGTGCCGTGAAGATGATATGTTGCAACAATTTTTGCTTGGTCTATATTCCGAGTATTATGCACACATTCGGTCAAATATCCTTGCTCAAGATCCTTTGCCATCGTTGAATAAAGCCTATCAACAAGTCTCCCAAGAAGAACTTGTACGTGGCTTTGCACGTGCCCAAGACGAACCCTTACCTCCCGTGGGATTTGCTGTTCGTGCACCAGTGGGTAGGGCTCGGGGCGCTGCTAAACCTGTCTCGGATCAGCCCGTGTGTATTCATTGCAAGAAGTCGGGACATTTGGCTTCAAACTGTTATCCTGTACAGGTATGCACTCATTGTAAAAAGCGAGGACATGACCGTTCTCGCTGCTTTGAAATTTTTGGTTATCCCGAAGGATGGACCGTGGGGATTCGAGGCAGCAAGTCTCTGAATCAAAGTCGCGGGATGGCACACGCTAATGCAGCAGCTGGCGGCAGTCAGTGTCACGTGTATCCGGCAGACAGCAGCTGGCAGCAGTCTGATGCAGCCTCCTTCGTGACACAGCACAGTGGCCAGCCCTCTTCTAATGCTCAAGTCTTCACGGCAGCACAGTGGACAGCCATCATGGGTCTTTTTGGTAATGATAAAATTGCGGAAAATCGCCTAAGTGGTAAGTTTGATACTACTTCTTGGATCATTGATACCGGTGCAACTCACCATGTCACTGGAGAATACTCTTGGTTGTTTGACATTACTAATATACATTGTCCTGTGGGTTTGCCAAATGGTGATATTGTTATTGCATCTATGGAGGGATCCGTTTCTTTGTCAGATACGATCACTCTACATCATGTTCTATATGTTCCTAACTTAAGCTGCAGTTTACTTTCTGTTTCACAACTTAATGATGCTTTACACTCAATTGTCACATTTACTTCTGATGTGTGCTTGATACAGGACCAAATGAAGGCTCTGATTGGAACGGGAGTTAGACGGGATGGACTATATTACTTCAGCAAACCCGAGATGGTGTCTGCAGTTGAAGCTACTTCCGATGTGGAGTTGTGGCATAGAAGAATGGGACATCCTTCTGAGAAAGTAGTTAAGTCTCTCCCACATGTCAATAGATCCAAGAGTACTTTGAATAAAAATTGTGAAGTTTGTTTTCGTTCTAAACACCATAGAGACAAGTTTTCTTTAAGTAATAATAAATGTTCTCGAATTTTTGAAAAAGTTCATTGTGATTTGTGGGGTCCTTATCGACATGAGTCATCGTGTGGTGCTCGTTATTTTTTGACTATTGTGGATGATTTTTCAAGGGCTGTATGGATTTATTTATTGCTTGATAAAAAGGAAGTTTTTCAGATGTTTATGTCTTTTGTAGCTATGGTGGATAGACAATTTGGCCAATGTCTTAAAATTGTGCAAAGTGATAATGGGACTGAATTTAAATGCTTGCTCAATTATTTTCGTGATAATGGCATTCTTTTTCAAACCTCTTGTGTTGATACACCACAACAAAACGGGAGGGTGGAGAGAAAACATAAACACATTTTGAGTGTCGCGAGAGCTTTACGATTTCAAGCCCACTTGCCAATTTATTTTTGGGGTGAGTGTATTCTTGGTGCGGCACATTTAATTAACCGTACACCCACACCTCTTCTTCAAAACAAAACACCGTTCGAAATTCTTTTCAATAAAGCACCTACCTTTGAAGCTATTCGTACTTTTGGTTGCCTTTGTTTCACTCACAATCAAAACACGAAAGGTGACAAGTTTGCTAGTAAGAGTAGGAAGTGTGTTTTTGTGGGGTATCCTTTCGGACAAAAAGGTTGGAGATTGTATGATTTGGATACGAAGAAATTTCTTATTTCTCGAGATGTTAAATTTGTTGAAAATGTGTTTCCGTTTGCTAGTCACGATGGTGTAGCTATTGAGTCTAGTGTTGATGGTGTCATTCATGAGGATTTTGCGGACATTGGTTTATGTGATGACGAATGTGATGATGAGTTGCATAGTAATGATCAAGGGGGGGTGGGTACACGACATGATCATAGGCGTCCTGTCAACTCGCAGCAGGTTCTGCCCAGCTGCTCACCCACGGCAACTGTTCCTTGCAGCAACTCCACGCCAGCAGCGTCTGTCCAGCAGCCCCCAACCATAGCTGCCGCACCAACTCAGCAGCTTCCTGCTGCTGCTGCTAGCCCAGAAGAACCCCCACAATTCACAGAAAATATGGGCCGTGGTTTTCGTATAAAATATCCATCTGTCAAGCTCCGTGATCATGTTACCCACACTGTTCTTGCTAATAGTCCTTCTCTCCCGGCTTCCGTTTCTGATCACCCTTCAGGTACTCCGTATCCTCTAGCACATTATATACATTGTGATAATTTTTCTGTAAATTACCGAAAGTTTATTGCAGCAATAGTTAGTCACAATGATCCGAGGTCATTTAAGGAGGCAATGCAATACGATGGTTGGAGACAATCTATGCAGGAAGAAATTCGTGCTCTTGAAAACAATGCTACATGGACCTTAGAGCCACTTCCTCCAGGCAAAAGAGCTCTTGGCAGTCAGTGGGTATACAGGACAAAGTTTTCTGTCCAATGGTGCAGTTGAACGACTAAAATCCCGGTTGGTTGTTCTTGGGAATCATCAGCAAGCAGGCATTGATTACACTGAAACATTTGCTCTCGTCGCCAAAATGACTACTGTTCGCACTTTTTTGGCAATTGCCGCCTCTAAGAACTGGGAACTTCACCAAATGGATGTCCATAATGCCTTCTTGCACGGTGATCTGGATGAAGAAGTCTATATGAAATTGCCTCCCGGATTTGAGAGTTCTGATCCCAAATTGGTATGCCGATTGCGCAAGTCGTTGTATGGCTTGAAACAGGCTCCCCGATGTTGGTTTGCCAAGTTAGTCACAGCTTTGAAAGAATATGGTTTTCTTCAATCTTACTCCGATTATTCCTTGTTCACATATACTAAGACAGGTATACAACTTAATGTACTAGTATATGTTGATGATCTTGTTATTTCTGGGAACGATTCCGCTGCGTTATGTACTTTCAAGTCCTATCTCAGTGATTGTTTCAAAATGAAGGACTTGGGCCCTTTGAAATATTTTCTGGGTATCGAGGTAGCCCAGAGTTCTGCTGGTTTGTTTTTATGTCAAAGAAAATATACTCTGGACATTATTTCTGAAACAGGGATGTTAGGCGCTAAGCCAGTTGGCATTCCCATCGAACAGCATCACAAGCTTGGATTGGCCACTGGCGAATTACTTAATGATCCTGAGTCGTATCGGAGACTTGTTGGTCGATTGATTTATCTCTCTGTTTCTCGTCCGGATCTGGCATATTCTGTTCACATCTTGTCTCAGTTCATGCAAGAACCCAGAAGTGAGCATTGGGAGGCGGCCTTGAGGGTCGTTCGATATTTGAAAGGGACACTGGGACAAGGTATTCTTTTGAGTGCAGATTGTGACTTGACTCTCCAAGGATGGTGTGATTCCGATTGGGCTGCATGCCCACTTACTCGACGTTCTCTTACAGGTTGGCTCGTGTTTCTCGGTCAATCTCCTGTGTCTTGGAAGACAAAGAAGCAGCATACCGTTTCAAGGTCATCGGCTGAGGCCGAATACCGATCTATGGCTGCCCTCACTTGTGAGTTAAAATGGTTGAAGGGTTTGTTGTTAAGTTTAGGAGTGCATCATCCTAAAGCAATTAAACTGTTTTGTGATAGTCAATCCGCCTTACACATTGCAAAGAACCCAGTTTTTCATGAACGGACGAAACACATAGAAGTGGATTGTCATTTTGTTCGAGATGCAATCAATGAAGGTCTAATATCTCCATCTTATGTTTCTACCTCCTCTCAATTAGCTGATATTTTTACTAAGGCGCTTGGAAAAATGCGGTTCGATAACTTACTCTCCAAGTTGGGCATCCGTGATCCTCATGCTCCAACTTGAGGGGGGGTATTACGGGAATATTAGTTAATTGGGAAAATATATTTAGGAAATATCTTTGTTTAGAATATAATCTTTGGTGTATATTCAATAATTAGGCAATTGGAAGTAATTAGGGTGATTTTCTTATTTAGCAAGATCATGTAAACCATACATAAGCTTTCTGATCATCAATACAAGGAAGAGCCATTGTTGTCATCTTTTCACTTTTTTATTTACATCAAATGAATTAAATACATTTTTGGCATATTTATATCAAGATTTTTTAAAAATTTTTGTTCTCTACTTATACGCCCAGTTATTTACACATTATCATTAAGTTATGGAGCTTTAATCTCTATTTAGAATTGATGACCCCCACAATTTTTTCTTATTCATCAATTATAAATGTGCTCAAAAAGATAAAATTTAAATATAATATCAATTACGAATAATTATTTCATTGAGTTGGTACTAGCTCTTTTTTAATTGGCTTGAGTTTAGGTTAGTTTGATTGCTTAACCTCCCCAATTTAGCTTTGAATAATATTCATATAATCTTTCTCATTATTAATTACTCTACCATAAATCACTAATATTTTTATAATTTTAACTGAATATTATATTATTATGGGAGTAGCTAAGTAGGTCTTGTATAGTTTTTGCACTAAATAGTATAAACTAACTTTAATTTTAAAGAATTTAGTTAAAAAGTATAATTAATTGGAGTGAAGAGTGAGAAGTGTAAATTTATTAAATAAAAAAACATCCACACTAAAAATATTATAAATTAAATATGACAGATAAAGGTTTGGCTTTAGAATAACTTGGAGTACCAAGTGACAAATCTTTACTTGTTTCTAGTTTTGTTCATATACCAAACTGGACTATCAATGTGAAAATTTTTATTTTAGAGTTTGTTATTTGTATATTAGGTATGCATAATGGCAATGTTGGTAAATAACTCTTTTAAATTGGCCTATGTTTAGCTTAAGCCAAATTACACCTAGGTATTATGAGTGATTAGATATTTACACGGTTTTAATATCATGCCATGATTTTTATTATGAGTGAATTAATTTTTTTTACGTGATAAGAAACGAACTCTTGTCATAAAAGTAAATAAAAAGCTCTAAATCACTAAGATAAGTAATGATTTTTTATGTCTTGTTGAAGTCTTTAAAATAACTTATTAGTTCATTTTATAAGAAATTACCGAGTATTATTGACAGACAGTCTCTCACAATAATTTATGTTGATAAAAATATAAAATATTTTTTAAGTGAACTTGAATTTGTTGAATCAACACAAATTAGTCAAACTGAAAATGACTAAACCAAAATTTTATTAAACCCAAAAATATTTCGACTCAAATTCCATCGAAGTAATCATTTTGATAGGCACATACAACTCGATATCCCAACTCCCAAGATTTGGATATTCAATATTTATAATCTTTTACTATTAATTAACAATTTTTTTCATCTGTATTTTCCAATAATTTATTTAAAGTAAGATGAAAAAAGATTAAGTAAGAATCAAATTCAGAATCTTATTAAATAAAATTAATATTTGATTTATCTAAATAAACTTCAATTCTTAGATTAATAAAATGACAATTTCAAATTTCTAAAAAAAAATGACAATTTCAAAATTTCTCACCTTTACATTTTTTTTCTTTCTAAATTCCAAGTAACTTGATGACGACGACAATCCAATCAAATTCCTAAATTATCCGCAAAGTGCTAAACAGAAATTATATATATAAACTGATAAAAGAAAGGAAGAATTGAAATTAAAATACTCCCAAGTCCCCTATAATTTTTCTTCGCAGAGGTATTCCAATTGCTTAATTTCCCAGTTTCCATTTTCCAGTCGAAATTGCAATTCTTTTTGTCGTTAATCAAACCAATTCCAGTAATGTAATTTTTCAATTATTTTGAATCGCCGTTTGATCAGTGCCAAAAGAATGGAGAATTTTTTTTATTCATTCGTTTGCTCATTCTTTTCCTTCTTTTCATTCTTGCAGTCTTGCAGATAGCGATTTTTCTCGTCTGAGTGCTGAAATGGCAAAAAGTGCATTCAAATTCGAGCACCCACTGGGTCTGTTACCATTCCTTTCATTTGGGATTCTTTATTTCAGTTTATATGCTATTATGATTTTAATCTGCATTCGAATTTGTAATCATATTTTGTGATCAAAGTTCGGGGAAATTTTCATCATGTTGGTAGGAATTTGACTTTGATTTTGTGCTAATTGTGGTGTATAATAAGAAAAGGAGTTTGCGTGCAAAATTAAAAGTTGAACTTATGAATTATGGGAGGCGATAAGTATGCTTGACATTTCTTAACTTTGGTTTAAACATCCATAATTGAATCTTTTTTTATCATTAGTGATCAAAGTTTGTGAGTTTTTCATCTGGAAATTCTAATTGTGAATATTAGTAGGCATTTAATACCCTACGGGCAAAGGGGAGAGTAATTAATCCTTCTTATACATGGTGAGAATTGGACCCATCTCACAAAGAGAAAGCACTCCACCACTAGGTTAATCATCATTTTCGGTACGCGTTAGACTTTGATTTTGTGTTAATTGTGTTAATTATTCATTACCAAAAATGGGTTTGCTTGCAAAGTTAACTTTAAACAGTTGGGCATTCTTTTGTTGATGAATTGTTGTGGGAAGTATAACAACGATCTTGGGTTACTCTTGATCATGTTGATAAACAATGAGATGATAAAGAATTAATCCAAAAACAATCATTAAAGCAAGAGTAGTAATCGACACCTTAATACGATTATCCCGAACACTTTTAACATCAACACCTACATTTTCATCTTCATCAACATCTTTTTCATCACAACTATTTACTTTATCATCATTTTCATCCATCAAAAGTCTCCTTTGACTTGTTGATAAATGGGATGCTAAATCTTTTTATTTTTCTTGGTGTAGCTGGGCTTTGAAGGGCTTCCATGATCAACTCCCTTGTAGTCCTTTTGAGAGATGGCATTTTCCATTTACTAGCTTCTGAAAATGATTATTTGAATTGTTGATATTCATTTTCAAGATCCATGATCAACATCAATGAATTAAAGATGGTGTGCACACTTTATAAGCCTTCCTCCCATTGTCATATGGTTTTGGAATGATATCTCTTTGACTTATGAAGTGTGCACTTCGTATTTCCCTGATTATATGCTACCATTTACAATAAGTCCAGTTAAACTTAACATTCACTCGGGTATCAATCTATAATATACTTTGATCAAGGCATAATGCCCGGTTGTGGATGATTTTCGGGTGAAATAAGGAAACTGAAATTACTAGTGGTTTTTAACATTGTTTAAATTGTTAGTTGTAGCCCAATTGATAATCATGTTTTGTGAACAGTATTAGTCGAATTGTCAACATTCCTTTATATCCTATCTCCTATTTTCTCTTATACTAAAGTTGGGATGAGGAAGGATTGAAAGTTAATGTTTACTTTCAGAACACAGACAAGCTGAAGCAGCTCGCATCAAGGAGAAATATCCCGATAGAATTCCTGTAAGATGCGTTAATTTTCAACATAATGTGATTACTTTGTAAGAAGTATTTGCGTTTTCATGTTTTGCCCATCAGATTATCAATTCTAACCTAGATAGCTGATTGTGCAGGTGATTGTTGAAAAGGCTGAAACGAGTGACATTCCCGACATAGCTAAGAAAAAGTAAATCTCATATTTGGCTCTCTTTTTGGATTTCAGTTATTTGATACTCATGGCATGGTGACATTGTTGATAATAACTCTAAATTTGCAAATCACCTTATATGTATTAGTGTACGGTATCTAACTTGTAGTTCTGAACTAGAAACTGGTCTAAAACTTGAAGCTTCTCATTTACCTTTTACTATAAGTCTGCCAAATTGTGTCAAGCTTAAGTTGGTCTAATGCTTGTGGCTCGTCCGATGATCAGACCTAATATATAAATTTCCGAAAGATTTTTGCATCGTGCATGCACGAATGATAGGTTTTCATCCTGTTACTAGTGATTTATGTTTGTGATCCCTGCCCTTATGAGTTATCGCAGGTACCTCGTCCCAGCTGATTTAACTGTTGGACAGTTTGTATATGTGGTGCGAAAGAAAGTAAATTTAACTCCTGAGAAAGCCATATTTGTGTTCGTGAATAACATTTTACCTCCAACTGGTAAGTTTGAAATCTAGTAAACCTTAAAAGCACTCTTACGCAATTTTTCGTGTTTGTAAGCATGGTTTTTTTTTTCTTCTGTAGCTGCTTTAATGGCCACAATTTATGAAGATAACAAGGATGAAGACGGGTTTCTTTATTTGACTTATAGCGGGGAAAATGTGTTCGGATCAAGTTGCTGCGCCTGCTGCTGATTCGCGTGTGAATAATCAAAGTCATCCAAAACTTGTTCAGTAAATCTTCCAGTTCATGACTATCATTCACTTATGTTCCTTGGATCCAAAATTTGTTTTTCTGACCATTAATTTAGGGCTTAATCCTCGTAATACTACCACTTATTTGTAATTAGGAGGTTCTGTACAATGAAGGGCTGTTGTGCCAACTGCTAAGTATGGGGCAACTTTTAGCTGCTGAAGTTGGCAATGGACCATCTATGTAACGTAATAAACGTGTTCAAAATACTTGATTTTGTTCGGATTGAGCCATTAAGTGGCTCTGTTCGGGAGGATTGTGTGTACGCAATCTTACCGTTAAAAATATATGTATCTTTGTGCGTCGTTAGTTCAAGAAGCAAATTGAGATCGATGAAGGGAATTCCATTTAATTAGAGTTGATACCGGTAAAATTTGACCTGATTCAACTTAATTTGAAACGGATCTAACTCAGAACGTCGTTATCTAAATCCAACACAATGATTTGAATGCCCACCTTAGCAATTCATACAGTGTGTTTGGAAAACTTGGTTGGTAATGAAATGTATGGAAAAGAAGTGTGGAGTCATTAGACTTATTTGATTGCCAACTGAGTAGTACTATTGACAAATGTTGAAAAAAAAAAAAAAATCTATTTTTCATTGTTTGGTTTCTTTAATTAGTAAAGTTTGTTAAAATTATAAGAAATGTCTTAGTAGTAAATTAGATTCCATTGTTATCATAAATTTTCCATTGTTATTGAAAGTAAAGCTATGATCCAAAAATAATTTATGGAGAATTAAATCTTATTTCAGTACTATATAATTTTAAAATTGAATCTCGCCTAATCCTTCCTTTATTTAGTCTACCCTATAATTCAAAAAAATTATATTTACAGATTCACCAACAATTATTGTGCGAGCTAACTATTAAGTGGATTTCATTTAGATGAAATTAAGGGATTAAATTTGTACAATCTTATCCTTGTAAAAACAAATACTTTTTTTACTAAATTGTTTTTCAATTGATATTTGATAGCCAATATGATCTTCAATCTTCAATTAAAACATAAAAATATGGATCTTTGCATTAATTACATTAACAACAACCACAATAATATTAGAGCTTTAATCTAAAAGATTAGAAAATCTTTGCATACATGAAGAATAAAAAACATAATCTAGGAAAAACAATACTTAATTAATCAAAATTTTATTCATCAATCTATTACAAACTCATTACTTTTTTATTTTTCTATTCTTTTGATACCCAACCTTAATTCTTAAAAGGAAAGAAAAAGGAAGCAAGCAAAACTAACATACGCAAAAAATAAAAATCAATATAAGTCATTTAGGATGAGGATTTTTCTTAACACATTGTTGCTTAACCCATTTGATTCCAGCCTTGAATCCTCCAAAAAAAGATGTTTTCTTCTTGTTGGTGTCTTTGTTTTGCACTGGTTTTACATCATCCATTGCACCAAAACCTCCTTCACCCCATTGATCTGCCCATGTTGGTGCCTCAGATGCCATAAACACCTACATCAATTATTAGTACAATGTTAAATGCAACAATGGAGTAGATGTGAAGCTACATGTACTCATTTGTACCATTAAATTTACTAAGTTTGCATCATCATAATCATCTTATCCAGTATATTTCATTCATAAGAACTATGATCAGGGTTTGGATTGAGAAAAAAGGCGGTAACGCATACTCATAAAGAAGAATACAGCCAAATAGTCCCTCTGAATGAAAAAGAACTAGGTTTGCATATTCAATGTAATAGTTTTTTTTAAGTAAATATAGCAAATTCAATTATACGGGTGAATTGGAATTTTGCAATTACCTGAATGAATCAAGATGAGTGTGAATTGATGGGTAGATTTGTGCTTGCTCTATTAACAAGATATTAGGAACTATTGTTTTGGTTTTTAAGCATGTGGTTAGGCTCTTTTATGCTGTTTTCAACCTCTTTTTTAGTGGACAAAGCATTTTGCTTTTGTTAGTCACTTAACTTGTATCTTTTCCTTTCTTGTTAAGCAAACTCTTGTTGCTACCTCAATGCTACTAATTTATCATATTCTTCTTTCTAAATTGTGAGTTCTTTCAATTATTGGCCCATTTTTAGATGTTATCTAAATTGCATTATTTTGTTAATACTCTTACCATAATGGCCTAATTAGTGGTTTAGCTAATTAATAACCTTTTTAAAGGTATAGTTATCAAATAATAAAACTTTTTTATTTAATCCGTACTTCCTAAAATATTTTTTAGGTAGCATTACTAGCAATCTAGCATATTAGTGGGAGTCATTTGAGGATATTATTATAGTAAAGTATTGTTTTTTTTATGTGATCAGCAATTAGATTATTGAACTCACTTAGATGAAAATTCTTCTGTTTAAATTACATATATTTACCCTTTAACTTGTAACCTTACTGATTCATTCAACCTAAATATAACATCAAATTCAAAGAGGAAATAATGAGATATAAAATAAACAAACATATAAGAAGTAATACTCCTTGCATCAACTAAATCAAAATTTGGCTTATATACATATTCTCTCTGAACTTTTAACTTGCCATATATTCAAATTTCAAATTTACTTTTGAATGCTCCTCCATAGTCACTACAAAAAGGAGAAAAGCCGATAACTTTTCAATATATATTAAAGGTTCTACACACTGCTTTATTTGTAACTCTCTTCATTGAGAAAATCTTATATCCACTAAAAACTCCAAACCTTATAAATCCAAAACTCGACTTTAAATCAAAGTGAAAAATTAAGGCTTAAATCTAAGTCTTTAGACATTCGACTTAAATTCGATTCATGATATTTCTGAGTTTTATTATTAGATAAACAGATAGAATACTCTATAAAAATTATACTTCCCTTCATATGTAGTTGAATTAAATAGTAGTACCACTCTTGATAGAAACCTCATTAAATTCATTATAGATGGATAATTAGTGGCAACCTAAGTTAATAAGCTCATAGGATACAAGGTCTCTTTCCATAATATTGATTATTCACCTGTTAATCTGTTGCCCTTTCATTCTGAATGAATATAATATGCCATCCTGGAAGTAGTTGAGTTAGGTTATTATTTAGGATATATGCATAATAATTATTAATCTATCATAATTACTATTTTATGATATATTCCAATTTAAAAGAATGTATTCATTCAAATTCAACTTAGTTCAAAAAGAAGGAAACACGGAAAGCAAAAGAGGGAAGAAAAGCAATAAAGAAAAAGACCCAAGAGAAAAGAATCACTTCAACAAAAGGCAAATCTAGTGCTTAAGATTAAGATATTCAAAGCTATATTCAGCAAGAATTTGTGTTTCTATTTTGGAACACAATCCTTTTTCCTTCCTTTGAAGGCTTTTAGATTCTGGGATCCATGTATTCTCATTTTCTTAGGTTTACACCATGTTTTCAACTATTGAACATTCGAATCAACTAAAGTAGTAAAATAAAATCGAGATTTCACATTCAGCGTTGAAGCCAAATTTCTCGGTGAGGTGTGAACAGTAAAATCATAATTGATTCCTCAATGTGAAATCACATGGTCTATGTTTAGAACACAATTGATTCCGTGCTTTGAGTTATATCCTTGATATACGAGCTTTTGGTGAAAAGAAAAATCAAGCAAACCCAAAAGCGAACCTATTAAGGAGTAGTTAAATGAATAAAAATAGATGAAAAACTGAAACATGGTATAACGCCGTAGAAACGATGTTCAATTTCATTGCTCTCTTTCTCAGCAGCCTAAGGCTGAAAAATATCAGCTGTTATATCTACAACAATATGCAACTTGGACAACAAAATTAGAAGAGGGGAAAGCAAAATTAGCAACTACTACACTAACTTATCTGTACTTGCCCTTTCTACTTGGCTTTTCGCACTGATTTAGACTTTTTCACCTTGCGGTTGTTTTTACTATCGATGCTTTCCCATGTGTATCCATCAGGAATAGCAAATGGGTCTGAAATCAATGCCTCGGGGCACTGTTGTTGCTGCTGTTGTGACTTGTTAGATGATCGGCTACTATTGCTTCGTCTTGGCCATGACAAAGATGTCGAAGCAGTTGTGGAGTGAGTTTCTCGTTCTTCAGATGGACTATGGTTGTTTCCGTTGCTCAAGAATCTTGGACTTGACAACGGAGTGTAAAAACAATCGGTTGGTTGCAACTCGATGAATTTAGTGAATGTAATTACTACCCTCACTGTTGGTACCACTGGTATTGCTATCTGCATCATTGGTACACCAATAGTATATGCATTAAATTACAGTAATAATAATACCCCAAGGTCCAGATGGCAGAACTTATACCAAGAACCACTGGATTTATATAGCAAAATACAGATTTGGTTGTTTGAGATTGGTACCACTAAACAACCAGAAAAAGCTAATAACATAAAGGCACATGCAGAGTGCAAGTGTGCAGCTGTGAACAGTCATCAACTTCAATCGAGTAAAAAAAAGATTAGGGGTGGTGTGACCGAGAATTGAGACTAGGATACCGAAAATCTTCTCATGAACCCCAAAATGATTGTAGATTGTACAAATTTACCAGTAATACTTTCAGACTTCAGTAACTAACTCAGGATGAGAAACATAGATTTACATCATCTTACAGTGTCAAGCACCCATAGTCATAGCTAGAGTATTAGTTTTTGACGCGGTAATTAAGGTGAAATGAAGTATGAGTAGGATAGCGTCAAAGCAGTATTCTCGATGAAGGTTACAAAGTGCAGAAGAATTCTAATACGACCACATATTAAGGGATTGTTAATCATTCATCTGAAGATCATGATAGGCAAGCTTCTAACACACCAGATAAACAGAATGATACCAGAGTTAGAAAAATATGGCATCATGATCCCATAAATACACGGATGAACGAGCTCCTTCTGGCAAGTGGACCAGCAATAAGCGATAACCTATAACCAGAATTCTACATTTGCACAATAGCAGCATCCAACTCCCTCTCCATGACTCCTGATAGGCCCTAAGATATACTTGCAGAATGAAAGTCTAGCAATTCATACAAACCTTTTGATATGATATATCCTCTGATAACTTGTTTGGATCCACAAATTCAAACCCTAATGACCTAATCTTCAAACAGCCAATTTGGCTTTGCCACAAATATTATCTTCAAATCCACAAATATTTCCCACATATTCAAAACCTCATCTCTAAACAGTCCATCCTTAGAGATCCACATTTTTTTCAAAGAAAAAAAAATAATAAAAAAATAATAAATAAAATAAAATAGTAATAATAATAATAATAATAATAATAATAATAATAAATCCCTCCATCGCTTTGAATTGCTTCAAAACAATTAAAAAGCTCCTCTAATTTTTGATAAATTTTGATAAATTATCTATCTCTAATTTTAATGAATTATTTATCTCTAATTTTTCGTGAAACACGGATACATGCTGCTATTTTTCTGATTTTCTCCTCCTTACCTCCATGCCCAATCGCAATTTAGATGAAAAGCTAGATTAGGAGTTCATAAGTATCAATTGTCGAGTATAATTGCAAAAAATTATGAAATGATTAGTCTAACATGTTAAGCCACACCTAAAATCTCAAAAGTATTACATAAATCATAGGAGTATGTTCAAATTTACTTAATCCAAGCATCCAGCTTGACACTGAAGAGTGAAGACTACTCCTTTCACAAGTCATACCTCAAACACACAGCCTGGTACAGGTATATCTTGAAGAACAATCTCCATATGACATACTCAAAAAGACATATTATGTATTAGTTGTACACATAATTACTATACAATGCCACACATGCCTACATATCATTCCCTAATGTTTGTGGACGGATTACATTAGAGGCAGGAATGAAGTTTCCTTCACTACACCTCATTAGCCAGACAAAGAGCAAGTACACTTAAAGAGGGGTCCCACTATCTTAAGAGTGGCCCACATGTTTAGGGTTATATAGCTTATTGGTCTCCGACATTTCCAAAACAATGGTCCTACAATTAAATATCCTTAATTATACTTTAGTAGATTTGTTTATGTAGTAATAGTAGAAATCAAAATCAAACGGCCACATTTCCAAGACAGAAAACATCGGATCAAGTGGACCCATTAAGATTATATAAAGCCTAAAGCTTTGATCTTTTTTTTTCCATATATCAATTCATAAACACACTTGCACCCTTTCCTCTCAAACCCCACCACCAAAGCCAAAAAATCATTCTTCCAAATCTCAACAATCCAAAAATTGAATAAAGATCCAAACTTCTATTTTACTCTTAAAAGTCTCAATGTAACCCACATTTCCCAATTATCAATAAATCAGGTATACTATACAAGTGAATAAAGCTAACCAAGACTATCAAATAGCGAGGAATGAATTATGTAAATTCTCCAAAATGCCCATCATATTTTTCTAACCAATATGATTTTGGGCATGTGCAAAGTTCTGACCGCACCAAATTCCCAAATTTAAGAAGCCTTAAATATTAGGGTATTTTTTTTATCAATTTTTGCTCGACACATGTTTTCTATCAAAGTGAAGATACTTGTACAAATAAAGTAAACAACACTAATGATAGTAAATACTAATACATGAACCTAAAAAAATCATAACAGTAAGAATTATGAGAAGTAGTAAAAATGCCCTGTTAAGCTACATTTCTATTACTATACTTCTATTTAAATGAATCAAATACTCGTACTGAATTGAATAGGAGTAAAAGCAAAAGCAAGAGTTGCAGAAATAGATTAAAGTAAAATATCAACAAGTACTATGAGCAAAGTGAATTACCAAAAATACCCATCACATTTACAAGGAAAAGATCTAGGAGGAAACCTGGCATCCCCACATTTGACATTTCACAATCACCAATAAATCTACTTTAATGAATAAAGAAAGCAAGACCACCAATACTGGAGTTATGAATTAAAAGTAGCAATAACCATAAGTACAAATTTCCATTTAATCACCCCAAAATAACCCCAACAAGATTATGACTAACCAAAGAATGCCCCCTCTAATCATGTCCAAACCATCCATACTCTTCATTTTACCTCAATATTCCATGCCAGTAAAAAAAATCCTTCACATATCAACTTATTACTCCATGTGTCCTTTTAAATTTACTACAATTTTTTCTCATAATATCAATTCACTTTCAGTAGCAAATTCATAAATTACTCCCAACAATTAACGGAGCTAAACACTAGCCATTATTTCAAGTTAAGAAGTATATAAAAGCCATTGTCAAAATGGACAATTAGATAGGTTTTAGGTTGATCAGAGTTTAAGATTGGTCAAAATATTTAAAAATCGCTATGTTAAGCAATTTGACTTTGTTGCTATTACAATAATAAGCAAAAAGAGTAAAACTATTAACATGAAATCAAAAAATCATAACAAATGTTCACAAGTTTGGGTCTCATGGCTAAGACAAAATTTGCCAGGTCTAGCCGTAGGAATCAAGTAAACAAGATGCACAGAAAAAGACTTATACCAAGAGCAAAACAAAAGAGTAAAAGAATCCTGACAAAAGAGCTTATCAAAACCCCACATTTACCCAATTATCGATATAACCAATAATCAATCCTGAAAAAAAAAAAAAAAAAAAAAAAAAAAAAAAAAAGCAAAGCAAGCAAGTTCAAAATTGCCAGGTAAACCAAAAACAATATGAATTACCAAAATTACCCATGTTACTCCCTCCATTTTTTCATCTAATAAAATTTTTTATCAAGATCCATTTCAAATTTTTGTAAAATTATTTAAAGTGAAATCTTATTTAATTCGTTTATAATAATATATAAATATTTATGTATTAATTTTTTGACAATTTATCTAGAATTATCCAATCTTTTAATGTTTTTTTCAATAATTAAAACTTTTGATTAACCATTAATAATTCGAATTTTAGGATCACCTATAAGAGAACATTTTTGCTCAGATGGTGACCGATTTTTGCAGGTTAATTGCCACAAAAACAATAAATAAATAAAAAATTAAAAATTGAAAGTTAAAATAAAATAAAAAAAATTATTCGATTTCTTTTTTAATTTTTAAAATTTTTTTATTTTTTTATAATTTAATTTTGCATTTACTTTTTTTTTTTTTTTAGCAAAAATGACTCGTTTTTATATAGGCAAGAGGTTACATTGGTGTATTCTTAGCGAACATCTCTTGTAGTTGAAATATTCATGATTAATCAAAAGTTGAAATTATTATAAAAAAATAGTAAAAAATTCGACCATTCTAGTTAATTTTTTTATAGTATTATTGATTTTGATGATGCAAAAATGGCTATCAAAAACACTTATTTTAATTACCGGTCAATAATCCCATCTTTTGAAAATTTTTTAATAATCTAACTTTTGTTTTCAGTTTGTTGTCAATAGACCCGTCAAAGAAATGACTACTATCTCAGGTTACCTCTTATCTTCTTCCTTCTTTATAACAATCCAATCTATTTGTCATTAACTACTAATTTTCCCACCTTTAAAATTTTGTTCAATAATTCAATTTTTACTTTTTGTTTATTGCTAATGAACCCTTAAAAAACTAAATAAAATTGTTAATATTTCCCAAGCTTATGAAATTGATCATTTCATAAATAATAATTGTCTTTACATACATATACCATCAAATAGAGATGTTCAAATCGTGAATTTTTTGAAAATAATTAAAGAGAAAATGTATTAAAGAAATTAAAAGAGACTTTAATATGTATGGATGAGATATATTTAATGGGAAATAAGTTGAATTATTATAAAATAGGAGAAGACGACAGTTGACCAAGCAGGTCATTTTCTAAAGAATTCATTAACAATAAACTGAAAGCAAAGGTTAAATTATTACAAAATTTTCAAAATATAAAATTATTAATAGATGATTAAAAATAAATTATATTATTCACAACAAATTTTCCAACAAATTTTCCACAAAATTCAAAATATTCCAAAAAATAATAAGAATTACGGAGAGTATTTTATTACCTTTACAGGAAAAGTCCCCGGCGGAAACTTGGTAGTAAGCAATTCCCTCATCCTCCTAACAGCCTTAACTTTATTCGCTAAAATATCAAGCAATGGCAAAACCTCCGCCGTTTTCAATGGAAAATCCTCCGTCAACCACACTGCTGGCCGTAAACTCTTGACGTATTCTTTCTCCTTCGTCTTCACCTCCGTTGTCACTGGAATCCTCGCCGTCGTCTCATTCACCGTTGACGCTCTTCTCCTTTCCGGGGCTCGTTTAGTCGACGACGGCGCAAAGTTGATATCTACGCTCTTCCTTCCTACTGAAACCCACTCTCGCTCCTCCCTAACGAAACTGCTATGCCGTCTCTTTTCATGATCGCCGCTATGGTTGAACTCGAAGTTTTCTGCTACTAAAAAACCTTCTTCTTCATCAAGCTCTAATGGAAGCACTTGTTCATCTCTTGAACTCACTTTTCGCGACCTAAAACTGAATACTACGTTCTGGATGTCGTAAACTTTTGCTTTCCATTTTTCGACGCTTTCGATTTTTTCTTGGCGTCGCCAATTTGTTCGAGGTATTAACTCCGCTTTTGTGACGTCCATTCCTGGTCGGTATACACTTGTTTGGGAACAAAATGATGCCACGTCATCGTCGGACATTGGAGCTCCGGCATTCTCGAATGCGTCGAAGATTTTCTTTTCGTCACGGTTTAAGACTATTAAAGAACCTTCTGGAATTTCTTTGTCGGAATCTCCTTCACCGAGGAAAAGGAAGCTTTGATCGGCGCGTTGAATTTTCATTCCATCGAATCCTGCTAATGTTGTGTCGGCGCGTACATTTCCGTCGCGCTTCCATATTCTGTAATTAGATTAATGGAAATTCAATGCCTTTGGCGGTTACACAGACGGGAATTTACGTAATTAGCACAAAGTAAGTGTATACGTTATGAATTTTCTCATTAATTAACTGAAAATTCAAACAATTTGCTAAAAAAAATTGTCCAATTAAAATTCTTAATCGAGAAATTATGAAGATCCATTGAAGCCGTTTTTTTTTATGGAGTAATTATTTTTTTGATAAAGATTTATGTTGTTTTTAATGAAATTAACTGCAATAACTCAATAAAGTCGAAATTGTTGAAATAATTTATGAAATGCAGACGAAATTCTTCAAAATGCCAAAATGCTATCAAATGTCAGCATTTCAAACCAAAAAATTTCAAATTAATCATAAAAAATAATAAACAGGGATGACCGATAATAAGTAAACGAAAAGGTAGAAATTAAGATTGATATACCGATAAGTATCAGATGGAGCAATTTTGCCAATAAAAGGAACAAAAGAGGACTCAAAATGAAATTGAATCTCCAAATAAAAATCCCTCATTCTTCTTAAAACAGCAAGTAGTCTAGGAAGACGACGACGCCATTTTGCCCAAGCAGATAAATGATGATGTTGAACAAGAATTCTAGAAACTTCCAATTTCCTTCTACAGAGAGCATCTTGTAATGGGTTCCATCCAGCAGAATTCTGAAGCGATACATCAGCTCCAGCAGAAGCAAGGAGTTGAACCGAAACGGGGTCGTTTAATCTAACAGCTAAATGGAGTGGCGTTTCACGGAATGGAATATCTTCACGGCGGTCAAGAAGGGATGAGATCTGGTCAGCAAGTTTCTCTTCGCGGAGTGAGTCTAACTCGGTGATGACTCGGGATGGATCAGCGAGTTTAGGGATGGTTGATAGGAAGCGAGTTAACGAGTGGTGGTCGTGGAGGGCGACGGCGTAATGGGGTGGGCTATGAGAGTAGTTAGATGGATTAATGGGCTGTGCTTGGTGTTGGGTATGGGAGTGGGATGAAGGATGGGGTGGAGGTTTTGACATTGATGGTGAGTGAGACGTTACAGGGTTTAGAGAGGGAATGTTATGGAGGTTGAAGAAGATGGATGTGAAAATTTTGAGATAGAAAGAGAGAAATTGAGAATATTTTTTGTATTTTTGTGGGGATTTAAAGAGAGAGATAAAGAGCACGCTAGGACAGGAAGAAATAGGAGAGCACACTTTTTGTGAGGACTGAGGATGAGGAAATTGCTGAAATGCTTAAACTTTTAATTGGGCAAATTTTTACTTTTTAAGAGAAAAAATTATTTAAAATAATTTAATATTTTTATGATTTTCTTATCTATGGACTAAACATGAATAATTTTAATTTTGAAGGGTATTTTTCCAGGTTAAACAATAACCAAATGACTTATTATAGCATATTTTTTTTATAACAAAGATAAATTAAAATAAAATGTCGAAATAAATGTTAAAGAATTTTTGATTTTTTAATTATTCAGAATTTTTTGTGTGGATTTTCAAAAATTTTCTCTAATTTTATATTAATTTTTAGTTTATTTTTTTGGTAAATTACTTATTATAGCAAGTCATTGGGTTACCAAAGTTTACTCCAGGCAAATACCCCTTAAGTTGGGAATATTCATGCTTAATTAATAAGTAAAAGTATTGTAGGAAAATCATAACAAGATTGAATTATGCTAGATTTTTCCTTTTTTTCATTTGAGGAAATTATTAAAAATAAATTAATATTTGCTCGATTTACACAAATAATATATACATATTGTTTATTTTTAAATAAATTAACCTATCATCATAAATTATCATACAATTATAAATAAAATAAAAGAGTAGAAAATAGAGTAACAAATATTGACTATTTAGAGTCTTGCTAAATGAATTGATTTTCTTAAATAAATTTAAACTAAGGTAGTTACGTATTTAAAAGGTTTTATTACATCAAATTTTAATACTTAAATAAAAATTTTAAATTGATTAATTGTTTGAAATTATAAATAAGTAAGGACTTTTTAAAAAAAATTTATTGATGTCAATTAATAAAAGTTATTAAAATTTTGGGAAAATTAAAATCAAATAAATTAGTTTGAATCTACTCAAAACAAGTTCAATTCATTCATAAATAGTTAGTTTATATTATTTAATTGAATTCTAAAACACCAATAAAAATCTTTTTTAGTATAATTTTAGGGCTGAATAAGATTAAATATTTTAAAAAGTTATATTATTATCCAAAGTTATTATTTCATTCAAATATATAGCATTTTATACTTTTTTAAAACAAAAGAATATCTTTTTGTTGCATTATTCATTGAAAAATTTTTTATGTATATTTTCATACTAACTTCATGTTTTACATCGTTTTTTTTAAGTGTAGAAACTCGTACAATACACAGTTTTTTTAACATCGGCATACTCATATATCCTCTTTGATTTGCATCAAAGAAAAAGTGAATAATTTTTAGAAAGTGTTAATAAACGAAGAGAGAAGATGAATTGTGTTGATGAAATTAAAAGAGAGTTAAAATGTAGGGATGAAATCAAAGGAAAGTGGTTGGCCATTGTCCAAAATAAAAAATGATGCAAATTAAGTGGGCAGACCAAAATGAAAAATGATGCAAATTCAATGGAATTTATGGAGTATAGAAACATATGACATTAAAAAAAATAAAACCAGTATTACACAATAAAAACACTCAATTTTGACCGTCATACACTCACATGTATAAATTAACTCAATAATTTTAGAAATTATCAACAACATACTATGGAGTATTTCATATCCTCTAATTTACTAAATTTAACTATAAATGAATTCTAATCAAGTTTAATTTAATGGTAGAAATATTGGTCAAGATCATATTTCATGTCATTTTATTTTAGCGAATAAATGAGTTTCATTTTGCAAACTCTTTCTGGTTGCGACACTTGAAATTTTACGAGTTTTTTTAGTATAATGTATGATATTTGCTAAAAAAAATACTCAATTATTATTTATAATCATTTTCAAACTATACTTAAATTTATTTTCAGCAATTATACAAACAAACTTTTTATTAAAAATATATACAAGATGAACTTATTTTCATCAGAATCAGAAAATGTTAGTTTATCTTTTGACAAATTCTCCTTTCATAATAACTTTTTGGATTTTCGGATCTATGGAAGTATATACTAGTTTAACTTAGTTATTGTACGTTGTAAGAAAAAAAATGAAAAAATAATTCTATTTTGTATAATAATAATAATAATAGGAGTGATAAGAATAATTTGCGATTTATAAACTTAAAGTTTAAAGTTTAGGTATTTTATGCTATTCACAGCTTTAGTGTTTAATTTTTGCAAATAATAGACACCAAAGTAATCTATAGTGTTTAGGAAAATTTAACGAATTTCGCCACTTAATCTAAAATTTCAACCATTTAACCAAAAATTCGGACCATTTAACTAAAACTAGCACTTTTAATTATTATTTTCAAGAAAAATTATTAAAATTTTGCTAATAGTTTTCATTAGAAATATATCAAGTATTATTTAACACATGCAAACAAGTCGAATTGATATAATCGAACGATAAATTTATTATCCACTATCTACCTACTTTACACGACGATTAAGATCTTTTTACATACATATTCATTTATTTCGGTATAATCCACTAAATTTTTTCATATACACGCTCTAATTAAAACAAATACGAAGCAAAACTTGTGAAGTTATACAAATTTGCCATTACTCAAAGTAATAAACGAAATTGAAGTTGTAGAAATGATTATTTTTAATGAGGAAGAAACCAAAAGCAAAGGAAAAGGAAAGGTGAGGGTTGTAAGGTGACCAAAGCCCCAAAAAGAGCCAAAGAAGAAAGAAGGAACAGACTATTTTGTCTGTGAAGACACAGACCATCCTTTAAGATGCATATACACAGTATAAATCCAATTTCTAGATTTCCTCTCCTCTTCTTTCTAAGTTTCTTTAGCATCTTCACTTGTCTTTTTTTGGATTTTTTTTTTTAATAAAAACCTATAAATAAATTATATATAAATATCCTCTAATCATAAATAATCTATTGTGATTTGTGAAGACTGTTCAGATTCCATGCAATATTGCTATTTGCATTTGGACACATTCTCAATCTTGAGCTACTTTTGCAAGGCATATACTACGTTAATCGAGTATATATTTATTTTATTAGAAGTACTAAATATGGATATTTAGTTTTATGTTGCTGATTCTATATTGAGATTTAAATTTTAATAATCTTTTTGTTTTTTTAATGTAATTTTTATTTAGAAAATTTCACCCTAAAGAGAAAAAAATTTAAATAATGTTTTTTAGACATATTTTAAAAATAAAATATATCAATGTGAGATCTCGTTAGATTCGTCTTAATGCATACTTTTTTATTATGTATTTTTATAATTTTTTATCATGCGTATTTAGAAATATTAAGGTTAAAAATTTGATTTGAAAACTGTGTAAAAAACAAATGAGAAAAACAAAAAAGAATAAAAAGAGTATATATATATATATATATATATATATATATATATATATATATATATATATATATATATATATATATATATATATATATATATATATATATATATATATATATATATATATATATATATATATATATATATATATATATATATATATATATATATATATATATATATATATATATATATATATATATATATATATATATATATCGTTGGAATTAAAGTACATTTAAATTTTAGTGTTGGTTGGTATACTTGAGTTGATATTATTAATATTGATATTTAATGGATGAAATAATATAAGAACACCCTTTTTAGAAAAAGAAAGACTTAATCTGAATATATTTAAACTTATAAACCAGGATCAAATTGAAAGTTTAATATAGAAAACACCACATAAATCATATTTGGAGTAATTAGTTTGTAAATTGACTTTAAATAATAAAATAACACTTTTATTTATTTCCTCTTATTCATTTGCTTAGAAAATACACAATTGTAGATGGGAGTAGAGTTGTTCAAAATAAATTCAATGCTTCAATATTTTTACGACCTTGTAATTAAACTCGATTTTAACTCGACTTAAAATAAATTTAAAATTATATAAAACTAATGTAAACACAAAATTGGATTTGAAATCGACCTAAGGTAGTATTTGGCAACATAGAATTCATTTGAAAATAGAAAATTTAATTTTGATATTCAAATTCAAGAATTATAAATGACGTATATATATTTGGAATTTGCAAATTTTGATGCTTGACCAATTCTACATTGTTATTGGAATTCTCTGGAATTGACCGAATTTCATATTTTCATATTTAAGATTTATCAAACATAATATTTGAGTTAATTTAACATTTAAAAAAAATTCAAATTACCAAACATACCATAAAATTAATCTAAAATTGGAATAAACAACTCTAAATAAAACAATGCTTTCGGCTTTGGAGAAGGGGAAAGAGTTCGGACATATTCATAAGCTGGAGTGTTCAAATTGGGCTGCTCGGCCCACATAAGCATATGGGCAAATACATAAAATTAGAAAGCAAATATGTGTTGGGCTTATTTCAAATTAGAACAATTTTCTTAGTCATTATGTTTATTAAAAAACTAGCAAGTTTTGTATGAGATCGTCTCATCGTGAGATAGGCCTATATAAGTAATCCATTAGTAAAAAAACACAAAAGAAAAATGAAAACTGAATTTTAGTTATATAGAAAGCGGTTATTTTTTTAAAAATAGTTTGGGCTGACCCAATTGAAGTCGTCTCACGATGAGATAGTCTCAATAAAGAAATAGTGTAAAAAATTAGTGTAGAAACTCATGCAATGCACACTTTTTTTAGCATCAACATATATAAACATATGATCAGGGCCGAAGCCATGATTTTAAATTAGGGGGGCCAAATTGTCAATATACTCGAAAATTATTTATTATATGAGGTGTTGAAAACTGGCATCATGACCCGAAATTTACACAACATTGTAACCGAATCCGATTTGACTTGAATTTAAAAATGATTTACAATTATATAAAAACAATATGGACACAAAATTCAATTTCAAACTCACCCAAAACACCTAACTCGAAATCAACAATGACTCGCAAAAACCATTAAACACTAGTTAAGCTATAAAAATATTAAAATCTTATAGACCGAAATGAAATTGAATCATATAAATTTATTACTCTATAAAAATAATAGTTTAAATTAGGGTTTGATCCTTTAATCTTAGATTACAAATGTGTTAGTCCAACCATTGAGTTATAGTAATTTTTGTTATATTTTTACTCTCTTTAAACTATATATCTTATTAATAAGGGGGGGCAAAATTAAATTTACAAGGGATCACATTTTCGGCAAGGGGGGCGGGGCCTCCCCAGCCCCCATGTAGCTTCGCCCATGCATATGATGTTTAACAAAATAAACTTACTGATATTATGCAATAGAAATACTTAATTTTGACAATTATATGTATAAAATTACCCCGTAATTCTAATAATTATCAGCAATATATTATGCATTATATTATATTCTCTAAGTTACTCAATTTAACTATAAATAAATGCTCGTCAAAGATACTTTAATGGTAGAGATATTGCTCAAGATTAAATGCCATGTTATTTTTCTTTATCCAATAAATGAGTTCCATTTGGCAAAACTCTCTTTAATTCAAATACTTGAAATTTTTTAAGCTTTTAAGTATAACAAGTGTAGAAACTCGTGCAATGAACGATATTTTTAGTATCAATATGTATAAACATATGATATTAAAAAATAAAACCAGAGTTATTATACAGTACAAACACTTAATTTTAACAGTTAAAGTATAAATTAACTTTGTAATTTTGAAAATTATCAACAACATATTATACAGTTTATTAAAAAATTACCCGTTATTTTCTCATACAAGACTTGCTAAATAAACAAGGGAGAAACTGAATTTATAGATAGCATGATCTGTCATATTTGTGATGATTCAAAACATTAATATTAACGTTCAAAATAATGTGTTGAACATTTAAATAACTAAAATGAGTCTTTTAAAAATGTTTTAATTATTTTAGTCAGACTTTTTAATCCAATTTTAAACTATCAGACCGCCTTAAATTAAAATTTGAGTTGGTAATTTTTATTCACAAACAAACAATGTAAAAAGTTTAGAGCTTAACATAATAACATTCTTGTTAGGTGTTTAGAAGTGAATTTTTGTTGGGTGGTCTAATGATATTAGCCACGTAGGACTTAGGCTGCAATGACAAATAGCAAATGTAAATATTTTATCTTAAATAGTATAAACATTTTGAATATTAGAGCCTTAAAATATACGAATGTAAAATAATTATAAGTAGTTAATTACTATTACAATCGATAGTTTTATGTAAGAAAATCTACAAAAATTTATCAAAATATTTTTATGTTACCAAATAATTTATGTTTCAATTATTTTCATATACAAACAAAATGGACTACATACTAAATATTACTTCCGTTCCAATTATACGTTCCACTTATTTATTTACAAATTTTATTATTTTAATTTTAATTAAAGTAAAACGTATAATTAAAACGGTGACAATGAGTAATTTATATGTAGGGCTGAGGATGACCACCCCTTTGGCCCTCTCACTCTATCCTAAATGCAGCCATGACCCACATGTGCCGAGGAAAGGGGATAACTAGTTGAAATTCGATCTTAAGACTAAAAAGATAAAACTTTTTCGACTGAATGAAATCCGATTGCATGAATCAATCAAAGGCGAGAAAATCTAGCTCCAACCGGAAAATAAGACACCACAATGGGCGCCGAAGATCTCTTGATCTCTTTGGAGTTGCTGGGCGACGACTCATCGGCTTTGATATGGTTTGGTTGGTCTTGTTCACAAGCAACCTGATTGAAAACTGGGAAGCAACTAAACAAATTAAACAATGAAGGCATTTTTAGAAATTTTGTGGTAAAATTTATAGAGTTTGATGTGTATACAAGAATTATAAAGATGTGAAGTATGTATGTGTTTTTTGTTTTTGGTCTTTTGTGAATGATGCTTAGGTTCCATTTTTGAGGGTTTATATAGCAATTGAGAATATGTTCTCCAAGAAATGACTTGAAAACTTCGTCCCCAAGTAAAAGCTATTCATGCATCTTCTAAGAAGTAAGAACCATCCAATATCATGCCTCATAACTCATACAAGTCATAGAGTGATTAAGACATTGAACTTTTCTAGTTGCCAATATTGTTTGACCGTGTCAAAAAAAATTCATGATTTTGAACAGAGGCGGTTCTAGACTCATTTATATTGTCCGACCATCTAAGGATTCAGAAAACATGGATGTCATATATTAACAAATTCCTTATAATTCATCAGTCAAGCATAGTTCTATTGGTGACCTATTTTTTCTTTGATATTGTTAGTTAGAGATTTAAAATCTACAAAAATGTCCATATTTTACCATTAATGGTTGACAAAAGACCTCAATTTTCAAAATATTAGAAAGCCCCTTAGTATTTGCTTTGTCCCTGATTTTGAAATAATTAATGAATTTGTGATGAAATATGTGTTCGAAAGAATTGAGAAAAGTTTTTATCTTAATAATTAAGATCTCTAGCATTTGATATTTTTTTTAATGTAATTCTATCATTAATTTGTCTTTTTATCTTTTTTTTCGTTTTGATTTCTTTTTTTAATAAATTTTATAATTTTAAAATTTATGCAAAATGAAAAAGGAGTAGTAAAGTAGAGGCATGGAAAAGTCCTGAAATTAGCTAGTAGTCCAAAGGGAAAGTTGATTGATGTTGCCATTATCAACATCTCATTTTTAATTTAATTTTATTATCAATCAACTTTCATTTTAGTTGAAACATTAACTTTTAATTACTTGCCAAAACTCGTGTAATGAAGTCAATTCGATTGCATCATTTGAGCTATTTGATTGGTGTTTTAGCATCATTCTCATGATCTCCTATGGAGTCAAAATTTATGTTCAACTTTACCCTTTTCTTTATCCACCTTATTTAAACAAATTTTCATCCTTTTTCTTCTTCTATTAAATTCTTATAATTTTGTATTTTTAAATAACAAAATTAATAAATGAAGTAAAAAATAACATTAAGTTAATAAAGTGTTTAGCAAATGATTTTTAGTTAGTTATTTTGTTCATTATTGACTTGTTAGGTCAAATGGATAAAAGTATACTTTTATTTAAAAAAATTGCTCTCGATGACTTTTTAATTAACTTTGGTCTATTTAACCCATTTTTTCTTTAATGTCATTAAAACCAACAACTAATCTGACTTTTGCAACCGACCTAACATTTAACTAAAAATGCTCTTAGCTAGTTGAATAAGGTTTGTTTGGCGCAAGGTAGCTATGTGGATAGTTATTAGCGGTGTCAATAGTTGACAAGCTGTAGTTGTGGGTAGCTGTAGTTGTATAATTGTAGCTATTAGTTATTTAGTTGTCTAAATTGATGTGTAAATTAATACTTCTATTCTTCGATAAAAGTAGCTATTCTGATAGTTATTAAAATATAATTTATAAAAAAAACTAGAAAAAATTTTAAACCTCCCCTTTTAATTTTAGGGTTAATTGACAAAAATAAAACAATTTGATTGATCCATTGAAAATAAATTCAATTATTAATTATTCCTAATTATTTGATTACAAAGAAACTTTGAAAATCGTTATAAACAATAGGTGAGTTTATTTTTAACAAATATATTTAATAAAAGGGCTTATTCAAAAATAAACAATAAATAAATTTATTTTCAGCGAATCAAACAAATAATGATTTAGAATCAACAATTTTTCCTTAATTTTAAAGCTAAACATTATAACTTTCTAAAAACAACTATTACCCCCAAATTATGAACGATAACGTTTTTTTACCTCGTTATTCCTTGGATCACCGGGTGTTTGGTACTTAGCTACTTGCATTGGCTTATTAGTTGGTCAGACTGTCAAAAAAAAGTGTTTGATAAATGGTTTTAACTCAGCTAAAAAGCTGACTTTTAAGCCAAAATAAAAACTACTCTAGTTAGCTTTTTTGTTGACTTTTTGGCCTATTGAGATACTTTTTCTCTAATAAATAGCCAACAACTAATATAGATAAATTTACAAAACATCTCCATTTATAAACAATTGGCCTTTTCAGCTAGCTTAAAAGCTAACAAAAACAATAACAATTTAGCTGGTCAAACAAGTCAACTAAAAAGGTCAACAGCCAACTGCCAACTGCCAACCGCCAACCGCGAACCGTCCTTTGCTAAAACACTGCTTTTGTAATTGTAAACCAGTACCCCGAATAGGTCCTACGTCCTACGTCGTACTACCCCGTTCCTTAATTTATTTGGCGGCTGATTGCCGGTTCTCTTATCTTTCCGTCCATCTCTATTTCTCCCTCTGTCATACCGTCATGGCGTCATATGTTCTGCATTTCCAAATTCCAAATAATACACTGCTTTTGTACAGGATCCATAATGCAGAAAAAATTTGCTTTTATTTGGTTTGGTCATCTGTGATAACTTGCCAATAATAACCAATTTTCTGCTCACCTCCTCATCTACACCTCCCAAGATTATACTTTTTACTTCAATTCAAGCCTGTAAAATTGTGATTTTTGGGGTTGAATTATGGCTTTAAAAGCTGATTCCATCATTTTTGGATGTGGGATTTTTTCATCTACTGATTTACAAACTAGGTCTATATTTGTTGAATTGAAGTTTAGAAGAAATCTCGAGAGATTAGGGAAATGGGATTGTTGTTGTGCTGTTTTGCGACAAGAAAGGGCAATTATTCCTGCCCCAGTTGATGATGAGAATCAATTGAAACCCAGCATTTCTTCTGAGAATCACTCTGTTGGGATTCAGCAAAATCATCATACTGGTTTTCATAGGGATTTGAATTCCCTTCCTAGTGAGTTTTCTTCTTTATAATTGAATTATAATTTGGATTTTTATGAATTTTAATTTGATTTATGTCGTGGGTATTCACTATAATGTGATTTTGTTCTTGTAGATGAAATAAATGTCTCATTTGAGTGTTAATTATGATAAAGATTGAAGTTTTATTATTAAATAATGTAAAAGTTGATTTTTTTTATAACAATGAGTGTCATAGAAGGAGATTTTCTTGAGCATTGTATATGATTGTGATTTGTGGTGCAAGGGGGAGTTATTTATATTTGTCTATTTATGTTTCATATAACCTATGATTTATATTTGTCAATTTGAGAGAATATGTGAGTGATACGCATCACATCAGCCATGTTGTATAGGTGTTCAAAATAAATAAACCGATACTTCACCACAGAGTATGTGAGATAAAGCTTGGAAATTAGGTAGAACAGACAAAACTGAAAAATTTAGCAAACTTGGAAGGGATAGAGCGAGTAGATGGATAGATTGTGCATTTGGAAACCTTTGCAGAGAGGGGGGGGGGGGGGGGGGGGAAGCTCGTCTGTATTAATGTTGGGTCAATACTATTCCAGTCGTTACCTTCAGATATTCTTGAGTAGCACTACTACAGTGATGGTCTTGAATATAGTATATCATGTAGTATATCCCGCTCATAAAAGTTATGATCAGGGTCTAAAGAGGGATGGAAGACGGCAGACCATACCCTTATCAAAAATGAACTTGTTTGGTGCAGGAGTTCGCTAACTTTCTTCGAATACTAGGAAGTTATCCCATGGATTGCTAAATAAACAATGGCATTGATGAGTGACACAAGCTAGATAAAGTTTTTCAAATCTACTAAATCAAACGGCTTCACACGTTATCGCATCAGTGTGACCATTACCGCTAGATTGAAACCTTGTTTTTTCAATATGACGGTGTTTGTGGTAAATCAATTATGAACACTCTTGCTTTGATGTAAGTTCCCCACGATTACCATCGACACCATTTTTTTATATCTCAAAATGAGTCTACTCAGCAGAATACGAACTTTTTTTTTTCTCTGCAAGATGTTTTATAAACTGAATATTCCGAATGCAAACACTATCATGTAATCATGTATAAGCTGTGCTTCCATTGTCTAGTGAACTGTTCAAGTACTTCTCAACAATATCTAGCCCACAAAGCTCCTTCACCACAGGCATTGTTGCAGGGACAGATAATTGGAATGGATCATACGCATGAGCATCCAAGCCACCCCAAGAGGCGAGCTGCTTTCTCGCTTCTTTGATGGCTGCTCTTGTTGCACAGTGAACCGATGCTGCTAGCAGCACTGGTGGCTCTCCAGATGCTGCATAAAACCAAATAGATGAGATTAATGGCATACTTTCCTGTTTTAGGCTTTTATATTTTTTCTTTTCTTTTAAGCAGTTTGCGCGCACCTTTAGATGAAAGAACACGCTTCTGATGATGTCCGCTGTTCATGATTTCGACATTCAATTGTCTTGGAACTGTATCAATCGTCGGGATCTTGTAAGTCCATGTGCTATCAGAGACCACCAAACCATCAGGGTTCGTTAAGTACTCTTCCAGCATGAAAAACCCAATACCTTGAATGAAAGCTCCTTCTATCTGTACACAATGCTACTTTAAGAATTCTCTTTTAAGCTATAAGCATGATTCATTATAAGTCTGCAAATCCTAAAGCCTTATCCTAACATTGTATGATCGGCTATACGAGCCAAAACAAATCAACATGAGATTATGCAAAAATTTCGAGTTATATGATCCGGATGCAACTATAACCGACCTGTCCTAAATCAACAGCAGGGTTTAGACTCTTTCCACAGTCGTAAATGATGTCTGACTGCAATATAGTCGTTTCTCCAGTGAGAAGATTCACCTCCACCTGTGGAGTATCGAATCTTTATTATCATAAAAACGACACAAGCTGAACCTTAGAAAGACGTACACGCACACATTACCTCACTAACAGAAGCTCCATAGTTTAGATACCGAATGGAAGAAAAATCAGGTACGAAGTAAGTGCTAGCTGACATATTCACTGTCTTGTGTGCCTGCATTTAGAAACTAAGTGTAAACTTTGTACAAAAATTTTCTTCATATTTGATGATCGGTTGATCATTATTCCAATGCTTTCCGAACTCAAGAGCGAATCCAAGGAACTAGTACAGGATGAGCTGAACACTCACCTATGCATGTGTGCTGAACTAACTTGATTAGTATTCTTCTGTATTATAAGTTACACAATTTAATATTAATAGGGTTTTTAATCAAATATCCTGAGCTATCACCTAAGTAGGCTCGGGCCTTGATTTACCATGTTTCCAATGTCCTACTAGAGGGAAAATAAACATAAACATGCAAAAATCGGGTTAATCATATGGCTATTACACACCACACGATAGCGCAACTTCTATTCCCAAGTATGTGTTATTCTACACAAATATTCATTTTTATAAGGAATGCACATGCTTGGAAGAAGCATGTCTTTCGGTCATGAACTCGTTTTCATAGGAGTTGTGCTCCTGCCTACCATGTCGACATTGAAACCACAATACATAGCCAATAAAAACGGTTGGTTCTTCTTACCTTAGAAATAAGCGTCTCCCAGTTGATAGATCCCATTTGCTTTTCTAGTCTCTTCAAGACGGGGATTAATCTATCGACCAACGTATTGCAGCAGATCCTAACCGCTTCACAGCTCGACTCAGATGTAGTGCTTCCAGCCGTAAGTCCCCCTTGTACCATACTTAATGTATCTGCTTGTATTACTCGTACCTTATCCAATAAACGATCACTTCCAGCACAGTTGATCAAACTCAGTGCAAATGCAGCCATCTGTTTAACTTTGGTCCATAAACCCTGACCTAGCTCGATCCCTCCTACTTCCACAGCTATTGACCCATCCGAAAGTATGCTAACTTTACCCGGTGTTGGTCTCATATTAACACCATATATAATTGGTATCCTAGAAATGCCCCTTTTAGACCATTTACGCGTGCTGTTAAATTGCTTTACCATCTCTTTTCTCTGATGGAAGTTTGATGATAAAGCTAGCTTATCCCAAATCGACGGTAAAGTATATTCACCATGCTCTCCAGCACTATCATCATAGAACAAAGTTAACGTATCGAATGTGTGGAAGTTTTTCTCTCGAACAATATCGACATCTAGGAAAAGGGTAGACGCTACATGTTCGATCACAGCTTCAGCGATAAATGATCCTTGTAGTCTACCAGGAGCGCGCATGGCAGTCTTACTGGTATGATTCGTTTTGCACAATTTAATATCAAATGATAAAGCACCCCAATCATACTTCTTAAGGCCATTCACTATGCAATATGGCATAAGAGGGCTAAACTCTTCTGATATACCCGCATCAATCAAAATATCGAGATGTAAGGCTGTGATCTTCCCGTTTGATTTGAATCCTACACTATACGTGATTTTCATGGGATGCCTTCCTCCTGTCATTATCATATCCGTTTTGCGATCTAGATACATCCTCACAGGACGGCCAAGCTTGTGTGCAGCTAGTGCACAAGCTGTTGCAATCTATAAACAACAGAAAAAGATGAAATTATCAGTAATTCGAGACTAGAAACGGGGATTATACCAATAGAAGAACCACAATCAACAACACCCAACTAGTGATCGATGAGGAACAAACTAGGGAGGTAAGAGCCCAACAGAAAGAGCTATTCTTGTGAGAGACTGTCTCTCTGTGAGACAACTTCAAAATAAGGAGCTCATATGCTAATAATTATATTGGTTGGTTTATTCAGCCCGTGTATGTAAAGCGTCTCACGATGAGACCGTCTCACACAAGAGTTTGTGATGATTAAAACCTTGCAAACGAAAATACTCACAGGCACAGCCTTTCCGGCTTTTCCGCCAAAACCGCCCCCCACCCTTCTTGTGATGACGCGAATGTTATTTTGAGGAAGTCCTAGACAAGAAGCAATCACAGAATGTGCAGATTCTGGATCTTGAGATGAAAGATAAACCACCATGCAATTATCTTCATCTGGAATAGCTAAGGCTGTTTGAGTTTCCATATAGAAAAAGTGCTGAGATGGGAGTCTGATCTGCAAATTTAATCACAACATAAAATTCATGATAGGTGATTAAGGGGCTACTGAAATTCCTGCAATAGAAAAGTTGAACCTACCTCAGCCGAAAGAATTTTCTGTTCAGCTTCGTCCATTCCCTTCGCAAAGTCACCGACTGGTTTGGGACTAATCAAACTATCGAAAAAGCTACTCCTGTCAACTGCTTCTTCGACTGTTAAAATCGGTGGCTCGAGATTTTCTACATCATAGTCCACGACTGCTTTCATTGCTGCAATGTCTGCACGCTTCTGTGTATCTGCAACCTATAATGCTCTCTGTTATGATCATGATTTATATAACTCGGAGGTAGAACACCAAGACGGTAAAATGAACAGGCAATTAATGGGTTCAAAACGAGACTAACTTACAACTAGAGCAATACGTTCACCAGCAAATCTCGTGAACTCATCAGCAAATAAAGGATTCTTGTCGGATATTGTTCTAAATGGGGCTCCTATATTTTCCCCTCCATCTGGGATATCTTTATGGGAAATAACCGAAACCACTCCTTCTGGAAATGATTCAGACTTGTATCTCACGCATTTTACTCTTGCTAATGGCTTCTTGCTATATACAAATGCCCCATATAGACAGTCTTTTGGCGAAGGAATATCATCGACAAATATGGCCTCACCTGGAAAACCAAGCCTCATAGTCGTAAGTCCAACCAACAAACACGCACATCGTTAAGTGAACAACATAAACCATTCATAGAAATTAAAACAAACCGGATGCCAGGAGAGCGGCAGCTGTTTTACTGATAGGCTCCCCAACAGGATGATGCTCCGTGCTGGGCTGAATTACTTGCTTTGAAGGTAATAACAGCGGTACATCACTGCCCTCTTTCGTTTTATATCCGTTTAATTCTAAACTCGAAAATCCCAAATGATCAGTTTCCGGTTCCACCAAAGCGTGCAGAAACTCCAAAACAAATGCCTCAGCTAAACTAGTCCGATATGAACCATGTGAAATCTCATCTTTAGGTACCACATTTGCTCGAACTAAACTCATCGTTTTGGAAATCACATCACGGTCAATATTTCTACCCGCTAAAAACTCTTCTATTTCCTTCGCTCTAATTGCATGCCTACTTCCATAAGCCCCAAAAGCTAACCGGATATTACTCACCACGAACCCACTATCAGAACGAAAAACTTCAGCTAAGCAAGCAGCATTTAGATAAGGTAACACATTCCCCAAAGGACGAGGCGATGCTCTATACGTTTCAAACACGAGTTCACTACCTGATCTCGATGATGGTATCCAAATCGGTATATTGACACTCACAATCACACTTTTTGGATCTAAAGGAGGCCTAATCAAGAACTCCTCCAACTTTATACTCTCCCTTTGTAAGCTTCTTATTATCTGTACACTACAACCTACAGCCAGAAGAACAGTAACAATATCTGAAGGAAATCCACACCTTTGTGACATAACTATATTGCCCCCTATACTCGCTGAATTCCGAACAGATAAAGAAGCAATTTTCTCGAAATGGGCAGAAATTTTCTCGCCCAATCTATCCTTATCACCCTCCTTCAACGCTATGATTGCCTTAGAAATCGATACAGTAGCACCGATTTGGATGCCTTTAGCATCCTTTTTAACTGTTGAGAGTTCAGGAATACACCTTAGATCTATGTATGTATCATATTCATCTAGTTCCTTATAGTAACCGGTTCCAGTATTGCTAGCAACTAATTTAACACGACCCAAATTTTTCGACTCACTCAAATTCAGCGTGGCTTCGAGTTCCTCAATGCTCAAAGGGGTATGCCAAGAATATTTCCCCGAATCTAATAACATATTCAACCTTATTTCGTTCTTCAAAAAATCCGGAAATCTTGATATCTGATCACTATGGTCATAAACAGGCAACCTACTCAACTTAACTTCCTTACCCTCCTCATTTTGCCAAAAAGTATTGAGCCCGAGATCCTCAATATCGACATCAGCTGCAAAACTTTTGCAAGCATCAGCAATAGGTCGATAACCAGTACACCGACAGAGGTTTCCGTTTATGGATTTCTCGGCCTCACAAACTGTGAGGTTCGAGAAGTCAGACGAGGATCCTACTCCATTACTTTTATCGGAATTGAGAAGGGCTGAAAAGAGGGAGACAGAGATTCCGGGTGTACAATAACCACACTGAGCAGCATGGAAGCCAGCAAGCCTTTGGTGTATTGGATGGAAACCAGTTTTCTGACTTCCAAGGCCTTCAGTAGTTGTAATAGAACAACCATGAATACTGCAAACAAGTGTAAGGCAAGAATTAATTGTGTAATTCTCCACTTTTTGGTGTACTGGATCATATTTGGATAGCAGCACAACACAAGCTCCACAACCACCTGTAGTCAGCGAATGACAGAATTTTGAACATTAATTTCAAGGATGCTTAACGACTGACAAAACACTCTCAACAAGTCAAACAAGCCCGTGAATTGTCAAAATACAGCCACAATAGCATATAATATAAGAAATAGAAAAAAGTGTGCTCAATAATTACACCTATTGCCCATCTGATCATGCCTATTGTCCATCTACCGTAAATATTGAATAATCGTTTTACTATTATTTATTACTAAATAATTTAACCTTTTTATTTTTTTGCTGATAACCTCTGTTTTTGTATTCTACCTATCAATAAAGATAGTTAGGGTAGACCAAGGAAGATGCATGGAATGAGTGTAAGGGCTAGTAGGTACTCACTACTGGTAAGGGTACTTTTCAAAAAAATATATATATAAATTGGATTATTTAAAATTAATCAATAGTTGAGATTATTCCTGCCGAAGGCAATAAGTGAAATTATATTGAAGTTGAGAAGAGAGATGAAGAAAGTAGTAATTAACCTTCCCCACAAGAAAGCTTGACACTTTGAAATGGTGTTTGAGAGCGCAAGAATTGGAGCAAAGTAGTTGATGGGTGGTCGATCTTTGATATCTCAAATCTTTCTCCATTAACAGCAAACACTAAATTCCCACCTCCCATTGTTTTTGTTCTATCCAAATGATTTCTCTATTTCTCTTTTTTATCATAAATATCATCACTATAGTATTAACTGGTCAGTGGAACCCATTTTGTATTATTTGAGTTGCATCGCTTTATGTCGTTATCAACATCTAGTGGAGCTAGAGCTGCTTATTTAGATTATTGGATTGATTTCGATTAGGCATTTTGAGTTAATCTAAATTTGTGTCTTTGACTACATTTATTTTTAGATGAATGTAAATCTATTTTTAAATTGGATAAATTGAATTAGATTATATAGTCGGGTGAATAGCAGATCATCCTCTGAGTGGAGCCTATCACTTCCTATAATGCTCCAACGTTGCCTGACCTCACTCACATTGGTTTTGAACAACGTGTTCAAATGCACATAACTACCACCACCTTAATTTCAAAAAATTAAGATGAGATACATGACCTAATAAAGACTTCACACTTAATATTTTTTTAGTGAAATTTAATTGGAAGTGGAATTTGGCCAAAAAATAAATTGATAAAATAAAAAGAGATAATAATTTATAAATAATATTAAAAGAATATAGTGAGACAATTGTTAAAAAAGAAAAGAGTACAAAATAAATAGGACAAATTAAAATAAAAAATTTATAAATTGGTACAAATTAAGAGTGAGTAGTCATTATGGTGGTCAATATAAGTTTTCCATCTTTGTCTGTATGGGTATTATATCATCTTAATGGGCAAATTAAAAATTTTCATACTATTTTCCACACTTGTCCTTCATATGAACATTTGCTCTATCTTATGGTGATTGGTATTAAAATTGAACCAATAAATTAATGTTTAATTTTCGTTGATGTAAAGAAAGCATGTAATCCAACATCATTACATGCCCCAAACCACCCATATTCCCATATTCCCATATTACCCATGTGCCATGTATTGTCAAACAAACAATGCTAACTATCTTAAAAGGATCATCCACTTAAAATATATGCATGTTGACTTAGAAGTTGTAGACATTCAACTCATTTAACAGTAAATTGCATTACATTAATGTCACTAGATGGTTTAAAGCTAACTTTATCATGAGTTATTAAAGGAGATAAATGTATGTATTCTTATTCTAAAGAACTAATATAAAATATTACTAAACATATCCATAACAGCGAGCTCATCAGCAAATAATTCTAGCTTGTCAAACCAATTAACAACACCAATTAATAGTCATTTGATATTGAGACAAACATGGCACAATAGTAAGCCAAAATGACACTACTAGTATGTAACTTCGGATTTGAAAATCCACATGATAATCGAGCACAATTTATTTTTGCGAAGTACAAATGATAGAATAGCCAAACGTTTACTCATTTCATCTCAGTCCTAGTATTCTCATTCATACTTCATATTATATCACATAATTCCTTAAGATTCAGAGTTAAAATGATGAAACATTTATTTATTTATGAAAAGCAGTCGGCCATAGTAGTAATACTAATAACTACTTGGAGATCGATTTCAGTCACTTCAACTCCTTGAGAAAATCTTCGTTGTCAACAAGAACCTGCAAAATCGGGAAAAATCTGAGATGATCTCTAATTCAACGACAACAACTCTAATTTGATAGGGTAAAGTTTACACCAGGGTACGATAATTCCTTAAGATTTCAGTCATTTTGCAAGTAATATACACCAGGGTAAAGTTTAGACAGGCAAGAGATAATCTCTAATTCGACAACAAAGGATATTCTTATCACTTATCAGTTTAGCTTCAAGGACAATTAAAAATCTGAAACCTACTTTAGGGATGAAAATTGCACTATTCACATCCAGTCATATTCATGTGTCTTGTCAAGTAACTGGATTGGTCGGACGGGCTGAAACCCAAGTCAGGTTTTGGTTTTCCAGGGTAAAAGAGGTTAACATTTCAGATTATGATCAGTCTCATTAAAATTATAATGTTTGCCAAGGCAATAAATGAGACAAATTACTTTGAGAGCTGCACCAAATTCCATACATACTACACAAGCATATATCTGGTCATGAAGAGCAGTTCAATTCCATTTGATATTAGAAATCAAAGCACAAGCACTCACAGTTTTCCAGCCATCTGGGTCAAGAAAAGAGACAATCTTTGTGTTGATTCCGGGAACAGGACCAGGTTGACGAGTTATCTTTCCACCAAGCTCTTCGGTAACCAACTTGACTACCTCACCACTTTTGTAGACATCATCGGTACTAATAGCAACCTACAGAAGTAGAAAATTAAAAATATACAGGACAAATAATCATACATAAATGAGGCGGTTAGTTATTGATATTAAAATGGTTGTAATCAGAATGATTTTTAATTTAAATTTTCACAATGTCATTCCCATTGTAGGGACCTCTCACCCTCAAACATGTGTTTTTCTTCATAATTTTCCATTATCACTTAATGCCATCTTCCAAGTGGCAATATAGGGAAATGAATTTTATGATGAAAATGAATTATTCGAGTACGACAAACATGAACATATTCCTCGTCACGTAGTTTTTCTAAGCTACATTACATTAAATTTTCATCAACATTACCAACAATTGATATCAACAACCAAACAGACAAGCATAAAAATAGAGAAGTAATTTCATTTATACCTGTGCATATGCAGTTCCTTTAGTATACTCCGTCACACCATAATTGTAAGTCAACTCCAGAACAGTTGTCTCTTCCTCAGGGGCATAACCCATCATTGCAATGGTGTACTTCATTGTTTGAAAAGAGCAAATTGTAATTACCCCAATAAATTCATATTAACTAATACATTACAGATCAATAGTGAGAAGCTTGTGATACCTTTTGTTCAGGCCTATCAGTCCTCTTCACTACCTTCATCCCCAAAGCCTACAAAATGAGAAGCAGAAGTATACTGCATTACTTAAAAAAAACAAATGGCTTTTAATGGTTTGACAATCAAAGTATAAAACTTCTCTCAAACTTGACAAGATTGATCACCATTTTTTTTAAAAAATTTAGACTACCATAAAGGACTTATCAGCATGCAATTGGAATCATAATGTAAAACCAACGCCACCTTGCATAGACACATTGCATCAGCCGCGTAGTAAAGATTTTCAAAACATATGAAACAATATTTCCCGTGTTGTAAAGTCGTAAAAAAACCACTTTTTGGGCCGTATCAAGGCTGTTAAGAAAAAAGGATACAACTTGACACATAGAAATTATATGAAGTTATGTTTTATGCACAAGAAACTGGATGAAGGATCTAAAATAGTAGGATAAGCAAGAGCATGTAAGATATACTAGTGTTTCAGCCCCTTATGTGTAATTTCTTTTACATTTATCCATACACCACACCTTAAGACTGCTAAGAATCTCCTCCTAATCCCAGTCAGAAGGCAAAGCAATAACTTTAAATATCAAAAAAGTATCATTGCAACATCGGATAACATCAACAAGTTAAATAAAGTAGTTTTTTTTTTTTTTTTAAATATTTTTGGGACTTCCTAAACACTCACTATATCAGAAGTTCATGCATACTGAAAGGAAGATCAATAAAAGAGCTTTTCAATACCTTTTCATAGAATTTGATTGAGCGCTCAAGATCACCAACACGAAGCATTACTTGGCAAAGTGGTTCAGGAGTCGAACCTCGCTGGATAAGCTCAAATAGGTAACCAGTAGGATCCTTCACAAAAGCTATTACAGTTGATCCACCTTTTACTGGACCAGGTTCTCTAGTTATGGTACCTCCCTTGGCTCGGATGTCTTCAACCATTTTGTACACCTAGAAGAAAATGAAGTTATGAATCAAGTTCTAAAAACTTTTCAATTCATCATATATACAAATACCACTTACATCTGGGGTAGCAATTGCAAAATGTCCAAATCCAGTTCCTATATCATAATGGTCCACCCCATAGTCTGTAGGACAATAAAACACAACTATGTTAGGATTTAGATGAGATATTCATAAATCTTCCCCCTTTTGCACAGTTTGCAAATTCCAGGAAGTATCTTAAATTCCTAACAAAGTAACCTCTCTCGTCGGTCTAACAGCAAACAATCCTTCAATTGATCAAGAAGGTTAATTATGGGCCAATGGCCAAGAAAACAGCCAAACAATGTCAAGCTTACCCTCCTCCACGCCTCATTCCCACTAGCAAGAAGTATAGAAACATCAATGCAAAAGTTGAAGGGTATAATTATAATCATGATAAGGTAGTTCACTCACTGTATGTTAACTCTACTGCAAAGTTGGACTCTTCCGGACCAAAACCAAGAAATGCATTGGAATATTTCTCCGCTGGAACATCTCGTTTCCTCAGCAATTTCATTCCAAAACATTCTGTGTAGAACCTGAAATGAATATGATGGAAAAGGCCAAATATTTAGCTACACCTAACACTTGGATGTTGGATCACAAATCACTAGTAAAGAAAGATTGCCATGGGTATACTTAATGGTTTTATCAAGATCCCCGACACGGTACACAACATGCAGAAATCTCCGCTTGTCTTTTTTTGGGAATTCCAACAATTCTGCATTAGCAGCTTCACATGCGGCCATTCCAAAACTATGGTACCTTAAAAGATTGCAAAACAAACTTAGCGACGATGTCAACATAACCATTCCTAGGATTACAAAAGGTAAAAGATTGCAAAACAAACCTAAATCATTAAGACAAATAGGAATTATCCCGACTCCCGTTTCTTATGGTTGTAACAAACAGAAAGCAAAATTCACCACTTAGCAAGAAAAAAAAATGAAGTATCCGACAAATACAACTCACAAAAAACATCAAAAATCAGATTATAGATCAAAATGCAAGGAATTTCACATTTTTATTCGCACAGAATCGCAAAAGCCGCAAAATTAAACATCGAAATGCAGGTTTGGAATTTTTTTTTTCCCATTTTAAATTGGATATGTAATAATGTAATTGAACAAGGGATTGCAATTATTCTCATTCAACAGGTAAAACGACCCCATTTAGAAACAAAAATAAGAAGATAAATTAACAAAAAAATTATAAAAAAAACCTAGAATTGGAGACAGAAAAACGAATTTTAAAAGAGATATTCAAGCTTTAAAATGCGAAAGAAGAGAGGAGAGAATACCTGAAGAGAGAAGTCTAGTAAATGATTTGAGGAGTTTGAGAAGTGATAAAAATGGTGTGAATAATGTGGTAAAATGCTTCTGTGATTCACATAGATTTTTATAGAAACTTCTCCAGAAAATGAATAAATGCCCTTCAGCGTCACTGCCTGTGATGTCTCTCTTTATGACAGACAATGATTTCGTTTAGGTACAATCGTCCAAGGATACATTCACGGCCTTAATTTGTCTGAGCTTAGTCACCTACTTGTGACATTAACTACTAGCGTATTTCCTCTTCCAAACCTCAAAACAAAAATTTAACACGTTAATATTTCGTATTATTAAACTATTTAATTCATATATGAAACTTATTTCATGATAAAACTGTTGTTTAAGAGCAACGATAACTTTTTTGCCCTTGACTTATTTTTTAGACAAATTAGTGGACCATAATTTCCTCTAAAGCACACAAAAAATAGACCAAATTGCATATATTGTGCAATTTTATCCTTTTTTGTTTTTTACATTTTAAATGATTTTTTGTTTATATTTAAATTTTTATTATTATATAATGTGATTATTGGAAATATAAATTATTTATTTTATTAAGATTTATTGTTAAATTTATCATTTATCGTTGTTATTAAAATAACTATTATTATTTTGATTAATTTACCCAACTAACTTATCAAATGATTATAAATGACAATTAATCAAAAATTTAATTATAATAATATTGGAAAACAATATAGTACTGTACTAATTATGTATGATATGTAGTACATAAATTCAAATGATCAAATGTTACTCGAAATTATAGGATGAATCCCTCAACAAATAAATCTCCTCGATAGCCTACTTGATATTCGATCTGTTTTTTAAATAAATTCTCATAATAAATATTTATGAAAATTAAAAAATAAAATATTTTAAATAATAAATATATTATGTTATTAAATAATAAATTTAATAGAGAAAAAACAGATAACATGAACTTTTTAAAATAAAATAGTGGGAGTAATTTTTCCTATTTATTTAAAAACGTTTTAAATTCTACTTTTAAGAAAGTTGCTTTAGAAGATGCGTGTACTCGTCTTTGATAGGATGAGGACAGAAAAACTTTGTCTGGCTTCTCGTTCTCGCAAAATCAAAGCCCTTTTATTATGGTAATACTAAAGTCCACTATAGACTAGTACAATCACTACCTCCGTCTAATTTGTTTAGCGCATCCAATTCCAATCGGAGTACTTTTCATCTCTTTGAATTTGATATGGAGTACTACATAAACCGAAGTGACAATTTTTAAATTTTAGTGTAACAAATCATGTAATACTCACATGTCACTGCTCAACGAACCATTATAAGTGCGTAAATACTCTTAATTCTCAACCATAATTATAAAAACAAGAAATGTAGTAAATTAAAATGAATAATTGTTTCTAGTTTAATAAAACTTCTCTAGAGTGAAACCAACACTTGCCCCAAGAAAAAGAAAACAATACAGAAGCCATAATTCATAGTTCAAAGTGCAAATCAGTAAATGAAAATGCAGAACTTGAAATTATAAAACTGCAAATTATGCACAATCATCCTACAAAAATACAAAGATTTTCAAATCAAAAAGTCTATACTATTAGCTCCTTGTTAGGAAAGATTCAGCACAACAAAGATAACTTTCTACAATGAGAACCACGAGCAAGGAAATAGAGACTAGCAAAGTAGCAATTCGAGGGTGAAAGTAAAAAACTTTGGCACTTTAATATTCATTCACACAAGATAGTTTGTAACATCTATAGAACCTGTACACTGCCATCACTTAGAGGAATCAAGAGATTGCACGTTCCTCCAACAGTATTTGACTACATATGCAAACATTTTCTGGATTTGGAATCAAACAGGCACGCGTTTCCCACGGTATCGGTCAATCAGCTGCACAAAATGAACGAGAACTTAGAGTTCAGACATAATCAAATGCCATAAGGTTGAGTTTCAGAACAAACATTTCATTTCAAATTGTAGATTTCAATTATGAAAACATTTGAGAAGTCATTCTCAAATTCTCATCTTTAACAACTTCTATAACAATGATGGATTTGAGTCAAATCCAAAGTTGATATTTTTTTATTTGCCAAACATTAAATTTAAGTCAAATTTATATTTTCAAATGAAATTATCATTCTCAAAATAGCATAAAGGGATACTTGAAATTACTACACGGGTCGGTTCATGGATTAAAGCAGACATAGATCACCACAAATAGTACAATCAGTTGAGAAGGGAGTTGTAGTTCGATGATTGGATCAAAAGTCATCCCAATGAGAAGTTTCTATTACTTTCATTTAAAAGAAGGTTTCAATGGAAACCAACCTCTCTACATATGAAGTGAAAAAACCAGCTCATCAGGAGATTTGGACTTCACGAGGTTGATTTTAATAGAACAATAGATTCAGTACAATAGAAGCAGACAAGTATTCGTTTCCAAACAAAAAAGAAAGTACAACTTTCAAGCCTTATTGGGTCGGAGATGCAAAATCATCTTGTGCATTCATATAGACAGCTATAGTATGTATTATAAACAGGGTAGGTAGTGTCAGAAGCTTTAGTTAGAAAGTATATTCTAGAAGAAAAATTGTCCTAAATAATCTCACATTTCATTCATCCGCTGTAAATAATCTCACCTTTAGATTGTTTTCTAATAAGCCCATCTTTGCCCTACATTTGCTCCTAGCATATCCTCTTATTTGTTAACGGTTAGCTTGTTTTAAAATAGAATAAGAAAAAAGAAAACACTCATCCCCTTCCACCACCAGAATTCCCTCCTTACCCCACCCCCCCTTTTGGGTACCAGCGACTCCCTCTCCTCCCCGTTCAAGTGCCAGCGTACCCTTTTACCTCCCCCCACTTATGCGCGTACCCCACCCCCTTCTCGTAACCCCATATACTCCCTTAACCCTCCATACCCAGTCGTAACCTGCACCTATCCTCCCCCACTTGGTGTACGACTCCCTCCCCCCTCCCCCATCTCTATCATCAATAGAACTGGGATAATCAGAGTGTTTTTAGGTTGGGTTATTAGGGTTCTGATGGTGGTGAAGGCGTGGAGAGAGGGGGAAAGTAAATGGTGATGCTAGATTCTTGTGCTTGAAGGTGGTTGTTTGCTGGGGTGGGGGTCGTTGTCACTTTGTGGTGGGAATGATTGGTTTGCCAGTGTAGGGTGGAAGGTGATGGTGTGGTGGTGCCGGGGTTTGGGTTGGCTGGGGTGGTACAAGGGAAAGGGTACTCTATTTTCTCTCTCTTTTTACTAAGTTTACCTGGATTATTAAAAAATAATCAATATATGGGATTATTCATAACGGATGGGTTTAAAGTTGGATTATTAGGACAATTTTTCCTGTTCTAAAAGAGGATAAATCTGAGGATGGGGAAAACTAGTATAAACAATTGAGTAAATGAGAAAGTCAATCATAATTTTGTATACACAATAGTGGGATCATACGCATGTCTTGGGAGAGTAACTAGCCTCTTGAAAGCATGTAATATCTTTAAATTTTCAATCTGCTATTGTAATTTTTGGATTAGATCAATATATCAAAATTTTCATTCATACGTTACTGCTTAAATTACAATTCCAAGTCTCGTTGTTACTTTACTGTATTTTTTTTGCTGAGTACTGAAATATGGATTCCCACTCTGATACATATGCACACCCCATTGCCTCTGTAATCCTATAGAAGATTCCGATTGAGATTCTCCTGAGTGGAACTGGGGACAAGAGGATCCAGAAACATCCACAACCTTTCCTTCAAAAGCCAAAAGAAGAACAAATTCTTCTTCCTTCACCCTATTTTTATGTTTCCCTTCCAACCATTCATAACTCAGCAATAAGCACAAACCAGAGTACAAACCAGAGCACAACTATTTCCAGTAAACTATTTTGATTCAATCTCTTCAGTAAGCATTGTTTTTTCTACATTAATCATTCATGAGTTTTACCTGGTCAGTGAGGATAAAGGATCACGCACTATTGTCCAACTAAATGCCAGGAAGAAAGTCCAAGAGATCATGCATGTTTTCTTTAAACCTATATTTTCTTGTCATTCTCAGGAGTGCTAATGAAGAAGGTGATATAACTTCTTGTCACACTTTAGAACTCATTTTTTCTAAATTAAAAGACTGAAAAACCGTATTTTTCTAGTCGCTCCGTAAATCCTGCTTTATAATCAAACACGAAATGCTTTACATAGCTACCAACAGTTTCTTTTCTTACAAAACCAAAAAATGGAATCTACTTACAGGTATAATGAAAAGGCCTGAAAACATCGGCCCAATCTTATAGATTACTCAAGGACCTTATAATAAGTTAATAGGCTCCAAAGATTTAAGTTACTACATTAATAACAGATCTTACAGCAAGCGTACAAATTTCAACCAAGAAATACCTCAACAGTTGAGCATTAGGTGAAAAACATGAATTTCTAAATCAGAATACCTTTCGGACTAAGTAAGAGAAACAGAGACACGTACCGATCTGATAAATGGCTGTTGGAAGAGCCAACCAAGAACAGGAATCCTTTGGGCAAAGACTGCCAATGTAGGCCAAAAGCCACTGAAAATAACATGCAATTCTCAGCAATTGGAACATAATACACGAGCAAAACATCTTAGACAAATTACATATAATAAACCTGAACAACAACAATAAAAACATTCCATTACCCCAGCATTATCAAATAGCTCTCGGGGTGGGGTTTGAGGGATGGATGTACGCGACCTTACCCTTGTTAGTGATAAAACTAACAAAGAGGTTATTTCTGATTGATCCTTGGTAGCAAACATCATATGCAACTTCACATAAATAAAAAGTGCTCGTAATTTAATGAGTCATTTTTCTATTATAATTCGAAACCAACTATAAATCTTTCCATATGACAAACCTGAAGAGTACAAGAAATCCATAAGATTCCAATATCATTCCAAATATTGGCCATCCTATCAGAACCAAGAAGAAGCCAACACCAAACGCAATTGTTCCCTGAGTAACAACAACGAAAACAGTAAGTAGCAAAACTTGAATGTATGGCGAGGATAAATGAGGTATCAGAAAGACAAGGGATAAGTATACCTTATAATTTTGAGGCTTTATAAAAAACTGCAAAGTGGACTTCAGTCCAATGGTCAATGCCAACCCAGACAAGAGAAGGATCTGAGAAAAAGCAACATAAGTGCCACTAGTCACAAGGGAAAATAAATATTGAGTGATAAGAGAAAAAAGGATCGGAAATATAAAAGATTAGGAAACCTACGTTTCCCATAGCAAGTAAGCCTTTGTCAAACAAGAAAACAACTCCAAGAAATGTGAAGAAAAAACCGAATCCAGTCAAACCCAGTCCAATCTCTGTTAACATAACAACAAGAGGAAGGGAGTTAGAGCTTTAGACGTTTTAAGAACATGATCAAAGAGATAAAACTCCAACATTTCTATGCCAAATTTCAACATGATTAAATAGTACATCACATCATTTGAAATACAAGTGTATAAGTAACAAGTAATTAGGCATCATGTTGTATTTTGTCTTCATAATGGCACACCAAAAAGTAAAATGCTGATAGCATGACATAATTACTCCAACAGCTATGGCCAAAATTTCCCAAAGTATCCATTCAATAGAAGAGGAGGTGAAAACTCATAGCCACACCAAAAGGATGAGTCAATGATCCCAAATTTCTCAACTAGAAAAGACGAGTCAATGATGCTAAATACCAAAACGAGAGAAGCTCACAATCTTGGTCCTAAAATTACACTTTTTTAAGTCGAGAGAATAAATAAAAACCTAACTAAGTTTCCAACACCTTACAATTGGCATAGAAGTTTCAACAATGTTTTCATGAACCTCAAAGTTAAATCATGAGGTCATATATAACAATCCTCCTTTTGGCTTTACCATTCACTCATATCCAACATGATCAGGTCGACTCCATTTCTTCTCATCTGTCTTCAACAACCCCCACCCCCCACCCCCCATCATCCAAGTCATCTTCAGTTTCCATGGCTTCTTGAATAACCTGAATTCATCCAACTCTACACTTCCCTTAAGATCATCTTTTGGTTTACTTCAAGCATACCCAAACCAGCCAATTCTCTTTTATTTTATCCTCAAAATCCGCAACTCCAACTATACCGATTTTACTAGGGATAAGTTTTCTCACTATTCTCAGTTAATTAATTAAGTACAATCTAACATATACATGATATGCATTTTGATAAAAATCCTTAAGAGATCATTGCATAATAAATCAAATTACTGCCCTCCCCCTTCCCCTCCGCCACCCCTCAAAAAAAAAAATCCTCTTCCACCAAAGCATACGAAAGCAACAACATTTATGTGTAGGAAATGAAAAATAACAACACTTTGTTCTTTTAATCTACTATCTAATTATAAAACTAAGCTAGCACTAAGCCCGCTGAAACATCACCATTGTTTTCATGTAAACAACCAAATACTAAATTCATGCCTTCAAAGGAACTTACCTGGAAGGCAATTAAATTCAAAATGACAATCAGCTTTCAAAAAGCCTTGTTCGAAGGGGGTCACTAATAGCTTCATTCAATAATTTGCCAACTTTATAATGTTTTAGAGGAAAGAAATAATGTATTGCTGTCAAGTTAAATATGAAGGTATCACCGTATCACCTAATGATACAATATCTATCAAGTCTTCTAATCTAGCCAAAAAAATTTGCAACTCAGACAATTGAAAAATCAGACCATATAAATCATAGATACTAAGTATCCATAGCAAAAATTTCAAAAACCAAATACAATCAGAAATTAAAAAAAGGATGCTCACTTTTCCGGTCATTCATCTCAAACGAAACCATTTTCGCAAACTGAACAAAGCGCAACAATCAATCGCGAATTCAGTATATCACTGCACTGCACGCTAAAAATTATTAGAATCAAATTACAATGAAGAATCAAATCAATCATGATCATCTAATCAAACACAAATACATTATTTATCAGGTCTACCTGCAGAAGTTTGGCTTCAAATTCGTGCTCAATGCCTCCTGCATTGAATTACATCAATCAAACAATAAACCTAAGTACCTAACTGAAAAATCACAATTCTATGGCATTTCACATCGATTTCATTCACATAAACAAAACCAAACTTCGCTACTCACGATTGTTTCATTCCAGCTATAACGGTTTTAATAGCATCAAATTGAGACTCTATACCTCCTAAAATAGAAGTTAAACAAGAAATTTTCAATAAGAGTGCAAAGCCTAATTGTTGAATTGAAAAATACCTCCTGCACTCAAATTATAACAGCACTATATCAATCAAACAATAAACCTAACTGAACAATCACAATTCCATCGCATTTCACAGCATTTTCATTAACATAAATCAAATCGAAATCACTGCTTTCGGTAGTGTTATTAAAGTTATAAATGTAAAAATTGCATATAAACACCTCCAACTATAGAATCAAAACAAGAAATGTTTAATAAGAAAGTAAAATCTAATTGTTAAATCGCAAAAATTCCTGTAGCGTTCGACATCAATTCGTAATAATCGCAAAACTAGATATGAGGAGAGATAAAAAAAGAGAGAAAAAACCTTGCCGGACGAGCTATCGTACGGTGCCGTCAACACAGAGGAGAGGGAATTATCGGCGATCGTCGCTTAAAATTTCCGTCGCCGGTGAAAGGGGAGAATGATCGAAAGTGTTGGTCCTCTCTCTAATGTGAAATGGTTTATGGGTAAAAAGTTTTTTGACCAACAACCCACCTGGTTTATTGGATGTATTACATTAAGCCCAAATTTCAGCCCAATTTCATTGCACTATTGCTTCGGCGGTTGGGCCTCTAGATTTAAAGCTCATAGTGTTGTACACTCCACATTGGCTTGAAATATAAGCCATACTTCATCTCTTGAAATCATGACGCAGAAAACCAAGCCTAATTTCACAATAAAAATACTACTCCACATGTTATTAACACAAATTCTTTTTAAGATTATTTAATTTTATCATTAAAATGAAGTATCAATTATTAAATAATTAAAAATAAGTAATTTAAATATAAAAGTAGATTCTTTATTTAATTTAGTTGCCCAGTCTCAAATTCTTAATTTAGGATTGTTTTATACTCTTATTACTTATTAGTGTTGGTAAGTAGAAACAAGGAAATTTCTTTATAAGTGTATAAGTGAAGCAAATTACATTAGGCATATAGAATTGTGTTTGCTTGTAAGGCCAACTGTTATGAATGGTATGTGTGACTTGAGTGCACATTTAAAAGTTGATTTCATGTGTATGACTCTTGGTTTGTGGAATCCAAAAGGGTGTAATTATGTGGAGAGTATTCATGAGGAATTATGGGTGTTAATGAAGATTAATGAAGAAGTAGAAAGGACTTGATTTTATGGTAGCTCGATCAGAATTCTGACAGAGGAAGCAGAGAGGTCGCTCGACCTTCCCGCTCGACCGAACAAGCCATATTGGTAGGTCGAGCGGTCAGACAGAATGCTCCAAAATGTAGCTGATACTCGCTCGACCAAGCCACTCGACCGAGCGAGCTCCCTGTTCCGGTCGAGCGGATCCTCTGATGTGCATGGGATGCTATTTTTCGACCTTTCAAGCCCTTGGAGTTATTTCATATTATTCATTACTCTATATTAAATATGTATTCAAGTGAGCTATTGATATTCATGTACCTAGTACTATATATAGAGCTCTCATACTCACACATAAAACACAACCCCTAAGCCAAACACATAGCCTTTTGTTTTTATCTCTTACTCAATTGTAATTCTTCATAGAGAAGTGTTGTTTATACTCATTCTTGATATAATATAAACAGAAACTACACACCACGGAGGATGTAGCCATCATTGGGTGAACCTCCTTAAATTCTTGTGTCTTTTTGATTAGTTTACATTGTCAAACGTTGTTTTGTTCATTGTTGTTTGTATCGTTCTTAGCATCGTAACGGTTTTGGCAAACGTTTTCACCAACCATTGATTGAAATGTCAGTAGCTTATAAATAGTCATGCCATAAACATTTATAGAGAAGATGAAAGTTATGCTCCCTCCATCTTAAGAGAGATCACTTAATATTGTTTTGGACAAAGCAATTAATCCCTATTCCCTAGTTCTTTTTATGAAAATCAACTAATTGGTGTAAAGATCGAGCCATAAGGCCAAATACTCTAGGTTGGAGTCAATTTAAAGTTACTAATATTATATCATCCCACATAATAATTTTATAATTTATCAATTATGTTAGGAGTAGTTAACATTTGCTTAATGGACTCTAAACTAACGTAATATCTTGCTGATAACTTTTTTTTTTAATTTAGACTTGCCTGAAATTCCTACTGATAAAGGGAAAAGGTAATTAATCTTTTTTATTTAGGTAACGAAGGCTAACCCATATTATTGAAAACCATTTACTATATAAGCTATCAATTAATTAAATAGAAATGGATTTAAAAAAAAAAAGAATTGAGTTTTATCTCAATTTGACTAATTATTTCTGTCTTTTTCAGGCAAGATACTAAAATCGAACTTCATCTATTCTTTTATATTCTCAACCTACATTATAATCCAAAAAAAATTTCGAAAATTTCAAAAATAACATCGAAAACGACTTACAATTACCATTCCAAAAAATTTCTAAAATGGTTGGCCACCCATAAACATATACCCGACTATGGCCATGCATCATTTTCATGAATGACTCTTACTATTGCTTAATACTAGATCACACAATTAAAAGGAACTTTTGTTAAGCAAGTGGTGATTAATGTTCGTCCACCTTTTGTCCCTTTTCTCCAAAGTATATGGTGGTGGAGTATTATATGAATTTGGTTGTCATTGCATACACCATGAGATGCTAATGTGGTCCTTCATCTTGTATGCCGGCACTAGTATTCCTTTTGTTATCGCTTGATGTTTTTATTTGCTTTTTACGGAGTTTTAAATTTATGTTTGAAATTTAGTATTTATAAAATTATTTAATTAAAAAATTATAAAAAGCGTATAATAAATTTCTACATATTGAAACAAAATTAATAAAATTTTACATGAATATATTTTAACTTGTAAATAGTAATGAAAAATTATATACAAGTTTCTCTCTATTAAAATAAAATATTTCTTATAAAAATATTATTAGATAACAGAGAGTAGTTGGAATTTGGTAATAATATTCTCTCATCCCCTACATTGGCTTGTGGAGGGTACAACTTTCACCCTTTGCCAAAACCAAAGGTCATGCGAGCCTTTGCATTAGCTTGATTATTAAAAGAGTTATAACTTCTATCATTTTTATAGTGGATAGTGAAGTAATTGCACTTATATAACGACAGTAGAAATAGGAGTAATAATATTACAAGAAAATTATAAAACAACCAAAACTAAAAAAGATTAATGATACTCTTTTAAAATCATCCTATCATATACATAATAATAATAATAATAATAATAATAATAATAATACTCTAGTTCAACAATCATCTTTTCACGTGAGAGTTAAAGAATTAGAGTTGAAATTATATATAATCTGGCCATGTATTTTAAAAAAATCTAAAACTTTTATATGAAGCTAAAATAATTTTGGTATTAAGTATTGTATTAAACACATTTTCTTTAAAAGTCTTAAACTTTTCTAGAAAGCTATAATTGTGATACCCTAGATTTAGCTTGAAAAAAGATTGATAGACTACTGATATCAACAAGGTGCATCTTTTTTTCATAGGAGTCCATTTGCTAAGAACTCCACAATTAAGCGTGCTTGGTGGGGAATAATTTTAGGATAGATGACCTCCTGGAAAGTTTTCCTAGGTGCGCACGAGTGAGGCCAAAGTGCGCCGGAAAGACTTGTGTTGGTCTGTGAGGCCAGTCTACAGTCTCCATTAGTAGTCACCGGCGGTCCAAGGGCCAAGGTGTTACATTAATACTTTTGTTTATTAAGTATTATATTGAGCACATTTTGTTTTTATACAGAGGAGTATTAGGTACTATATCATCTTTCAAAACAATTTATTCATATTGAATTCTCATTTTCGCCTTTCAAACATATAATCATTCAATTTTTTATATATATTTTCAACCAATTTGTAGGATGTGAATAAAATTTCTGCTAATATATCTTTATATCGGCAAAAGTTTGTTTTGCAAATAAATTAGATGTTCTCATCTTCATTTGTGTATTTTAAGTGGATTTATCATAAAATGTAATATCTTTATGCGTGTTAAATTTATTTTTGCTATTGTTGCATTAAGAGGTAATCTGTCAATAACTTATATTTAAATATTTGATATAAACATTTTGGGTGTGTGAATTATTTAATATGATCGTTAAACACCTTTTTTATTTGTATAATTATTAATTATGCTAAAAAAACATTATCAATATAGTTAAATTACTATATATATTTAAAAAAATTTGTGCAATGCACATGCATTGCACTAATATAACTTAATCAAAAGAATATTAGATATTGTTTATCAAAAACTATAAAGTAATGAGTGTCCAAACTTAGGTAGGGGAGAGGGAGTCCACCCCAAACTTACCCTATTATCATCTAAAATTTTTAATGTAAATTTACGCTTTTTAATTTTTTAACATTAAATTTCACCACTGTAAGTAAAATAATACTATAAATTACAATGTCAATACATTTGTAACCACCGTTGAATGACACAAATAAACTCTATGATCATGATCAATACTAGGACAAAAAACTTTAACGAAATTGAAGATTATTTTATCTCACTTAAAACAAATTATCACAATCTAGATAAGGTTATAGGTATTTGAAAACTCTTCTTTTGGAATATTTCTCCCACAACTATATTAGAAAAAAAAATGAAATTCATAAAGAGATACAAATAATCTCACTACACACTTAGTAGTTATTGTGTTGTCTAAATGAATATGTGTTTGAAGTGAATAAATAAAATGAGAATATGCATAATAAGAGTTTGCAAAACTATTTTTAGTTTCATGTGCTAGAGAAAAATATATAGGGTTATTTTTCTGTGTATAATTTTGTATAAGTTTCTCATATCATGTCTTTTTTTGTATATACTTAATATGCTTTCATCCATACTTTTATGTCAATATATCAATCGTGCAAAAAATCAGTGAAAAATAAATCTATACGACCGTACGAAATAGAGCATCGTATTGCAATAGTCGCGCAAATCATGTATGCTTGTAGGAGATTATAGAAGAAGCAATAATGTGGTAAACGAGCAGTTAGTATTTGAGCAAAGCAGTTAGCTTTAAAATAATAGCTCATACAATTTTGCATAAATATCATTAAAATCGTTATCAAGAAATGTTCATATCATAATTACACTAAATTTTTATTAAATGAAATGGGGCAAATTGTTTCACAAGAAGTGTGGTTATGTTGATCTTCCAAATATTGGTATGATTGTGATCCACAACTTTCAACCATAGAGAATACAAGAATACAGCACCTCATATATAAATAGTATATAATAATAATTTATAGCTACCTCAAATATTAATAGAATCAAATTCTTAAATCCTGGACCTCTAAGGAATAAGACAAATAGATTGAGACCAAAGCATTTATTTTTGTGCTTTGAGAAGAAGCCGCAAACATCTTCTACTAGTGTTGCTTTGTGTAACTTCATTTGCTCAACACACATGACTTGAAGTACATCAAGTTGTCAGCTAGCCATTTTCCAGTGCTAGCTGCCTACAGCCTTCTCTCAAGTGGGATATTAATCATACTATGACGGGATAATGAATCCCCGGATGATTTGCGGACTCTTAAAAAAAAGTCAGTTCGAATCACAAATTATAAATAAATATAAAAATTATTTATTATATAAAATAAAGAGTATATACAATAAAATTATCATAAAAAAATGTATTAATAACTATAACATTTTTGAAATTTATTGTCTTCAGATATTGAATGATGCTTTGATTCACCCTGGTCTAATAGTTACTTCAACCTACATTCAATAACTTAAGACCTATGTGTCCTTCTTAATTAAAGGCACTCTTTCAGTCTTTTAACTAAATTGTGATTAAGAAATTTTGTACAAAATATTAAAAATTTGGCCTATTTGATTGTGTGGATGATATTAATGGTAGTTAAAATTTATAGAATTTTCGTTGTATGGATGAGAATGTACTCTCCTTACTTTGCTGATCACCAAATAGATATAACTTAAAGATTGACTTGCAACACTTAAGTACCTAGGAAACCTAGTAACTGATTATAGGCGTATGAAAACTTTTCTATTGTGATATTTCCCTACAATGATACTTGGAAATGCATTATGAAAAACACAATAAAATACAAACAATTATGCATATACTCAGTACAAAATATGCAATAATAAATTATTATGTGTGTAAGAAGAAAATAAAATCAGAAACATGATAAAAGAGTTTGCAAAATGCTTTATTTATTCATGTATACGTACAGAGAAATATAAAACAAGAATTCAGAAATTTTTAACTCATATATTATGCATCAATGTTAACCAAAAATAGTATATTTGTAATATTTGTTTCAAAAAATTTCCTTTATTAAAAATCCCACACTAACATATATGGAGTATATGATTTGGAGTAGACTTAAAATTAGAGATTTAATGATTTTCTAAAAACTTCAGATAGAGTGGATCATGATATTTTTGAGTTTTTACACTAACTTATAATAAATTAAATTGATGCCAGGGTGGTTATTGAGATTTTAGGGGTCCTGGCAAAAAATTAATTATGAGTCTTAATTATAAAATGTATATTTATAATTATAAATTTATAATATAAAAAATATTACATGTCAATAATAGAGCTTGATATTGTCCGCTTTTTGTTTGATAATCATGCATTTATAATTCAATAATTAGAAAATAAGGTAATAGTTATTATTAATCAGGGGCAGAACAAAGTATTCCGAGGTCCGGTTTAATTTTTATAAATTTCTAAATTTGGGGCCCTTTATAATTGAAAAGACATATTTTCATAAAGTAAAATAAAAAAACTCAACATAATAATATTTTTAACTACTATAATTAAATTAAACTCAACTCGGGATCTAACTACATTAATTTTATAAGTTTAATTATTATAAATTTCTAAATTTGGGGCCCTTTATAATTGAAAAGATAGATTTTCTTAAAGTAAAATAAAAACTCAACATAATAATATTTTTAACTACTAAAATTAAATTAAACTCAACTCGAGATCTAACTAGATTAATTTTAATTTTATAAAATGACTTAGATTAATTTGTTAAAAATTAAATTTTAATCTCTAATGTAAAGAAGGAAGAGAGAAAAAAGTAATGGTTGATATAAAATAACAAAAAAGTGTAAAAGTTTAAAAGATTGAAAAATCAAGGATTAAAGTGTTGATTATTTTTAATGATTATTGATGTTTAATGAATAGGTGAAAATTAAACCCGATTCTTATTTGTCGCCACCCTTTTCATTTTATCGCCACCCCCCTCCTAATGAAATTACGAATTTGCCCCTGATCTTTAAAAATTTACAAATTTGCCATTGAATTAATAACTTTTCATTTTCATTTTTTTTTAATTTTTTTAATTATTCTTATTTATATTATTATTGTTATTATTATTATTATTATTATTATTATTATTATTATTATTATTATTATTATTATTATTATTATTACGGTTATTATTATTATTATAACGGTTATTATTATTACGGTTATTAATAATAATAATAATAATAATAATAATAATAATAATAATAATAAAATAATAATAAAAATAATAATAATAAAAAAAATTTAAAAAAAAAAAATACCAGTCGCACGTTTTGTGCGACTTATATTTTTTTTTTAATTTTTTTTTTTTTATTATTATTATTAATATTGTGGTTGTTATTATTATTATTATTAAATTATTATTTTTGTTTTAATTATTATTGTTATAATTGATGTAAGAAAGAAAGCGTAAAATTTTATTATTAGAGGAAACCCAAAATACAAATATTGGCTAGATTATAGAAATTAGGAGTTTATAAATTACTCCAATACAGAAAACCTTAGCCAAAACAAATTTTTTTGGGATGATGCAAAACTAATGCCCAAGATTCCTTTTATAAGGAGAAGAATAACAAGCCTTTGTTATTCTTCCGATGTGGGATAATGATAAACATTAATCTTCCAATGTGGGATAATGAAAAACATTAATATTTCAATGTGGGATAATGACAAACATCAATCTTCCAATATGGGATTCAAGACATAACCTTACATTGGAAGATTGATGTTTGTCATTATCCCACATTGGAAGATTAATGTTTTTCATTATCCCACATTGGAAGATTAATGTTTATCATTATCCCACATCGGAAGAATAACAAAGGCTTGTTATTCTTCTCCTTATAAAAGGAGTCTTGGGCATTAGTTTTGCATCATCCCAAAAAAATCTGTTTTGGCTAAGGTTTTATGTATTGGAGTAATTTATAAACTCTTATTTTCTATAATCTAGCCAATATTTGTATTTTGGGTTTCTTTTACTAATAAAATTTTTCTCTCCTCTGCATGTGGACTTAGTTGACACATTGTCGGTGAACCACGTAAATTCTGTTTGTTTTGTGTTTGTCAATTTTTATGCTTTCTTTCTTACATCAGTTATAACAATAATAATTAAAACAAAAATAATAATTTAATAATAATAATAATAACAACAACAATATTAATAATAATAATAATAATAATAAAATTAATAATAATAACCGTAATAATAATAATAATAAAATTAATAATAAAAAAAAAATAAAAATAAAAATATCAGTCGCACAAAACGTGCGACTGATATTTTTTTTTTTTTTTTTATTATTATTTTTATTATTAATGTTATTATTATTATTATTATTAGTATTATTATTATTATTATTATTATTATTATTATTAATAACCGTTATAATAATAATAATAACCGTAATAATAATAATAATAATAATAATAACCGTAATAATAATAATAATAATAATAATAATAACCGTAATAATAATAATAATAATAATAATAATAATAACTATGATAATAATAATAACAATAATAATATAAATAAAAATAATTAAAAAAAATTAAAAAAAAATGAAAATGAAAATTTATTAACTCAATGGCAAATTTGTAAATTTTTAAAAATCAGGGGCAAATTCGTAATTTCATTAGGAGAGGGGGTGGCGATAAAATGAAAAGGGTGGCGACAAATAATAATGCCCAAATTAAATGATGTAAGAGAAGATGTTTAGAGTTAAAATGATTGCTTTGGAAATAGATAAAAAAAGGAGAGAGAAAAATGTAATTATTAAGATTTGATTCTGTAATTAGTGATATATCATGTAAATCTCCCATCAACTTCTCAAACTAATTAGCATGTTATTTTAATATGATTTTTTCTATATGAGACCTTTTTAGATTGGGGCCCTGTGTGATTGGGCACTTCACACCCCCTAAGAACCGCCCATGTTATTAATAACAATTTCACTTGATGGTTAAATGCATAATTTAATCACATACGGTCTCAAGTTCGATCTATACAAAGATAAAATTTATCTACTTTTTTCGTAAGCTCTGGACGCAAGCCCTTTTTGTCCTTACTTAGGACCGGCCCTAATTGATGCACTCCAATAATATTTTTATTTCAAACCAAAAACGAAAAATGTTAAAAATGTCTAAATGATGTTTTTCACTAGAAAAACAAGGGTGTCAAACAGGGAGGAAGAACAGGGCTGAGGAAGGCACGCGCCAAATAATTAAAGGAGACGCCACGTGACGTGAGTGATGAGACAATGCCCTTTCATCCATTAACCAATCACATATCACCACGTAAGCAAAATCTCCAAATATTCTCTCTCCTCCAGAATAACGTCTAGGTTCAATGAACCTATAACACCACCTCTTTTCTCGCTCTCCATTATTTAATAAACTCCTCCTTTCTTTTCTCCCAGACACAAAACACAAATTGAACAAAAAAAAGTTTCAAAAATCCCTCAACAAAGTTCCTCAAGTCAACGTAATCGGAAGAACAAGAAGAAATTCTACATCATAAAAATGGCTTTATCTGTTACATCTTCTCTTTCATCAGAACTCAAAGGTTCGTTTAGCAATTCTCATTTTCCGCCATTTTTGATGTTAATGTTGAATTTCCTTTATAACGATATAATTTTTATACAGTGCCAAGCATCGGCGCATTTCAACCAACAGATCGTCCTTACAAAAATTTAACGGCGACGATTAACATATCTTCTCGGCGCGCGGCTTCATCAGTGAAGCCGTTACGAGCTTCTGCCGAGTCGCGCCGCAGCGACTCGGTGAGTCCTATTGCTGCAACCACCATTGCTGCTCCTAAAACTGGTAATTTTTCTGTCCTTGTACTGAAACTAGAATGTCTGGAAATATGTTGGTGAAATGACGAAATTGAGCTTGTGGATGATTACAGAAGAAGGGGTAAAAGAGGAAGTGCGAATTGTGGACGAAGAGAACTTCGAAGAGTTAGCCAAGGAGCTTCAGAATGCATCTCCTCTTGAAATTATGGACAAGGCTCTTGCTAAATTCGGAAATGATATCGCCATTGCTTTTAGGTATTTTTTTTATTTTTTTCTCATAGTTTAAATTAAAATTTTAGATATGTTTTGATCTAATTTTTTTTATTATTTTCTTGGTGTGATTGTATGATTATATTCTTAATATGGCTGTCTATTCTTTCAACCTAGTAAATTTGTTAGGTAGAAACCATGACGTAGGAGTAGAGTATTAATCTTTATCGATAGTCAACGAAATAATTCGGAATTGCATACTCCACTAATATGTGAGTGACTATTTTGTCACTGGGATCATGGGATGGAACGTATATTGTCCGATTTGCTCATCTCGAACGCCGGAATAACTCTTGCGAATCAATTCATAAATGTGAAATTATATTGTATTTTGCAATCTGGTTGGTTGTTACATACTTACACCTGTTGCAACTTACAATTATACAAATTCTAGATTAAGAATATTATATGTGTACTTATGTAGGATAAGTTGCTATTACTCCAAATCATACAATATAAAAACAAGAAGCACATAAGCAATTGTTATGTGAATTTGTGAAACCAATTTTGGTTTGGAGTTCAAAAGAAGGGTCAAATTTGCATGTTTTAAAGACCAATAGAAGGTTGAAATTGCAAATAGAAATGCTTGGATCATGCAATTAGGCTAGGAATCCAAACTTCTTAATGTAATTTATCGTTTAATGGTTTTGTGAGTTCTGTATATGAGGAGTATATATTACTAAGTTGGAAATTGGGTTAATGATGATATATAGGCTATATTTATGTGTATTGATGACATGATTCAAAATGCCTATTGAGTTGGAAATTTGTATGAAGTATTTCTTTTTCATTATATGCTCCAATGTGATCATTAAATGTGATTTATGGTCTTGGATACTGACTAGTATTCCTGAAGATGTGTAGATTTTCTAAGAAGTTGCTAACACGTAATTAAACGTGCTTATTACGCAGTGGGGCGGAAGATGTTGCTTTGATCGAGTATGCCAAATTAACTGGCAGACCCTTTAGAGTCTTCAGCTTAGACACAGGAAGACTCAACCCAGAAACATACCGATTTTTTGATGAAGTTGAAAAGCATTATGACATCCATATCGAGTACATGTTCCCTGATTCAGTAGAAGTTCAGGCATTGGTTAGGAACAAGGGTTTGTTCTCTTTCTATGAGGACGGTCACCAAGAGTGCTGCCGTGTTAGAAAGGTGAGGCCTCTTAGGAGGGCCTTGAAGGGGTTGCGAGCCTGGATTACAGGGCAAAGGAAGGATCAGTCTCCCGGTACTCGTTCTGAGGTTCCGGTTGTCCAAGTTGACTCTGTTTTTGAGGGTTTGGATGGTGGGATTGGTAGCCTTGTGAAGTGGAACCCTGTTGCCAATGTCGAGGGCAAAGATGTTTGGAACTTCCTTAGGACAATGAACGTGCCTGTCAACTCGATGCACTCCCAAGGATATATCTCGATTGGGTGTGAGCCGTGCACAAGGCCTGTTTTGCCTGGACAGCACGAGAGGGAGGGGAGATGGTGGTGGGAAGATGCCAAGGCCAAGGAGTGTGGCCTCCACAAGGGAAATCTTAAACAAGAAAGTTCCGAAACCCAAAATGGTAGTGCACAAGCCAATGGAGAGGTTGCTGATATATTCGAGTCTCAAAACTTGGTGAACTTGAGCAGAGCGGGAATCGAGAACTTGTTGAAATTGGAGGACCGCAAAGACCCATGGATTGTTGTCCTCTATGCACCATGGTGTCAGTTCTGCCAGGTTTGTTACCCAGCCACTCGCTTTGATTTTATTGATTTCATTTCTAGTGATCAGTAATTTGGTTATACTAACTGATTTTTGTTGTTTGAGCAGGCAATGGAAGGTTCATACGTAGAATTGGCTGATAAGTTGGCTGGCAGCGGTGTCAAAGTGGGAAAGTTCAGAGCAGATGGTGATCAGAAGGCATTTGCCAAGAGTGAGCTTCAGCTAGAAAGCTTTCCAACCATCCTTCTCTTCCCAAAACACTCGTCTCAACCAATCAAGTACCCCTCTGAAAAGAGGGATGTCGATTCACTCTTAACTTTCGTCAAGGCGCTTAGATAATCGACTATAAGTTTACTTCATGTAATCCAAAGAAGAGACTTAAAGAGTTTTCAACTACTAATGATGGCAAACTGAACTGGCAAAGATGGCGAAAGTTCAGTTAAGTTGGGTGTTGAACCTAAGTTCAAGCGATTTTGAGCATAATATTCCCTTTATGATTCGAAGGGAGGTCCTTTTGTAGCTAATAGTGAGTTTATGGTGACTTGCTTTGCTGCAAGTTTGATATGTCATGACTCATGTCCATATAGTTTCTTTTTTCTTTTCTTAGTTTTGCGGGGGTTTGTGAGGTATAAAATGGGGTAGAAATATTGGAGAGTTAACGTTCCTCCAAATCTTGGTTAGAGGTTTGTATATTTTGAATGGTTGTTTTTTGAACAAATAAATCATAAGTTTTTCTGTCCGAGTTCATTAATAAAAAATTGAGATTCACATAAATTCCTCCCAAGGTCAGTTTGGTGATTCAGATTTTATCAAAGATGGTAGAGAGGTAGTTTAATTAAGGAAGCTTGTTAATGAACTTGACGTTTGTCATTGGCCATATATTCACTATTTTAATTTTTATGTCTCTTTGAGTTTGTCAGCATATTAATTTTTGTTCATTATTTTAATTTGGATAAAGTTTTTACTATTTTCTTTAATTCATATCTACATATTTTCTTGAACTTTTTAATAATATCAACACAATTTAATTGTCTTTAATATTTTTTAATATTTGTGTAAATGTGGTGTTTAGTAGAGTAGCATATTGAGGAGAGCTAGTCTCACAGCTAGTGTGTTAGTCTTGATATCCACTCAAAATAAATCCGATAATATGATAATTTGATTTTGACATTGTAACAAAACTTGAATTGACATGACATTAAAAATAGCTTACAAATTTAATTTTGAACCAGTTCAAAACATCTGACCCAAAATAAATCCAATAATCGGTGATCCAACTGAACACATTTAGTCACCTAATTTTGCTTTTGATAAATTCATGGCTGGGTATGTTTAGGACAGACGTGTTAGGCGTAATTTTGTTTTTAATGGACCATAGTTGGGTATTTTTGGCATATAATATATAAGTAATTGAGTTGGTCTAATTTAAATACAAAAATGTGTATATTTAAATACAAAAATGTGTATTCAACTCACTATATATTATTATTCGGAATTTATGTCTCTATGAATAATAGCAAGTTTAGTAAATTAAAGGGCACTTGGGAGTTGTGACCAAAAGTTTGTACTTGGAAACATCAAGCTGGAGTTTGTCATGTGAAGTTGAAGATAGTTTTTACTATTGAAAGTTAGATAAAAAAAAAACGTAACTTTCTTTGATTTAAGAAGGGTAATTTTGCCTAGTTTTAATCTCCAACTTTGCCTAGGTATTGGAGTAAAATTGTATGTACTCATTGTGATAGAGTGAGATTTTGTTTAGTTCACTACAAAAGAAATTAATTAGTAAATTTTTTTTTTAATGAAAATCTGTTATAATTAGTAACAATCAATTCTAATTACTATCAGAAATAAGTAAAGTTTTCTTACAATTAGTATAAATAAGTTTAAATTGGTTTAAATCAGTAATAATCAGTTTCAATTAATAAAAATTAGTTAAATCAATAAAAAAATTCACAAATTCTTATATGAGACGGTCTCATGGTAGGATATGCCTTATACCTGGTTTAAATAGTCCAATAATAAAAACTTTTAGCTTATGAGCTTCTTGTTTTGAGGTCGTTTCAGCGTAAGACGGTCTCATACAAAACAAGCTGAAAAAAATTAGGTCAACTAAACAGAGCATAATAGTAATTGCGTCTCTACATTATTGTTACTAACAGCGAACAAAAAAAAGACAATATCATAACATCAAACATATTAATAAAGTCATGGTAATTTTTTTCTTGTTAGCTTTTAGTAACAGCGAACATACCCTAACTTTAGGCTTGGACATTGAGACACTTATTTTGAAAACTAAAAATTTTCCAAATCTTATTTTAGAATTTTTTTTTAAAAATATTATTTATTCCAGTTTTCACAAGTTGCATGGGTTTTGGGCCTTGGATGATATTCTGGGCTACTACTACTTTCAAAGCTCTTAAAAGTATCCTTGGCCCTTGAATTTAGGTCTAATACAACCTAAGACAACTCCTATGGTCATACGCACCACCAAAAATACACAAATTTTCAATTCACACACCTAAACAATTTAACTTTCTCTTACTCATTTAATGATTTTAAAATATAGTACTTTAAAATCTGCAAAATATTAATTTAAGTAACCTAGAGAAGCAGTTATGTAGTTGATTGTTTTTTCAGAAGCAATATTAATTTATACAATTAATTAAACAACTAAATATTTAACAACTACAAATCACAAATAATTGTATAAAAGTTGTAACTATTTAAACAGCTAACAACTGAGTACATTTATTTTACGTTGAATTTGAATACAGTTGGTAATTCTCACACAAGTCATACTATTAGATCAAACATTCTCATAAGTCATAAGATAAAACTAATTTATCATAATTGCTGTTAAGAGAACACAATTTATAGCAATATTAATTTATACATTTAATTAAACAATTAAATATCTAACAACTACAAATCACAAATAATTGTACAAAAGTAGTATCTATTTAAACAGCTAACAACTACCCATACATTTATTTTACGTTGAATTTGAATATAGTCAGTAATTTGAATACATTTATGATAAAACTAATTTATCATAATTGTTGTTAAGAGAACAGATTCGATATTTCTTCTAATAAAATTTGGAACAATTCTTTTGCTTCTTTTAACACTTTTGGGAATAAAAATAATTACTTGATAAATGAATAGTGATAGTACTGAAAGTTACTCATCAGAACATATTGGTTGAATACAAAAAAAAAAAATAAAAGAAAAAGATGTTAATGAGGTAAAAAAGAAAACAAGATACTCAGATGGAAGCCAAAAATAAATACTTTATGATATTGGGTGAAGCAACAATATTCACAAGTGCTGTCTATAAAGCTCGAAATTTTAGACAAGGACACCAAAATTAACTAAGCCAACAAAACAATGCACTCATATGTTGTACTATAATTTTATTTTATTTTTTTTTTTACTTTTTTTTAAGCATGAAGCAGTTAAAATTTATATATTAATTTAGTTGCTGAAAATTTAATTTTCAATTCTACACAAAGGATTATTATAATTTTCTTTTTCTTTGTATATTTAGATTCTCTAACCTATCAATGAATAAAAGAAAAAAAAAAGTAATATTTACTAGTAAACTCTTAGCAAGACCATTAGTAATGAGGACTTATCCAATCTAGATGATTATTTTCATTTGAAAAACTCTGATTTTCTCGTCTCTTAAATCTAAATCAATTCATGAATAATAATGATCTTAACTAGCTAGTAATTTAATACAAATGATGAATATTTAAATGTCGAATTCATAAAACAATTTATACGAAATTAAAAAATATAAAATAGTATAAAGGTCAATGTATTTCATTGAAAAGTAAAGTGAAGCAACTAGCGACTAACTTTTTCTTTAAGAAGATCCGACATGGTTGATTTACTAATCTTGAATATCTTTAGATCCATTAGGTCTTAACTAGTGCAAAAACGATGTGGTTTGCCAGACTCATTTAGAGGTGGATAAATGGATAAACCGTGCGATGTAATAATTAATTGTTCATAAACTCTCTTGTGAAATGGCATAAGTCGTCCAACTGATCTAAGCTTAGTAATTTTTTTTAAAAAAAAATTTTGACATACTAATTTTAAGATTTAAAAAGTCAATTTTAATACTTAAAAAGTCAATTTTAAAACTTAAAAGGTCAATTTTAAAGATTTTAATATAAATTTTAATGTTTGAGTAGATTTTACTTTAAAGTTAAAATGAAAATTTTTAAGTATTGCAATTGGTTTTTTAAGTCCTTAAATTAGTGTTTTAAGTATTGAAATTGACCTTTTCTGATATTGATATTGTCAAATTTCATAACTTAAAATGTCAATTTTAAATCCTTTGAAATTGGTCTTTTTAAGTCTTAAAATTGATCTTTTACTCTTAAAACTAACATTTTATGTTAAACATACTTAGTTTATTTTTAAGCAGTACCCACATTCATTAAACATATATTGATATATATATATATATAGTCTTATTTTTGTAACCACAAAATATAAAAATAAATAATAAAAAGGGGATATCAATCTTCCTAAGTTTTTCCTCTCAATCTTCTTCTATTTTTCAGAAATTCATCCTTGTTCTTGAAATCAGAATGTTCAAATCAACATGGTATCAGATGTAAAGGTTCTAACTGCATACCTGGATTATCTCTCAATCAATTCATTTCATTTTTCGATTGTTTCGAATTACTTCATCGATTTAGGTTTTCTGTTCATCTTCACTCTATTCTCGCCAACAACAATTAATTGAATTGTTCATTCGCAAAAACCTAATCAAGATTCTGGTTTGTTCTTTCCTTATTTTGATTTCACGCTGCTATAATTGATTCAATTGTTCTTTTGCAATGACAAATCAAGATTCAAGTTTGAGTTTTCTTGACCATTCCGATCCTCTTTTTCTTCATCCTGCTGACCATCCTAGTTTATTATTGGTGTCAACATTTTAGTTTATGAAATTGGGCGACACGGTCTCACCGAAAATTTTGGTTACTTGTTTACTTCTATAATTAGCGTATATAATGTCAAAATGGGCCTATAAATGTTTAGGTGGTATCATACCAAGTAAAAACTCATACACAAATTTTTGTGAGAGACCATCTCTAATTGGACCAACTTATTATATATTTTTTAAAATATTATAAGTAGGCATTAAGAATAATGTAAATAGACATTAAAGATATGATAAGTAAGCATTAAGAATAATACAATAGACATTAAGAATACACTAAATAGGCATTAATCTTTGATGGATTGGACTTTAAATACTGACAAATTCAATGAAAACTCTTTCCTCTTATCATTCATTTCCCTCAATACATATCATACAAGGTACTATAGAAAGATATACACAATATCTTCTAAATATTTCTATGTCCTAAATTTACCACCCAATATTTTCTAAATATATCCCTAACAAATACGTCTTTTAAAGAGACGGTCTCTGAAGAGACTAACTAAAACTCATAAGTAATGAAGTCCATCCAGATTAGTCATTCTGACCCATTTCTCTTCTTTGTCTCTCTAAACAATACAAATTGACTTAAGTTTCAAAGAATTTCATGATATAATTCAAACCGCTATAGGCCATTAACTAATCATCACTAGAGCATTGGACAATTCGAATTCTCCTCTTATAAATTGTGAGTTTGTGACTCTAAATAGGAAGTAATTATTACAGTATATAATATATTTGAGATTTTAACTATTGTATTGGTTTTTTGACATAATATTAAAAGTCAGTATAACAAGAAATCACTGGTTCGAATCTTAATCGTCAATTATTTAAATTGAAATATTTAACATTATATATGAGAAGTACCTGTGTTGTATAACAATAATATGTGGAACAATACAAAAATAAGTCTAAGCATAGGCCTTAAAATATTAATTTTCATTCGACAAAAATGTTAAATAAAAGAAATTAGTTGAATAAAAAAATTATAAAAAATCAGTTTTTTTTTGTACTTTTTTCTCTTAGCCAATGGCCATTGGTAGATTTGAGTATGTGATTTATTTTCTATTTTAAGAAATAGCAATATTGTGTTGTTGATGGACTTGTTAGGATTTTAAACCTTTGTTCTAAAATATTTCTCATTAATAAAGTTGACATTTTTATTAAAAAAGTCAAATATTTAACAAGTAAATAAATATTCTTAAAGAGAATACTTAGTGTAACAATATTTACATGACTAAGGAATCAAACTCTAAATCTAGATTCCATATATTTTGGATCAAATTCATTTGTTAATCAACTCATTTTAATAATCATTCCATCCACATGCATGAGATCATAGTTTTCCAAATGGCAAGGAACTGGTGTATTATTTATTAGCATTTACATGTACTTCTTCAATTGCCTTTCTTACTAACCATGATGGAAACAAAAAAGTTAATGCTACTTTTAGAGGATTATCAATGCTATGTTTACTCATTTGCCCTCTAATTATAACACTTCTATTTCCAATCATATTATTTTTCATGAACTTTTTCATTTATATCAGCATTTTACACTAATGTGGTTTACAAAATTAGAAAAGTGACAGAAGATTTATCATTTTTTAATGGGCTTACATGCACCTATTTATGATAGTTCCACCGTAGTTTGCCATACCCATTACCCTCCCATTTGTTGTGCAACTAGTTTTTGGAGATATCGTCTTTTTGAGAGACAAATTTTAAACAATTTATTAAAGATTAATGCCTACTTTTAATATCGTGAATATGCACTTACGTTATTTTTAATGCTTACTTGCAATATTTTAAAAAATATATAATGGATTGATCTAATTAAAAATGGTCTCTCAAAGAAATCAGTGTGGGACTAAAAAGAGTCTCCTATTGTGTTATCACCCACTTAGCAAAACCCAATTTGATTAAAAAAAAAAGATTCAACCTCTTAAACATGCTAGAATTAGCTAAATATTATATCATATTACCAATATAATTATCAGTAATCATACATATTAATATTAATTATCATGTCATTATAAACTTATTAACTAATGCCATTTTTCTCTGATATCATAATCATATCCCTGCCAGTGAAATGTCTTGTAGCTTCACTATTTGCCAAAAAGTAACAAAAGAAAAGGAAACAAATTGAAGAAGGCCAAACAAAAATGGCAGAGAAATAATGTGCACATTTCTTCTGTTGAGTCAGAGGAAGATGATGTTTTAGAGCTCAAGCTTCTGTTTTCATGGCTGCTTTTAGGCTCATTCTTTCATTAGTTCTTCTCTTTCTCTTCCTCCACTCACCATTTTCAGGTAAAGTTCTAAGCTTTTGACTCTATTTGCAACTCCTTAGCTAATTGAGGAACACATTGAATTATTTGTTCAAGAAAAATGTAGGGTTATTCTGGTATAAATAAACTCATTTTCAAAATTGGTAAATAACCATGTTTTGGAAGCTTTCATGTCTCACATTTGCCCACCATTTATTGTTCATTAATTCGGATAAAGTTTGTGTCTTTGTCTGTGTTACTTATTCAATTGCCCACCATTTATTGTTTCATGATTTTGGATGACTTTTTGAGCTATCTTTCCCAAATCCCTTATTGACTTATTGAGGAATCTCATTTGAACTTTTGGTGACTTTTGTTTATGAAGCAAACCCATTTGCTAGTTTATGAATTTGACTAATACCCAGTTTGGAATTTATTATGATCATACTCATACATCCCTATTCTCTGCATAAATTTTCAGTTTTAGGGAAGATTATAGCAGAAATTAAGCAACAACAAGAACAAGATGAACCCTATGTTGGAGTAAACATTGGAACAGATGTACCAAACTTCCCATCTCCCTCAGATTTGGTTTCATTTCTCAAGTTACAAAAGATTAACCATGTGAGACTCTATGATGCTAACCCTGATTTGCTGAAAGCCCTGGCTCATTCAAAGATCAAGGTCATAATTGGGGTACCCAATAACCAGCTTATTGGAATTGGATCCTCCAATGCCACTGCCGCGGCTTGGGTGGGCCGAAATGTCGTTGCTTACTACCCGGATACTGCCATCATCGCCATTGCTGTGGGCGATGAGGTCTTAACCTCGGTTCCTTCAACTGCCCCTTTGCTTTTCCCCGCTATTGAGTCACTTTATAGTGCACTTGTGGCCTCAAATCTTCACACTAAGATAAAGGTTTCTACCCCACATTCAGCCTCACTAATTTTAGATCCCTTTCCACCTTCTCAAGCCTTTTTCAATACTTCAATGACTCAATATTTGTTGCCAATTATTAAGTTTTTGTCTAGGACTGAATCTCCTTTGATGATGAATTTGTACCCTTACTATGTTTTTATGGAGAATAAGGGTGTTGTGCCATTGGAGAACTCTTTGTTCAAGCCTATAACACCTTCAAAAGAAATGGTTGACCCGAATACTTTGCTTCATTACACGAACGTGTATGATGCAATGATTGATTCTATTTATTTCTCAATGAAAAACATGAATATTTCCGATGTTGTGGTGCTTGTGAGTGAGACCGGGTGGCCTTCGAAAGGCGATTCCAAAGAGCCTTATGCCACTATGGATAATGCGGATACTTACAATTCCAACCTCATTAAGCACGTTTATGACAAGACTGGCACCCCATCTCGTCCAGACACCACATCTAGTGTGTATTTATATGAGTTGTTCAATGAAGATTTGAGGTCGCCCCCAATCTCAGAGGCCAATTGGGGCTTGTTTTATGGGAATTCAACCCCAGTTTATTTGTTACATGTTTCCGGGAGTCGAACTATCTTGGCTAATGACACAACAAATCAAACCTATTGTGTTGCTATGGATGGGATGGATACAAAGACTTTGCAGACTGCATTAGACTGGGCTTGTGGCCCGGGAAGGGCAAATTGTAGTGAAATTCAGCCGGGAGAATCTTGTTATGAGCCAAACAAGGTCCAGAACCATGCTTCTTATGCTTTCGATAGCTATTACCAGATGCAAGGGATGGCTGTTGGGTCCTGTGATTTCAAAGGCGTTGCAATGATCACTACCTCTGATCCTAGTAAGTCTGTTTACCACATTTTGGTTAATTACTAGTTAGCATTGCCAAAATTTTGCAATACTGTTTGCCAGAGCCGTCTTGAAAAATTTGTGCTCTGTGCAAAATTTTTTTATTTTATGCATAATTCATAGTTTTTTTTTAAAATCACCTCTTATTTATAGTAAGTATATTTAGTTTATTAATAAACTTAACATATTTTTTTTGATTAACATTTTTATCTACGGAAAAAGAGGGGTTTTATGCGGTCAATCATCTAGCACACTCTCGAAGTCCCCTTGCTATTTGCATTCTATCTTGTGTGTGTTATTGTTTCAAATTTCGGATTCCTATTAAAGATCTATTTAAGCATAAATCCCGATTTTCAGCATTATGGTTAAGATGCTTTTGCGTTGTGAACCTCAAATTCTATTGAGCATAAGAGGTGATTTAGAATACTAGTATGGGGGCCGAAAATTTATTTTTATGTGTAATGAACCAATTCAACTGCTATTTTTCTGTGTTATGTCAATATTATATTCAGTAATAATGAGTTTTAATTGAATTACTTATGTCATGACCTAGACAAGCCTGAGCATAGATTATGACCTGGTCATAAAGTCACAATGCCAAAATAGTCTACACGATTGGTTGAACTTATGGCCTATGAACAAGAATCTATTCACCCTAAAATAAAAATTAAAAAAATAAATAAAAATAAAAAAAGCTTAGATGTGGTTGATATGATGTGATTTTGAAAAAAAAAACAAAGCTTTTTTAGCCTAGAAAGTGGAACAAATAGCATAATAGTTCACTTTTTTCCCCATAAATGAGGCTCATTTTAGAGGGAATTTGTTTATAAAGATTAAAGAAGACACCTTTACATTATTCCCTACTTCTGTCCTATGAATTTAATAAAGTACTCATTACGTTTTCTAATGTAATTAAAGTTATAAAAAGTTCATATTAATAATTTTTGTATTGAGACGAATCAAATAAAATTCCACATGATTATATTTTAACTTATAAATTAAGAATAAAATACAAATTAAGTGATAAGTGAATAGTACCCAAAAATAAATGGGACAATTAAGTTGAATAGGAGGAAGTATTATGTATATTTAGATATATTGATGTTTAAATTTGCGTATTGGAGCAAATTCAAAGGGGTAAGAAGTACTTCATGTTGGAGGTGAAGATCTTCAGTCATCTAATGACATCTGGATGATAAAATGTTTTTTTGTACAAATTTGAGATGTTGTGTACTGACATAGAAATGTTCAAAAAGATTCGATAGTCTGACATTTATCTGACCTTGTAATAAAACCTGACTTTAAAAATAAATTTACAAATTATTTAAAATTAATATGGAGATAAGACTCGATTATAAACCAATTGATGACTAAATGAACCTCTTTAACGGGAGGTACTTAACAAATGGAGCCCAACACCTGTTTATTTTGCAGTGAAATCATGCAAAAATTGTGTGGCTTTTAGCTGAGTTGGATTGGAAATTGGAATGATGTAGTATGCATTTATTATATTTTGGCATCTTTACTGTTGAGTATGCCGGTGCCAAGTAGTCCTTTGTTTTTGAACATGGTGCTTACATTTTTTAAATTCTTGTGACGGGTTTTTGTAGGTCATGGGACCTGCATTTTTCCTGGAAGGTGCGCCAATTTTCTGCCTCACTTATTATCTTTGGACTTCGTTATTACTACTATTTTTATTTAAAATTACCAGCTTAGGAGGGTGTTAATTTTCAGCAAAAATCAAGGGTGTTTTATAATCTTAACCATAATTTTGCGAATAAACATTAGGCAGTGCATTTTAGAGATACTTCTTTTGTCCCGTTTAATTTAATGCAAAGAAAAAGTCGGTATTTTTTAAGAAAAAAGTTGATAATGGTAATAAATGAAGAGAGAATGAATTATATGGATGAAATTAAAAGAGAAAGTGGTGAGTCATTGTCTAAAAATAGAAATGATGTGAATCAAGTAGGACGAACCAAAATGATAAATAATGCAAATTAAATGAAACGGATAGAGTATTTGATTTTTTTTAGGGTGGACAGGAGAATTCATATAGGTAGGGTCGGAGAAAAAATTAATTATTCATAGAGGGTGAGAATCAAAGAAGTGTGAAAGAAAAAACATGAAGTAATAGAATAACACACGATTCTCTTTTAAGATATTTGATTATTACTTTGAAGCAATAGAAGTTATATTAACAATAAGAAGTGGTATATTTTGTGTTTGATTTGCAGTAAGAGAGAAAGAAATAAGACAGAAGTAGTAGTGAATTCAACTGAAGCTACAAGTGGAAGCAATCAAATAAGTTCAAGTGAATATGCTCTCATTTCTTTGTGTAGTCTTCTGTTTCTGTGTTTTCTTTCCAATTTACCCTTTTAGCCAAGACTAATTGAAGATTTTGTGGTACATAATCATAATACTAGGTCATTTTTTGGGCAATTGTAACATTTTTAGTTGTAATTTTATGGTTTAGTATCACTTATTTTCCACGCCATTTCAAATTTTTTTCTTCATTTTAATCATAATCATCATAATCATAATCATAAATATTAATAAAAGAACTGAAAAATAATTCTTAGAATTTTGCCAAATATAGAAGTATTAATTTAATCATAATCATAAATAATAAATAAATACTAATAAAAGAACTAGAAAATAACACATGGCGATTTCTTAGAGTTTTGTCAAATATAAAAGTATTAATTTTATAGCACTATAATTGATTGTGTGCTTTGCTATAATTTATTTTCCTAAATGAAGTACAAGTTAAATTAAGTATTTTAAATATATTTTTACATTAATTCTTTATATCTAAATAAGAATTTTAAAGAAATTAGTTGTTTCAAAAAAAATATTTTATACATAAGTAAGAAATTATTTTTGAAAAATATATTGATTTAAATTATCATCATAACCATGAATATTAATAAAGAGTTGGAAAATAGCAAATCACAATTTCTTATAGTCTTGTAATATTCTTTGAAAATTTTATTTGTATATGACTCTTTACTAAACTCCGTGCATTGCATGAGCTTCTAAACTAGTTAGATTCAAATTATGCTATCTCAGTATACAAACTCGTTTAGTGCACGAAGTTTGTTAGTATGAAAATACCTATAAATATAAATTTTAAACAAAGATGCATTTGTATAATATAGTTATCAAATTATAATATCAATAAATTATGTAAAAGTTGAGATAAGTTTGTATAACAACGTAATTATTGCTTGATTGAATAAATCGTTATTGATTATATATTATGCGCAAAAGTAGCTATTTTTGTGAAATAAACGATTTTGTGAAAAGAATTTGTGTCAAAATTGACATGCTTGCAAACGTACTATCCACATAATCCAATAATTTATTCATTCTCAATAAAATTAAAACAAATGACAGAGCTCTTAGAACTTGTAATTTGTCATTTTTCAACAAAATTAATAATATATATAATGTTGAAACTTTAAATTGAATAAAATTCACTTTACCTTATTTACTCTAAATAAACATAACAATAAATATATCAATTTGATTATTTTATGTGATAAACCTTTTTGTGAGGATGACACGTGAAGTTTTTCAATCTTTTCAGTTAATTGTATGATTTCAATCAATCTATTAATATAGAATTCAAATAAAATTCACTTTACCTTATCTACTCTAAATAAATATAGCAATAAATTGAGCAATTTGATTATTTCATGTGGCAAGCTTATGGTTGATTATTAAATATGCATTGAATGTTAGTGAATATTGGGTTTTTATAATGTTTGTTAACAATAGACCTCAACAAGCAAAATGGTTGATTTAAAAAACGTTTTAATCAATCAACATCATAATATGTTAAATATTGATTGATTGTCAGATGTTTGATTGATGTAGCCTAGTCAACTATTGAATTCAGTCATTTTAAATACTCTAATAAAAAGTTTACATATGACAAGTGCTCTAAAAATTTAACATTGACTTTTTAGAGCTCTTTTAATAGATGTTGATGATGATTATGATCATGATTATGATTGATAATGAATGGTCTTGAATTTGATATTCTCTTGTATTGTAATGACTAGTGAGCCCAAACATTCCACCTAAATGGGCTCAGCATGCTAGCTGCTTAATTATGGGCCAAAAACTGTAGAGTCCGGTATTTCTGTCTTTGTTTTAGGGTTAGTCAAAATTAGTAATCATTTCACGCGTTTTCCGTGGCGTCATTAAAACCCTAGCTTTCATTCTTATTTAATCCAAGGTTTCTCCTTCCTCAATCCATCTGAATTCTCAACCCTAATCTTCATTCTTCTTCTCTAATACTGTTATTGTAAAATCGAGTATCAATGGTGTTGATACCCGGAACAGAAGTAGTGGGAACGGGATATGATTCTACCGAAAATTTTTGGTTTGGGGTGTTTGGGAATGATCAGTAAGCAGTTTCCTTTTTTGGGTTATTGGAAAGAAATTCATTCCCAAGACCCCCCATCCCAATGATTTTCTGTGGATTATCCCTTGCCCAGACTTTTCTCATACTTTGTGCTGGCTTTTTGTTTCTAAAGGATAAAATATTATTTTGTTCTTCTAGTGAGTTGTTCCTTTAGTTTCTATTTGATTTGATTATTTTCTGATTTGAACATCATATTCTGGTTGATTAATCTAAGTTTTAGGTTTTTGTTTCCAATTATGGATGTGTTCATCATGATGAGTAGTTTATTGGATTTTAAATTAGTTCTGTTTTTGTGTGTAAGTTTGGATTGTGTATCTAATTGTGTGCAAAAAATTGTTTTGGTGTCAAATTACCAACAGAAATAAGAAATCTCCATTGAAAAGTTAAAACTTATGCCATTTTTAACATGATTATTTCAATCATTTTGGGTTTAGAATCCTAGGGATGTGTAACATTGAGATCTTGATTATTAGAGTATAGAGATTTATTTAAGATTTAATTCAATATGAAATGTCCTTAGAAAAAGTAATTCCAAATGATCTTATGATTTTGTAGATTTATTGTTAGAATGATGTTATGGTTACATTTATATTTAATACTTTCTTTGTTTTTATATGTTATTTCTATTCACTTTTATGGTATATATTTTAATAAGTCAATATTTAAAAATTATATATTGAGACGAATTTAACAAGATTTTCTTATAGATCGATGAGAATTAGTAGTTAAAGTTTGACACAAATTCGTAAATTCTATTTGAAAAGAATATACGAGAATGGAGGGAGTACTACACACGCTTTAAGAATCGAAGTGGGAAGTCCTTACTTTACTCATTTGACATAAGTCACTCTTGCACATTTACCACCCCAATTGGGTTTGTGCGCAGGGTAGGAGACGCTCCTATGTTAAATTTGTTGGAGCAATTGTTCTTTTATTATGATTTTACAACGAAGAATGAAAGAATGAGTAAAGAATTAATTTGCAAAATATAAATAATTCAATACAAATCACACACTAAGTTTGATTGTGGCTTCCGCTCGCTAGATTTTCCAATAGATCAAATGATCTTCCTTCTCTTGATGATTACAAGGGTCTTACACCTAATGATGTGATATAGGACATATATATGACTGAGAAATAGTAGATTGACAATAAGGAAGTCCAATGCAAAAAACAGAGTATGAAACACAAAAGCAGAAGAGCTGATGCTTGCCTGACTTGTTCGAGCGGCCAGCAGCCAGACTTTCTTTCAATAAAAACATTTTGTGAGACTATGTGTTTTTTTATGTGCAGCGATAGCAACCACTTAGACCATAATGAGATTATGAGCCACAATGTTTAACAATCTCCGCCTTGAAGAAATAGTCTCAATTCCATCAAAACACCACATAACCACATTGATCAACTATCCTACTCTGAACAAAATTTATCCATAAGGATGCTTCCAAATACCTATCTAACAAAGATGTACCCACCTCATCGAGGTGCACCTCCCTTAAAGGGAGTTAACCCGTTACTAATAATACTAAGCCCATGGGAAACCACATCTCCAACTATAAGCCCATTGGATATACATAGAAGCAAGCATCTTATCCAAGACCACCAAGCCACAAGCTATAAAGCCTTAAAAATGCAACAACCTCCTATCAATAGAAACCAGCTTATGACTACACATAAGATCACATCGTACCAATGAACGCTTACCAAACAAGTTGACATGCCTTTGATCTATCACATTGTTTATCATCATAGCCATGAAAGTAACTTCCATAGTACACATGCTCGTTACCTCAAAAACAACCAATTTTTTAATTTACTCGCCACTTTACCAAGACACATACCAATCTTGCCCCGGATTGTCGATCATCAAGGCCTCCATCTACATCGAAATTCACCATATCACCTCATGAATGTGATAACCATTCCTTCAAGGTACACAAAGAAATGACTCCACTTAAAATATGTGCACTTACATTATCAACTTCATTCACCTCAGCTAGATTAACATCGCTACCAACCTCCACCATCTTCTTGGCGTTAGAAGAACCACAAGTTCGAAGATAATCGAACTCTACAAAGACAACCACTTGGAAAAACATAATTTTTGAAGTGCTAGGATCCAACAATTACTTCTCGATCCTCTTTGAGTTCCCTATAAGGACAAACTTCTTAACTCGTAACTCAAATCTCTTTCCCACACAAGTATAAGCCATACCACCCAAGTACCATACTCCGAAGTAAATCATGAAGTGCCAACTTCATCACTTTGGCATCAAACATCTTGCTTAATCCCACTTGTAACAACGTATATTTAGCTATACCATGTAGAGCCATAAGCATCTTTATAATCAATCCACATCTCGTAACTCTACCTACCAATTTGCTTCACGGCATCCCTCTTTTCTCAAAGTAAGCAAATATCGGTGATTACCGTGGGATGACACTAAGAAAAGACTCCAAAACACTGAGTGACTACAATCATGAGTACTAATTACATCCATCTAGAGCTAACCCGTCTTTGCTTGTTTAGAACGCCATGCTCACATGACCCAATAGAACCCATACATCTCTTACCAAATAGACCCCTCTTAGATGGTACCATCATGTCCTGTGCAAAAAACAGAATATGAAACAGAAAAACAGCTCGAAGAGCTGATGCTTGCTCAACTTGGTTGAGCGGCCAGCACCCTGGCTTTCTGTTGACAACATCATTCTGTTAGACACTCTTTGTGTCCCTTCATGTGCAACAATAACAACCACTTATCCCAAGCATAACATACTCCATAAAAACAAGACCAAAATGAGATTATGAGCCACAATATTTAACAAAAATTGAAGTAGACTCATAACATAAGATGTGACGATTAACATTTTGCCACGATCGAATGAAGGATTAGTCGCACTAATGTAGATGTAGAATTTAGCAAACAAAGTTGTTCTTATAAGCATCCAAGTCTTGTTCTTTAAGCAGTTTGTTTAATCCATTCTTCGTATAAAATGCTTCTTCAGCCATTCACCATTGTGCACATATTCTAATAAAAAGTTAAAAGAGGTAGTGTGAAGTTGTGACTAAGGGAGGAAAGACTATGCTTGATGTGAACTACCTGAAAGGTCATGAATCAGTTACAAACTTACAATACACAAATTGCTATTAGCTTGGGGAATGTCATGAGTGTTCTCGTTTCTTTGATTGTTAAACTTGCGTTGATTGATCATTATAAAGTTTATTAATAACTCTTTGGCTTCGTGTTATAACGGACTATAGTAAAATGACTCATTGAATTTGTGAACTTTTTATTCATGTGAAGTTAAACATGATGTTTGCTATCAATGGTCAATCGGAAATAACCACTTAGTAGTCATCACTAACAAGAGTAAGGTTGCGTACATTCAATCTCTCCAAACCTAACCTAAGTTGGGAGCCACCTAATGGCAATGGAGTAATGAAATGTTGATAGTAGCCCATTAACCAAGAACGGGAACTTAAGACTCCATTCTATATAGATTATTTGAATTACTATATCTAAAATTAGTGGCTAATAAATGAGCAAAAATGTGACTTGACTATATTGATCCATATCTGAACTTGTTGATTCTAATTTGAAAGTTGAAACTCTTTGAGATAAACTATTGGGTTCAGTAGCGGTCAGTAAACCTTGTGTAGATGTTGAAGTTCCCCTGAAATTGCTCAACACTGGAATTGAACATGAAATTGGCTGGGATGTGGCCTAACTGTAAAATCTTTCCAAGTCCCTTCCAGTCTAATCCAATAATTGTCGAAACATGATGAACCCCCTCAGATAGCTGGGGGGATTGTGCCTGTCTGCATGTCCGGTTTCAATGGTTTTGTGTTGCTTCATTAGTTAAATAAAGAGACTGTTTGACAAGCATGTGGGCTTGCCTTTCTACCATACATGGTTTGTTCTATCTTTACAATCCATCTTTTTTACTGGTAGTACTTGCATCATTGGATTGATCGAATCTAGTATTCTAAGTTTTCATTGTTCATTGTTCATTTCCGACTGCTAAGCGAATACTATACATGAGATATTTAGTGTTTCAACAGATACTAAATTAAACCTGATGAAAACTTTTGTGCCAGTAACTCGTCGTGCAGCTAGCCAAACTTCCGGTAAAGTCATTCAGCTGTGTACAATTCGGCCACACAAGAATAGGCAGAGACCTATTCTAGGACCTCTAATATGGGATGAAATGAACACCAAGGAGCGAGTCATCAACCAGGAAATGGAGGCAGTAAAATGGCATATTACATGGAGATATGAACCGAGATGAATAGGTTGATGGTCAAGAATCATGGGTTGGCGTATGGTTGAAGGATTAATTTCCCCTCTCCGCTTGTGTAGGGGAATCAAAAAAAGTTGATGGTTAGTTCCCATTTGATGTAGGATTGGATCCATGCTTGGGAAAAGCTGACCTATGCCTTCAGTAGCTAGACAGCTCTTTTATTTAACTTGAAATCAAAATGGAGCTGAGTTCTTTAGATGATATCTTTAGGAAGTTTGTAATGAAGAAATGCCTATTTTATGTCATGAAATTATAACTTTGATTCTTTGAATTTGATGTATCATGTATGTATCATCTGTCATGAAATGTGAAGTTTGTTCTCTAAATTTCCTTGCAGAAATATAGAATTTTAGTTTTTTGGTCCTTTTATTTATTTTGCTATGTTTATTGCGGAAATTTTGTATATAGGAAAGTAAAATAGAGTGTATTGAATAATTACATTTAAAAATGGAAAAATTACCTAGAATAATCCAACTTTTCTATGATTTTCCTACAATAATTTCAACTATTAATTAACCATAAATAATTTCAACTATTAATTAACCATAAATAATTTCAACTTATTATATTAGGTAATTCTACAAAAAAGTAAACTGAAAATTAATGTAAAATTAGAGAAAAAAATCTAAAAATTTACATAAAAGATTCTAAATAATAAAAACAAATCAGAAATTTTTTCAACATTTTTTTGACATTTATGTAGTTTATTTTTTTAAAAAAAACATAAAACTTGCTACAGCAAGTTATCAGGTTACCGGGTTTACTCTAGGAAAGTACTATCTAAAGTTATAATTATTCGTGGTTAATTAATAAGTTGGAATATTGTAGGAAAATAATGAAAAAATTAGATTATACTAAGTAATTTTTTCTTTAAAAATTTAAGCTGCTCTTACAGAAAAAATTGCGGTGAGCGTGGATCGAACACGCGACCTTCAGATCTTCAGTCTGACGCTCTCCCAACTGAGCTATCCCCGCTTGTTGATTGTATGCGCGAAATATTATATATATTTATAATAAACGTTGTAGTCACAGTCACACTGTCACAGGCCACAGCGACTAAGTGAGACATGTGATGGGCAGCCTGAATTTGAGGCAGTGTGGTCAGTGTTTGGCGGTGATTTAAATTTGGTCAAAACTTATTCTGCTCCCCATTTTTTTAAATTTCTTGCCATCATTTCTGGATCTTAGATGCCCATCATTTTTGGGATTTTAGAATTTTATAAAGGCTTACGTATTGGCTATTCCTTAATTCAGTACTTATGAACTTCTTATAATACTCAATTTAATTTTTTTTATTTTTATACTCCTAGCAAATTTAAAATGACAGCAAATTATAAGTATTATTTTGTTTATTTTAATACTATTTAGTAAATGAATAAATGATCTTTGGCTTAAAAATAATAAAATCTTATTTATTCATGAATAAATATAAAAAAGAAAAAAAATGGTATTTGAGTGTAAATACTATTTAGATGTGTTCAAGTTAAATGATGCTTGTTTTGCCAAACATTTTTTACTCACCTGATAAACTAAGCATACATGAATTATGTAAAACTACATTTTAACAATATTTAGGACATGCAAGTTCATTCAAATTAAATGTAATTTGATTGAATTGAACTTTATATATATTAACTGAAAATGACATTATCTAGAAGAGGAACGAAAAATAAGAAATTGAAAGTATTGTCTTAAATTGAAGCAATTTTTTCACATATTATATTATAAGATAATAAAATTGAATTTAAAATCTTATATGAAAAAGTAAGACTCACTGATTATGAAACGTATATTCATAAACAATTTGCCATGCCATGTCATATGCATATGCATGTAGCTTGTATTAATTTTTTGTTTGACAAATTAGATTAAACCCTCTACAAGTTGCCCAAAAATGATTTGAACATAACTTCGAATTAATGATCAAACAATTTACGGCGCAAATCAAGATGGAAAGGCTATTTAGTCTTTTGCGCCTACTTGACTCTTTACTAATTGGCAGTCAACCACCCAAATTAACCCAAAACACTTTCAATCCATTGTCCAGTTGGATGTCATAATAACTCAATTAGTCATCAAGATCTAAACTTCAAACTCATTTAAGGCCCCCCAAAATCAAGCAACTAAAAGAATCACAATCTATGCCTCCAATAACATTTTTTAACCCAAATTCTTAAATAACACAGTCTCATAGTGAATAAAGTAAAATCAATTTTATTGGACTGGTCTATGAGTAATTAGTATGTTAAAGTAAATTACTTACAATTTTAAAGTGATTAATTAAATAATAAATTAATATATGAGTCCGTCTCATAGTGAGCCGATGTCATACAATACTAGTTATTTTTAAAAATTATTTGTAACTTAAAACAAAAATTAGTGAAAGTTTCATCGATTATTATTCATATTTAAGCAACGAAATAAACAATCAAGGATAAATCTATATATAGTGACTAATTCACTAACAATATGATAGTTTACAAGGGTCAAAATGTGTTTTAAGTTTTCAAAAGACGAGAAAAGTTGCGGACGGACTAGGAATTACAATAAATAGAGCTTATATTGTGTATTTTTTTTATTTTAGGCTGTTTTATTTGTTGTTTTCCTAAACAGCTTTCTACTTATATTACATTTTTAAACATAATTAGTCTTATTTATCCTAATTTTAATATTTTAATGCTTACAGTCTTTATATATTTTAAATATATAATTTAATAATGCTTATGGCCCCTATATGTTTCTCCATAGCTTTATTTAAACATTTTTAATATTTGTGATCTCCATATTATTTCAATAATGTTATATATATTTTTATGCTAATGGTCCGTACTATTTTTTCCATTAACATTATAATTTAATAAAATAATATCTCCTCTAAAAGATTCAACTTTTTTAATCAAAATGTCTTATATGGGCTTGGTCAACATCATTTTAACATGAATCAATCTTAAAAGGTGTTAAAATAATAAGTATGTTTACTAGATAAGTATACAGTAAAAAGTAATCATTAAAAATATTTGTTATGAAGTATTAGATTGATCCTCACTAAAATTTGTGTTAGATGAATTGATCTATATAAGACTTTTACTTTCTTAGTTAATGTGAACATTTCTTATAGTTATGTTCAAATAGGAACAAAATGATTACAAGTTAACAACATAAAAACTATTTTATTTATTTCATATAATTAACCTTGTAATATTTTTTAGAGTTAAGACATCAATTTATTTATGTTTTGAATTGCACGGTAGAATAAAAGAAGAGATAAGTTACATAAAAAAACAAAATCAGTATTTTTGAAAAAAAAATATTCTAATCAATAACCGTAATTTGTAAAATCACCACAAAAAAAAATAATAATAAAAAAATAAATAAAACAAAAAAAGATAACTTAAAATAACAAAACTCTCATTCTATCAAATTCTACCACATAAGGGTGATTTGTTGACCTTACAAATAATTGTTATTTACTAAGACCTTTTCTTTTGAGAAAAATGACCCTTACTTTCTAACTTAAATGAGATCCGACTCTTATTATACTTTCTCCGTTCCAATTTACTTGCAATGTTTACTTTCTCATGTAATTCAATGCACTATTTAATTCTTAATATCCCTAAGTTTGTATAATGAAAAAATTATAAAAATTTGATATTAATAATCTTTGCAATGAGACGAATCAAACAAGATCTCACTTAATTATGTTTTAACCTATAAATTAAAAATTAATCACAAATTAAGAGTGAAGAATAAATAGTGCATTTTTTCTGACGTTAAAACTGATTTGAAACATAGAAAATACAAATAGACTATTTTATGGGGTATTTTATAATCAATATTTTAGACCAAAAATAGCATAAATAATTGTTAAGTGGATGCTAGTGACTTGGTGGATCCATAAGGGCTAGTTGGTATAGTTATAGCATAAGTTTCCCTTTTTCCTACACTTTCTTGCTCCACTTCGAACACTCCAATTACAAACACACACTCTCTCCCTACCCTATCTTTCTCTCTCCATCTTAGAGAGAGAAAGATCTAATTAAGCTTACTCAAAACAGAGAAAAGTCCTAAAAAAGATCGAAATGAAAGAAAAAAGACTAATCTGGTCATCAATCTTAGTTTTATTGTGTCTTTTTCTAGTTAAAGGCATCAATGGTGGAAACCCATATCGATTTTACGATTGGAAAGTCACTTATGGCTTCATTTATCCATTGGGTGTTAAGCAACAAGTAAGTTCTTTATACCTTTTAACTTTTAATTATTTATTTTTATTTATTGTTCAACTTATATTATCAATGTACTTAATTAATCTTAAAATAGTACACTATAGTTTTGTCTTCAAATTGTAATGCCGGCCCTATATATATTTTGAGACCTCGAGCGAAATAGCACATTGAAATTCTTTTCCTTTGTAATTTATAACTCATACGGAACTTCTATGACCATTAATTTTGCCTTTTTGACATGAGGCTCTGAGCGACGGCCCCTCTTGCCCACCTTTAGGGCCGACCCTGCTTATGTGTGATGACTTTGTAATGTACTTATTTGTTTTATTTATTTCGCGTCATTTTAAATTATGATATTGCTTATCACTTTTCCATATAAGATCACGAGTTTGTCAATGCCTACCTTTTAATCAAATTTTAAATATTGCTTTAATTATTGGAATTAGTTGATTTAGGAGTATTAATTAATTTCATTTTGGTGAAGCTTTAGTTATTTTTTCCTTATTTGATTAGGATAAACTTTCTATTTTGGAATAAAACAATGAAAATTTTGGATATTGGTTACTTTAATTGTCCTTTCTATAGTTTTATTAGTGTACTTGCGTATTTAACAGTAACTCGTTAGATTAATAAAAAATACATCTAAAAAATAAAATAAAATAAAATTTTTTTAACAATGCGGGTTAGTTACGATACAGATCTAGACAAATCAACATAAGAGATTATTGAAAAAAAATATATCTATTCCTCTATTCACTTCTATTTATCACGATTTATTATTACTAAGATTTATTATTACAAAAATGTACGCAAATCCCAATTTTTTATGTTAATTATCTTTTAATCTTTTAAAATTCTAACTTTGCACTTTTATCTAATGAGTGAAAGGGATAGATCTAAAGAAATCTAGCTTTACCAAAAGTTAATTTTGATCAACACAAATTTAAACAATACAAGACAAATTAAAGTTGCTTGTAAGTTGTAATTGTACAAAAATAAAAATGCCTCTCGTTTCTAATTTATATTTTTTGTCCAACTCCATCAATCATTCCCAAAAACAAGCCTTAGTAATAATAAACAATTATTTGATAAGTAAAAATCAATTCTAATCAGTAAAATTAAAAAAATCTCAATTTTCTATGTTTTTCGTTTTCCTCTATTTAACATTATTTGCTATGTTTTTTTCTATGAAAATGGTTCCAAATACATTTTTTAATTCTCAACAATAGATTTTTTGGAAAATTTACTTAGAATAATCCAACCATTTATTGATTTTCCTATAATAATTTCAACATTTAATTAATAATGAATAATTTGAATTTTAGCGTCACTTACCTAAAAATATTGTTGCCTGAATGGTGATCGGTTTAGTTCAAATAAAAAATCAAAATATTAAAAATTAAAAGTTAAAATCAAAAAATAAACTTACTTGATTCTTTTTTATTTTTTTGTAAAATGACTTGTATAGTCAAAAAGTTACCTTGGTGCATTCTTAACAAATACTCTTTATAGTTGAAATTATTAATAGTTAATAAAAAATTAAGATTATTATAGAAAAATCAATAAAAAGTTAAATTATTTTAAGTAATTTTTTTTTCCTCTTAATATTAGACGCTGAATTCAAACATTTTATTGTAGTAAGTGTAACAAAATCAGATTAATAGATGTGTATCTATTAAGTTTAGTCGAAGCATTATTTTTTTAGCATGGAACAAATTAGTTATCAAATTTTAACAGAAATGTCCGACTTAATTATTAAATTTTATCTGAAATAAATTTTACATTTTCAGACAATATCTTAAATTGGATTTACTATACCTCTTTCAATCCCTTAGTTTATTTTATAATCATAAAAATAAAATAGGCCCCTATTCCTAGAAACACAAACTTATTGACAGGTCCTGTCTAATTTAGCTGTATTATAGTTGTTTTATTTATATTTATTTGAAATAGTGCACTACTTGTGAAATTTAGAGCAATGTTAACCATGAACAGGTTTTGGCTTTTTCCGCTATTTTTTATTGAATAATTTGTAAATTACTGTTTAAAGTTTTAGATTTTTATAAATTATAGTTTTAATGAATATTTTTTTACGAATTAAAGTCATTAAAGTATTAAAGTCTATAACGTTCAGACTAAATTGCAGAATCCCCACTATATTGGTGGTCGGAATTTTGTGATTTGACCTAAATGTTATAAAATTTGATACTTTGGTGGCTGTAATTTGCAATAAATAAACATTAAAACTATAATTCGCAAAAAATTAAAACTTTAAGATTATAATTCATCAATTATTTTTTTTATATTGATTTTCTATTTTTTTAATTAAAACCTTAAATTTTGGTTATGGTGAACAATGATCTTAATTCAATTTTCACTTTATATAGTTGGAACTCGTAGAATTCAAGAAATAGGCTGGGCAATTGAAAAAAAATTAAAATAAAATAACCCACTTAAGAGAGGATTCACTTCTAGAATTGATTAGTACGTAACTAATTTAAAGTGACATGAAATGTTCTTCTATTTCTTTCATCCGAGACAAGTTACATATGCGTAATAATAATTAAATTTTTGTGAGAGATTATCTCTAATTAGGCTGATTTATTGTATATATTTTTTAAAATTTTGTAAGTAGGCATTATAAAATGATGTAAGCAGACATTTAAGATATTAAAAGTAAACAGTAAGTTTACGGTAAATAAACATTAAAAATACGATAAGTAGACATTAATCTTTGATGAACTGAACTTAAAATACGTCTCTCAAAGTAACGGTATCTCAAGAGACTAGCTAAATAATAATTAAGCTCTTCAACAAGAACATGTGACTACAATTGAACCCTTTTTCAGTTGAGCTCGATCAGTGTGGGTTCGTGTCCGTGACTATGGAGTATTTCTTTTGGGTCCTAGCTTCCTTTTACCAATATCTGATTAGTGTTTGGCTTTATTTGGATTTTTGGACTTAAGCTAGGATGGTACCGAGACTCTAAAATGGATCCTAAGACTTACATATAATGACATGACTTTCACTATGTACGATAGCTTATCAACTTATGCGTTTATGCATAAGTTGTACCTGTTCATATGAGCGAAATACATTGAATATGATAATAATCGTATAAATTGTACATGTATTCTTTACATGATGTTTAACAATTGATTATTGACTAATTTAATAGACTTGTTTCACAGTTTATTAGCATATTTTTTGTTAGCTATTTAACTAATTGGATAAGTCAATTGTCAAGAAAATATTAATTTTTAGTTGCCATACAATCACACAGAATAACTTTTGGGTTTTGCTTTTAAATTTTTTTTAATTGCCTTAAAAACTATTTATCAAAATACTTTTTTTTAAACAACTATTAAACGAAAAAACAACCCAAAAAACTAGCAAAAAAACCTTTTGCCTAAGTCCCTTATTTTTTTTCTTCTCATATTCTCTAAATGAAAATTTCATAATATTTTTTAATTTAAAATCATTTTATTTTAATAATCAAATACTCAAAAATTTAATAACATTATTCCGCTCACTAATAATCAATTGAAATTATATCTTACATTCTAAATTGGTGTACGACTCTATATAATAAGTAGATTAGTTGAATTACTAGTTAGGAGTACTATATGTAAGTGAGACAGAACTTCACAAGCAAAAGTATTGTGTAGTTGGCATGCTCCAAAAGAGATAGGAATAATTTTCTTTTATTTGTACTATTCTTTATTTTTAAAGTTAGTCTTTTGTTATTAATATTATCTTTTGTTCCGTTTAGTATATTAGTTAAAAAATAATAATTATATTGTGTGATATGGTACTTTTTCACAAGTATAGAAAAGGTTAGAGGTGATTATTCGGATTATCGATTTCAGGTTAAATGTTTTAGGTCTATTTGAAATCAGGTTTTGCATTTACATTGAATCTTACACAATTATAAATCATTTTTTAAGTTTGGTCAAATTAAATTCGATTACAAAGTCGGACAAATTTCGGATGTCTTGGAACAACTCTAGAAAAGGTACTTAGTTATATATTATAGGATGTGTAGTAAAATTATTACATTAAAAAACTAATAGAAGTATATTAGTAAAAAAAGTTTATTCAACCATACAACCCCCACTCGTGAAGTAGTATTTAACATAGAGCGGTGCTTCTGTGATATGATCCACCATAAATATTAGTCCCTACTTGTATTTTACCAACTCCCTTCATATTTTCTACATTTTTATCATAAATTCACAATAATGATAGAAACCAAAACACTTTGGTTCTCAACCTTACATTTTCTTAACCTTCTTATTATTCTTGTTTTGTGTATGCTTGTAAATGGCATGAATTGCGAAAGCCCATATCGATTTTTGGAGTTCAAAGTGCATTATGGCATCCTTAATCTTATGGGTGTAAATCAACATGTAATTAATTATGCAGATAATTCTATAGTGATTTGACATACTTGTATAACATTTATTTTATACTCTATCAATAAATAGCTCTTAATAAATACCATTTATACTTATATACTTATAATTGATACTGATAATTTTCTTTACAAAATATCGCAATTAATTAAAGTATTTGAGAATAGAGGTACTGGAGTAATATACTTCTATGTAACATATGAATATGTAATGATGTGAATTGTAATGGTATGTATAAATCAGGATCCGAGGAAGTCTTAGTAAATAACGGTAATTTGTGAAGTTAACAAATTACACTTATGTGGTAGGATTTGATAGGATGAAAATTTTTTGTGATTTTAATTTATCTTTTTTGATTTTATTATTATTTTTTTTATTTTTTTATAATGATTTACAAATTACGATTATTGATTATTGATGGAAATGCAGGTGATAATGATAAATGGGCAGTTTCCAGGGCCACAGATTGACTGTGTGACCAATGACAACTTGATCATCAGTGTTCATAATTACTTGAATGAGCCTTTCCTACTGTCATGGTAACTCTTTATTATTCTTTAAAGTTATCTGTCTTTCTTACAAGTATTTATTTATTCCATATATAATTAGATTCTTTATCATCCTTGAAATCTATACTGTACCAAGCTCATAGATCGATCGTACGTACGTTTAGCTATTTACTGTCCACCATTAAATGTAGATGCAATTTCTGTATTTTCTGGCCGCTATTAATACTCGTGTTTCCTATGGTGTAGTATTAATATGAATCTCAAAGTGTGGCTAGTTGGGCAAGCTTAATATTGGGAGTGTAGTAGTGCTATGTATAATGTTTCCACCCTTCTAAAATATCTGCACCTGAATGTAATATGTTTGTGTAGAAAAATGTCACTATTAGTAACAACTGTCAACTAGCAAGTATAATAGAATAGAGAAAATATTTTGGCTTTGGATTTTCGATTGTTTGCTTGTTTGTAGTATAACAAATGTTGTTAAGCTAGCTAAAAGTTGATTTTTGAATTAAAATTAAAAGACTATTTTGATAGATTTATTTTCAATTATAAGATTTTGATTTATATTTTTTCTTAATAAACAATTAACAATTAATTTTTATAAAATATTTCTAAGCAAGTTTAAACATCTAACTTTATGATTACTACATTAATCAATACCTTCAACTAGTTAAACCAATCGTACTTTAAATAATAACCATTTATTAAAACATCTCTGATAGATTATTATTGTAAATAAGTTAATGGTAAGTCTTTTACGGTTTACACTATATTTGGATAGAACTTAATAGGAAAAAGGAAGGAAAGTAATTAAAGTATATGAAAAGGAAGGATTTAGAAAAAATACTTAGAATAATTTTGTTAAGATTGCAATCTTTTTAGAAGTAAAAAAATTTTGAGCGAAATTTTTTTTATTTCTCTTTCTCCTCCCTTCCTTGTTTCCTGTACAATAATAAATATTTGCCTTTTATTTCTCTTCCTTATTTTAATTTCTCTAAACAATTATTATTATTGTCCAAATATAATACAACATTGCGGTTTAAAAAATAAAAAGAAATAGGATTAGTAATTTGTTAATCTTAGGCTTTCTGTAGTGGTGTGGGATCCACAAGCATGCTATTAGATCTGGAGTCAATTAAAGCAAGGGAACATAGCATATGATCCACCTAATGGGCCACGTGATGTCTATTATCACAAATGTCAGGCACTAAGCAATAACCTTTTCTATTTGAGCTATTCTAGAGATGTCGATTTCTCGATAAAACAAGCTCAAAATAATAATTTTTTTTAAAGATTAGTTAAATTTATTTAATTCATATATAAAATGTGCCTTATCATAAAATTGTCTCAAATAAAAATTTATATTTCTATTTTTTTTTTAAATATTCAAATTTTACTTTGTCCAAGAACATTCCCTAAAGTATATAATTAGTAATTATATACACAAGTCACATAGGCTGAAACTTTATTACCGGAATTTATCACTATACCTTAAATACTACTCGTGTTGGACCGTTAATATGACTTTTAGGCAGTTCAATTTTAGAAATCTTGAATTTTTTCCTCAAATAATTAAGTCGGAAACTTAAAATATGTAATCAAGTCGTACATGAGCTTAAGAGTCCATGTAATATAGGGTAGAAAATAAGCAACTAAGAGCAATAGAGCATTTCTCATCATCATCAAACCCAATATTCCTCCTATAAAAACTATAATTAGAGTCTAGAGATGAAAGAAAGTGGACAATTCATACTCATAAAGAAGTATACGGCAATACAACATATTTCTTGTGAATTAATCTTAAACTAATCATGAAACCTTATAAGTTACTTATAAAACTATAAATAATCCTTTGAAAATCAACTAATTACCCTCCTCAATATAACCACTAATGTATGTGTTAAGAAAATAAGATAAAATATAAATAAAATTATTAGAGTTAATTATTTTTTAAAATTTTATATGATATTGAGTTTAGGAAGTAGGAACATATATTTTTCTTATTTATAGAAAATTATTTAAGTCTCTTATCTTTTGGTTTGTTAACGAAACATGATTCATATATTAGCTGGGACTTTCTATAATAAATAATAGAGGTCATCAAATGGTGATCAAATACAAAAAACCTAAGCAATAAAAAGATTTATTTGTAGAAACTTGTGTCTAACTATATGCAGGAGCGGAGCAATATTTGAAAAATTCTTTGAAGGCTTGTGTAATTTTGAAAATTATGATAATTTTTAACAACTTTATATGTTTAAACACTTAACATATACTACGTAATTCAATATTGAGGCCTCCGATATTTCAGGGCCTGTACGGTCGAATATGTTGAATATGCTCAGAACATCTCCTAACTATGAATGTAAAGATGATTAATTTTGGGTGCAATAATGTAGGAATGGATTGCAACAAAGGAAGAACTCATATCAAGATGGAATGCCAGGAACAACATGTCCAATCCCACCAAGAAGGAACTTTACATACATCCTCCAAGCTAAAGATCAAATTGGGAGCTTTTTTTATTTTCCTTCCCTTGCTCTTCACAAGATTTCTGGTGGATATGGAGCCATTCGAATTTATAGTCGCCCTCGTATTCCTGTCCCTTTCTCTCCTCCTGCTGGAGACTTCACTCTTCTTGCTGGTGACTGGTACAAGTACAGTCACAGGGTATGTTCATATCATTCACATCAACCAACTTAAGCTAGTGCGTTCTTGGTATTGTATGGCTCTAGGCAAACTGAAAGAAATGGGCTCTCTCTATGGAGGTCTATTTTGAACTTAAATGAGTGTTTGGAAAAATAACAGAGACAAACCCTATATATTATAATTAGCATTTAAAATGTAGACGTGTCATATAATTCTTAAATGATAAAATAACTACTCATCAATTGCAAATTCTTAAGTGTCTACTTCATTAATTAGCATTTTTTTTTAATTTTAGGACCCTTTTTAACTCTGGGCCCTAGGCAAAAACCTGTCTTGCCTATGATCAGGAACGACCCTGACTTAAGCTCTACAAGTTTGCATATTGTTTTTATGCCTCATGTATGTACTTTTTCGTGTAGCAACTGACAAAGCTGTTAGATAGGGGTCGCAACCTCCCTATGCCCGATGGTCTTCTCATCAATGGTCGCGGATGGAATGGTTATACCTTCACTGTTGAACAAGGTGATCATCTTTTTAAAACAACCCGGGCCATGTCCTAGGCAGGCTCTGGCCTTATTGAAACAAGAGCTGAAAATCAATAGTTGTGTAAGTAACAGATGCTGAATTCAATTGAGTATCTCATAACTTGCAGGGAGAACTTATCGGTTTAGGATATCGAACGTGGGAACTGCAACATCGATCAACTTCAGGATTGCAGGGCACAAGCTGAAGCTAGTAGAGATTGAAGGGACTCATACTTTGCAAACCACTTACTCTTCACTTGACATTCACTTAGGACAGTCTTACTCGGTCTTAGTGACTGCTGATCAAGCCCCTGATGATTATTACGTTGCAGTCTCTACACGATTTACTAATCGTGTACTCACCAACACCGCTGTTCTACACTACCGAAATTCTTGGAAGAAAGTCTCTGGTCCTATCCCCGGTGCCCCTACTACGCAGATTGGTTGGTCTATCAATCAGGCCAAATCTTTCAGGTAGATATTTTCATGCTACCCCATAACTTCAGGCCTATGATGCTACCTTACAGTGAGTGCCACTAGAACTAATCTATTGATTCATGTAGCCGTCCAATCTTTCGAAATGAGAACTTTAACCTTGTCTTGAGAGAGTTCCCCATTTAAGTTGTATATCAGTATTAGAGGTGTTCAACCGGATAGGTCACATTTTAACGGGTCATTAGTAGGTCGGGTCAATAACGGGTCGGATCATTGACAAGCCTTTGTCTAAAGGGTCAGACTAGGTCGGGTCAAATAATTATACAAATTGGTTGTGAAAAATATTTTACCACTTTTTTTTCTATTTTTATATGATATTATATGCATAGTAGAATTGACTCAACGGGCCATAAAGTGTAATTAAAAAATTATTTTATGCTTTTAAAAACGGATCAAAGTGGGTCGTATTTAAACGTGTTTTGACCCGCCCAATCTGTTTAACATTTGACATAACCCACCGACCCGATCTATTTAAATTTTGACCCGACCCGTTCCGACCCGGCTTGTTGAACACCTCTAATCAGTATAGATTCCTAGGCATTTCTTCAATGAAGTAAGATGTCTTCCTATCAGTTGATTATCACAAAATTTTCTCGTTGCACCCTTTTTTTCCTTGTAAAAAAATCAGTTTTTATGAACTTGATCACTTCGTAAGATCATGCAGATGCTAATCTTCTACTTCAATTCAAACACAGGATGAATTTGACGGCAAGTGGTCCTAGACCGAATCCACAAGGATCATACCATTACGGCTTGATCAAAGTACAGCAAACCATAGTGCTTGCGAACTCTGCAGCACACATCAACGGAAGGCAGAGATACGCAATCAACAGTGTGTCGTATGTCCAGGCAGATACGCCCTTAAAATTGGCAGACTACTTCAACATTCAGGGCGTCTATTACCCCAATAGTATGCCTAGTTACCCGACAGGGCGCCCTGCCTATCAACAAACCGCAGTGTTGCAGACTAATTACAGAAGTTTCATCGAGATTGTGTTCCAGAATCAAGAAGACTATGTTCAGTCTTACCACATTGATGGTTACGCTTTCTTTGTTGTTGGGTAAGTGCAAAAGTCGATTTTGATTGGTGAAAGTTCTGAACTGAATCCTGAGCGTACTAAAACTACGGGTGTTCAATGGGTCGGGCCTCCATTTTGAGCCCTTATCTGGTCCGTTTTTAGAAGGGCTTTGTAAGGGATGGGCTGAAAATGAGCCGGGCCAAAAAGGGCTCTACTACAATTAAAATGAAATGGACTATAAAGGACTTAAATAATGGTCGAAAATGGACCTTTGTAAATAACATAATTAATGTATAATTTAAATATCATAAATGATAATGTCAATGGAGATTATCGATATTTTTTCAATTTAATTATTATAAATGATAATTGAATTGTTATAAATTGATAAATGGGGATTAAAATAATTTTTAGTAATAAAAATGGTTCGAGTTGGGCCAGATCGGGCTTTGCATATTATGTTTAAAGGATCCTTACCCAATCCGGCCCATAATTACTTAAGCCCGGCATGACCCTTATTCGGCCTATTGAACACTCCTATAAGGGACATTTGAGTACAAAATATATTGGGACGGAGGTAGTAATCGAGTTGAACAAGTGTGATAGATGCTTTAACATTGTTTTATTTTGGACGAGCAGGATGGAAGGTGGTACATGGACTCCTAGGAACAGAGCCAACTATAACTTGAGAGATGCAGTTACTCGCTCCACTGTTCAGGTAAACTAGCAGGGTATCACCCTTTACCCTGTCGTCGAGTCTGAAACATTTACACCTGCACACAGCAAGCGTGCATCTATGTTTGACAATGGCTATTTGGTTGATCAAACAACCAAACAAGCATTGGGTAAACGACTTTTAAGCAAAAACAAACCATTATATACTCTAACACGCCCCCTCTCATAAGAGTCTTTGGGTTAGAAATGTGGATGCGACACAGGCTCTCCTCATACCTGACCCTGAATATTCCACTTTAAATGAGGGGTGGTTGAGATTCGGACCTGTAATCTCTTGTCGCACTGGCTCTGATACTATGTCAAGGAACTAACTCAACCAAAAGCTTAAACTGATAGTTGAGGCCCTATAATATGTTATATACTCTAACAGACTTTAGCAATTGAACAGCTGTTAAACCAACCAGCATCCATCTGCTAAAAAATCCGACTTTCATCACTTGCATCAACAATTTGAATTTCTAAGCATTATAGCATTTGATAGAAGACTAGCGCGATTATATTTGCATGACATAAGTTTCAATTAGTAAAAATCAAAAACCACCGGGGCAATCCTTCATAACTAGTTGAAGTTAGACTAGTTAGTATTCATGTTAGATATGAATGACAATAGAAATGTATATGTATGCAGGTGTATCCAAAGGCGTGGACAGCGATATACATGTCATTGGACAATGTAGGAATGTGGAACATAAGATCAGAGAATTGGGTAAGACAGTACTTAGGACAACAATTTTACATGAGAGTTTATACTCCGTCTCGTTCTCTAAGGGACGAGTATCCTATCCCTAAAAACGCCCTCCTTTGTGGTCGGGCAAGAGGGCGACATACTCGCCCTCTTTGAGAATCTTTTTTAGTTATTAACGTATGATAGTTTTTCGAGTCCATTTTAGTCACGAGAGTGTGACATTAGTTAGTCTACTAGATCCGCGATTATCAGAGAAAATTTGCCATAAGCTTTATGGCAATATGGGAGGGGTTTTTGGCTTGGGAGGAGGATTCTTAAGTTGTGTAATTAGAAACTATTGTTTCATGCCTTACCTCCCCGAGTGTATTGCAAAAAATGTAATTTGAGAACGTTTATTCTAGTTGCATTGTTTATGAAATAAATATTTGAATTTATTGGTGTTTAAATTCATTGTAATTTTTTGCTAAATATTTCCTTCCGTTTCTTAAAATTGTTCCCATTTGTTATTTTAAGTTGTTTTATTGATTATTCTCCTAAAGAATATTCTTTTTATATCGTAAATTGTGGACATAATTAACCTTATCCATTTTAAATTTTTATTAATGATTATGATTCTCACATATTTTTTCACTAACTTCATTTTAATATTTTAATATTTCTTATGTTCTCCATATGTTTCCTACTAATTTTATTTAAATATTTTTTAATAATTGTGATCTCATACTTTCTTCCACTAATTTAATTTTAATATTTTTTAATGTTTGATTTGGTCTTCACTTTTTTGCATAATTTTATAATTCAATAAATTAGCATATTCACCATATAAAAGATTATACTCCCTCCTATTCGCTTTACTTGTCCCATTTGGTTTTTCAACACTATTTATCAATCAATCTTATTATGTAATTTATTCTTAATCTATAAGTTACAAAATAGTCATGTGGGATCTTGTTTATATCAGCTTTTTATAATTTTTACTCAAGCACAATTAGATATGTTTAAGATTGAAAACGTGCATGACAAATATGCCAAAACCAAATGGAATAAGTAAAGAGAATAGGAGGGAGTATATATTTTTTTAAGGAAAAGTTACCGTTAATAATACAAACCTTTGTTAGTTTCCTTACAATAATACCAACTTTTGATTAATCATGAATAATACTCTTATTGGTGTATTTTCCTATAATAATACCAACTTTTGTTTAACTATTAGTTTACAAATGTTTTTTTTATCACATAGCATAATATAAACAAAAGTTGGTATTATTCTAGGCAAATATCTCCTAAGTTATTATTCATGATTAATTAAAAATTAGTATTATTGTAGAAAAATCAGTAAAAATTTGTATTATTCACGATTATTACCGTCAACATTCGTGCTGAGAACAATTTAAAAAACGAAGAGAAATTATTTCCGGTTAATGTCTTCTATCGTTAATTTTACATCCGCTTGAATTAAACCTACCTTTCATAAACGTCAAAAATATGCGTTGGAATTAATAACTGGAAAATACGTAATAATTATGATTAACTAACACTTCAAATTCAGATGACTCGGATTATACTATTATAAAGTATTAATCTTCTTACAAAAAAATTAGAGTTTAGAATGTATTAAATACAGAAATAAGTCAAATATGAATTAATGTACGTTATATTACTAGGAAGAATTGTCAGAAAAACGAATAGAATTTTTGTCAGAAACTAACATAAATTTTTTTTGTTGTCAGAAACTACGTAGAAAAGTTATTTCTTTTTTTTAAAGACTATTAGTTAATGATAGACCAAAATTTCTGTAAAGTGCAGTATGTGCAAGTGTCGTGCAATTTATCTAATAAGTAATTGGTAGTCTTTAACAAAGAAATAACTTTTTTTTAGGTAGATTTTGATAAAAAAATCTAATTTTATAGTTATTTCCTGACAATTTTTTTTGTTATATTATACAATAGATTTAACTAAACAGAAGGATCAATGTAGATCAAATTATATAATATAATAATTGCATAAGGATCTAGCTAGCTTGGAGTTTAGTAATAGCAAAGGATTTGAGTAAATTAGATTCTTAATTTTGCTATAATTTTGAGAATTTTAAGCGATTTAGATCACAAATTTTTTGGACTACACCAAACTTTGAAATATTGAAATATCTAACAATATGATTGATAAATGATAATACAAATTAAAGAATGAAGGTTCTCCTTTGTGGATGTATTATGTTCTGCCTTTATTATTACTTTATTATAGACTATCAGTTATTTCTTATGTAAATTGCACGTGGCTTGCACATGCTACATTTAACGAAAATTTGAATGTCTATCGTTAACTACTAGTTTTTTACGAAGAAATAACTTTTTCAAGGTATTATTTGAAAAAAAAGTTTCAATGTAGTTTTTGACTAAATTCATATTTTTATTGGTAATTTCTAACAATTTTTCTTTCATTCTTCATCCCTAATCTGCACATTTTACCTCCACTCCACTGATGCACACTCTTTGAACCATATTTTATAGTGCACACTATTTTTATTTGCAATAAGTCTATACAACACTAAATGATAGATAATCTGCAAGTAATAAATTAATATTTGAAACCGTTTTGGCACAAACACAAATTATACATTCATGCATTATACTATTTATACCAATTCAATTGTACGGTACAACAATACATTGATTTTTAAAGAATAGCATTGAAAGGTGTGAAAATGTGTAGTATATTAAATTTAAATAAAAAAATAAATAAATTGTACTGATGCTATTAACTGTTTGACTGAGATTAAAAAAGATCGTGATTTTATTTGTAAATAAGGACAATAATATAAAATAAATTAAACAATTTAAAATAAAAATTGACACAAATCAAATGGAAGAAAGCGAATATTTTTCATAAAAGTTCCATAAAGCCACCGAATGCATGCAACCTAGGAAATTTGGTATCAGTTGAACTTGTTTATTAATATAATATTTGAAGGTGATGCCTTAATTCCATTTTTGCAAACGTATACCATTTTTCATAGTCAACTGTCTTTAATTTGAAGAATATACTCCCCCTTGTATTTAGACTATAAGTGCCCTAATTCCGGAATACCCAACAACATCAAAAATGATCTATAATATATGCATAAGAAATGTCTTAACAATATGATGCCATTTGTCATATTTCATCATATTGCATAGATCAAGCCATGTGGCAAATGTGAGTATGAGAGTATCTATTATAATATTTAAATTGAATTTATTTGGACATAACTTATTGTAGTTTAACTGGTTTTTGTATTTTTAATTGTGGTTGGTTTTCTTACTGAGTTTATCTTATATAAATTGAAGTTAAGTTCTTTCACAAAACAAAATTTGTTACGATTGAACTCATTTTATTCAACTAAAGAACAGATTTTTGAAACTACACTTATTTTTACTTAATTGAATTTCATATTCATCGTCATACCTAGCGTATCCTACTCATTAAAAAGTATGATCAGGGTCTGAGGAGGGAAGGAAGGCGATAACTCGTACTTATAAAGGAGAGTACGGCCAAATTAAAGAGTCCCTCGGCTCGAGAACTGTATATACTCTAACACATCCCTTCACATGAAATCCGTTTGGGTTAGAAGTGTGGATGCAATATAGACCCAACTCATATTTAAAGTAAAATATTCTACGTTAAGTGAGCCATGGGTGAGATTCCAACTTGTGATCTCTAGTCACATTGGCTTTTAATACCATATAAAGAGACTAACTCAACTATAAACTTACCAAAAGCTCAAACTTATAATTAAGGCTTTAAAATATACTCCCTCCAATTTACTGAAAATGGGACATTTACTTTTTTTACACTATTCAATGCATTTATTCAATGCTTAATATCTCTTATTATACATGAAAAAATATTATAAAAAATAAATATTAATAATCTTCGCATTGAGATGAATCAAAGAAAATCTCACTTGACTGTTTTTTAATCTATAAATTATGAATAAAATATAAATAAAAATAATAAGTAAATAGTATTAAAAAGAAAATGTGTAAAGCCAAAGAACTAACTATAAAAGAACTTAAATTTTACGCTATGGTGACGAAGCATGCATGACGTGTACAAAAATCTTGTATTTAAAAAAAAAAAACAGAAGGTAACGAATAGATGTTATTGGTTGATGGCTATGAGATAAATCTCACGAGTTGAATGTTTAGTTACGAGTATGAAAGTTGCAAAACTACAAATTTAGAGAAAAAGTATGGCCCAAAACAAGGGAGCTTTTGTAGTTTACACTCCCAAAAATTGAGCTATTTGGAATAATTTTTATGGTAAGAAAAACTTTTACCATTATTTGAAAAATTAGAGAAATATTAATTGACACATAAATTTGAAAGACTATTTTTCATATTGTCATTTGGTTTTAAAATGAAATTTTATCGAATTTATGTACAGTCAATTTTTTCTTCTAGATAGATATTTTGTATTATAAGAGTAATAATAAATTTAACGGTTATAATAATACGCTATTATGAGTAAGTCTACTGACTAATTATTTTCATCCGATGGATCAGCCAGATGAGTCAGGTATATGATGATTGATGATAAGGCATAAATGCGATCACCAATTCTCTTAACGATATGCTTTCCAGTTTTCCATGCATCTTTTTGGGCCAAAAGATGATAAATTAGCTAGGCCATTGATAAATTATTTTAATTAAATTTGGTTAATATGGGCCAGATTAATTTAAATTTGAATATGATTCGACATAATGTCAAGGAATAATACACCTAATTATTTTTCATTAACTCTAAATACATCTATTAATTATAAATACAGAACGTCAACCGATTGTTTTTGGCAAGGTTCTTTTAAGTGCATAGTATTTAAGATTAAATATCCTAGCTAATATTAGGAATACACAAAGTCGGATAAATAATAAAATATATTTAGAGTCAAATAGCGATAGTTGAGAATATTACTTTACAAAGTTTTCTTATTAGGTTAATTATAGCTTATATTATATATAAGTATCCCTTGTAACATTAATTTTATATATATATATATATATATATATATATATATATATATATATATATATATATATATATATATATATATATATATATATGGCATTAATTACTAGCTATTAGGCTAGCTAGTTAATGTCAAATTTATGTTAATTAATAGGCAATGTATATGTCGAGCTAAAAACTATGTATTTGCTGTTGTTGGGTAGATAATTCCTCATAGTATCATTTTCATAAAGAAATTAGCGAGAAACATTATTGGCATTATTTCTCCATTTAATAAGCTCTAGCACATCAAGCATTTAACAATTAAATGCTTATTGGATATAATAAATATAGTATGAGTAACTGTAATTATATAGTGATTTTTGGTTTAGTTGGTCTCTTAACACGACACTAATTAGAAGTTAACGTGATAATACGATATCACAGATTTGAATCTCACGATCCATCCCTCATTTAAAATGGTATAATTGGTAACAAGAGATCACAAGTCCAAATCTACCACATCTCTCATTTGGAGGGGCATGTGCTTCTAAGGTCGTCTCGTACATATATCATATATGGGTGGGTTAAGAAGCAAAAGATAAAAAGAATTCCTTAAAATTTAAAAAATTTAAGGTGTAATGAATAAATAATATAATATTTATCATCAAAATAATTAATAAATTAACCATTAAAATGCAGGCATTATATTCAAGGGACAAATATATATCTTTGAAATTGGTCGTCGCTATATTTAATTTTTTTTTTAAAATTTGCTGAAAGATGGCGACGATCTGGGTTACATGCTGGAATTACGTTAATTTAACATCCACTTAATTGACGACAAGCAAATTAAGGTCGAGTTTGTCATTGCTAAAGTTATTTAACGCCCGCCAGGCGACGCCATGTGTTATTGATATCTATATCAATAGTAACAAAGTCAATTCTATTTAGTATTAAACAACGATATAATAAATTATATAGAAATACCAAATATCATGTACAATGATCATGGTTTTTTCAATATAAAGTGCTACACAAAATTATTCTGCATTTACTGATTGTTATTTTTGGTATAAAATAATTATTATAAATATTTTATAAGTTAAAATTACCTAAAATAATTCAACATTTTTATGATTTTCTTAGAATAATCCTACCTATTGATTAACCATAAATAATCACACCTTTGAGGGATATTTTCTTAGAGTAAACCCGATAACCGGACGACTTGCTATAGCAAGTTTTTTTTAAAAGATAAATTAAAATAAAATATCGAAAAAAAAATATCTAAAAGATGCTAAAAAAAATTATGATTTAAAAAATTATGATTTTTTTTATTATTCAAAATTTTTTATGTAATTTTTCAAAATTTTTCTCCAACATTCATTAATTTTTAGTTTATTTTTATGAAAAATTACCTATTATAGTAGGTCATTAGGTTACCTTAGTTTACTCTAGGTAAATATCTTTAAAGTTGGAATTATTCATGGTTTATCAATAGTTAGAATTATTATGGAAAGATCATAAAAAGTTGAATTATCATAGATAATTTTTCCTATTTTATAAGGTTATAATAGTCAAATGGTATTAACAAAAAGAAAAAGAAAAAAAAATTGTCTCTTTTTCATTCTTTTTTCCCTTTTTAGTGTGTATTGGATGAACATTTTCTATAAACATAACTGATCCTCTTTACTATGCAAAAAGCTAGTGATTGACAAAGTGTAGTAAAATCACACGAGTACCTCCCTCTATTTTCTTCTCTCTATTTATTCTCCTCTTTGTCACCATTCCTTTCATTCCTCACCATCTCAGCTCCCTCCTCTCCCTCTCTTCCTCCTCAAAGTAAAAAAAATAAAAAATAATGGAAAGATCAAAAGAAAATAATTCAAATAATAATAATAGCAAAAATAATAATTTTAGGGCTAAAATTCCATTTGTGAGGAATATTTCAGCTAAGGAACTTATAGAGGAAAGCCAAAATCCTAACATAAGGCCTTATGCAAGATCCAAAAAACCAAGGCTAAGGTGGACTGAAAATCTCCACCATAGATTTCTTCGTGCTGTTGCTAGACTTGGTGGTGAAGATAGTAAGTATCGCTTTTTAAATTCTTTTTCTATATTGTCAATTTTTGATCTCGTTGAATTGGTTTTTTAATATGGCGTATCAAGTGTTAACGTGATAAAAAAAATCTCAAGTACATCCAATTGGTGCGATGTATGAGGAGGGCTTGAGTATATAATATATTCAAAGACTTCAATTAATATTTGACGCTTTTGTTTGAGTTAATTAATTTTTTAATAGTTGTGTAAAAAGCTTTTATTTGATCAACAAAATAGAGAAAATAAAAAGTAATATTTGTGTATATTTATTTAATTTTCGTTAAACAATGAGATGTATTTAATTTTTTTTATATCATGTCATTCACATTTTTTAAATGAAAATAAAAATGTTTATTTTTTAAATTTTACATTTAATGATAAACTAATCTATTATATATTTTAATTGATGATCTTGTATTCTTGTTAACGAATGCCTCCTTCCATGGTAAGTATATAGATCAATTTGAAATAATTATAATTAACTAAAAAATACTAAATTAAATAACTTAACGTAGCATAAAATTTAGAATTTATCATCTTTCATTTAATGTACGCTTTAAAATAAATTTTATATTATGCTCATTAATTAACGCCTTAAAAATGTTGGTTAGCTTTTGTTTCTGATATTTATCACTAATGTAGTTTTTGATGAATAGAATTTTTGTTTGGTTGATCATTGACAAGATAATTAATATTGATATGACACTAATATGTTGAGTATTTTTGTGTCAATTTATTTATTAAGAAAATTTTTTTTATTTGATTTAATGTTATGTTTCAGGAGCTACCCCAAAAATGATTTTGCATGCCATGGGTGTGGATGGAATTACTGTGTCTCATGTCAAAAGTCATCTTCAAGTATTTTTTTTTAATTTAGTGATTTTTTTTATTGTTTATTAATTATTTTGATTAATTGTATAAAAAATTCAAGTTTATAAATTTAATATTTTTGTTTATGTATTAACAGATGTATCGAAGTCTGCAACAAGAAATGCTGATACAAGGTAATCATCGCTAATTGATTTATCAGCAATCGTTTATTTATTTATTTATTTTGCATAGTTGACTTTATTTTATTTAACTTAATTTCCATTTTATTGGTTTAGTGTAAAAGAAAATTTTATTCACTTATTAATTTTACTCATGTTTGTTTAAATATAAATGAATTAAAATTTTATTAAAAGGCTTCAACAAAATTAAGAGGGTTTTTTTTTTATTATAATAATTAACCCTCTCATTTTAAAACTTTTTTTGCGTATAGTTCATTAAGGCTTTGGCATAGTTGTTGAATTTTTCTAGAAGGGAAATAATCTCATAATGATATGATCGTATCAAATCTTCTCTGTCCTTACCCTTGTCGTCATCATCATCATCATCTTACCCAATATATCCCGCTCATAGAAAAACTATGGACAGGGTCTGGGGAGGAAAGGACGGCGGCAACTTATACCTATAAAGGAAAGCGCGGCCAAAGGAGTCCCCCGGCTTGAGAAAGATAATAAGATGTAGCTACATGGAAAAGATAAATTGAATGCATATAAATAAAATAAATAAATAGAACTAACTACAAAAGAAAACAAAAAAGAATACAAACTAATAATATAAGAAACGAGAGAAGCAAGATGGCAAGAACACCCAAAGGTAACCTAAGAGGACATCAGTAGTCTAAAACATGGATATGGCGCCTCCAACTACCCCTATCCCTAGTTAGGACCTCAGAGAGGTTTAACTCATATAAGTCAACTCTTATTTGCTCATCCCAAGTTCTCCTGGGTCTTCCTTGACCCCTCTTACCCTCTACTACAATGCTTTTTACCCTCCTCACCGGAGCGGCGAAAGTCTTTCTCTGCACATATCCAAACCATCTCAATTTATTTTCGCACATTTTTCCAGAAATAGGGGCTATCTCTAGTTTTTCCTAAACTCTTGGTTCCTAATTCGATCCATCACTGTGTGCCCACACATCCATCTCAGCATACGCATTTCTGTAACTTTCATTTTTTCTGTCCTTACCCTTGTGCTGATAAAAATGTAATAATTTATTTATGGTAGAGTATAATTTTTTCGCTTTTCTGATATTAATTAATAAAAAACAAACATTTATCAAGACCCGTTCACGTTTCAATTTGTTTATGGTAACGTATTATATTTTCATTTATTAATTCTTTAAATTAGAAGATTTGCAGATTAATTCATCTCTACTCGAGCGATGTCCTTCCTAAATAAATTAATTTTGAAAAAGATATTTCAGACTTGTAATTTTTTGTTTGTGATAAAATATCATTATGCTAGATCATATATGCTTGTGCAATGCAATGTAGGATAGTTTGAAGATTTAATTATTAAATAGTAAGCATTGGTAAATAGATATGAAATATGGAACATATTTTACGTATTGCATTTTTAGTAATGAAATATAATCGTTTATGAATATGTTAGGTTACAAAGTAAAACTAAACAAACCCATAATGTATGATAAAATAAAATTAAAAAAAACTCATAATTTTCATGTTAAAAATAAAGCAAAAAAACCCCACTAATCTCTCCAATAGCTTTTGGAAGAAGTAAACAACATGTGATAAAAATTATGCTAGATTAATATCTGTATACACTGATAATTTGATATTTTAATTAAAAATATGGGAAATAACTTTTAACAAGTTCTGTATGAAATTGTCTTTGCATGGTGAGACGAGTCCATACAAAAGGCCCATTAGTAAAAAAAATAAAAATAAAAAACTAAATTTCCGCTTGTACGAAACAGTTAAGTTTTTTAAATAGTTTTGACTAACCCAATTGAAACTGTCTCAATAAAAGATTAGTGAATAACGTTTTATTGTTTATTTGGAGTATATAAAAATATTTTTTAAAATTATATTATGGCAGTTATTTAAATTAAAAAGGACTTGACATAGTAACTTACGCTCTATTTAGTTTATCTTAAAAAAATAAATAATTAGTGAAAATAAGTTTTGATCAAAAAATATAAGTAACAACCAATAAAAATTAGTTACAATCATTAGATAATATAGGTCATACATTTTGAAGTGATTTTTAATAAAAAATCATTATGATAATATTAAAACCATTCGAAAATAACCTGATCTGATCAACTGAAACCATGTATGACCTAAACCAACTAGAAGCAACCCGTATATAAAAATCAAAGTTAAATTGTCAAGATATTTACATATATTTGAAAATTGATATTAATTTGATCAAAATTATTATGCTTAAAATCCACTCAAACATTCGAATGGACACCTCTAAATTCACACTATATATGTTACCTATGAACCAAAATAGGACCCAGAAAGTATAAGTGAAATAGGAGTAATAAATTGTAAACAATTACTACTTAATTGATGCATCATACGGAAATGTTAAAACTAATTTGCGGCGAAAGCTAAAAAAAATTATTTAGGTTTGATATGGAATGTAAGCAGCACATACTATTCCTTTTCTTTAATTTTTTTAATTGCTACCAAAATTACGTCAATTAAAGTACAGATGTTAAATGTTTTATAGAAAACCAAAAGAGAAGCAGGTTTATGATTTATTCATCGATAATCGTCAAATAGGGTATCATTATTTAATGACGAAAATTTATGATAAAAAATTACAACTCATCTTATATGAGACTGTCTCACTTTAAGACGGATCTATATAATAGTCCATTTTTTCAATTAATTACTTTAAGATCATAAGTAATTATTTTAAGGTTATAAGTAATCATTCTAAGTCTATAAAAAGTTATTATATTAAAATTATAAGCATTATCCCTTTAACGTAATAAGTGATTATTTTAAGACAACAAATATATATTGGGCTAGTCCAATAAAAATGGTCTCACCGTGAGACCCTCTCATCAAAAAATTAGCGAAAAAAGTAACATCATCAGCGATTTTATCTCATAACGGCTAGCAAAATACATACAAACCACAAATTCACCAACGGCCCGTTTGGTAGTTGATACTATATAGTGGAAATGATAATGAAAAGGTAGTTTAATTTTTATTGAAATATCTCTTGGAAAATTTAGTGATCACGCTTATTCTCATTCAAGAATTTCATTTTCTTCGCAAAATTCATTCCAATACATTACCATTTGAACATGTGGTATTAGGTGGTAATGAAAATTTGTGAACAAAAAACTTTTTTTTGATCAAATTTTTATTACCATGGGAATGACATGATACAAACCATGAAAATTTACAATACAAATCATTCTCATTATCACTAACTAGTATAAAAACTCGTGCAATGCACGAATTTATTAGCATGAAATATAAAAATATAACTTTAAAGAAAAATTTTAGTATACATTATCGTGATTAAATTTATCGAATACATTATTTTTTCAAAGCAACAATTAATTATGTTTTTTTTTATTATATCGAATACATTAATTTTTTTATTCAATTAAATGTATCAAATTCTAGATTATGTATATTTAATTGCCATAATAAATAATATAAATACTTTACTTAATTTAGCTCAAATTTTAAAATAAATCAAATTCTAAATTAGATAAATATTATTATATAATCAATTATTATCCACTAATATAATTTCATTTATCATGGCTCCTCTAAAAATGACATTTGTCATGACTTCTTTAAAAATAACATTTGTTATTTTCTAACATTTTATTCGGATGTATGATTATAATCGTTAACCAAACGGACCGTGAAAGTAATATAATGGACAAATTTTTATCTAACACGTGTCGAGTACGATTATATCGAGTCAATGTGTCTTCTTATGGTCAACGGGGTCCAATCAAAATAGGGTTTATTGAATAGTTAGCTAAGTTATGTCATGATTTAAGTTAGTTAAAGATCATGTTACGTATAATTGAATTTGGATGTTTTTTTGTCACATAAATTTGGGCTTGTGATGGACTTTGCGTTTAATACGTATTGACTATCGAACTAATTAAATTGCGTGTTTATTGAATTAATTGAAAATTTGTTGAATTAAAATTGAGTAATATTAGATTCATTGATCAAAATCAATTTAGGTAAATATTAAAATTTTAAATAAATTTCTTAGTGTTAATATTTATGCTTTAAAATTAATAATTTAATCTCCTTTTTACCTTTCAAGACAATCACCTTTTTATTAAGGTTTTTACATTCTCCTAATTTTTTGAAATCCCATATTTTATATTTCACATATAAAAACAAAAATTTTAGATATGAATTGATTTAATGAAATTATTTATAAATGTGATGACAATTTTAATCCAATTCAAAATTCTACATATGTAGAGGCCTTAAAAGCAGCCAAGGAAAATGGGAAGGACATGGATTTTATAGCTAAGCTGCCAGAGCTTTTGAATGCGTCAGCATCTCGCTCGGTTTCTCGCAGACAAACTCGACTCCAACGACTGAAGAGTTTACTCATCAAAAATGCTCTTGACAAGCATTTTTCTATTGATGAACCAACTCCGCCCGAACGTCCACCATCATTGCTCACAACAGGACAAAACCCGCATGGTTTCATAATATTCGATGATCTTGTTCAAACTTCTAGTTTCATCTCGAGCTCTTCCAAAATAAAGGTATATCCATTTTTTTTTTTTTTTGGTGTTACTGAAATTGTTGCATATAGACACATATCCCATGATCTTGTTCAAATATCTAGTTGCATCTATAGCTCTACGCCTCCTCCAAAATCAGTTATGTTCATCAGGATTGGTTCGTCTTGAATTGATTTATAAAATTTATATTTTATGTCTTACTGAACTTGTTACATTTAGACTCATGTTTGATGTTCTTGTTCGAATATCTAGTTGCATCTATAGCTCCTCCAAAATCAAGGCATATTCATTAGGGTTGGTTTGTCTTGGGTTACATAACAAGAATTGTATTCCTCAGGTCTATTGAAATTGTTGGATTTAGACTCATTTCAAAATTCTAATTGCATCTCTAGCTCCTCCAAATTAAAATCAAGGAATATTCATTAGTTTTGGTTCGTCTTGGATTGCATTTTGTAGATTCATATTCTTTTGTTTTACTGAAATTGTTACATATAAACTCATATCATTGATCTTGTTCAAACTCCTATAGTTGCATCTCGAGCTCTTCCAAAATAAAGGTACGTATGTTCATTAGTTTTGGTTTGTCTTAGATTGCAAGTTCGAATTCATTTTTTGTCTTACTGAAATTGTTACATTTAGACTCATATTCGATGATCTTGTTAATTCAAATATCTAGTTGCATCTATAGCTCCACCAAAATCAAGCTATATTCATTAGGGTTGATTAGTCTTGGATTATTGCATTTTTAGACTCATATTTTTTATCTTATTGAAGTTGTTACATTTAGACTCATATTGGATGAGCTTGTTCAAATATCTAGTTGCCCCTATGGTCTATGGATCCTAAAATCAAGGTTTCGTCTTGGGTTGCATTTTGCAAATCCTTTTTTTTTGTGTCTTATTGAAATTGTTATATTTACACTCATATTCGATGATCTTGTTTAAAGTTCTAGTTGCATCTGTAGCTCCTCAAAAATCAATTTATATTCATTAGTTTTGGTTCATCTTTGGTTACATTTTTAGAATCATATTCTTTAGTTCTATTGAAATTTTAGATTTAGACTCATATTCAATGATTTTGTTCAAAATTCTAGTTGCATCTCTAGGTACTCCAAAATCAAGGTATGTTCATTAGGACTCATTTATATTTTCTTTTGTCCTATGAAATTGTTACATTTAGATACACATTTGATACTCTTGTTCAAAGTCCTAGCTAGTTGCATTTTTAGCCCCGCAAAATTCGAGGTATTTTTAATCACAAATTTTTATGAGACGGTCTCATCGTGAGATTTGCCTCATATTTGGGTTAAATAACCTAATAGCAGAAACTTTTAGCTAATGGGCTTTTTATTTTGAGATCGTCTCACCGTGAGACAGTCTCATACAAGAAGGACCGATTTTTAATAGCTTTTGTTCGCTTGGATTTGCAATATATATTAGACTCATATTCCTCAGCCCTGCAGTTTTTTGCTACATTTTGACCTTAACTTTTTATATGGGCTTTTATTCCGGCCCGACCTGTTTGGTAATTTTGCTTGCCCCCGCCAAACCCTGCCTGTCAAGAACGAAATTGGCCCGATAATCCATTTACGTACACCTCTAATTAATATGTATTATGTAGCTAGCCATCTTTAAATAGAACAAATTAAATATGATTTAATCATCTTTATTTTATTTTAAACTATGGTTTAGGAAAAGGTTGCAGGCAAGGGAAAGGAGAAAATGAATTATGATGATCATCCTACTGATAAAAATAGAATGATATGCGAATCAACTGTGATTCTCAATCCAACAATGAAGGCGAGCACTAGTGGATCTTCTAGAAGTTCTGCTAATGAAGAAGTCTCATTAGAACTTTCCCTTTAATCACTTCTTTAATGAAGGATTGGATGATATTGACTCATTGTTATGCATGTTCAAGTCCAACATAAATTATATACATTTTATTCTCAAGAAACATTGGTAGAACTACAATTCAACATTGAATCAAAATCAACATTTTAAGTAAGACTATTTATAGAATTTAACTTTGGATCATAAACTCATAGTCAACCCTTGATGATCTCAATTATGTTCACGCAACAAGCTTCGATTAGATCTGACCCCAATTTGGTTGATCATAATCTGAAAATTTTGACCGGTAATCTGAATATACCCAATCGGAAATATTGGAAAAAACTAGCTACATTCAATCCGAACGTAACTCAAATATGACTATTTTGTCCTATTTTTTAATTTGTCAACCTTTTCGGTCCACATTAGAGGTGTTTAACGGGGTGGGTCGACCCAACAAATTAAGGGTTCAGTTAAATTTAATAGGTCATTAGCGGTTTTTTTTATAAGAATTGGTTGCAAAGACTAAAGGGTTGTGCCCGGCTGGGTCGAATAATTATAGAAATTGGTTGCAATAAAAATTTACCCTTTTTTTTATTTTTATAAATGTTATTATGTACATGGGTGGGTAGACCCAATGAGCTATGAAGTTGAATAAAAAAGTATATAAAAATTTTAAAAATGGATCAAAGTGGGTCGGATTTAAACGACTTTGACCCGTCCAGTCTGTTTAAATTGGACATGACTCGCCCCAACCTGGCCCAATTAAATTTTTGACCCGACCTAGCCCGTTGAACACCTCTAGTCCACATCATCATTTTTAATCGTTATTAACCATATTTCTAGTCATTTTTTATATTTTAATTCAAAATTTCTTTATTATAAAATTAAAATTAATATATTAGTTTATTTTTATACCATAGCGTAAACAATTTAAAAAGTGATCCATCAAGTCAGTTGTCTTTAGAATTTCTTGGTCATGTTTAAGATCACATTATATAATACTCCCTTCAATTTTAATTTTATACAATATTTATTGATGAATTATTTTAATCCTAAATATTTATAATTAAGTTTGATTAAAAATTATAGAAAATAATATCAATAAAATTTACATAGTTATCCAAATTTACCTATTTTTTAACTTATAAATTGAAAATAAAATAAAAAATAAAAATGATTATAAAAAATTAAATAGTAGAAGTACATTTAATTTGAATATGAGAAATTATGTTTTCAATAAAGAAAATAATAACAAAAACTTTTCAAAATTAAAACCGGCCTATATATTGTGGTGTTCCACTGCGATGATAGATAAAAGTTCATTGCACCATGGGCGTTTTAGGCCTAGTATCCAATCGCACAACCCTCTTAGAAAATAAGGATCTTATATAATAACAAATTTTTTATAATTTATCAATCAAGCATAGACTCTATAGTTCATATGGTGACGTGTCTTCTTATGATATTGTTTATTAGAGGTTTAAATCCACCAAAGTTAAATTTTTGCGAATATTTTAATCTCTATTTTACCGCTAGTAGTTGACGAAGGGCCTTAATTTTTTTTCTAAATTTCAAAAATTTTGATCCCCGTCAAAAAATTGTGGTTTAGATGGGGGTTAATAAAAAGAATTAATATATGTAGATACGAATCATTGTTAATATTATATGTAAAAGATAAATAGTTACAAAATAAAATAATTAATTTTTTATAACAAAATTATTAAAGCATATAAACTAAAAGATCTTAATAATTCACAAATTCTTGTATAAGACTGTCTCAGCGTGAAATATGTTTTATACTTGGATTAAATAGCCCAATAATGAAAACTTCTAGCTTATGAGCTTTTTTATTTTGAGACCGTCTCTCCGTAAGATGATCCCACACAAGACGGACTTGCAGAAAATTTTCCACGCTGCAAGAGAGAGTTAGATTCAATTAAGAGAAAGAAGAGTAGAACACAATACAAATTATTCTATTTTTGTTCTTTAATATCATAAACCTTCATTTCATAAATTGAATTCACTTTATGGTATGTTTTTTATTTGAGCCCAAATTTAATTTAGTTTTCAATATCGCTCTTATATAACCATGAACGGTAACACCATCAACTTTCTATTGTACTTGTAAATAATAATTCAACTTTTACTTTATCCGCAAAAAATAAATGTGCTTATTATTTATTTTTAAATAAATTCATCTAATAGGTATATTTGCAAAAAAATAAAGTAGCCTATTGTATATAACCATCTCTAAAGCTTCTTTGTAACTCAAGAATTTAAGAATAAACAATAATTGAGTTTATTTTCGTCAATTATACCAAATAAATGAATTTATTTAAAAATAAACAAGAATTAGATTTATTTTCAGCAACTTAATTTATTTTTACAATTTCCCTTTTATTTAATTCGAATATGTTAGTCCTGTTCAGACTTCAAACAACTCCGTTGTCAAAGCTTCCACTCCCACGAATATAATAACTTTTTTCAATAACTCTATCATTAATAAATACAGACGTTGAGGATGAAGATGAGAGAGAGGGAGAGGTAGGGTTTCAGAGTAAATAGGAGAATTATAAAAGGGAGGGAATGATTAAGATTATTGATGTTGAGTTATATTGTTAATTATTTTGGGTTAGTAGGGTTTACGGGGGTAAATTCATAATTACGTGCGTGAACTAAGGGTATTTAAGTAAAAAAAGATTGACAAAAATAGAAATGGGACAACTAAAAAGACTTTGCCAAATAAAGAAATGGAACTATTATAATGATTCGGAGGTAGTATTACAGAACTTACAGACTCCTTTTAAGTAGTGGGCCCTCCTTGCCTCGGGCCCTTGGCGGAGGAGACTGCAATCTATAGAAAAGATTAATTTTTTTTCGTGTATAGGTGAATCTCTAATATAAGGTACCTCAAAAAATAGAAAGAACCAAATCAATTTTATAAAATTCTCTGTGATATATTACTTCATGTACGTAAAATAAATTGTTGCTTTAGGAAATATGCCAATATGCATGGATAATGTGACGAATCAGTTGTCTTGATGCATAATAGCCTACACAAAAATTCAACTTTTACAGTCTATATTTATTATTATTACAACTAAACTTACCAGTTTTATTCCCTTTTTTTTCTCCGGGATCATGAAAGCAAAATTGAACTTTCACAATAAAAGTCTAGAATTTTGTGAAGAATATTTTGCATTTCAACAGATTCATTTCCAAAAAATAAAAAACTAATTAAAAGTAGCGTAATATTTTTCTCAGTGAAACCACTTTATAACAAAAAATTTATATATTACTTAATATCCATTAAAAAAAATACATAAAAACAATAAAAACTAAACTCCCACTTATACAAGAAGCAGTTATTTTTTTTAAATTTACCTTGACTCAATTAAAGTCGTCTCAAGGTAACACTGCCTAAATAAAAAATTAATGTAATTGATATTATTGAACTATATAACAATATATGAGCCAGTGAGGCTATCTCATACACAATTCGTGTTAAAAGTATTATATAACTTATCAGTTTGTGCGCAAGCCTTGGATATAGAGACAAACCCTAAAACAGCCTCACTTTCTTCTTATTTATTTCCCTTTTGTATCCTTCTATTTTCTTTTTATTTGTATAACAAAAAAAACAAATTAAGAAAATGAAAATGTAAGAAGTGAGAATAGAGTAATAAGAATGGAGATGATGAAAGAAAGATCAGGTATTAGGCCGTATGTAAGATCCAACTCGCCGCGGCTTCGTTGGACGGACGATCTTCATCGCTGCTTTGTTCGTGCTGTTGAGCGTCTTGGTGGTGAAGATAGTAAGTCCTTTTTAATTTTAATTATAATTAGGAGTGTAAAATATATATTAATTTATTTTCGTCCTCTTCAAATGTTACCATTAAATAACCAACTCAATTAAAAGTTTAAATTAATAGTTGAAAAAAATACATTGTATATGATTGAAACCTCATAATACATTATATATATATATATATATATAGTTACTAATAATAATTAATCAGACTAATGGTAGTATAAAAAGAAATCGTACTAGTAATAATTAATCAATAGGAGTATATTATAATTTGTTGTGTTGATCATGTTTGATGTTATTAATTCGTTATTCTTTTCACTAAAGAATAATTGATTTAAACAAGTATGTTATTAATTACTTCTTGGTTATACAATTTTGGTTTATCGTGTACAATATTTTATAATTAATAATCAAAATTGAGAAGTAATAGTTGATTAATAGAGGCCTTTAATTTCAACTATTTCTTTTCTTTTTCAATAACTATATTTCTAGCTAGGGTTGACTTGATAGGCATGTAAAATTTGACAAGTTTTACACTGAAATAGATTATATTCGTATGAATTTGGTGGTTAATGATTAAATATACTAGTTATGCATTATGATAATAAATAGTGGATAAAAAGTAAATATAGTTAATTATGAAAAGTCGATCTGAGTATGAAATTTTCACTGGTATAAGTAGTAAATAGATGATAGCTAATTAGCTACATATTAAGGGGGCGTTTGGTTCGCACAAAGGAATCGGAATGGAATGAGGAAAGGGAATGAAGGAGAAAGGAATGGATTCCCCTAATTTAGCCTTGTCGTTTGGTTGTGTTCAGGAAACAAAATGAACTGCTCATTGATTCCCTTTGTAAATGTTTGGTTCAAGTTAAGGAATCAAATTATGAGTTTTTCATGTAGCAAATCTTTAATCATTAAGAACAACTTGATAAAAATAATCAAACAGAAATTACTTCAGATTGATAAAAACAATCAAGCAAATCCAATTACACCCATTAAAATACAATCAAGCTTGATAAAAACAATCAAGCAAATCCAATTACACCCATCAAAATACAATCAAGCTTGATAAAAACAACTTCAGATTGAACCCAGAAAGCCAATTAATCACAGAAATTCAGAGATTAGGAACAGAAATTATGAACAGAAATCTTCGATGCAAGAACAATAGCGGTAGAACAAGAACGCAGTAGAACACGAACAGAGATTCATCAATGGCGGTAGAACAAAGATTCTTCAAGAACACGAATATGAATTTCAATCCATCAAAAAAGCCGCAGAAATTAGGAAAAAGAGTGAAGAGAAAAGACGCAGCAAAAGAGTGAAGAGATTCATCAAGAACACGAACCGTCACATTTGACAATGGCGGCCGCGAAATCGAGATTGAGAAGAAGAATGCTACGAACAATGGCGGCCGGCCGTCGTGAGGAAGAGAGGAAAACTTGAGGGAGGAGGCGGACGGCTGTGTGTAGGGTTTGAGAGGAGAGGGTAATGCAGGGGGAATGGAATGGAAAAGGTACCGGGGGGTTGGGGAATGAGAAAGCCCTAATTATGGGTAATCCCAAAACTAAAAATGGGGAAAGGGTATGATAGTGAGTGGCAAACAAACAACAACAAAGGAAATTGGGTCTACTCATTCCCTTTCCCTTTGTTTATTAACCCCAACCAAACGCCCCCTAAAATTTTATATGGGTGTAGGTATAGTTATTGGAGAGAGAATCATACATATTTTAAAGATTTTATATAAATAAACTTTTGTTCTCAACTTTGACTTTGTTTAATATTTTTGTCTTTCAGTATTTACTTGAAATTCGAACATTGCGATACCCATAGGCAAAATGTAGTGTTAGGTTTAGGATAGTTTCATTTTTGCGGGGTGTATCTTTTACAGATTTTACGTTCATTCTTTTACAGATTGTAAGGTAGGGCGGAGTGGGCACCGTCACTGAATTTTTTGGACAATAAAAATATATATATAAAATGACATATATATATAGTTCTTTTATATTTTTTTTAGTATTTGTTATATATTTAACAGTTTTGTGTTTTAAACAATAATATTATTAGGGGCTACACCAAAGATGATTCTGCAAATAATGGGGGTGAACGGCATAACTTTATCTCATGTAAAGAGTCATCTTCAGGTACTCTTCTTAATTATTATTTTCCTTTCTCCAAATTTATGGATGCTTATTCTTTAAACCTGGCTCACATTAATTTTCACATTCAACTTTCCAAATACAGATGTTTAGAAGCATGAAACAAGAGCAAATGATCAGAGGTAATTTCTAATTATATAATGGTTTTCAATTTCCTATCATCTAGGTTTTACATAGCACTAGTCCTACTAATTGGGTTCATCAAAACAAAAAAAAATCTAATTTCAATCTGACTTTAAAATAAGTGTTAAGAGTATCATAAGGCCTCAACCATTAGTTTAAGCTTTTGGTCGAGACGGTTTTTTTACGTGGTATCAGACCAACGTGACCAGATGTTACAGGTTCTAATCTCAACCACCCCTCATTTAAAGTGAAATCAACGCTTGTATGCATCCACACTTCTAACTCAATGGGCTCTCATGTGAGGGGGTGTGTTAAAGTATATAACATATCATGGGCCTCAACCATTAGCTTAAGCTTTTGGTTGAATTTGTTCCTTGACAATAGGTTTAAAATTATGTAAAAATCAATATGAATACAAGACTTGATTTCAAACTAATCCGAAACATGTTACTTGAAATCGATTCGATAATTCGAATGAATTCCTTTTGTCCCTCCTATCTATCCTTTTTTTTTGTCCCATTTGAGACTTTACGTTTTCTAATATACTAATTCAATCTTTAAAATATTTAATTTTACATGATTAAAACTTACAACAAGTCGATATTAATAAAATTTACATCAAAACGAATAAAATAAGACTACATTTGACTAGTGTCATACAAGATTTGCAGATTTCAAATAGTTTACCACATTACTAAATTAAATGCCTTAATTAAAATTTTGAAGATGAAGCAATAGCTTACGTAATGGTCATAACTCATACATAGGACAAACCATCTTACACGAGAGGAATGTTCGTTGTTCAAACATTGCTTGTAAATGTAATCAAAGAAACTAGCCTCCGATTTTTCTGGCTTGGAATTTTGTCGAAATTCTGGAGCCACCATGTTTACAAATTTTGTTTTTCTAATTTGCACAAAAATAGATGCTTGAATTCAGACAAATTTGTGTGACTTTCGTAACTATTTCACGTGTGTTGAATCACTTCACTAATTTATTTTCATTTTATTTTTTATTTAGTAATAAATAATATGATAAGTTAGTTTATCAAATAACAATACTAAAATCTTAAGTTAATGGTTAAACGCGTAAAGTACGTTTTATACTTTATCACACCCTTCATACAAGAACCTTTTGGCAAGAAATCACGAAGACAAATGGAGGTCAGTAGGCTCTGACCCTGCAGCCTAATTTTACAAATCATTCTAACAATCTATCTTGTTAATTCGTTCCCTACAAAAATTTCAATAATAAATTGATGGTATTATTTCATATTTTCTCGGCCTAGTTAATTTTTTTTATTTCATCCATGTTAGATCGCACATTTGTTTGAACAATCAATATAGACAAAACAGAAATCGATATCGGTCTATAAAATAAATTTGAATATTGAAATGAAATTAATTGTTGGACAGATATGATGCAAGATTCGAATAGAAGCACAAGCATGATGCAGGGAAACGTTGATTTGACTCCTTCACGCCCATCTTACCGAAGACAATCAAAGATACATAAGCTTAAAGCCTTGTTTGATCAAAATCATGATAATTTATCATCCCCAAATAATAAGGGTCCATTTTCTTGTACTTCCATGGGAGCATCTCCTCAAGATTATATAGCTACCACTTACAATCAAGGTGACATGTTACAACGTTCGCATGCCTATATTGTCTTCCATGATCTCCATAAAAGTTGCACTAAACTTGTAAGTTATATAATTACTCCCTCCATTTCATCAGCATAAGGTTTTCTTTACTTTTACGTAAAATTATTCAAAATTAAATTGGTCCAAAAAAAAATAAAATTTGAAAATTTTGGAAAACTCAAATTAATATAAACCACAAATAAATATATAAGTATAAAAGTAAATATATATAGATGATGACCTAATAAGAAAATGATACGTTTATACTCAAATGGAAAGATTTTTTTTTTTCATAAAACTATAATAGTTCATTTAGTTGATAAAGTTATAAAAAATGTTGGCAACTGTTATATTAAATTGTCAATTCACAAAATGTGAGTAATACTTTTATCCTCGTAAATTTGCAACACAAGAAAACGGCACAAGTATTAAAGAAAAGATTTGGACATTTAAATTTTGTTAATGATAATTAAAAGAGGTAGGAAATATGTAGATGAGATATGAAGAAAATAGTGGAGACATGTTGTAAAAGAAAATATGACACAGTTAAAAGAACAAATGTAATAAAAAGTTGATATTATGAGGCTTTATTTTTTGACTATCAACTTAAATTTTTTTGTGAGTTAGTTTTTTGACATTATATCAGAGTTAACGTGACGAAAATTAATTAATTTGAATCTTATCCATCCTTAAATTCAAGTAAAATATTAAACGTCATGTATAAGAATAAGACGAGTCTATATTGCATGATTACATCCATACTTCTAACCCTTAAGGGCATATAATACGAGGATATGATGTTTGGGCTTAAAAAGCCAAAATACATCATCAATTGCCCAAGTAATTATTGGATATAAATTAGATAAGTAGATAGCCCATATTGTTTGGGCTTAAGAAACCAATTTGCTGGACTTTTACGTAAGCCCCAAAAAAATTTTACTCTAACCTGATCAATATTTTGTATGAAATCGTATTATGGTCGGACAATCTCACCGTAGCAAAATTTTATATAAAAGTTATAAAAGCAGGAGCAATAATATTTTTGGGGTGATTTTTTAATTAAGCTTAAACTTGTAAATTTAAAATCGCTCTTTTGAAAAGATAAAGTGAGCATATTAATATCTTGTAGATGTTTTTTAATTTATGTAGTTGGTTATTTAGCACAATTTAGAATTATTACACGTTGAGACCGCCTTAAATGAGAATTTATGTTATTTTTTTAATTATTTTGTGCTTTTCGGATGTTTTTACATTCTAGCAGGAGGACAAGGAGAATGATGAAGTGATCTCTAGATGTACATCACGATCATTATCATCAGAAGATCAGAACATGAAAGCACCACTCAACTTACAGTGGAAATCAACATATAGGATTTTGGAAGCTGGTGTTCAACAAGTATCCGTAGAGCTTAGTCTTTCTAATTAGCTACGTACAAGTATTAGTTAATATTAATGTTTCCCTAGGAAAGTAATAAAACAGTGATTATTGTCTTAAAACTAATATAATCAAGACACCGATGATAATCACTTTTAGTTATGTTGAACAAATTGTAGCTTAGGTTCACTATATTTCTAGCTAGAACAACGATAACAATATATCAGAGATAACATGTTTTTTGTGTGATATATTTAGTGATATTTAAATTAAATGTCGCTACTTTAAATTTTCAATGTTATATATAGTGGATTTAGTGACATTTAGTCGACTCGTTAATAGCATAATAAAAAATCATACTAAAGTTTTTCGCGACATAAAACCTAGTGACATTTCTCATAAATGTCACTACAGACTATAGTAACAACTACATGTCATTAAAGGCTAAATAAAATGTCACCAAATCACTTTATGGTGAAATCCAAAATTTTTTTATATTTTAAGATAGAAGATTATGTTTAATCTTTATTATTGATTTATTGTGTCATGTAAATAATTAATCTCAGAGGGTTGTCAAATGATATTTCATCTCTTTTTGTTATTTTGAATTAGAATACACTATTTTCTTTTAATTTCATTTATGCATTTTAATTTTATTTTATATTATTTACACGATTTAATATATGGCTTTGATTAATATCTAATTCCCACGGTTCTCTTCAAAAAGTCTTATTTGCATAATGATGCAATTCATGACCATGACAGAGAAATAAATATATTGCGGAATTATTAAAGTTAAACATTGTAAATTGAGAAATATAGCAAATTGATAAGACTGAGATAATAATTACTGGTTTACTTTATTTTTTTTTTTTCCTATTTTTCGAAAATCTTAATGCAACACAATCACACTGGTTCATTTCTTCTACAAATTTTTTACCTTGATGATGTGGCATAACTTCAATGGCAAAATAAAAGATGGAGTTAGGTATTCTTCAATATATTGTACTTTGATGGTCCTAATATTGAAACAAGAATCAAGTGAATCACATCAATATCTAACCATTTATTATGTCATATACACTTTCTTTGTTGGGATTACTTTTTATTTTAGTTTATCCAATCAATTTTTTATCATTTTCTTTGTTGTAATTAGAGGTGTGTATTCGCTTGTGGGTCAATTTCGGGTCAAGTGTTTAGGGTCGGTTCAAAATCAAATCTTGTGTTCATATTGATTTTTATATAATTTTAAACCCATTTTGAAGTCGAGTCAAGTCAGGTTTAGTTACAAGGTGGGGAGATATCGAGTCGTCAGGTCTATTTTGAACCCCTCTAGTTGCAATGGTTTTATTTATTTTTTGAATTCATTCACGATCTTATTCTTTCTCCCCATTTAATTAACCAATCATTTCTATCATCCACTTGTTATTTGTCTGATTCTACAATAAAATGTTTTTCGCTATAACTATCACCCAATAATAATACTATATGGTGCTAATTGAAAAGGAGTAAGGGAGTATTTGATTCCTTTATTATAGGTTTATACCATATTAATATGAATCATTGTTGCACTCACGATATTTCTGTTGGGCTTACATAATTCATTTCTACCAGCCTGCTAGTGTACTTTCACAACAAAATTTCTGACGGTACAGCATAACAAGACATAGTGATTAAGGAAACATGACATAAAAAGGCACAAGTCACAACATTGGTTAAACGTAGTTTTCAAGGAATATTTATGATGTAAGAAATTTTTAAATTTGACGTGAATCAATATAATTTAGCCACTACAAAAAACTATTGAATTAGCGACACATATTTTCGTCGCTATTTTATAGCTAAATGGTCAAAAAGTTGCCTTGGCGACGGGCGGGCGACGGGCTTCGTGGTGGTTGCCTTTTCGTTCGTCGCTAACACCAAAATGGACGTCATATCCTCGCCATTTTTAAGGAAAAGTTGGCGACCACGGGGCGACGAGATGGCCATCGCCAAAAACGTGTTTGACATGGCGACAAGAATCTCCTCGCCATCGTTCTCGCCAGAGCCAACGACCAAATAGCGACCACAGACTCGTCGCCAACTTGGCGACCAACATCTGATAGCCTTTTCGTCGCCTGCTACTAGCGACCACATTTTTAAGCTTTTTGGTCGCCGTGTATATATATATATATATATATATATATATATATATATATATATATATGTATATATATGTATATATATGTATATATATGTATATATATATATGTATATATATATATATATATATGTATATATATATATATATGTATATATATATATATATATGTATATATATATATATATATATATATATATATGTGTATATATATATATATATATATATATATATATATATATATATATATATAAAAATTATATTTATATATATTTTGTATTAGTTATAATATTAAGATAAAAATCTATACACATAAAACAAATAAATAAAAATAAAAGAGCTGGAAATATTATATATAAAACTAAAGTTTATTTACAAAGTCACAAAAATTACATATATTTAATCATTCATTTGGAGGAGGTGGAGAAGGGGGTGAATTTCAAAAAGAGTTCTCGTTTTCTTGTTATTTGTTCAGTCAGCCTTTGATGAGTCTCATAGGCAGTCTGAGCATTTCCTCTTCGTATCGCTTCCCATAATTGATTATTGAACTCCATTTGCCGGGCTTCTAAATCTGCAAACCTTTGTTGTATAATGGCATCATAATCAGGTTGTGCAGGTTGAGAAGACAGAATATCCGTTGGCTCAGGAGGATAAATAATTTGAGAGGCGGACCCAATCTCAAATACCTCTTTGCTTTTTTTGTTTTTTTTGTTTGAACCGCTTTCTACGTTTTTTATAGCATCCAACCAAATTTGACTTGGGTCGCGAGTTGGATGCTCCTCCATCAAAGAACGATATTCATCCTTCAATAAAACAAAGAAATCAATTACCAATAAACAAAGTATTAATTGATACTAAAAATAAGATTATCAAAATATTTAATTGTATACAAGTTACAACAATTGAAATTTGACGAAACCTGATCGAACGTCCGAGTGTCTAAATTTAATATTCTAGAGGTAACAAAGTTATTCCAAGAATTGCCTTCTTTCTCAAATATAGCACGGACATGAGGTGATCTAGGATATGTTAGGTTTAACTTGTTAACTGTCCTTGTGTAGTTGTACAATTTTAATGCATTGATGTCTATATAAGTCCCTTCACTTAGGGCTACATTTTCATCAACTTAGGCTAAAAAAAATATTAGTAGTATTAATCAAAGGGGAAATATGGGTTGCAAGTTTATTGTTTTTGTGCTCATGGGTGCCCTAGTGTGCACCACAATTGATGCTAGGAAACTCACTAGCGGAATTGATGATAAGAAAACCTTACTCCCTAGTGGACCTCTCTTGCCTAGCACGCCACTCCTCTCCGGTGGGAATCTCCTACCTGGTGTTGGGATTGGAGGTGGAGCAGGGCTCGGTTTAGGGTTAGGTTTAGGTACCGGTTTTGGAGGTGGAGGTGGTGCTGGTGGTGGAGCCGGAGGAGGATTTGGGGGAGGAGGTGCCGGAGGTGGTTTTGGCGGTGGTGCTGGTGGCGGGCTTGGAAGTGGAATCATCCCCTAAGATAACTATATGCTAAAAGGCTAGCTAATTGAAAACTAAGATATAAGCAACTTTTAATTTATGTACTATTGGGTGCATTAAGCCTAATATGTACTCTAATTGTTTAACCTTTATGTATGTTTTCTATGTTATAGAGCCAACCCATTAAGCTATACATTTGGGTCAACTTTTATGTTCAAACTTCATTGTTGGTTGTGCCCATTAGGGCTTGTTAAATACTGATTATTGTTGTGTGGTTACTCTTTCATTGTTTCTTATCATTAACTTAATTATATGTTTTGCAATTTACATATACTTCAGTGAGCGCTAAGTTGTATTTACATTGTTTACATTATTTTCATCAACTTTCTAGTATGAAATCAAGGCTCTATAATTATATTATTTACATTAATGGTACTCAAGAAAGGTAAGGTGTCTCACCCCAAAATTCTAAGAGACTTCAAATATCAGTTTATGTGCTTCCTAAGAATGACATTAAAGAAACAAAAAATTAATTATTATTCAGGATCTTCAGTGTCATTTGTAACTAAGAAGGTCTTATTAAGACTTTTATAATTTGTTTTTATCTATATTTCTTTATCTTATTCACACATTTTTTCTTTTTCTTAAAATCATTCACATAATTTAATTTTAAATCTTATTACCCCAATTATCCAAATAAAAATCAAATAGTAGGCTATAAGCACTGAAGTATAGCAAATTTATAAAAAAGAATAAGTAATAATTAAATAGTCAGGAGTAGATCAAACCATTTAATATGCAAATCTTAGCTTCACACCTTATAATTAATTATCTCCAATAATTTTGCTTAACATAATAAAATTGATATATATATATATATATATATATATATATATATATATATATATATATATATATATATATATATATATATATATATATATATATATATATATATATATATATATATATATATATATATATATATATATATATATATATATATATATATATATATATATATATATATGTGTGTGTGTATATAAAACTTTCGGTTCAAATAATTTTTTATTATAGGTTAGGCTAATGGAAGAGGGGGTCAGGTGAGAACTAAACTCAATCAATTTCTTTTTAAAAAATTGGTACTTGCTCTCTAATTGAGACGAGATAATGAATTTCTTATTTTAATATTAATTAATGATTGATAATAGACAATTAGCGGTGATTTGTTGTTAGCTATGAGATCAATATTTTCTTGATTTGTTAGCATTAAATAATTGGACAATCGACATATTTAGGTGGGAAATCTACAAATTTTGAGATTAATGCAGAACATAATCATGATTTTATGATCATTTTATTCCCAAAGCTGATATTATCGTGCTACATAATTATAATTATATGTATTAATCATTAGACAAAATTTAACATGTTAGCATTAAAAAAGCTTTTTGGTCGGTTGAATTGCAAAATATTATTTCCCATGTCTCATTCTGATCTATTTTGATATTATTTTGCTGTTTGCATGCATTGATCATTTCTGGGTGGATATATTATTGCATTGCCCATTCTTACACAAATGTTGCAAACATATAGTATCTAATATGTTCTTTTAAATTTGCTACATTACATTCAAAATGTTTAAATTTAATTTAAATTTGCTACAATTAGAATGCACGTCAATGACTTTATAATGACATTTATTTTTTTACCATTAGCTAAATCTGTCAAACACTAATCAAAACATTCACATGTGTATTTGACTTATTGGTAGAACTTAATTTATGATACATGCATAATATATAATCTTTAGGAATTACTAACTTTACTAAAAATTTAAATTAATGATTATAATGTTAAATTTTATTAATCAATGTTACTAATAATCATATAATCATGATTATTAAATATATAATTAACAATAATTATGCCAGATTAATTAATTATCATCACTAATGGGAACTAATACAAGATCACTTATATTACATAAATTGTACTACTAATAAATAGCTTAAACGAGGTCAGGTCTAATTGTTCATGTGAATTTGACGATATAACATATAAGGTGACGACTGCTAAATGTTAATTGCGGAACTTTGGAGCATAGGGAGGCTACAAGACCTTATAATATTGCCATTAATTTGTATATTACCTCCTATTTAGCCAATAGTCCCCCATTTAACTGGACATATTTGTCAATGCACTAAATCTATATTAATAAATAGCAATGAATATTTTTTTCATTGAACTCATCAACAATATTTGAATAACAACGTACGAAAATGATGTCGTTATACCTTCGTTTCCACCGATGTGAAAAAAGTTGTCATTAGCAGTGGCGAACCCAAATTGTTGTCAACTCATGGCTATATAATTTTAGTGATGAATTAAGGTCGTTGATAAATAAATTAAATTATTTAAATTAGAGGTCTCTTAACCTTGAAGTTTTCTACTCCGGAAACACTTAATATTATATTAGCTTATAAAAGGGGTGTAAATTTAGATCGTGAAATTTTCAATTTAAAATTGAATCGAAAATTAGTAGGTCATTATCCGCAATGTTTGTTCAGGGACACAAAAACTACCAAAAAAATGGCTCGCCCTAATCATAATAACCCAAATTAGATTGATTTACCCCATTTTCTTAATGTTGTCAATTTTTTCACTTTTACAATATCATTTTTAGTCAGGACTCAATATAATTTTTGTTAATTTTTCTATGTTGAGCCGCTAAACTCGTAGATTATCAGCGACTAATTGCGCTTCTTACTATAGTACCATCCTAAAACACATTGGTAATGGATATAGTAGTCAATTATATTATAATAGTTTATTAAGAATATAATTATTTTACATAAACTGCTTACTATACTAATTTTTAACAACAAATTATAATTTTGGTTCATGTTAAGAGTATGATATATTTAGAGCATTTGAATTGTCCCATTGAAAAATAAAGAGGCATTTTATCATGAATAAAAGCAAATGATCTTAATGATATGTGATATACACCCATGAAAGTTAATTAAGCTTCTTTTCTAGGTACTTGCACAAAATCTTGGATATACCTATCTAGAACCTACCAAAAATTGAGTTGAAGATAGATTTACTCCCCCTTTTTGAATTTTGACAATCTCTTTTAGCTCAAAAGGCTTCAAAGTCAATAGACATTAGTTGGAGAAATTTGGATGTTATTATGCAAAGGTGGTGGTGGACCTCTAAAAGCATGTGTGGAAGCATCTAAGAGACTAGCTTATTGGGTTGTCTTTGCATTGGCTTAGCTTGGTCAATAACCTAAAATGTCATATTGATAATCACATGACTATAAAGTGTCTTATTTAGACTTACAATGTGGATTGATGCCTAAAAGGTGACATATGGGGCTTGCTTTTGTTCAACTTCTTCTAAAGTTTTTACCAAATCCCACCAGGCCAATTGCCCACACAAATTATTGGGAAAACTAATTTAAGTGAGGGAGAAGTTAGTGTTTTTATTCTAAAATAATAATTGAGCTCATTAGCAAGGGCAAAGCGGACTACCGCTCAGGGTCTTGAATTTTTTAAGGCCCAAAAAACTTATTTTATGTATATAAGTGATATTTTTGACAGAGTAAGTGATATTAATTTGAATTAAATTTAGATATAACTTACATTTTTTGCTTAGTAATATGAGTTCTTAGTGCCTCTTTTATAAAGTGGTTTAAGTATCAACAATAAAAAAAATATATTATATTATTCGTTACGCCTTAAGTTTTTAGGTGCCTTTTTTTATCTTTTGTTCTGGGGCTCAAAAATAAAGAGGGGCCTGAGTGAGCTACATTATATGTTTTGACAAAATTTCTAATTATTACTTGTTATAATGTGTACTTCATCTATCCAAAATGTTGTGTTATGTTGTCCAAAATATTATGGAAAAATTGAATAAATTGGAATTTTTTTAAAAAATATTCTCAAATTAATAAGTTTCGGAAAATTTTAATTTCCAAAATAAATGTTTTTGTGTCCGAGCAAGGTAAAGACTTATTAATTTGTTGTTATTAACAACGAACAAAAGACTACGACTTTGTTCATTGTTACTAATAGCAAAGAAAAGGAGAAAATGCCATAGTTTTTATTATGTCAAAAAACAACTAATAATGTTGATTATTGTTATGAACAACGAACCAACATCGATATAAGTCTTTCTTTTATTTATTGTTAGTAATAACGAACAAAAAGTTCTGATTTTTTACCAGCTTGTTTGTTCGTTGTTAGTAATAGCGAACAAATACCGTACCTCACCTTTTACATGGAGACGCTTATTTTCAAAATTAAAATTTTTCGAACCTTATTTTGAAAATTTATTTTGAAAATGAGCTTTTTTCAAAAAAAAAATTCAGATATCGTGAGTATATTATTTTGTTTCTCTATAAACATAGATTTTAAATTGTAATAGTATTATCGATTACTATTTTGATAGAATCAAATTTCATTCGATTTTTTGAGCTTCATCTAAAGTTTTCAATCAAAAAAGTAACATATATGTTATAATGCTTAAAAAAAAATACAATTAGAGACTAGAGAGAATATATAATGGTACATTATTGATAGCGATGGCATCAATTGCATTAACATTTATCACAACACATAATCATGTGAGTTTAGAGCGTCGTCGAGTTAGCGTTAGTCCCATTCTTTAGCCGTATTTTCCTTTATGAGTATGAGTTGTCGTCTTTCTTTCCTTTTCAGCTGCTCATAGTTTTCTATAGGCGAGATACACTGAATATATAATGATGATCACAGCACATAAAACACAAGTATTACAAAGTATGGTTAGACAAATCCAAGAAGATCAAACGTTCCGATATTTTGTAAAATTTAAGGATGAACTAAATTAAAGTACTTCATATAAAACATGGTGAAGAAAAATATTGTTGTAAAAGACTTTGTAACGTGATTTTTGTTCATAGTTTGTAGATAAAGAAAGTTTTTACACGTTATAAACCTCTATATAAACTTTTATGTAAATTTTTCTTCACGTTTTATGTATATTTAAGTTTATAGCGATGTAATTTATTCTTTTATTTTCATTTAAAAATACTTGTAAAATGCTCCAATTTATAATAATTAGTATTTTCTATTTCAAATTGACTTATTTTAGAGTGACTAATTGGTGAATAAAATTCTAAAAAAGAACGGGAAGTAAATAATAGGTGTTTTTGGTAGAGAATTGACATGTGTGCATACTGATGTGACTGGAACTAGAATTGTCGAATCAAAATTATGCTTCGAAGGAATTTCTTGAAGATATGGTCACCCACTCCACCATCTTTTTTTTTTTTTTTTTTTTTCAAATATAATTGTGCTTAACCTATTAATCATGATTATGCTACGCTAGTTTTTTCTTTTTTTGTATTTTTAGTGCCATTCATTAAAATATATAAGTATATGGTAAGCATATATATTATTTAGAATATAAAAAGTGTTAATTAAATTATAATAACTTCCTCAATGATAAAAAAAAAAGTTAATTTATAATACTCTCTCCTATTCTTTCTAATAGTCCTATTAAATTTTTGGTTACTATTCACTTATCACTCTGAACATGTATTTTATTTTTGATCTATAAGTTAAAATAAACATAGTCAAGTGAAATCTTGTTTGATTCGTCAATGCAAAGATTATTAATATTAAAATTTTCTTAATTTTTAAATAAGCTTAATTAAAGATATTAAAGGTTAAAATGTTAACTCAAAAAATACAAAAAAAGTAAATGAGACTAATAGATTGAATAGGATGGACTAAGAGATACCGCGCCGTACAAGTTTAATTTGTGAGAAAATAATGTTGGTGTTATAGTGAGAAAAAAACAAAATGAACGTTGACTAAAGTGAGTAGAAACAAATATAGAGGCATTGCATTGCATTAAGAATGTTTTTGATTTAGACCAAGTACTATGCACATCATGTGCTGCACAAACCAAGCGTTAACTGCACCATTGACAGACATTAATTAAGTATATACTATCTATTATTATATAACTGATTATAATCTAATCTGTAGTTTAGTATGTGTACTTAGCAAATTAATGAGACTCAGCTTATTGTGTCTTTGACCTGAAAAACGAGTACACATAGTTATTTTTTAGGGTGTTTTTAAAATAGTCTCTTTGTTATTTAACTTAACACTCCAAAAGTGATGAAATTAGAAGTAGAAAGTATGATACTATGATTGATGTGATCTCAAAAAAACTTATCTCGAAATGGTGTAAATAGGATATTTATATTGTCCAAAAGTAATATAATTCAATGATTTCAGCATCTGAATGGTGGGTATTTTTCCCTTAAAATGAATCTTATTAGATTAATTATTCTCCATTATATTATTCCAGACCTTAATCGGCTTGATTAATGATTTTAAGGGTCAACTAACCCCAAAACAAACTTTTTTTTGTCTTGGATTCACCTAGTGAAATCCTATATGTAAGTGACAAAGGAATTAATTATTTATACGTTACAAATAAGAAAACGAACATCCTCAAATCACTTGATTAACTTATAACTCTTAATTATTAAACTCTATTAAATATTCTTTTATAAGATTTAGTAGTAAGAAAGTGAGAAAGAAAACATTAAATTTTAACAATGCTTTTTTAATTTAGTTTTTTTTTAAATATCTGGTGTTTGTTTATTAAGACCTTTTTGTTTTTAGTTATAAGGTTTTGTTTTCTATAGAGATGAAAGATATTGTAAATGAACTATTAATATTCTATTCTAGAATAATTATATTCTCCATAGAATATACAGAAAAGTATTAGAAATGAAATTGAGATTTATATTAATAATTGGAATTTATAGAAATACTCCATTTATTTCTTTTTATACTTGTAAATTTGACTTTTACTAATCCCCAAAAATCATTTTAACCCTCTATTTAGTTATATGATAATATAAATTAATATTTTATATATATAAGCATTTACAAATTAATCACATTGGTCAATTATAAAATTATATAGCCCTTAATTCAGGTAATATATGATTAACATTATATTCCACTAAAAAAAACTTTAATGATAAGGTTTATTTATGAAATACACTTATAAAAAACTCAAGATGAATATTTTAAGAGAAAAGCAATAATAATGCACAACTACTCTCTTCAAGTTCATTTTGTCCAAAGCATCCTATGCACACTATTCTTATGTCCGAGTGTGCTTCTAATCCCAAAAAAAGGGAGTGAAAAAAAAATCAGGTTAAAGTTACTAAAATAAATAAAAGAGAAAACTTAAAAAGAGAACTATAATTAACAAATGGAATAACAATATTTAATTTTATACTTCATCTTATTGTCATTATTGTCATTAAGTGACTTCTATTTAGATAGGTTTTGATGGGTCGGATGTACGTAACTTTACTCTTGTTAATGATAATAAAGATATTGTTTCTGATTAACGCTCGGTATTACACATAATTTAATAAGTGGTGATTTTAATAGAATTTATTTATTATAATTCAAAATCCCAAAATATAGAAATCTTTGTCCCATCCAAATAAGTTTAAAACTCCAGCAAAGGGGAGAAGATTTAACGCCTTATAATTGAATAATAATATATACAGTAACCCATTATTTTATAGTCCTAGTATCTATAGTCTGCAGATTAGGCAACTCATAGAATTGACCATTGTTGTAAAAGGAATGTCTTACATCAATGATTGAATTAATCTTAGTTTTTAATTAGGACTTTGGGGACTTGCCATGTGTATATAAAGTACACAAGATTGAGGCAAAAAAGCATATCTTTCAAAGTAGTGGGATAGATACTTAAAATAGTATACACTCACAAAAACATATCCTACTAATAGAACACACCTTATACAGTAAGGGCCATGGCTTTGTCTTCTGCCAAAGCTCTGTATTCGACTACTCTCATTCTTATTATAGCATTTGCCTCTTTAAGTAAGACGATTCGGGGTGAGGAAGAGGAAGGTGATGGTGGTGGCTACTTTGGTCGTTGTGCGTATCAATGGAGGGGTTGTGGAAGCTTCTTGGGTAAGAGTTTTGGTGGTGGGGGTGTTGGATATGGAGCTGGAGTTGGAGGAGGTTTTGGCAATAGTGTTGCGGGTGGTGGTGGTGGTGGAAGAAGAGGTGGTGATTCAGTGGAAGGTTTAGGCCATGGAGAAGGGCATGGGGAAGGTGCCGGAGTTGGAGTCACGAATGGTGGTACTGTTGGTGGAAGTGGTGGGGGTGGTGGTGGTGGTACGGCAGAAGGATTAAATGGTCATGCTGAAGGGCATGGACAAGGTGTTGGTGGTGGTCTGGGAACCACAAGCGAGATTGATGCAGGAGGAAGTGGAGGAGGTGGAGGTGGAGGTGGAGGTGGAGGAGTAGGGGGTTCGACAGAAGCCTTAGGAGGTCATGCTGAAGGACATGGACAAGGTGTTGGTGGCGGTATGGGAATCACAAGCGGCAGTGCTGTAGGGGGAGGTGGTGGAGGTGGAGGTGGGGGTTCAACGGAAAGTTCAGATGGTCACGCTGAAGGACATGGACAAGGTATTGGTGGCGGTATTGGAGTCACTAGTGGTGCTAGTGTTGGTGGAGGAGGAGGTGGAGGAGGAGGCAGCTCTATGGAAGGTGTGGGCAGACATGTTCAAGGACATGGACAAGGAGTTGGTGGTGGTATTGGAGTCACAACTAGTGGTTCTGCTGGAGGGGGAGGTGGGGGAGAAGGAGGTGGTTCAACGGAAGGGTTAGGGGGACATAGTGAAGGGCATGGACAAGGTTTTGGTGCAGGTGTTGGAGTCAACAGCGATGGTGTTGTAGGTGGAGGTGGTGGAGGAAGAGGAGGAGGTTCAACAGAAAGGTCAAGCGCATCTGTTGAAGGACATGGAGAAGGGTTTGGTGCTGGTGTTGGACTTTCAGGTCATGATGCTACCGGTGGAGGTGGCGGTGGAGGTGGTGGAGGAGGAGGTTCAACGCATGGTATAGATGGTTATTCTGAAGGGCATGGAGAAGGTATTGGCGCCGGTTTTGGAGTTGGAGGTTTTGGTGTAGGAGGAGGAGGAGGAGGTGGTGGTGGTGGTGGTGCTTCTGCACAAGGTTTAGATTATGGACATGGTGAAGGTGCTGGTGGTGGAGTTGGTATTTCAAGTGGAGGAGGTGGAGGTGGAGGTGGAGGTGGAGAAGGAGGAAGTGGAGGCTATGGTGGGGGTTATGGTTATGGAAGTGGGTATGGGGGAGGCAATAGCGTAAAAAGTTTTGGTGGTGATGGAGGTGGAGGTGGTGGCGGTGGCGGCGGTGGAGGTGGTAGTGGTGGTGGTTACGGTACAAGAGGGTTTGGTCAAGGTTTTGGTTTCGGTGCAGGCTTTGGAATAAGTGGTGGTAGTACGGGTGGAGGAGGAGGAGGAGGAGGAGGAGGAGGTAGTGGTAGTGGTAGTGGTGGTGGTAGTGAAGGATATGGTCAAGGACAAGGCAGCGGTTTCGGAACAAGTGGAGTAGGTAGTGGTTACACCGGAAAAAATGATAAAAGTGGAAGTGGTACTAATTTGGGGTACAGCGGCAACCAAGGAATGGGCATGGGATTTGGCATGGGTATGGGTTTTGGATTTGGAATTGGTGTAGGAGCTAATCAGAACCAAGTTACCAACAATAATGTTAGAGATCTCAAGCCTTAAGTACGTGAAAGATTAAAATATTATAACATTAATTTTTATTTTTTCCACTTTATATCTTATGGCATTATTATTTCTTGAATTCAATTTAGCAAAGAAATTTAGTTGAAAAATAAAAATTTTCATGCGTACTCTAATTCTTGCTGTATTCACCAAAGAAAAAAAAACATTTTTGATATCTAATATATAAGGTATTCCTCAATATATGATTTATGTTTCCAAAGTTACTTTAAATCATCGGATATTTCATGATATACCACTGAGTTTCTTCGAAATTCACCATATACCACACGAAATGTTTTAATTCACCATATACCATTGAGTTTATGTCCGTTAGTACAGAATACCATTAATGACAACTGCCGTCAGTGTGCCGTTTGTGGTAAATTACCAGAATGCCCTTACGCATTCAACTGGCGCCATTGTTAGGCCTGACTTCCCCAAACAAAGCGTATTTCTTCAAAAAATAATTTTCCCTTGTCTTTTTGTTGATGCTAATGCTTTCACTCTTACAGCCTTAATATTCCCTCCAATGCTTCAAATGCAAAGCACTAAGCACTCATTCCAGTAATAACATCTACTAAACCCCATTTTTTGTCTCTCTCAATTATCAGTCTCTATTATTTTCTTCTCATTCCTTGTTCATTTTCTTGGTTTTTCAACAATATCGGTTGATGTTTACTCTGAAAACTTTGTGGGTATGATTAGTCCCAGACTCTCATTTTCTCGAGATCTGGAAGAAAACGAAACAAGTACTAATCTAATCCACGAATTTTCTTGCAAATTGGATCATTCACCCGCTTATTCCGCCTTCGATTTCGATTTCGATTTCAATGTAGATTCCAATGTTGTTTCCCATTCATCAGTAGATGAACTTTTTTCTAATGGTAAGATCTTACCTAGTAGTGTAAAGAAAGAAGAAATCAAAACCTGTGAAATTCTACAACAAAAAACGGTAACCCTAACATCCTTTTTGGATCTTCCACCTACCTCAGAGACGAAGAAAAAGAGTTTGAGAGAGTTTTTAGAAGATAGTATAGATGAAGAAGAACCAAAAAAGCTAAATCGTTTTGGAAATTTGGAAGAAGTAATAGTCTGAATTGTGATCGAAATCAATGAAAAGGATTCATTGGATCTTGGAAAATTTATTCTATAAGTGGATCAACAGGAAAATTTTTAGAAAAAATTCTGGAAAATGAAGAAGAAAAACCCAGAAATTCATATTCAAAAAATTTCTGAAAATTCAGCAACAAAACAGTTTAAATTCCGAGAAAATTACTGGTATTATTGGATCATCAAAGATCTTGAGAAGAAGCCATTCAACAAGCGATCATTATTTGACGATAATCACTTGAAAAGAGACATTCTGAAAAGCATTGGCAAATTGAACTCTCTTCACAATCTTGATTTATCGGCTAACAATTTGTCAGGTGAAATTCCCATATCAATTGGGGATTGTAGCAGGTTATTTAGCATGAATTTGAATCACAATGGCTTATCAGGAAACATACTAGAAGAACTTAGCAACTTTATTGAAATTTAAGTCTTGTTGAATTTGAGCAGCAACAACATTTCTAGTCCAATCCCACAAGATCTTGTCAAACTGATAAACTTGGAAACCCTCAATCTTTCACATAACCATCTCTCGGGGAAGGTCCCATCGTCATTCTCAAATATGGTATTTGACGCAAATAAAAAAGTAAATGGTATATGGTGAATTATTAATTTACCACAAACGGCACACTGACGGCAGTTGTCATTAATGGTATTCTGTGCTAACGGACGTAAACTCAATGGTATATGGTGAATTAGAACATTTTGTGTGGTATACGGTGAATTTCGAAGAAACTCAGTGGTATATCATGAAATATCCGTTAAATCATATATATAAAGTACATAGGGTTTATTCAACATAGATTATTTTCTGTCAACTCAATGCAACTCGTTTACATATAATTTTATCTAATTTTACACATTGCTTTTACTTTCACATTTCACTATTCCATTCAATTCAATCTTAACTAATACAAGAATATAAACCATAAACGAAAATTCAAATGACACTCATTAAATATCAATATTCATAGCATCTTTTCTTCTTGTTTAAAGCATCACTCCAAAAAATTGAAAGTAAAAAGGCAAAGTGAGCAGTTCCAAGTTCCATTCATATAATATGAACAATCTGAAACAAGTACAGTAGTTTTTGTGTACATATAACTCACAGCTACATGTTTTGCCATTCAACAATTAAGTAACCAAAATATAGGCAACTCAGTCGTCAAACTACTCCCGCGGCCATTGTGGACTAACCACCTGCACCAACCAAACCCTGATGAGCTTGCGCTTTTTTTATTCCTCACCCCATTATGCACACAGATGATGACAACAAAATTTAGTGATATAGTTATTGTTGACAGTATGTTGCAAAGACCGGCTCATTTAAACCCCATATTATGTTTAAAGGGCCCTTATCCAACCCGGCCCATATTTGTTTAAGGATCAACGAACACTCCTAGTTGCAATTAAGGATCAACGAAAAGAGTCACTAGAGATGAAGGGCTCGGTAGATATATGTTTAAACTATTTAGTTTCTAATTCAGCTAGCAGGTCGGGGTAGCAGCTTTCAGGACAATGTGGGAAATTCATTTTTCAGCGCGATAAAGTCTTCTAGGATCTATGTATATGGAATAATTTCAAATTGAAGAAGGCAAAAACATAGGAAAGGAAGACGGGTACAGGAAGACTCACCTCAAGGGTACTGAATATTAAACTCATTCTACTCGCGACAACAGAAGGTTCTTCTGCATGACCCGCCACAGCCATCTGCTCTAATTGAAGAATCTTCACAGGTAGCCTTCAGCCATGAAAAAAAAGCCTCAATAACACTAACAACATTCCATAACCCGATGTCATTATGACCAAAAAGAAAGCCGGCAAGGGTATCGCCAGCAACCCAAATATATTTCAGACAAAAATCAATGAATATTGACAACAGAGGAAAAAAAGGAATCAAATTTAATGGTTTTCAATTAAATACATGCAGCTGCTCAGCATTATTACTTACTATGGTACAGTGTCACATGATTCGCTAATCAACTCGTGAATCGTGAATCGAAAAAGGTGAATTATGATTGGTTTTAGGCTATTTTTAAACCATTTTTAACGAATCGCGAATTCAAAAGGCGAATTAATTAACGAATTATGTTTCACTGCTACGGTACAAAACTGATTATAAAATAGATCACTTACCACGCCATTCCTTTTAGAAAGTACGCATTCGCAATAATTCCACAAAAGCCTTTCCATTGGTGTAAAACATCTTCAGAAACAGGAGGTGACGCGGACCATCTAACTATTGTTGGTTGTGGTGTACACAAGATGGTGATGAATATAATACTCAGCCATAGAATGCACTCATCAACCTGCATATGACACGGAGCAACAAACATAAGATAACATCGTACTTTTGGGGAGAGAGGGCTAACTCGGGGGGAGGGGGTGATTTCAAGTTATGCTTTGTTCAAGAGAAAATGCAGGAACTGAAAATTGATCTCAAAGATTTAAAAGACAGTCCAAGCCATTGTATCGATGGTTATATTAGAAGGGTGTAGTACTCTGGTATTACTTGTGACACCTTATGGTGGTTTCGGTGAATAAAGTACTTCCAATTGATCAACTAGAGCTGCAATGCAGATCATAGCCTGAAACTAAGCTTACATATGCACAAAAGAAAGTATAAATCAGCAAGCATCAGCTCAAATATGGTCAACTGAATGAAAATAACAAATTCTTATACGTCAATCTTATTCTCTTAATCAAACACCCCATAAAAGATAAGAAAGAGAGAAAAATAAAAGTCCTCAAGGAAAACTAGGCAAAGCTCGGCAAAAACCCATCCGAATCAAGACACAACTAGATAACTATGCAAATAAAACAGTATTCAAGGATGATATAAGTGCCAACAATCTGAAAATTACCAAATCATATTTAACAAAACAACTCAGACCCGTTGTTTTGTTTAATATAGGACCATTCGTCCAAGCTTCTTCGATCATTTTTAAAACACTAAACATCAGTAAGGCAAATAGAGCAATTTGGATAGACCAACAATGTAGATAAAAAGAATCGAAATAGGAACAAATACTATGTTCAAATCATTTTAACTCTAAAATAAAAATTCTACTTTAGGTTCAAGCAGAGAAAGGTTAGAATCATAGTCACTTGTAGTAGGAGTAAAGCTGGGTTTTTTCTCTTCGGTTGACCAGAAGGTGACCCCAAATCAACAATTTGCGGTCATGACATGACCGAGCACGGAGCATATTCCAGCGGGAAACAAATAGTCAAACCTACAAGTGATCTAAACCCTAAGCAACGCAAGCAAAACCAACCTCACCAATCAGGACGTATAGCTGCCTAAGTTTAGCACACATAAATAATAAAAAAGATTGGAAAATGATTATAAAAAAATAGTAAAGCTCATCTAGTACAAGCTATACACTAGTGTCACTAGTATACATCAATCATTAATGTTTAGAAATAGAAATGACTAGTTCAAGGCGATAAGGTACGCAGTACGCACAACTCACTTCCTTAGATAATATTTTGGACTTTAGGCTGGTGCTTCCCCCATAGTCTTTCATTGCTTCTATTTTGATTCCAGTTTCCATCATACAGATTAGCTCTTTCCTCAAACTTTCATCAGTGCAACCTAATGCATATGCATTTACTCCAGCTTTAATAAACTCCTATACCATCAATGCACACATTGAAATTTAATGGGAACGCCATCCCCTCATAAAAATTAAGAGTGAATAGTGAAAAGCAATGAATAGAAAAGAAAAAAATACGTGTAACCTTCAGATTATCAGTCCCACCACGATCAACCGCATTTCGGTATCGTTTAAATAAGCTGACAGCAATTTTTGTTGATGAATTATATTCATCATCTGAGGATACTGGATCTAGAGACTGGCACTGCAAGTGCGCAGATGAATAATGGTCAGCCATTAAAACCAGACATGCAGGAAATTTCTTGAACAGATGAACTATGCATACCAGCCACCTCTTAGTGACAGTGTCCAGGGGGAAAGAAGCACTTTTGGATCGCCCATTGACTTGCTTGGAACGAAAGCATTTTCGCAGGCCTTCAATACCGGAAATGCTTTGTTGACTAGAAAAACTTAGAGGGCTGAGTAATGGTGTGACATTTGTAGTCGTTGCAAGATTATAATCATGAAATGCTTGGTTTGCCAAGTAATTTAAGCATGGGCCAATAGCTCTCCCAACATGCACTTTTAGCATGGTTGAACCATGATATATGAGCCTTCAGGTCGCAAATTTGCAGTCCCAAGATAAAAATGAATGTTAGAAATCATAAACTTAAATACATAACCTATTCCAAACTTGCACACAAATACTGAATGCAAAGTTTGTTTATACGGTGAACAATTTAATGACACACGTGACACGACATAATTTCTAGATTAAGCTATAGGTTACAATCTCTCAATATATCACAAGATCCAATATTTCTCCAGTTGTCAACTGCTATACAGGTTTGAGATCTAAAGCCATCTAAGATTTAGAAATTAGCTTAGAGCAATGCTAAATCGGTCATATGAGCAATCAAGATTTTACGTGGTGGACATGCCACATTGAGGCAAGATTTTCAATTCATCGGCACTTGAAAAATCTAGGCATCATCCAACTCACTCCATGGAATGGCATCATCTAGAATGCTGACTTTCATATAGAAAAGTCCTTATTAATAAAATGCTCTTGAGACTAGCTGACCCCACTAAAAAAGTACTCTCACATAGAAGTGCTCTAACTCCAAATTAGTGTAGGTTACAAGTGTAAGGAAATGCTTATAATATCTTACAATAGCAATCTCCAGTTTCAAACATCACAAGACTATTATTGGAACTCTCATAAATACATGTCATGAGACTGAACTGCTTAAACCTACATAGACAACATTTATATTACTCGAACTCTGCATTGCATCTCAGTTTTCGAGTATCTTAGATCCTCAACAATCTAAAATGGGTATGCACACTTAAACACTTCTTTCTAGAAAGTGGTAGGTATGAAACTTGGCTATTTTATTCAACATCTATGACCGTGATGCGGAGCCTTAATACACGCTGACTCACTGCTCCTATTACAGCCAGACCACCTAGAGCCTCCCCCCCTCTCAAAAACCAGAAAAAGCAATGCCACCAATGGAATGCTTTTGATGTTCATGAGATTCAATGAGCCCTCTTTAAGTAGCCCAAAACATGACACAGATATCATTATCCAAAGGTCAGATGTTCACCAATCACTAAAAACCATTTACGACCCGTTTTGGTTAATGATACTTAATGTTGGTAATTGAAATGATTTATAGCATCAAAAAGTTTCATGTCACCATGATAATGATGAAACTTTGATCACAAACAAAATTTTTTGTTTACAAATTTCCATTACCACCTAATATCATCTCTCTTAGTAGTAATGCACCGGAATAAAATTTATGATGAAATGAGATGATTGAAGTTGGATAAGCATGACCATCAAGATAGCAAGAGATTTTTCAATCAAAATTACACTAATTTTCATTCTCATTACCACCATTTAATACCACCTACCAAATAGGCAATCGGTAGTTTTAGAAAGGAATGAAGTTCAAATCACAATTTATTTCTATTGATGCTTAACCTAACTAACCCAACAAAATACTTCAGAATGATAAGGAAAGCAGAACACAGAAGCAAAAATAATTGCTACATAACGTTCATATTAAAGTTCAATTACAATGTTTCTCTAAATTACACATAGCCTTGTTCCAAGAGCAAAATCATTGCTTTCACCACCACTCCAAAAAGGCATCCATGAGACCTCTTCCACCCCATTTGATGTATATCTCACAATATAAACATCATCAAACAAAAATTCAGTTCACCCAAAAACAAACTGTGAATTGTGAAAAAGACAACTTTCTACAAGAGGTGCAAAAAAGCTAATTGATGAACTTAAGCAAAGAAAGCATTCAAATTTCAAATAAAGAAATGGATAAGATAATGGGAGAATATTCAGAAGAATCACCTACACAAAGGATGATATAATTGCCAAAGCAGACAAAGGAAACCCTCTGAAAGATTAACAGAGGAAGCCCATAAATCCCTGCACAACAAACAAAGAAGAAGAATCCAGAAATTAATCAGATAGGTTTACACAAACCACCAAATTATTGTATGGTTCAAAAAGATTGAAGTGGATTGCGAATTGAGCAGAGAATGAAAGGAGAGATCTCTTTCGACATTTTCTGGTGTTAGAGTGTGTCCGAGAGTCATTGCTTGTATGAGTTGTATATGCCGCTCATCACTACATTCGTCATTACTAATATGAGGTACTCTAATTTTTAGTACCGTTCGGTTAGAGCAAATACGTCTTTTCTCGTAAAGTTTTGAGTTTAATTTTCATTAAATTTTTTTATTTCCTCAAACTAATTTGTAATCTAAATAAAGGGGTATTTAGTAAGAGAGATTATAAAAACTAAAAAGTGGTGGTATCATATTCAAAAAAGAACATTAAGCAAATTTATTAAGACAGATTAAAATCGAAAATGAAGTAGATTGAATGAGACAGAGAGAAGTGCGTCTTTTAGTTTATTTTAGACAAAATTGTGTATTTTATTATCCTGTCTTTATGATTGATACGAAAAGAGGTGTCTAATTCGATGTTGGAGTTGAGTAATTTTTGGTTCTTGAACATATGTAAATAGTTCGACAATTTAATTTTATAGGGTTATTTTGGGTTGGGTCAGATTAGATTAACTCATACTTGATTTCAGTTAATCAGGTCAATTTTTGAACAAACTTTCATAAAGACATTTAAATGTGTCAATTTTCATTTTTCAATGTTATTTTCGCGTTTATATTGGGGTAGTTATAGGTTAAATCATTGAATACTTTTTACTAAGACTTTAATACCGTGCAACTTTAATATGCCTATTTAAAAGACAATATTGTTGTGAATTTGGCAAATTGTAGGTTATTCAAGTTATTTAGTTGGGGTATATCGAACTATATTTCTTTGTTAAGTAGAATTGGTCGAATATATCGTAGTATATTTGAAAGACATTGATATTATGATTTTTCTTATTATTAAATCAATTTTATCCTCAAAAAATATGAAATATATCATAATCTGACTTTGACATAAGTTTGAAAGTCTCGGTTGAATTAAAGTCAGAGTGTGTAGCCCCACTCAATGCGAACCCTATACAAAGGGTTTTATGGTACCTTTTTTATTGAAATTTGAGAATGATTAAAAACACTTAGAAATAAATCGTTTAAAAGTGTTTAATTAGGATCTGACAAATGCATTAAAATAGGACTGGATGGAGGTAATTGGATTAGGTTGTAAGGTTTAATAGGTAAAAAATAACTATAAAGAAAAATGCTACAACTATTTAAAACGACTCAAAAAAAACACTTATCAACTACTTTAAAAAGAAAGAATGTAGCACATTGACCTTAATCCTACTCTGAAAAATAGCAAAACCGACCTAAATGCAATCCGAGCACATTAGACTTATTTGAAGTCGAGTTAAATGGTATGTTGTTGAAGATTGCAATGTAACCAATATCCGATATGATAAAATAATAAAGGATGAATGAAAGAACAATTATTATTGAGATCAAAGATCAAAGATTACAAAGAGAAAATAATATTCATACATAGGAAAGACTAAGTAAAGGAAATTACATCATTTTTACTAATTACAAGGCTAAGAGCATGTATTTATAGTATTGGTGTGGAGTCTAGGATGGGTATTTCTGATAATGTTAACACCCCCCCCTCAAACTAGGGATGGATGACATACCTAGTTTGCTCAACAATTGATTATGCTGATGAGAAGGTAAGATTTTAGTTAGAACATCAGCTAATTGATTCTGAGTTGGAAGATAAGTAAGCTGGAGAAGACCTTCTAAAACCTTGTCTCTTGTGAAGTGACAATCTATGTCGATGTGTTTAGTTCGTTCATGGAACACTGGATTCTTGGCTATATGTATGGCGCTGATGTTGTCACAGTGTAGAAGAACAGGCTTCAAGGAATGTAATTGAAGTTCTTCCAATAGCCTGACCAACCAAGTAACTTCACTAGATGACCTTGACACTGTGCTTTGCTTCTTGGATTTCCAACTGATTGGTGAAGAGCCTAATAATAGTATGTATCCTGTGATGGACCTTCTACTATTTGGACATGAAGCCCAGTCTGAGTCAGAATAGGCTTGAAGTTTCAATTGAGTAGAACCTTTGATGATGATGCCTTGGTTTGCTGTAGAATGAACATAATTCAATGTGTGTTGTAAAGCAGAGGCATGAGGAAGACGAGGATTCTGCATGAACTGACTTAGATATTGAACTGCAAAGGCTAGATCAGGTCTGGTGTTGGTTAAAAAATTTAATTTACCAACCATTGTCCTGTAGTAACTGGGATCTTCATATACTTGTCCCTGATCAATAGCTAGATGCAGATTTTGTGGTAGAGGAGTAACAACATGTTTGAATGTTTGTTGTTTTGATGCTTTAAGTAGATCTTTGGTGAACTTTGTTTGGGAAAGAAAAATGCCTGCATCAATGTAAGTAGCTTCCAATCCCAAAAAATAGTGTAAAATGCCCAAGTCTTTAATGCTAAATTTATCATGAAGGTAGTTCTTGATTTGGGAAATGCAGTTAACATCATTCCCAGTTAAAACAATATCATCCACATAGACAGCAACTATGGTAATGTGATTGCCATCCTTCTTTATGAAGAGGCTATAATCATTCTTAGATTGAACAAATTTTTGAGTTTGTAAAGAAATTTGTAATTTATGAAACCATTGTCTTGATGATTGCTTGAGACCATATATAGACTTTTTAAGTAAACATACCTTATTTTGTGGATTTGGGAAGCCATCTGGAACTTTCATGTATATTTCCTCATGTAGATCACCATGAAGAAAAGCATTATTTACATCAAGTTGAAAAACGTGCCATTTATGGTGAACAGCAATAGTTAGAATGCTTCTAATTGTAGCCATTTTAATGACAGGAGAGAAGGTTTCATTATAATCAATACCATACTTTTGATTGTAACCTTTGGCTACTAACCTGGCTTTATATCTTTCAATAGAGCCATCAGCATGGAGCTTGATTTTGTATACCCATTTATTCCCAATAGGTTTCTTATTTGGTGGAAGGTCAACTAATATCCAGGTATTATTTGCAGATAAGGCCTGTAATTCTTGTTGCATAGCATGAACCCATTTGGGGTCTTGAGATGCTATCTTGTATGTATTAGGCTCAGTAACAAGAGGAAGGTGAGCCATAAGGCATTGGTGAGAGGTGGTGAAAACATTACATGACATTATAGAACACCAATTGTTAGCAGTGCAAGAAACATTATTACATATGTAATCTGAAAGATAAGTGGGTGGTTTAGTTTGTCTGTTAGAATGTCTTATAGGAACAGGAGGTGTGCTGTCATCATGTTTAATAATACTAGTAGAAATATCAGTAATACTGGAAGGTGATATATCAGAATTTACATGTGAAATATTGTTATCAGTAGAAGAGTTTTGGTCTGAAAATATAGGAGTTTCAAAAATATCATCCACTGTAAGATCAGTAGGTGTAGATATTGGTAGGAAAAAGGGGTAATATGGGTTGGTATGTGTTTTAACAGAGTGTTGGTGATAAGGGTAATGTTTCTCATAGAAATATACATCCCTTGATTTGATAATTGTGTGTGTAGTGAGGTCATATAATTTGTAGGCCTTTTGATTGTTAGGATAACCAAGAAATATACAAGGATTTGCTCTTGTTTCAAATTTTGTTTTGTGAGGAGAAGTGTTGGAAGCATAGCAGAGACAACCAAAGCATTTTAAGTGATCTAAGTTAGGAGGAATGCCAAACAATTTTTGATAAGGAGAAAGGTTATTTAAACTTTGAAGAGGCATTCTGTTTATAAGGTATGCAGCTGTTAAAACACATTCTCCCCAAAATTGAATGGGAATATTGGATTGAAAGTATAGGGCCCTAGCAGTTTCTAATAGATGTTTGTGTTTTCTTTCCACAACACCATTTTGTTGAGGAGTATTAGGACAGGATTTGTAGTTAGTGATGCCTTTATTGTGATAAAAAACTTTGATTTTGCCTTCACAGAGTTCAGGAGCATTGTCAGTTCTAACACTTTGTATGGTGCTTTGAAATTGATTAACAACATAAGAATAAAAATATTCAAAAATGATAGAAACTTGAGACCTGGTTTTCAATAGGAAAATCCAAGTAGTCCTGGTAAAATCATCAACAATAGTAAGGAAAGAAGTACATTTATTGTATGTGGGGTGCTTATAAGGTCCCCAAACATCCATGTGAAGTAAATGAAATGCCTTATTAGTTTTAATTGAACTATTAGGGAAAGGGAATCTATTTTGTCTTGCTGAAGGACAAATTTTACATAGGCAATTATTGGTGCAATTAGAAACATTTAATGAAGGAAAAATATGTTTGATAACAGGAAAAGGAGCATGACCAAGTTTGAGATGCTATAGCTTGGTTTGTTCAATGTCTGAAGCAGCACAACATATAGTAGTAGAGGAGGCTGTGGAAGATTGTTGAGGTGATTCAGGAAAGTTGTCAACAAGATGATAAAGACCTTGAACAAGTTTACCAAGCAAGATTGGCCTGCTCAGAGAAGGGCCCTGAACAGAACAACAATTTTTGAAAAACGTAAGGGAGTAAGGTATATCATTACAAAGCTTGGTGACTGAAATTAAATTGAAATGAAAGGTGGGAACATGAAGAACATTATAAAGAATGAGATTAGGACTTAAAACAATAGTGCCTTTGTGTGCAATTTTAACAAGATTTCCATTTGGGATTGTGATGTTATTGTTGGTGCTGGGAAGAACAGTAGTATAAGATTTAAACAAGGAAAGATCACAACACATGTGGTTCGTAGCACCACTATCAATTATCCAAGTAGATTTAGACATAGAAAAGAAACATGATTTACCAGCTAAAAGGCAGTTGTTGTCTTCATTGGTTGCTTCAATTGTAGAAATATTGCGAGTGTCATGTTGATCAAGAAGAGAAAGGAGTTGATTATATTGGTCAACTGTAAAATTTGGAGAGGAAATGCTACTGGGGTTAGAATTGGTATTTTGGACCGTTGCAGCAATCTTCTTTTGATTCCAATTGTCTCTTGTAGAAGTATTTGGAAAGCCATGCAATTTGTAACAAGTTTCTTTTGTATGGCCTTGTTTCTTACAGTAATTGCAGAAGAGATTTGATTTTCTGGTATTGATGTTTGGATTTCCATGAATAGGAGGTTTAGGAAAAGGATGATGAGATGGCGATGCATTTTGGTTATGATTATGATAAAACTTTTGTTTATGAACAGCAGCAAGACCAATATCTTCATCAATGGTCGGATTTTTGTTGGAGGCTAAATCAGAATGTTTCTCTTCTTGCATGATTAAACGATATGCATAAGAAATACTGGGTAGAGGTTGTTGCATGAGTATACTTCCTCGAATGGTTTTATATGCAGGGTTAAGCTTCATTAGAAACAAGATTAATCGTTGTTCTTCTCTCATTTGTATGAGTTTACTGTTGATTCCACAAGTACAATTGGTACAAGAACAGATAGGTAGAGGATATGAAGCATCAAATTCATCCCATAACATCTTAATTTTGGTGAAATAGGTAGAAATACAATCGGAACCTTGGTCAATAGCAAAAATTTGTTGAGTGAGAGAATAGATCTGGGTTCCAGAAGTAATTCCAAATCGTTCTTCAAGATTTTGCCAAATAGCTTGTGCAGTGGGAAAATACAAAACGCTTCTAGCAATCTGAGGATCAAGAACTTTCATAAACCAAGAAATTATTGTACTATTAATTCTTTCCCAGGATTTGAAATTGGGGTCAGTAGGATTAGGTTGTGGGATCTGGCCATTGATGAATGCGAGTTTGTTCTTGGAAGAAAGGGTAATAGTTACAGATCGTTTCCAATCATTGAATCCAGTACCATTGAAGGAAATGGGAACCAATAAAAGCTGAGAATCACTCGGATGAAGGTAATATGGTGAAACAGGGTCTTGAATAGGGTCAAGGGTTTTGTTAATAGGAAGATTTGGAGTAGCAGACATGATGAAGAAAGAAGAGAAAAAGAAAATCGCAAAGAAGAATCAAGAAGAAGACAGAGAAAGCAGAAAGAAAAGGGGAATTCAAAAATTGAAACAGAAAGAGAATAATAAAATAAATCAGATAAAAAAAAATCAGTAAAAGAAATTGTTTACCAACGAGACGGAATATAATGTCGAGGCGTCTGATACCATGTTGAAGATTGCAATGTAACCAATATCCGATATGATAAAATAATAAAGGATGAATGAAAGAACAATTATTATTGAGATCAAAGATCAAAGATTACAAAGAGAAAATAATATTCATACATAGGAAAGACTAAGTAAAGGAAATTACATCATTTTTACTAATTACAAGGCTAAGAGCATGTATTTATAGTATTGGTGTGGAGTCTAGGATGGGTATTTCTGATAATGTCAACATATGTGGTTGGAAGAGTTTATAGAAGCACAAGATAGAATCATAAAATTCTCAAATAATGATCAAAAGCTTGATGAAAAACCCAAACAATGATACAAATACAAAGATACAATGGTTCACCGTTTCACAGTCTCAACCCACAGCACATAGAGAGCAAGATAAAGACTAAAGAGTAGCCTATAACTCACTGAAGATTGGGCATTTCTGCCTTGATTTGCCCCCAAGGAACCCTCCTCCACCCACTACATATCACCACCAAACCCATCATTTTCCTTTGCTAATTTTTCTATTTGCCATTTTTAAAATTATACTCTCTTTAATTTATTTTACTTGTCCTTACTTTTTTACACTTATTGAGGTAATATTTTGACTCTATCTCTAATTATACTTAATTAAAAATTTTGAAAAGTTGATATTAATAATTCTTATATTGACACAAATAAAAGAAGATTCTACTTGATTATATGTTAACCTATAAATTAAAAATAAAATACAAATGAAAAAAGATTTATAAATAGTAATAAAAAGTAAATGAGATAAGTAAAATAAATATGAGGGAGTATTTTATCAATTCTCTCTTCGATTCACATTAATTGTCATATTTAGTTTTGACACACTGTCTAATGCACTAATTCAATCTCAAAAAGAGTATTATTAATTGTGCATAATTTAAAATTATACAAATTTTATATTATTAAAATTTATATTGAAACGAATTAAACAAGATCTTACTTAACTATATTAAAAATAAAATTCAAATTAAGAATGATAATAAATAGTTTTTAAAAAATAAATGGGACAATTAATGTTAATTGGCGGGAGTATTGGCTTTATCTTTACACTGTTAAATGATAATAACTTTTTTCTTGTCTAGATTAATTGGGTAATACCCACTTCATTTTTCGGATTTTCCCAGTACCCATCAACCAAGAAGCCTTCTTTCTGTAGGTAAACTTCTCTTTTGGGCATTTTATCAAACATTTAATGATCGTATATTCTTATTTTTATATTCTCCATTGTTGGCTTGTTGCTGAAAGTGAGATCTGGATTGTTTTTTTTGCCTCATTTGTCTTGGTTTGGTTCTTTTTTTTTTTTTTTTTTTTTTTTTTTTTTTTTTTTTTTCATTTAAATGCCTTTCCTTGTGTTTGATAGACCCTATTATTACAATTTTCTGTGTGTAAAGTATGCAATAAGTTTAATCTATTAAGTCGGATTTTAGGCTTGAGTCTATCTATTAAGTCGGATTTTAGGCTTGAGTCTATCTATTATAATATATTTGATTTAAAATATTGAATTATGTATAACACAGAAGAATAACGGTTGATTCCGGAGTGTTTGGCTCGCCCAATATCCTAGATTCGCTAGTACATTGATGATCTGAGAATAGTGCGGCCCGTTTGGTTAGTGATAATGGTGGTAATGAGAATGATTTAATGCATAAAATTACATATTCTATGTCATTCCGGTGATGACATGTTGTTGGGATGAGTTATCCCACATCGATAAATTGAAAATGGTGTGCACGCTTTATAAGCTATTAGAGACCTTCTTCCCATTGCCATATGGTTTTGGGATGGTGTATACTCCTTGGCTTATGAAGTGTGCGCACTTGTGTTCCCCCGTTAATATGCTGGCATTCACAATAAGTCCAGGCTAATTTAACATGGTATCAGAGCCGATGGTTCGATCAACAATTTAAAAATGGTAGGTTCGAAAAGAATGGCGTTCCTACCCTAATTGATTACTCCCACATGCGAACTTGACGGGGGTTCGCATGTGGGGGGTGTTGGGATGAGTTATCCCACATCGATAAATTGAAAATGGTGTGCACGCTTTATAAGCTATTAGAGACCTTCTTCCCATTGCCATATGGTTTTGGGATGGTGTATATCTCCTTGGCTTATGAAGTGTGCGCACTTGTGTTCCCCCGTTAATATGCTGGCATTCACAATAAGTCCAGGCTAATTTAACACATGTAACTTTGATCACAAAAAGTATTTTTCTTTTTACAAATTTCTATTACCACCAAATTGGTAATGCATTTGAATGGATTTTATGAAGAAAATGAGATGATTGAAGTTAGACAAGCATGGCCATCAAGGTAGCCAATGATTTTTCAACTAAAATTACACTAGTTTTCATTCCCATTTTCATTCCCATTACCACCGTATACTATCATCTACCAAAGGGGCCGTTGATACTTCTCCTCATTCAGTCATTCTTATGTGTATATGCCTCTTTCTTGATAAAAATGTTGCTTATTAATACATATATACTTTAGTCTTATATATATGGTTAGGTTTGAATTTTACAGCAGTTTTAAGTGTTGGTGAAAAAATGCCACACTGGTCTAATTATCTCATTAAAAGTGCCATCATTTCGAATGATTATGTATTTGTTTGTATCTTGTATTGTTTGGAGTAATTTTGTAGACACATAGAACAATCACACTGTTTCTATTGTGTTCAGAAGATTTGATACAAAGAGATGAGAGGAGGAAGCCTATGGCAGCTTGGGCAATCAATCACTAGGCGCCTCGCTCAATCTGAGAAGAAAGCTGTTACTCGTCGGTTTTTTGCCAGTGAGGGAGACCTCAAGAAGACTGCCCTTTATGACTTCCATGTTGCAAATGGTGGGAAAATGGTGCCTTTTGCTGGTTGGAGCATGCCAATTCAGTACAAGGACTCAATTATGGATTCTACTGTGAACTGTAGAGAGAATGGTAGTCTTTTTGATGTTGCTCATATGTGTGGACTGAGCCTTAAGGGAAAGGATTGCATCTCTTTCCTCGAAAAACTTGTTGTTGGTGATATTGCCGGGCTCGCCCCTGGCACTGGAACTTTATCGGTGTTTACTAATGAGAAGGGTGGTTCAATTGATGACACTGTAATCACCAAAGTGAAGGATGATCACATATATCTGGTCGTTAATGCGGGTTGCAGAGATAAGGATTTGGCTCATATCGAGGAGCATATGAAAGTATTTAAATCAAAAGGAGGTGATGTGTCATGGCACATTCATGATGAAAGATCTCTTCTTGCTCTGCAGGTTGATTTCTTAATCTGCTTCTACAATTGATTTTGACATAATTTTATGCTCTAAATTCTATTTGCTTACATTCTCCAATATTGTAATGCAGCCAAGTCTTTGATTTTAGATTATAATGAACTACAGTAAATAGTAAAATGGTTCATTAAGTCATGTGTGTTTTTTATTTATATGAAATTGCGATGGTGTTTGCCAGCAACGGTTAATCATAAACAACTGCTTTGTTATTACAAGGGTAAGGAAGGGAGGGGAGATTGATGTGTTTTTCTTCCAAAATTTTCCAATGTTGGAAAATTTGTTTTGCTTAAATTGTGAAGTTTTTCCTTTCAATTCCCTACCCTCCCTTACCCTATCGATATCCAAATGAGGAAATGCAATCCGTTCATTGCCCCCCATTTCCTCCTATCCAAACATAGTGTTAATGTTCAAATCACTGTTCCACTTATTTTGCTTTATTCGTATGGAATATGGATCATTAATTTATGCCTTCCTCTACAGCCAATAATAAACTTTTTTGATGCATTTTATCAGGGTCCTCTTGCTGCCCCTGTTCTTCAGCATTTGACCAAGGATGATCTAAGCAAGTTTTACTTTGGAGGGTTCCGTATGCTGGATATCAGCGGATTCCCCTGCTATCTCACTAGGACGGGGTAAACTCTACAGCCCCTCACTTCCAGGCAAAAAACAAGCATTACATTCCTTCCATTTAATGCACAACAATGTTTTTCATGCGGTTTATGAACTTAGCCGATAATGTCTTCCACACATCCGTGTCCTTTAAACTTGGGTAGTTTTTTCAGACACAAGATGTGCCCAATTTTCGAACTTAGCAAATTGATGTACTTCACGTTTTTGGTCTAAAATACGTTGAATTCCATATTCATGTCAGAGTATTGTAGATCTAACATGAATACCTAAGGTGATATGAAGAGTCTGAGCATATAGTTACGTTTTTGTTAAGTTACCTTGATCATTTTGTGTCTTGCTCCTCTTGGAAGCCTGTGCCATTTTGGATAATCGTGTTCCACCCTTGATGCGTTATGGTTAAATTTCTTTAATTGTTTACGTCAAAGAAGCATCATATTTGATTTGATTTCCTCGAATATCTGTTGATTAGTAAATCTTGTATCAAATATTCAGATATACCGGTGAAGATGGTTTTGAAATATCAGTTCCTGATGAGTATGCCGTGGACCTTACAAAGCAAATCTTGGAGAAATCCGAAGGCAAGGTAAGACTCACTGGGCTGGGTGCTCGAGACAGTCTAAGGCTTGAGTCTGGGTTGTGTTTGTATGGCAATGATCTTGAACAGCATATCACGCCGATTGAGGCAGGACTAACATGGGCTGTCGGAAAGAGGAGAAGAGCAGAAGGTGGTTTCCTTGGCGCAGAAGTGATACTCAAACAAATTGTCGATGGCCCTCCAAAAAGGCGTGTAGGGGTTATCTCTTCCGGGCCACCTGCTAGAAGTCACAGTGAAATTCAGAATGAAAAAGGCGATAACATTGGCGAAATCACAAGTGGGGGATTTAGCCCTTGCCTTAAGAAGAACATAGCTATGGGTTATGTGAAGTCCGGGAACCACAAGGCAGGCACGAAAGTTAACATTCTAGTACGAGGAAAGTCTTATGAAGGAGTGGTTACCAAAATGCCATTTGTTCCTACAAAATACTACAAGCCATCATAAATCGATATCTGTTTGACTAGTTCTTATGTCTGTTCCGATCTTTTTACTTGTATAACCGAACTTGGTCCTTCCAACTTTACTTCGTGAAGTTAGCGAGATTGTATAATTTGTTTCCCTGCTACATTTTTAGTCGATCTGAAATAATGAAAATGCATATGGTGATTCTTCATCTTCTAGTGAGGAGATGTTGTGGCTAAATAATGATAACGTATAACCTGATGTTATCTCGATCAGATTGCCATATTTGCATCTCTTATGTGAGCTTTTTGTAGCAAATATAGTAAATGAAATGAGATGGAGGGAGTTTGTTTTACAAGTTTTCTGCGTTGGTTGTTAGTGTCGCCTTGTCGATGTCCGATTGTGAATGGTGAGAAGTGACTGCCCTTTCCTTTCCCTACTTCGTGTGAAGCATTGATAACTAAGATCATATGACCATTGACCAAAAACACCATGAATAGCCATTGTAACTTATGCGCCTTTATTTTGTTGTATGCCTATGATCTTGATGCATCTAATAGAAAAGGCTTTTGCGTAAGTTCTATAATGGTTGTCATTTAAAGTAAATAATGAGTTGTTACTACTAATAAAAATAATTAGTTTATTAGTTTTATAAAAAATAATAGTTTCTACGACATAGTAGTTATTGATATGACAGCGAATTTTAAACCCAACCTGAAATCTAAATTTGTTTTATTATAATGTTGAAAATTGATGAATAGTCTGATTAGATTAGATTTGAATTTTGGCTTACGATTAAGGTCTACAAACCGCAACTTTCTTCTTTCCTTTTATAAGGGTATTATATGTTCTCTTTCAAACTTTTTCAAGCCCTAATTGTAATTTTCAAAACCCGATCATAACTTTTAATGACGAGATGTATTGGATATGACAAATTGACGATATTGACTTGAGCTCTTGCTTAGGTTATTTAGGTAACTCCTGCTTGTTAGGCTTTGGTAGTGTTATACACTTATACTTGTAGACTTGTAGTTCACTTGATACTCCCGATAGTGTGTTTAGACTTCACAGTTTAGACGCACTCAATTAACAAACCCTGTTCAAAGCCCTTTCAACCATATTTATTAATCATATCCAGCCGGCAGCCGGGAACCGGCCCCACACTCCCACAGACGCCATCACTGCAGCCGGAAGACTCCACCGGCCCATCACAGTTCAGTGCAGCCTTCTCTTCCCAGGACCCAGTCGTGAGTCGCCCCAGCCTCCCACCATTTCTCATTCATTTTTCCTTTTCTTTCTTTGATTCTTTCTCTAAAAGTTTGAATTTCAATTGTTTATTTAATATAGATTTTTCTTTTTTGTTAATGTTAATTGTTAAACATTGTTTCTTGACTTTGTTCATTCATGAATCATGATTCATTTTAGGGTTAATCAATTTACGGTTTTTGGTTTAATTGGTGTTAAATTTCTAAATTTGGGTTTGATATAGGGCTATAAATATGCAAAATAGAATGAGATAATCAATGAAATTCCGCGATTTCGTCTCTATCTCAACAAAGCTTCCATGGGAATGAACAATGTGGTTTGAGTTCAAGCTAGCTTGAGTATGTTATTTTTCTCTAGATCTATTTTTTGTGTTTAATTCTTCTCCTTTTAAATTGTAATTTTGTTCTTCGAAATTTATTATGAAAATCTGATATGTTACAAAGTCGTAAATATAATGAAATATCCGTGTGCTGCAATTTTGTTTCTATTTTGAGTAAATTCTTATGATTGATTAGCATTTTTGTTTAATTTTAATGTAAGAATTTTCTTTTAGAGGAGAGGAGTTTAGAGGCTCTAATTGTGAATCAGGGAATGGAGATGGCTTTGATGAACTTATAACTGGCAGTCGAATAGGATGACATAAAAACTTTAGAAAAGGTTTAAAATTTTCAGATATACTAATAGTTGTTAGATGGTAACGAAAAATTTACTTGGGAACGGAATACACAAAGATTATCTATACTCAAATATAGAGTTAAAATAATTGATAGGCCAAATAGACAGACACTATTATTACAGATTTTTTAGGGAAGTGACCAACCTTCGCCCACTAATAGCTCCACTAGTGGGATTGAAATTAGTAATATATCTTAGTTCATTCTTACAATTTGGCAAGCAGTTTATGGTTTCTGGTTGAATTTTGAAGGTTGGATGTATGTGTTCATTGTAATTGAATCCTTGGTGGATTTGTGAGACCTGAATTCCTGAAATTTTGCAGGTTCGTTCCATCTACTTGGAGCATGTCTTGCAGGTTGTCCACTAGACTGTTGAATATATGCATATCTACTTTATGTAAATTAAAAAAACTGGACAAAGCAGAAGCAGTTATAATTGATGGTATACGGTTAGGGGTTCTCCCGGATGTTGTGACTTATAATGCCCTTGTTGATGCTTATTGCCGGTTCGTAGGCATTGATGTAGCTTATGCTGTCGTTCGTAGAATGCAAGTTGCAGGTATTAAGCCTAATATAGTGACTTTTAATTCATTGTTAGCCGGTGCCAGCAGGCAATGCCAACTGTCACTATCCCTTGATATATTTGATGAAATGCTGAATTCGGGTATTTCACCAGATGTATGGAGTTATAATACATTAATGCATTGCTTTTTTAGATTTGGAAAACCAGATGAAGCGTATAGGGTTTTCCGTGATATTATTCTTAATAATCTCTGTCCCGATAGAACTAGTTTCAACACATTACTTAATGGCCTATGTAAGACTGGGTATTCTGATAATGCCCTAATGTTGTATAGGAACCTGAAGCGTCATGGCTGGGAATTTGATTTGATAACATATAATATACTTATTAATGGGCTATGCAAAGCGAGTAGGTTGAAGGAAGCTAGGTGGGTTCTGAAAGAGCTTGGTGATACAGGTTACAAACCCAATGCTATCACTTACACTACAGTAATGAAATGTTGTTTTAGGTGTAGAAAATTTGATGAAGGCTTAGAGGTTTTCTACGAGATGAAGAGCAAAGGTTATACATTTGATGCCTTTGCATATTGCACAGTTGCAGGGGCTCTTGCTAAGAGAGGAAGGCTTAAAGAGGCAAATGTTTGTATGGAAGCTATTTCAAAAAGTGGAGTTGCACTTGACATTGTGTCTTATAATACTTTAATGTATATTTGCTGTAAAGAGGGGAAGTTTGAGGCTATATATGAATTGCTGCATAAGATTGAGAAAGAAGGTTTAGAATGTGACATCTATACTCATACCATTTTGATAGATGGGCTTTGTAAGGCAGGGAATATTGAGGGGGCTAAGAAACATTTACAATTAATGTGTTCAATAGGCTTTCATACAAATATGGTGGCTTTCAATAGCTTGCTTGATGCAATGTACAAATCTGGCCATGGGAAACATGCGATGGAACTTTTTAAGTTAATGAAGATGAAGGATGAATTTACTTACTCCTCCATGGTGCACAATCTTTGTAGAGAAAGAAAGTTCTGGAGTGCATCCAGACTCTTGTTATCTTGTCTAAAGAATGGAATGAACATATTAAAATCTGCTGAGCGAGCAGTTATTAGAGGCATTCGTGATTCAGGATTCAGGAAAGTTGCAAGGAAACTCCATTCAAAGATTAGAATGAAAAAATTTCTGCATTAGAATTGTCCAGTATCTTTTGGCAGTCTGTGGCTTCTTTATTTGCTGAGTCATCAACCTATTTGACTGTAAGATTAAAATACGAGAGAATATTATTTGACTTTGGGATATCAAAGAGAATCCTATTTGACTTTGAGATGTCAATACTGGAGAATCCTTTTGGGTAAGGCATATCATTACTAGTTTCTTTTGGAGAACAAGACTTCTGCTGAAGGTGATTGCTAGTGCTGCCTGTGGCATACTTAGGAATGAATTTCAGTGTTTCAGGCAAATCAACAGCAATGCATATTTTTTTACACTTAGCTGAAGTATGATTCTATACCCATATGTTTTTTTTTTCAGTATTGAATTTTGCTAGGGAAGTCATTAAGTTCCTGACTGAAGTGCTTTTGTGAGGCAGCGTTGAACAGTGTCCAAACACTTTTTTGGAAGTTTAAAAGCTAAATACGTGGATGTCGTGGTGATGGTTCAGACGCAGGTAAGATTGATAACCTCTGGAACCATTGCATTATGTGTTTAATGGATTAGGGCTATCTGTTGCTAGCTCTAGCTCAGAGGGTTTAGAATTTACCTCTCCACTTCTCTTATAAAAGTTGAAAGTGGTATTCGATTTTCAGTTTTTGTGAAAAAATTATGCTTATAAGAGATTCAGTCTTGCAACTATGTTGATGCTTTGTTATTCAGTTTGATTGTTGTATTCTAGATTTCTGTCTGGTTCTGTCATTTGAGTTTTAGTTCTCATTCAAAACTAATTTGGTTAGACAAGTAAAGTCGCACAGATGAAGCATTTGGAACTTGTAACTATCTCAAGATTAACCATTAAAACAGCGTCATTTTAAGAAATTGGTTCGCTGAATTGAATTATGTGTGAGATTTTCGGAGATAGAGAACTACTAACGTCTTAATAACAGAAGAGCAAAAATAGGCTTAATTGGGTTGTGTTTAGAGTGGGTAATTTTATCACTAAGCATGCTATACTGCATCCACTTTGTGTAAGATTTTGATATAATTTGTTTTAAATATCATCTGCCTCAAATCAGATTCTATTTTCATGTAAAGGAATACAAGTCACTAATGGGCTCTAATTTGAGGCATCCAAGTTACTAATCACCATTTAGTTTTTAAGGACTAAAAAGAGTTCTAACCTTTTTCTTCTGAAACATCTTCTATTTAAAAGGGTTTTAAGTCTTACAGAAATATCATTGATAAGGGAATCTTTATTGGAAGTATCACTTGAAATGATTCTATACCGAGTTTCGGCCAGTTCGAAAGATATCTCTTAGTCTCTGTCGATATTTGCCTATTTGGTGGGTAAGACGACCGCATCCTCCCCGTTAACACATGATCATGACCGTTACCGCAAGCGCGGCCAAAATACATTTTTGCACTACAAAACTCTCCAGACCATCCTTCTCCTCCACTCTTATTGTCAAGTTTAGTAAACACTCTAGATTAGGCTGCAGTATGTTTAGGAAGGCAATTCTGCAAATTTATTGTCAATGTCTGTTTGTAAGGAAGTTTCTATGTGTCGCTGTTTTTCTTTTGAGTTTGTGGTGTTTTTATTGGTGATATACACGTGTAGTTCGTTTTTAGCATTCTTTTCCCTCTAATGACATGCATAAAGTCAATCTGAAAGGGATATTTCTTGGGTGGCTCGGTTGGCATAGCCAAAGAGACAAGAACTACAAATTTCTCCCGTTCGCAGTTAAAATGTGGTTTCTGGCATATGTTGTTCCTGTTTTTGCTATAATATTAACAATCATAGTGATTTTGCAAGATTGGTTTGAATTTATAAGTTGACATTTTCAATCTGTCATCGTAAGTGTTCTAAACTATTGCATTTTGTTGTGCTTAATGCAATCTCAATTACTACTCTTTTACTTAATTATTTAAATTTTTTTCCAGCATGATAGGTATAATATCTCAAATATATTAATTGAAAGTTGGATTTGTCATGTCGAGCTGATTAATGTCTGAATATTCATCTACAAAACTTGGGTTTTCTAATTCAAGCAGTCATCCATCTAGGATATGCTGTTGTTTAGTACTAATACTTTACATTTATGATATGTTTTGTGGAAATTTTTTGGGGTGTAAAGTTTGAACATCTTTTGTGTGGCATGTTTTGATTGTTAAATCAATCCTGGTTGTTTGCAGTTTTTCTCTTCATATTTCATCCTTTGCAAAAAGAAATTTCACGTCAATATAGTGTACATTGGGCTTGTTGATTCTGAGAAGTCGACTATTACTGGTCACATAATCTAGCAAGTGTCTAATTGTGAATTCTGTAGAAAGCGGCAGACATGAGCAAGAGGGCAGTCCTGGATGTCTGGGTGCTAAACAAGGTCAAGGCTGGGTGTGACTGGTTACCAATGATTACCTTGCGCAAGTTTGAATGAACAACTCATACTATCATTGGTTCCCTTGGACCCCGTCATGTTACAAAGAATATATTACTGGTACTTTCAATTGTCAATTCTGTTGTGAACTTGTGATATTGGCTCCTTCATTGGAGATTTTGAGGTTGGTATCAAGGTCCAACGATTGTTGTAGCTTTGAACATGCCCTTATTGCTTTTACCATTAGTGTCAAATAAATGATTTGCTGCTTTAGATTTCATCATGTGATAAATTGAATTTCTTCTAAATTGGAATATTTAAATTTCCAAACTCTGCATTTTTCCTAGAAAAGCCTGACTGCATTACACCAAAGTACCCGAAAGCCAGGCACAATGAAATCGTCTTGATCGAGATGGTGTTCTCAGATAAGGAGCGAACAAGCCAACATTCTGGAGGAATGGAGCAATTGGCTTCGTGAAGATGGTTCCAACCAAGTTTATTGCCTTGGAGACTCTGAGTATTCATTTTCTTGAGGAGCATAAGGCTGTCTACAACTGTTAGTGTTACCAGAATTTAGGAAAGAAGATCCAACTGTTACTGAGGTTATTAAGGTCCCCAGAAAAATAGGTCTGCATATCTGTGGAAACAGATGAGCATTGCTGTTCGGAGTGTCGTAGACCTTTATCAAATAAAAGTTGCTTTGTGTTTTGTTTTGGACATGTGCTCTCTTTGTCACAAACTCTCGTGGTGTAATCGGGTGCTGGATTGTTCGGTGGCATATTTTGATCTGCACTGCTCCGTCATCTTGTGTCATTATTGTAAAATTATGATGTCATTTCTCTCAATAGTACCTTAGATGTAACTTGTAAGAAGTTACTTTTACAATTGTTGTTAAGTGTATCTCGTGAGCAAGTATTTTATCTTTGATAATCACTGTTTGATTGTATTGGTAACTCCAGATCCTATTCTTTTGATTGACGTTTAATTCTGAGAACTATTTTTTAAATTAATTGTTAGTTTGAAGTACCAAAGTATGAGAATTGATTTTCTTTATACGCTTAAATACAACGAAAATTTACCCATACGATAAATTTACCTATTCAGTTTAGCTTTATAGAATACTCTCCTAATTGTTTTAATCACCGATGCAATGTTTATAATTTAGGTTGGAAAAAATTAATAAGATTGCAACTAGTTACTATTTATCAAAGAATGTTATTTACATTTTGTTTATAAAGTATAAGAAAAAAAAATAGTTGAATAAAATCTTGTTTAATTAGTTTAGATGCATATATTGTCATATCATAGTATCAAATTTTTAGCTGCAGCATTTTCAGAAAAAACACAAGATCACAAAATTATCAAGGCTCCTATTTTTTTAATATTAGACTCACATTTGTATTATAAATTAAAATTGAAATATTTAGTGTTAGGCATACTACATAGTGCATACGTACCTGCAGAATATTTTTCTTTAAACAAAATTGTACAGAAATCTGAAACCCTATAGTGTTCACTTGAATTAGCTCTCCTTGCATTTCAAGGATATATTATCATAAGGGTATACAAAACTTGAAATATAGAACAGTTTTGAAGAGCCCAATCAACCCATATTTACTCAAAATCACCACTCACAAATTGAGGCAGGGTGGAATTTACCCCCAAAGGCCCAAAATAAGTGATGACTAAACAATGTAATTTATTTTTACTATTGATGGTGAAAACGAAATCATACTGTTTGCATCTTATATGTCAAGAAGCAACCTCCTGGGATCTTCAACCACATCCTTGATGCGGCGTAAAAAGAGGACTGCCTCTCTTCCATCAATCAGCCTATGATCATATGTCAGAGCAACATTCATCATCGGTCGTGAAACTATCTGACCACCAACCACCATCGGCCGGTTAACAATGGAGTGCATACCCAATATTGCAGACTGCCACGTCGAGTAGAGAAATGTAGACCAACAACAAAACAAAAATAAATAAATGTGTAAGATTTGGGCATTATACTCATAATGTGAAGGATTCGAAATAGTAAGTGAAATCTGAAAATATGCTTACCTGTGGAGGGTTTATGATAGGAGTACTTAAAAGGCTTCCATAAACACCACCGTTCGATATTGTGAATGACCCTCCAGCCATCTCATCAATAGATATTGTTCCATCACTTGCCTTCTTGGCAAGAGTGTTGATCCCTTTTTCTATCTCAGCGAAGTTCAATTTATCCGCATCTCGTATAACTGGAACCACGAGACCCTAGAAGCAACGAAACCAATATCATAATGCAAGTTAGATAGCATCAAAGATCGAGTCCGAGAAATTATAGATCGGTATCAGGTGCAACGGCAGTGACCATTAGTAGACACCACATTTAACTAATGAAATGGCACCATCATTCCATAATCCATACAGACAATTATAGATTTATAGGCCATCAAGCTTTACTTGAATTTAGCGCTTGGCAAGCGGTGGTAGTAAGGGAGTGAACTGTAAATAAGTACATATGCAAAAATGTCATACCAGTTGATTGCCGACAATGTCTGAAATTCAAGGACGTTCCAGAATATTGGTCTCACTTTCTCAACATAATTTACTTTTGGGAGGAACTACACATTTTGTTTCATTCAACTACAGAAAGAAGTTACCATACTGAACTATATTTATCAGTTTTTTTCTTCGTAAATTCACAAATTATGTAATAGTTGGTGTTGTAGACCACAAAACTATGTCATTATATGCTATTACTCTTATTCAAACAAGTTTCAAGTATTCCTCTTCTCTATAATTTGATCTTAATAAAAACACTGGGAAACCAAGCTGATCCCTTCTTCAGATTAAAGTAGCAATCATAGTAAATGACAAAAGGCCACCAAGCAAAGCTTATCAAATCAAACTCACATAAAATGCGCAAATAAGAAAGAAAGAAAAACGACATTATACTTGAAAATAATTGTGGAAAATAAGATGGCATCTCATTGGATTCCTAAATGTAAAAAGCTAGACAAAATGGATCAAATGCAAACCTTAGGAGTTCCTACAGCAATACTGATATCAATGTACTCTCGGTATATGATGTCATCACCATCAATGACGGCATTGACAATAGGTTGACTCTGAAGTGCACTCACAGCTGCCTAAAATTATTGCAAAGAAATCAACATTAGCGATTCTAATCAATCATACATGTTGAACTGCCTATTTAAAAGACCAAAACAAAAAGTAATTCACCTTTACAAATCCTGACATGAATCCCAACTTCACTCCATGCTTTTCAGTAAAAGCATCTTTATAATCAGAGCGCAGCTTCATCAAGTTTGTCCTGATACATAATGTTGTCCACATTAGGCAATTCCATATAAGATGACAGTTATTCCCATACACTCAATCTCAAACTTCGAATCCCCACCCCCCAAAATGTGGTGAAACTTCTACAATGTAAACTTCAAAACATGATTTGAAAATGCAGTGGAATTGAGTAAAAACAAGATGTTTGTTGGTGAAGTGGTATCATTAGTTAAAAAAGTAACATCCCCTTGTTTCTCTATTGAGGTTTAATCTTAGAAAGGAAGCATCAGACAAGGAAAGAGAAGGGATAAAGACAAGAAGCATTGAAAAGAGAGTGTACGAAAGAAACACTTTATTATAGGAGAAATAAAGTGAATGTTTAAACATCATTTGGAAATGAACTAGAATGGAAAGCATAAATATCTTCCAGGACAGAGGGAGTATCACAGAAAGCACATGCTTTGCCAAATAGCTGCAATTGAAGTTAACAAGGAACTTTTCAAGTAAATAAACATTGGACATAGTATGTTTAAAAGCCTCTAATACGTCAAGAATACACCATAATACCAACAGTAGCCACAGGTCTAGAACACTGAAATCTCTATCACAGGGAGTTAATCATATGAGTAATCAATGGAATTTTCCTAAAAGGGTAGTCACTTTGCTTTTAATTTTTAATTGTCATGTGTTTAATACTTCAATCATGTTACAAAAACAGCATTTAAAAAACAAGAAGTCAAACTATGTCTATCGAACAAAAATAAAAATAGATTTGTGTTATACTTATACCATATACTAATATCAGTTAAGCACGCCAGAAATGCAACAAATATGCCAATCCTTCAACCCCCCAAAATAGGGAGTACACCAGAAAAACCCACTAAAATTAGCACTAGATGAAAGTAGATCGCGATGTTAGACCTATGCCAAAAAAATTTGAATTTTACTACTATTTATTTCTACATCTTCTTTGGGGGAACTATTAAAGGACTAAGCTCATCATATAGCATTTAACAGTAAACCTTTAATGTTATTTTCAGATAAAGAAAAATTCATGGTCAAATCTAGAAAATTTAACCACCGAAATCAAATTTGGACCAAACTAGTATATCTTGTGTATGATTGTCTAGACTAAATCAGAAAATATTAGAACTTACATATCAACTTCATTGAAAGTAGTCAACAAGGCAAAGGTGTTCTGAGAGTCTTTTAAACGTGTTGCAACTCGCTTTCTCAGTCTTGTCATAGGAACCTACAAGTTATGATGAGTTCATAAAAGTCCTTAAAAACTACTAGCAAGTGGCAACAATGAGGTATTTACAATTACAAGAAACCCTTAAAAAGATTTCGGAAGAAATAATTTAGCTTACCCTTCTCTCTCTTTCCTTGGGAGGAAGTTGAGGTTCAGAGGGAGAGGGTTTCGTGGATGGCGGAGGATGAACTTTTGGCTTCTCCTTGAGAGCAGAGTCTTCTAACTTAGGCTTCTCTCCAGCAGGAGCTTTAGCTTTTTCCTTCACTTCATCTGTCGTTTCCTTCTTGCCTGTTGGTGGCTCTGATGGCGCTACATGTGCATGATCAGAAGACTTTAATATGATTGCAATCTTATGGCCAGGCTCAACGGTATCACCTACTTTGGCAACAAGCTAAATCCATATGAAAGCCACATTAATCAATATGTGTGTAACATTCACAAATATGCCAAAATATTCCTAATAGCCGAGATAAATAGAAAATCTGATTGCAAAAAAATCACTAACCTGATGAACAATTCCAGTTTCAGGGCTAGCAACATCAATAGTGACCTGATAGAAAAAAATTCTCAAACCCTTTAATACTTAATAAATCAGCGAAAAACAAAAAAAAAAAAAAAAAAAAAAAAAAAAAAAAAAAAAAAAACAGAGAGAACATAGAAATTGTACTTCAGAAAAGGCACCTTATCTGTTTCAATCTGAGCAATTGGCTCATCAGCTACTACATGGTCCCCAGGATCTGCCCAGTAAATGTAAATCAATTGCATAAGATAAAATAATAATGATATGGACAGAAATCTAATCCTCCTCAATAGATGGCAGGAACTATCGCCAAAGGCAATAGAAAATCCTAACCAAGAAATACACACGCTTTAAAAATGTAGCCAGAGTGCCATCGGTTACTGACTCTCCCATGTAAGGCACAACTGCTTCCACAACATCACCTGCATTGCAAGCATGAAACTAGATAGTATCATACTCTTTAACATTAAACACAGAGAACATCACCTCAGTCAATCTAAAAGGGCATCATACCACTGTCTGATGAGTAGGATCTATTCCATGTTTGCATAGAAGGATCTGTATGTAAACATGATCCAGCTCGCCTGAGCATCCACACATGAACGAACAATAAAAAATAAGTCTATATTAAGATGTGATGGCTTGAATGAGCCCAGCACCGGTTCTCACATATGTAAGTAATTAATTTTTTAAAGTTTATAGAAATAGGTAAAGGCATACAAGGCAAAGGTATCAACAAACCTTAGTGAGCTTAAATTAGTGGCACAACCTGCAATAGAAAGCATGACTAAACTCAGAATATATATCATAATAATTATTAATTTGCATGTATGGACAAAGAGACATACCCAAATTCTCAGGCAAACTAATAATCCTCACAAGCTTTGATCCTCGTCTGAGAAGCAAAGTCTACATAGTAAAATGCACATTTTAAAGATAAAAAAAAAAAATCACTCTAAAGTCTAAAACAATCATCAACAAACCAATCAGTTGCACATATCAGTGATTTCCAGGCATACATTAGCCACAGTAAAAGATATCTGACTTGCAAAAAGATTGATGTAAAAATATGTGCCGTCTGGAGTCATGCTATTGCATACTGCACTAAAATAGACATCGATAAAAGCATCTCGTATCGCATAGCAAAAGAGCAGTTCGATAAAAATACAACGACCCCTTGATATCCGTTGAACAATTCCTTTGATTCTGGAGTCAACTATCTTTGATCTCTTCATCTTGAACAAGAATGTTTTTATTGTTTATACTTTATACTTGACACACTTCACCTTACTAAACTCTTTTCTGATCACTTGTCTCATTTTTGCCATTCACAGAGAATTTTCTCCTCTTTTATAAATTCCAGCTTGCTGTATACCTATTTTATCTTTGCCAAATCTACCATTGGTTTGTATAAATTTTGCTTCCGTGTATCTTGCAATCACTCCTACATTTTACTAAAGTCATATAACATTACTTCATTGACTATATTTATGCGGCAGGACCTACATAGAGGTAAAGGAGTTCAGAGGTAAAAGTAGTCCAAGCAAAGCAAAAGGAATCTTGAGAAGATTAATTGCATCATGTTATGGTGTTATTTATTGTTATTTAAGTTGGACAAATTTGTTATTGTCAACATTTCTGTTTTATGCAAGCTTCCATTATAGTTTATATACAGTAAAGGGGGAAAAATACCATCCTGAAAATTACTCTTCAGCGAATTACAGTTTTGAGAGATTTGAAATTTTCAAAATACTCTAGATGAGTACTTTGCTCGTCATATCATATTCAAATAAACATTCCTTTTACTCATCTAGCATTCCATGTTACTATTCCTATTTACATATCAATATCGAGAGATAAGGGGAAAGAATACCATCATGAAACAATACTCTTCGGTGTATTACACTTTTAAGAGCATTGAAAATGCTCAGAATACTCTAGATGAGGACTTTGCTCATCATATTCAAAACAATCTTTCCCTTTAATCATCTATTATTCCATTTTACACTTCATATTTACATGACGATATCACAGTTACCTTGTTATTTTACTTTCTGGTACAGATTCCAATATAGCCTATTTATTTCGTTCCCAACAAACCCAGACCATCACTGCTTACAACTACAGCACCAAGAAGTGACCCAACAGCATTACAAGTTTACAACTTCCTCATCCCACCATCATCCATCCATCTTCCATACCATCTTTACTTCTCTTAAAATTTTTTAAATTGTGTAATTGTAGTTAGAAGTTAGAACCTATTTGCTCATTTGACACCACATTTTGGAGATGTGGCGCGCCATTTTTGAGTGGCGTCCTAGCATACTTAACACAACAGTCTAGAGATGTGGCACACCATGTTTGGGTGGCATCCTAGCATACATAATGTTACACTCTGGTGGAAGGTATACTTGGGCAACATTGCTAAACTGCATAGAAACCACCCTTGAATACTTACCTTAACACCCACGACAGAGAAGCGAAGTGGAGCACATCCCTTAGTAAGTAAATAATTACACCTCACGTATGAGAATAGAAGTGGAGCAGACTGCACATCACTGAGTACGGAAACTAATGCAATACAACCAGAAATAGCAAGCAGCAAACAAGATCAGAACTCAACATGATACGCAGGACAAGAAAATTCATGCACCCAAGAATCAAGAAGGCATCAATGATCAAACTGCTACACTTCATAGTTCTAGTAAGAAAATAAGCCAGAAAATATTTATCAGTTAAATAAAACAGTAATGGAGGCAAGCCATAAAATAAATTAAACAAGTAAAGACCATCAAATTATAATCATCACACAAATTATAAATACACAGAATCATACTCAAAATTCAAGATATGCAATTTCCAGCAAAGTTTCTTAACTTGATACATGCAGCACAAAAAGTACACATAATCCTCACTGTGTACAACTTACTACTACTAGTTACAAAATTACCTCTTTTGCATGTGCAGCATAACCATGAGATCCAAAAGGAGAAGCAGTTAATGCAGAATTCCTCTGAAAATGGCGCCCTATACCCTGAAAATACAAAGCAACAAAAACCGCAATTCATGAATCTCAAAATCAAATTCCAAATACCAAAATGCAATCAATAGAAACAAATTCAAGAAAAATTACCGCGAAACTACCACGAACAACTTTTTTCCGCGCAATCCCTAACATATTACTGTAACAAAAAAAATTAACCCTAATTTTATTCAATTATCTTCTTATATATCAAGATTCAGCAATCGGAATACAAAACTATCGTAGAACGAAAAATAATCAAAAGTTACGAAAGTGTATATAGCGAAGAACAGATCAAGAGCTAATAAAGACGGAAGCCATAGATTTAGGAAGACTTGAGAGAAAGAAAATACCTGGGTTGTCTGAAACTCAAAAATCAGGAATAAAGTGGCGACTTGGAGAGAAGGAAGACGATGCGTGGAAATGTATTATTGCAATTTGCAAGCTAATTTCCATCTTTATTCAATATGGTCAAATTATTACTCTTTTGTTGATTGGTTTAATAAGGAAAAATTATTTAGAGAAATTTCAATCAAAATTTTGAAAAATTCACGTGTTAATTTTTAAGTTTAACAAATTGTTTTATCGTGATCCTTTTGCACATAAAATAGCAAACGTTAACTTTGAAGCTTAAAGGTTATTGTACAGCTATTTATGTGACTTATCATTTTAAATTTCACAGTTTCAATCTCTTCTCCAAAACATAAATCCTAACTCTATTATTTTTCATTGAGATTATATTTTCTCCATATTCAAATATGATTTAAAATGGTAATTTGGATGAAAGATGGTAGAATTAGAGTTTATGTTTTGAAGGAAAATGTTGAAACTGTTAAAATTTGAAATGGTGAGTCGCATAAATAGACGTATACACCACTGCCCGTCCCCAAACCCTGGCTACTGCGAGTGTGCAATCCCTTCCCCCTACCCGACGACGATGAGTCTCCTACCCCTCTTCCTTTAGGTTCTGATCATCTTGCAAGATACCACTATATCGAAACCATAAATCCCAAAAATCTTCCCAAAACCACCACCTTCACAGCTAACATCACCCTCTTCCCCTCCCCATTCGGCCACCCTCGCGACCACCACCACCCACAAACCCTTTACCCTAAAGCTACGTACCCTACCACATTCAAGAGCCGACACTAATACACTATCCTCTGCCTTTCGCCCGATGACCACCACTGAAACCTCATATTCTAGTTAAATCGAGGTTTATGATGGCCTGAAAAGTCGAGTACAAAAATGGATATGTAGTTGACTTGTCGCAGGAGATGCGGGGTGGAGGGTTGTAGGCTTGTAGCTCAAAGAGTTGGGAGAGCTGTCATTGTCGTAGGAGCATAGGGTTGGGGTGGGGTGGGTGGTCAAAAGGGGGGATGTGGTTGTTAAAGGAGAGGTGTAGTTGGCGGTTGTTGGGTCTGGACTGTGGAGGGGAGGGAGGAGTCTTTTTTAAAAAAAGTTTTTAACATTTATATTAATTTATCTTTATTTTGTTATTTTTAAGAAATATTTCAATATTTTATTGAGGTAAAATAACCTCGTTTTTACTCGCTCTTCTTCTCTCATTTTAGGCCTTCCAAGTACCAACTTTAAGGCTTTCTCTTTGCATATGAGATAGATAGCCTGCACACACATTACTATTCACAAAATTATCACTCAACGATTTCATACATGATAATAGTACATATTTATTATTTAACATGAAAGTCGCATTTTTTATGCCCTTGAATAATGTATAGTTCTTGGTCAGCCAAAATAAAGTATTACTATATGGAGTATTAAACTGATAATTTTAGAGCATTATAAGGCTAAAGTCCCATAGAAAGGCCCTACAAATGAGAAATGTAACCAAAATAGATTGTGAAATGAGATTTGTTCTTATTAGATAATTCTTCTCATTATAATATACTTCATTCTGAGCTGTTCATTTGAGTCATTAAATTGATTTTAGGTTAGGTGTTTCGGGTCGATTTGAAATCGTAATTTAAGCCCATATAGTTTTTTTAAAATAATTGCAAATTATTTTTTTAAGTAAGATAAAATCGAATTCAAATACAAAGTTGGGTATTAATTTTGAGTTCTCGAATCTGTTTTGAACACCTTAATTCTCTTTTACACAATATAATTTAAAAAACTATGACAATTTTAAATTATATGGTGTAAACTCAAAATACAAGAGAATGATGCATAGTGTTGGTACAAAATTGTACTTGTACGTGTTGTTAAAGCTGCTAATAGGTTTTAGCCTTGATCATGACATCATCATTTACGTAAAAACATGTGAATTCAAGAGTACCAAAATTTTCATACGTTGCAAATTTAGAGCTTTTTTTTCCCTGTTCATATGAGGTGGGTTGTAACATGCAGCTTAATTAGTGCTTTTATTGTAAAAAGAAATAAAGTGTATTTAACATGCGTCTAACCGACTTCTCTCATAAGACTGAAAATTGATGAGTTCATGATTCTAATAACAAGTTAATGTGTTTTGAAGGTGGATAATTCAAATATTTTATATTAATTTTAATTATAAGTGAGCAATATATTGGTACTACTAGTATTAAATGTGATAGTCTAATTTAATAGATGAAAAGAGATTTTATAAATAAATAAGGATAATCTTATTTAAAATGTATAATAATTATTACGGTTGAATATGAGTACATTCCCTCTGTCCTGAATAATTTGCATTAAAGAGAAAATTATTATTTTTTAAGAAAAAGGTGGATAATGGTAATAAATGAAGAGAGAAAATGAATTATCTGGATGAAATTGAAAGAGAGTTAAAATGTATAGATGAGATTAAAAAGAAGTGGTGGACCATAGTCTAAAAATAAAAATGATGCAAATTAAGAGAGACGGATAAAAATGGAAAATGCCGCAAATTAAATGGGAGGGAGAGAGTATATAACTAAAATTATAAAATATGATAAAAAAAAATTAATTTTAAATAACAAATGAGAATATCAAAAAATACAATAAGAAAGAGAGGGTTATAAGATATTAGAGACCAAGTCAAAAACCCTAAATCTATATTCTTAATTCTATACATACAAGAAGTCAACATTTTCAAAGTTGACCAAGTTGTTAGTACTACATTTGTTGATTAGATTACACTATATATAACGACGCCAACAACCTTATTTTCAACACCAACAAACACATCCATTACTCGCAAACATTCAAAAATCCAAAAGAATTTCTAACATGATTTCTTTACAAACATCATTTTCTACATATTTTCAACCTTCTCCGAACAAATTTCGGGTCATTATTGGTGCTTCGAAATACCTCAAAACCCCTAGAATTATAGTCCCGAAATTCCCAAACCATATTGAAAAACAACTTATTGAGTTAAATAAGCTTAGTTATAATAATCTCCCATTAAATCACGAAACATTACCAACTACTAAAGATATTGTAACTATAAAACTATATGCAATCCTAGAAGCTGTAAGTGATAGAATAGAAATGCACCAAAATATCGGTGAACAACGAGATAATTGGAATTCTTTGTTGTTGAACTCGGTTAACATGATCACTCTAACCGCAGCCACCATGGCTGGTTTAGCTGATGTTAGTGGATCCCACGCGGTAGAACTGAAGGTGTCCTCAACCTTACTGTTTCTTGCGGGAACAGGGATTATTACGATAATGAATAAGATTCAACCTTCTCAGCTCGCGGAAGAGCAGAGGACCGCAGTCAGACTGTTCAAGAAGCTTCGAACTAAGATTCAAACAGCTCTCGCTATTAGAAAACCGTTACAGAAAGACATAGATGATGCAATGGAAAAAGTTTTAGCATTGGATAGAGCGTATCCATTGCCTCTTTTAGGTGCCATGATCGAGAAGTTTCCAGAAGGTTTAGAGCCTGCGAAATGGTGGCCGTCACATTTAACAAGTGAGGAATGTAAGGGAGGTTTGATGGGTAGTGGGAAAAATGGGTGGAGTAAAGAGTTGCAAGATGATATTAGGGAGATTGTAAGGGTAATAAAGAGTAAAGATGTTGAAGATTATGTTAGATTAGGGAACATGGCATTGAAGCTTAACAAAATGTTGGGTGTTACAGGGCCTATTCTGACAGGAATAGCAGCTGTTGGGGCTGCTTTTGTGGGCCATGGTGGGCCATGGGCTGGGATTGTGGCGGCCGCGGCTGGGTCCATGGCTGTTGTGGTGAATACTATAGAGCATGGTGGGCAAATAGGAATGGTGTTTGAGATGTATAGGAATTGTGCTGGGTTTTTTAGGATGTTAGAAGAGAATGCTGAGCGTACCTTAGAAGAGGAAGAATTAGAGAAGAGAGAAAATGGTGAGGTATTTGAGATGAAAATGGGTTTGAATTTGGGAAGAAGTTTGATTGAACTTAGGGAATTGGCTGATAAATCAAGGAGAAATGGAGGGTCTGTTGATGAGTTTGCAAGCAAGCTGTATTAATTAACTTTTGATGATTAGAGTATTAGTTATTGTTAATTGTAATTAGGATTTAGGAATTATTTCATTCTTGTAATTAGTTTTTATTGTAAGGACATTTGTAAATAAATGACATTAGATGTATAGCAGTATGCCAATATAAATTATTCAAATACTTTATAAATTAATTCCTTAATTATTTTGGGTTATAGAATCACTACAAAAACAAGTACAAATATAAATTATTCAAACCATTAGCTTAAAGTTTTTAGTTAAGTTAACGTGACATAAAGGTCATAGATTCGAATCTCATCACCTCTCATATCAAGTGGAATCTTTAGCATTGTATATAAAGAGAGCCTATGGCACATTCGCTACTCTACCTCAAAGTGTTCTCATGTACGAAGGTGAGATAGGAGAGTGACTCAATAAGAAGGGTATTCAAATGAAATGGATAAGAGACATTCTACACCATTGGTTTGAATGAGAAAAAAATCTATGGACACAATCGAGTCAAAAACACTAAATTGTAAAAGTCACTATCTTACACAAAAAAAGATACTATATCATTAATTTGTAGAATGTTATTAATTTATAACATAATATTCTTTATTGTTTATTCAGTGACTAACAAAAAATCGTTCTTGTCCTTCTCATTTAAAAATTCTTCTTATTTAATCCTCCCCCTCTCTCTCTCTCTCTATATATATATATATATATATATATATATATATATATATATATATATATTCTAGAATTTGAACTATCAATTTAAGCTTTATTATTTTATATCAAATGTTTAGGAGTGAACTAAGGCACTCTAACGGAAGCCAACTTTTGTTTTCACAATTAATAAGTATAAGCAAAGGTAGTATTGAAGACTAATAGGATTAGTTTTGTCTATTATTTTATCATTATCAGTAGTTGGTAGAAGATTGTAGCGGAGGCATCGGTGGCGGAAGATTATTAAATGGAAACCCCGACTTCGAATTCACATTTGGGCCAACATTCTCGGTGCCGTAATCCATTAGTGAGACCTCCTCGGCAACTAGTTTTCTACTTTTCGACGTTTCCTACAAGGCAACATATAAGATTATGTGAATCATGGGTTAACCTCTCAGTCGAAAGTTTTCCATTAAACTCTTGTTATAAGAGATTCGATTTTCACCAATTTGACCAACTTTTCATATAATTTCATACAATTATGGAGTATTTACATATGTTTTACCACAATGATTTTTGCTATACTTTATGATGTAGAGGTATGGTCTATATGCATGATATCTCATGGTGTCTCATGTATGTAATTATGCTCTCCTTGTGTTTTCGTAGTCTCATTTCGCGCAAGCTTGCTTTGGGGATAGGGGTGTCGATGAGTCAAAGTGGCTTGCAGACCATTTGTTTGATCTCGACTAGATCAAAGCTCGGCCAATGTTTGGCTTAAGTGGACTATCGAGTTGAGTATGGGATCGGCTTATAATTTTTAATGAGCCAAGCAATGCTTGCATAGGCTTGACTTTTAGCTCCTTAAATTATGTTCAAGAATAGACTCAATAAGTTTTGGCTCCTTAGATAATGTTCACAAATAGGTTCGATAAATAGGCTCGATTGTATATACTAAATCTTTTACAAATATTATTAATCATTTAGTACTAGTATAATATTCTATGATAAATTTTCTAAGTGAAATTTTCTTGATTATTTTTGACAATAGCTATTTAAAATATTTAAATCAATAATTCGAGACTCGGGTCGACCCTACAGTATACTCTCTCTAAAGATTAGAATTTAAACCAAAGATAGAATACAAACTCCTAGCATGTATGCATATATCTAATATGCTTCTTCGACGATAAAACTAAATGAAAACTTACTTGAATCATTGGAGGACATGCATCATCTGTATCGACAAGAAACTTTTTGCCATAACCTTCATAAGTACATGCAAAACATGAAACAAATAGAATAGTAAGGATTTACAAAATCAAAATCGACGGAATTTGCACAATAATTAGAGCATTCATGAATGAGTACCTGCAGTAGAAAAGAGAACTAGAAGTGTCGAAACGAGAACAAATGCTACAAACTGAGAGTAACCCATTACTTCTTTCTCTGTATTCTGAAATGGGTTCTCCTCAGATTGCTGACCTCTGTCAAGCTTGGGATTATATATATGTATATTATTATATGGCTACAAGTACAATTCTTTACTTTTCTGGGAAAGCTCCAAGTTTCAGATCCAATGCACAACTCTTTAATCTTTATTGGGAGCCACAAATAATGAATCTAAGAGTATACTATATATGAAATCCGCGACCTCATGTTCTTTTGTGCTCGTCCCTAGGAGATCACCGGCCTATATATCATTTTAGGCAATCTCTTACAGATTCTTCTATCCACCTTTTGCAAATATACAATTTCAGGTCGGAAAAAATTAGACAGGTTTTAATTTCGACTTACAGGTTTTAATTTCAGGTTTTAATTCGGAGTCCATGGAAGCACTGAGATATAATTGCATAATCGCGGAAACAAGAGCATAAGAATGCAAATTTCCTTGCAAACTTACAAGGAAACCCATCAACATTACCACCCTATATCACAATTTAGCAAACTGGTTGTACATGATAGATGAGTCATCAACTCGGGTGATCTTAGGCAGAGAATCCTAGTATGCACAATCTTAAATTTTGTAAAAATTCTCACAATTTCTATTGTTCAATCAATGATGATAGCTTTCATGTATTGATGCAAAAGTCACTAAGATTTAACATAACACCATCCTGAGAAGCAAATAAGCATTACAAGATGGTACATGCAGCTTCACAATGTATATTTTCAGTCGACAACTGCAATTTGACGTCAAATTTAATATTCAGTCCGATTGACCATTGGTAGAAAAATCATTAGCAAATTCACATCCATATCATTTAATGAGTTATTTTACTATAACCCACTATAACACGAAACCAAATCATTATAAATTTTTGAATCCATCGAGTGTAGACAATATAAACACAATTTAAGAGATAGGTGCTGATTGCTTTCAAACACAGATACCCACAAGAAATTTAAGTATTATCCAATATGAAGTTATTTGATACACTTAAGTAGCAGAAAACAATATAACATTGTTTGAGTTTTATCGGATGACTGCTAGAAAAGTAAGTCAGACTACTTAGTTCCACTCGAAATCCGGTGTTCACGTTTAAACACAAAAGTCAGACTAGAAGAGAGGTCACCATTCCACATATGTCTTAGGAAAACGGCTATGTAAAAATCAGAATCATACTGCAATCATTCAAGTACAATGCTCTCTTAAGGAAACTACATCAGTACACATCAACCATATTTGGATTTTCCTCTTCATTCATTTTAGATAATTGGCATTCAGATAATAGAATGTCATTATACTCATTTCAAAAAAATGGGGATTTCTTATTTCTATATATCTTCTTAGTCATTGTCTTCGGATTCCTCTTCCTTTTGAAACTTAACAAGCAACTATGAAAGAAGTGTCCAAATGGGCCAAGATAAGCAAATCACAAAAGCAGCATAGCTCCATAAGTAAAATATATCAGAACACTACATCTATAATACGCTAGTTATCTCAGTCTAATCTAAAACAACAATGTTAAAGCCTTAATCCCAAAAGATTAGTGTCGGCTAGTCTAAGAAGCTCCTAGATTATAGGTTGATTCCATGGAGCTAAAGATTTATTGTTCTTTGATTTCTGATTATAAGATTATAATAGGTTATAGTAAAATAGTTAATTTTGTATTTATGTGAAGTTGTACATGTTATCATTAACAAGTGTAAGATTACGTAAATCTAATCCCAAACCCGTCCTAGGTGGGAAACACTGAATGTCATTGGAATAATGGAATATTGTTGTGTTGTTGTGATGTCCAAGCAACCATTAGAAAGCTATGAGCTTGAATATCCTTTATTTTAATCAAAGTCAACAAGGAATTCAAACAAACCCAAATGGGATTAGGCAATATAAGAGTAAACTTTAGTCCTTCATTATCTTAAATCCATAATTACAATTGACTTCTAATTTTCATCAATAAACAACTCAATATCTAATCACATCAATAAAGATTGAATTAGACTGCAGTTTTGAACTAAAGCACAACATAACACAACTTTCAAACAAATAGAATTATATTGGTGAACATTCATCATCAACTACGTCACTAACAAAACTAAAAAGGAATCATAAAGTCAAATATTGATAAATCAAATTGGACAATGTGGAATTGATTCAGCAGTTAAAAAAAACAAAATTTTTTATTTTGAATAGAAAAACCCCATAAAGAATTGAATAAGATTAGTCAAAACCAGTACTAATTGTACATTAAAAAAGAACCGAAATTATACCATTTTAAGCAAAATACGGCGGATTTGAAGCTTTTCGATACCAGAAAGTTTTTGGAAAGTTAAGTCGCTGTTTGCAGACAAAATCCCAGCTTTATTAACCTGAAATTACTGCAATTAAAACATAATAAAGCAACAAAATTAGTGAGAGAAAACAAAAAAATGAAAAAAAGAATAAAAATTAAGCAGATAAAATTGAAAGCCCTGTAAGTTTGGTGGAATATTAAGAAAGAAGAAATCTTAGTTCTAAAGGGATGGCGTTGAAGGTGGGATTAGATACCTTTGAAAACCGATGTTTTCTGTCAAGTTTTTGGTTTACACTGCAAATTGGAAAGAAATTACTAAGAATGATGATGAATGGAATTTAGCAGTCACTTTGGTTTGCCTCTAGTTTTTGTTATATTGACAACACGAATTAGATTTAGACCGTATCACTATTAGACATCGACTTATGGGTTAAATAGTTCGATAATAAAAATTTTTAACTTACAGGCTTATTGTTTAAAGGTCATTTTATCGTGAGATGGTCTCATATAAATGGATTTTATTGACAAACATTGCTACCTTTCTGGTCAATACTCAATTCATAACGATGATCCACAAATTCTTGTATGAGAAGGTCTTAGCATGATATGTGTCTCATATTTGGATTAAATAGTCTAATTAATAGAAATTTTTAGCTTATGGGGTTCTTGTTCTGAGATCGTCTCTCCGTGAGACAATCTCATATAAAACAGGACATGATCCAATTCTCTAATTATATTCGAGTCTATAATGTCTCCGTGAGACGATTTCAAGTATTTTGGATCGATTTAAAATCAAATCTTATACCCACATTAAATTTTATATAATTATAAATTCATTTTTAAATCAGGTCAAATCAATTTTTTTTACAAATCACTTGAATATCAAGTTATGGGTTAAACACCAGTAGTCAAATGTTCTATTTCTACAAAACCCCTAACACTAGTATTAGTGGCTATAATTTATTAACAAGTACTCCAAGTAATGTCAACGTTTTTACATGTTTTAGTTCAAAAATTGACTTTTTCAATAAATGGAAGGATAAATAATGTTTGTGGTTCTTACTCAAAGCTGACAGATTCGTAATATCAGTTGTTCCATTTGTTTCAGTAAATGAAAAAAATTAAATATCTCTAATAAGTTGAAATTGTTGACAATATCAGCAGTTTTAAAAATAAAGAACGCTCGTAAAGTAATATTGTTAGCAATTATATGATTTTTAACTTCAACAATTATATATTAAATCAATTTATTGTAACACCCCTGAATTTCCGACCCTTTAAAGAAACCAAAATCGTATTACGATTTTGGTTTCTTTAAGGGGTCGGAAATTCGGGTGCTACATCTATCTTGATGAGTAAAATTGATATTCTTGGACGATTTTCATTGAAAGATCAATTTTTAAATCTCAAGAGCAACTATTCTCTATTTTTGGCAAAGAAAAGATGACGATCAGGTGAGAACTGAATTTAGAACATTTTCAAAAAGGCGATACTTGTTCTCTAATTCAAATTAAACTGCTTCGTTTTTTTCGAATCAGAATTAGACCTGCTTCTTAAAATTACCTTTAAATTGCTTATTTAAGCTTGATTCATTTGAATTTCAGTTGGATGTTTACTTGAATTTTACCAATTGCTTAACTAAAATATAAAATAGTATATCAATAAATGGCTTTATCTGGTCTATATATATTAAGTAGATTTACAAAATTAATATCATTTTTATGCATTCTTCAATATATTAATAAGATCATTTGTAACTCTGTTATTTTATAATAAATCTTTTTTTTCTTTTTATAGAAATCTAAAATATTTTCTAAATAAAGATTAGAACATGGTAAGAGTAAATAAAAAAATATGTAATTTATAAAAGTTGACAAACAAGCTAAAAACTTTATTCATACTCTAAGGCTATACAATAATTTACCATTATCCATCATTCGAATTTATAGCTACATACAATTAATCAGTGAAGTAAAAGACTATAAAATGTCACATCCATTGTTATAATCTCATACATGTGATCTATCATCTAAACCCATTAACAAATTAAAGAATCAAATAATATCTTAAGTAAATATTAACTAATTAATGTCCAATCTATATGTGCAATTGTGCATAATTAATGAACGAATTTTTTTAGTTACAAAATGTTGTCTATATGTGCATGACTACCTTAGCTAGAAAAGCTTGCTTGCAAATCCTTCAACATTCCCTCCATTTGTTCTTGATTTATCAGCAAAATCTCTAAGATCACTCACATTCCTTCCCAATTTTAAAGCCATCTCCAACTCAAAAACTTCCCCATTTTTCCTCATCATATAATCTTCCTCTCCTAAGTTATACTCTACACTTTCTTCTAACAGCTTAAAAGAACCAGCACAATTCCTATACATCTCAAAAACCATTCCTACTTGCCCACCATGCTCTAAAGTATTCACCACAGCAGCCATAGACCCGGAAGCCGCCGCCACAATCCCAGCCCAAGGCCCACCATGGCCCACAAAAGCAGCTCCAACAGCTGCTATTCCAGTCAAAACAGGACCCGTAACAGCCAACATTTTATTAAGCTTCAAAGCTTTGTTCCCAAGCCTAATATAATCTTCAATATCCTTCCTTTTTGTCACTTCCACTACTTCTCTCATATCATCTTCCAGCTCTTGACTCCACCCATTTTCTTCACCACCACCTTGTGAAGTTATTGATTCACTTGATTGTTTTTTAGACGGCCACCACTTAGCGGGCTCCAAACTTTCTGGAAACTTCTCGAGCATGGAACCCAAAAGAGGCAAAGGGTATGCCCTATCCAATGCTATAACTTCTTCCACTGCATTATCCACATCTTTATTTGTCAACTTCCGGATAGAAACACTATTTTGAATTTTAGTTTGAAGCTTCTTTAACAGTCTTACAGCATTCCTTTGTTCTTCAACTAACTGAGAAGGTTGTATCTTATTCATTATCATAATAATCCCTGTTCCGGCAAGGAACAGTAAGGTTGAAGACACCCTCAGCACTACCCCATGGGACCCACTAACGTCGGCGAAACCAGCCATAGTGGCGGCGGTTAAAGTCATCATGTTAACAGAATTCAATAACAAAGAATTCCAATTATCCCGTTGATCACCGATATTTTTGTGCATTTCTATTCTATCACTTATGGCTTCTAAGATTGCATATATTTTTGCAGTTATAAGATCTTGATCTTTTGGACTGGTGATCGGTTTAGTTTTTGTCGTCAATGGAAGATTATAAACTAAGTTATTAAGGTGATCTTCATTTTGATGTAATTTTTTAGAAGTATTATTATTCAATGGTTGTTTTGGGACTGTAATTCTGGGTTTTTTGAGATATTTAGGAAGAGTAAGTGCATTTGTAATGGTAGCTTTGTTTGATGATAAATTAGTTATGGATGCTTGCAAAGAAACCATGTCTTATTTAGGAATTGATCAATTAAACAGATCAGAATAATTAAGGTTATGTTTGAAGAAAATAACTAAAATGTAAAAAAAAAAAAAAAAGAGATTTTTGATGTTTTCGGTTTTAGAGAGGTAGTTAATTTGGATGATGAAAATGGTAGGTTATGGGGGCTATTTATACTTTAATAACATTTTGAAAGATTCAACTAACAAAACAAGGAATCGCTTGGTCAAGTTTGAAGAGGTTGACTGTTCCTTGGACGATGATAGCATAGACTATGTCATGAATTGCATACAATTCTTTATATATATATACATATATATATATATATATATATATATATATATATATATATATATATATATATATATATATATATATATTTATATATATATATATATATATATATATATATATATATATATATATTTATGTACACATAATAACAAAGCTAGCTTTGTCCTATTAAAACTTTGAACATTTTGGAGAATTCGGTATTATGGGGATGGAGATTAAGTATCACTTTTTATAAATAATTTTAATTGATTTTAACTCTCATCTGATTCTTTTGAGGTGTTTATTTTCTCAGCAAGTTCAACATGTATGACTGTATTGGACACAAACATTAATTAGGGAGCCTTCATATTTAATTACGTTGTATATATTAAGTGTTTGAAAATACAAAATTATAAGAAATATTTTAATTTTTAAAATTGCATAAAAACTTTAAAAAAGTTATCAATTTTTAATTGGCTTTGATCCTTTTTATGTCTCAGCTAGCCTACCTTGAATTAAAAAAAAAAAAAAAAAAACTTTGAACGTCTTCAGTTTTCCTCATGCAGTGGCTAACTTATGATTTAAGGCGACTGTAGTTGAACTTGAACGCCAAAATAATGTTTTAATATTTGTATTTTCAAATATTATGGTTTCTTTAACTTAATTAGACCAAGTAATTAATGCAATCCATCTTCATGAGTAAAACTGACATTCTTGAACTATTTTCATTGAATGATCAGTTTTTGAGATCTCAAGAGTTGCTACTTCTCTATTTGTCTTCAACCATTAGCTAGGTTGAAATACATTGATGAGAATTAATTCTCAAAGTAATATTTATTCTTTAATTGAGATAAAATTTGATTTTCAAAAGTTGTATTTATTTATTTTATGGGTTATAAAAATAGAATGATTCTGAATGGAAAATAACATTATGAAATTTTCAAATAAATTGAACATTTTTTAAATTTCAAATAAAAAACATGAGAAGAATAAAAGAAAACGGAGAAATCAATATATATATATATATATATATATATATATATATATATATATGAGTTTTAAACAAAAATATATAGTTACAATAGTGTTATGAAAAAATATGAACATAATTCTAACTTAAACAAGTCGATATGATTGCATAAGTATTAAGAACCAGATATACATATGTATATGATGATGGTATATTTATCATAATTAAGTGCATGATATTTCATGTTTATGATACGAAAGTTGTTGGCTATCTAATATTATTTTTCGTAGCAAGTATTTATTGTTGGCTGCTAACTTTTTACATAAAAAGATAATATAAAATGGTCAAGCAACCAACTCAGCTAAAAGATTTAAATGCTAGATACTAGTATAATATGAGTCGAATACTTATTTTTATACGTGTGTCAAACCGACTTAGCTTGTTATTTTTGTTTGATGTACATAATACAATTAATTTATGAGAGTTTTCAATCAAATGATCCAAATCAGAATATACTTAACAGACCCAAATCAAATATTAAACAAACCTAAACCTCAATTCCACTGAATTAAGCATAAAATATGTTTTTAATAAATGTATATTCAAGAGATTAAATCTTATTTCAGTTGGTGAGCAAGTGTCACTTTTCCAATCAAAGTCTCGTGTTCAATTCTCACATAACCATTCACTTCCCTCGGTCTTTCATATAATGTAAAAAAATAAATTTGATGTTATAAAGGTAGTCTAAATAAAAAAAATCTTATACTTTTTTAGTATTTTACTTATATATAAATATAAGTTAAAAATGTATTATCATTACCATTATGAAATGTATTTACTGATTTGTAGTTCTTAAATCTTTAGTTACACTTTAAAACTTTATAGATGAATTAAAATGAATAAAGATAACGGATAAACAATTCACTACAACAAAATTTTTATTTATATTAATTAATTATTTTCATTAGGTTTTAGGTTATTTTTAGATCAATTGGGAAAAATTACTTCCCTAAATTGAATTTTCTATATATACCTTTAAATTGTTTGATTTTATTTTGGGTCAAGACATGGCATTCTATACGTTGATGCGTGATATTAAGATCAATAGCTACAATGTCAAATATAAGACTTGGCTACCACGGTAAAGTGTGTTATAACTTAAAAGCACTCAAAAAGCCACTAAATTAGAACATAAAAAGAGACCAAAGTATGCTAATTTTTACCTATCCTTACCTTAAATTGACCAATTAGCCGGCTTCACAATACCCTAAAAACTTTTTTTTAAAAAAAAAAAAATGAATGTTAGTGGTATAGCATGCTATTCATGAAAAAGTCTGGCCCTTAGCCAACGGAGCAAGTCAAAAATACATAAAATTCATTGGTCTAAATCTTCAAAAACATTTTGCTCGTTCAATTTCTTTTAGTGGTAATAATATTATTAATAATATTAATAATTAGTAGACAATTGTTTCATTAAAACCCGAATTGCGATTAATCAACGTAAACAAATCCATCATCAATTATAGGAGAAAACAAGATGTAATTACCATAGTTTTATATATATATATAAATTCCAAAGCTTTCTCTTGGACCATTTTTTAATTACAACCTAGACTGAGGTAAGAATATAAACTAGGTGACAATCGAATTAATAAGTCCTTGTCAAGAAAAACAGTATGTACAACGATTAATATAAAATTTGATTCTCCTTCGTTGGACTAGATTTTTAAATTGGAATCAAAATTAAAATTAAGAGTGGCATCTGACACTTATAATTTAAAAGAAATTATAATATTCAAGATATTTCTCATTTTATGAAGTTAATATACCCTAACATGCATACTATTGCATACCATGATGCCTAGTAAATCTCGTTAAGTATTAGGGTCTAAGGGTATAAGCAAACATATCATATCATATCCATTTCCTCTCCTATTAAAGAGATAGCAGGAGGAATGTGGTCAAAAAGATCTTTAAAAAAGAAAACCCTGCACGGCTACACCAACGCAGTAAGACAATGAATGGAGCATCAACTTTCAATTTAAGCGTTAATTGAATTTGCTTATTCACACGTGATAAAAAGATTAAAGGTTTGAATTTCATCAACCCCTCAAAGTCAAATGGAGTATTTAGTGTCAGATATGAGAAGTACTAGTCCTGCTTCTACACAACTAACCCAAAGAGATCACATGTGACGAAACGCGTTAAAAGTATATAAATATAATATATCATGAGAAATCAATATCAATTTAAGTTTTTATTTGGATTAGTTTCTTTTTAGTAGTATGCTCAAGAAGGTTTAATACAACATTTCTGGCCAGAAATATTAAGAATATTCATCTTTAGACGGTACTTGAAATCTCCATTGTTATTTACATGACATTTTAAGAACATTCACTTGTGAGAAAATTTATCATAGATCCATAATTCCATACTTAGGGTATTGTTCTTATAAGAATAGCTACAATCCATTGATAGTTTATTATAAAATCCACTTGCTATAGACCTATCGTAATTGCTCTTTTGACTTTTGAATATTTTGAAATTAAAGATAAAATTATTAGGAAAATTAAATTAATAAACTAATTTATAGTCCATTAATTAATTTTTAAATTAATTATGAGATGTATGAAAATAAGCTTCCTATAAAATTAGTCCAATGTTAGTCTTTCTCTTGATTTTAAATAACAATATTGGAGAGCGAGTGCTTTAAATTCAATAAATCGGTTGAATTTTGAGTTAGATGTTATCAGAATTTAAATATTTTGGACACATTAATAATCATCTAATTAGAGTTGATTTTGGTGCGGTTAAAATTGAATGCATAACCATGTCGAACAAATGTCACACCAAATCAGATTTAGCTTGAGCTTATAATGGGTCATATCAATACAATTCATGTCCAATTATTCAATAATAATAATGAGTTAACTCGAGCTTGGTTAGACTTTCAATCAATTTATTTTTTGGATTCAAGTATATTTAAGGTCAAATTATTTTAGAAGGATTAACTTTATGTTAGTTATATCATGTAGAAATAAAGTTTGAGTCGAAAAATACTAAGTTCCTAACTCTTATTTTGGGTTCAAATTAACTTTAAGGTGGCTCGTATTGGCTTGTAATAAAATTTATGATATGTTATGCTAATTTAGTTCAAATTGATTTATATTATGCATTGAAAATTTTGGTTAATAATTTGTTCACTTTGAGTCTTGTTATTGATTTGCATGTAAAAAGTTAAGATTACGTAAATTATGGATTCGGTTGATACCAGATCGAACTGATTATCAATTGCAGTTCACTTTGAGTCTTGTTATTGATATATTATGCTAATCGAGTTTGGGTCAACAACAACTCAAATACAAGTCGAATTTGGTAAGCACATTTTCATGTTAATCTAAATGGCGAGTCGTTCTCGAGTTGGATGCATGTCAGTAATATATCAAGTAACGGGTAAACATATAAGATAGAATCAAGTCAATGAATAGTCACACCTTTGGTTAACCTACAAGTCAAATGTAGATCAATCATCCATATAAGTCGATTTTACTGGTCACGTCTAACTTTTTACGCACCCCGGCCCTAAGAAAATATACCAATCTACTCTTATACTTATCTACTCTTTGAAATACTCCTATTTTCTAAACCATATTTACACAATACTTATCATTTTTCTAAGTTTTGAATATTGAAAATTAAAGTTGGTAAGAATACATTCGAATTTAATTTCTATATTAAGATTTTACTTTGGTGTTTAATTACGAACTCAACCAAAGCCAGCCCCTAAATCAAGACATGAATAGAAATTAACAAGGAATAGTATGCCATTTACGAATCTATGAAAAGGTCTATCATATTGCCTAATGGACCAAGTCATACCAAAAACTATTACTTTGTGTCTTTAGTCAACATCTTCAAATTTGACCCAATTTCTTTTTTCTGTTTTATATATTTTTTGGGTTCTTTCAAAAACAAGTATACATATATATCTCACATCCTCAATCCTCATACCACAATATTCTTCATCTACAAACTCAATAAAAATTCACAAGTTACACAAAACATCATATATTTTCATCAATACTCTAAAAAAACCCAACATTAATTAATTGATTAATTTTAATTTAGTATATGAAACATGGTTTCCATCCAAGCATCCATACCCATTTCATCATCATCAAGATCATCCTTGAGTTTGAAAACTTTGTTACCCCCCACAACCAAACACACCATTAAAAATGCACTTAATATTCCCAAATATCTTACTACCCCTAAAATTAAAGTCCCTAAACAACCTAGTCCTACTCAAAAAAAGCATCTCATTCAAGAACTTAATAAGTTAAATAACGTTCCTTTAATAGAAGCTAAACCAATTTCTAGCCCTAAAAATAATGACCAAATAACTGCAAAAATATATGCAATCTTAGAAGCCATAAGTGATAGAATAGAAATGCACAAAAATATCGGTGATCAACGGGATAATTGGAATTCTTTGTTATTGAATTCTGTTAACATGATGACTTTAACCGCCGCCACTATGGCTGGTTTTGCCGACGTTAGTGGGTCCCATGGGGTAGTGCTGAGGGTGTCTTCAACCTTACTGTTCCTTGCCGGAACAGGGATTATTATGATGATGAATAAGATACAACCTTCTCAGTTAGTTGAAGAACAAAGGAATGCTGTAAGACTGTTAAAGAAGCTTCAAACTAAAATTCAAAATAGTGTTTCTATCCGGAAGTTGACAAATAAAGATGTGGATAATGCAGTGGAAGAAGTTATAGCATTGGATAGGGCATACCCTTTGCCTCTTTTGGGTTCCATGCTCGAGAAGTTTCCAGAAAGTTTGGAGCCTGCTAAGTGGTGGCCGTCTAAAAAACAATCAAGTGAATCAATAACTTCACAAGGTGGTGGTGAAGAAAATGGGTGGAGTCAAGAGCTGGAAGATGATATGAGAGAAGTAGTGGGAGTGACAAAAAGGAAGGATATTGAAGATTATATTAGGCTTGGGAACAAAGCTTTGAAGCTTAATAAAATGTTGGCTGTTACGGGTCCTGTTTTGACAGGAATAGCAGCTGTTGGAGCTGCTTTTGTGGGCCATGGTGGGCCTTGGGCTGGGATTGTGGCGGCGGCTGCCGGGTCTATGGCTGCTGTGGTGAATACTTTAGAGCATGGTGGGCAAGTAGGAATGGTTTTTGAGATGTATAGGAATTGTGCTGGTTCTTTTAAGTTGTTAGAAGAAAGTGTAGAGTATAACTTAGGAGAGGAAGATTATATGATGAGGAAAAATGGGGAAGTTTTTGAGTTGGAGATGGCTTTAAAATTGGGAAGGAATGTGAGTGATCTTAGAGATTTTGCTGATAAATCAAGAACAAATGGAGGGAATGTTGAAGGATTTGCAAGCAAGCTTTTCTAGCTAAGGTAGTCATGCACATATAGACAACATTTTGTAACTAAAAAAATTCGTTCATTAATTATGCACAATTGCACATATAGATTGGACATTAATTAGTTAATATTTACTTAAGATATTATTTGATTCTTTAATTTGTTAATGGTATAACTGTATAAGCGTGTACCTTTAAGCGCTGCAAACAACAATGTTCAAGCACGACCGAAATTTCGCCCTCTTATGAATCGAGGTCCTAAATAACACACACACAAAATGATCACGTATTAGGACGTGTTTACACATTTAATCCACTCCATACTCTAAAATATCACTAAGACTTGATAATTTTTAATTGTTTACATCCTATTCCCAATGGATCCAAATTTCAAATTCTGACCAGAAACTTTACGGGCCATTTCAGACAGATTAGAAAATTCAAATGAAAAATCCGACTTTGCCATTGGGTTCGGAACGCGTCAATTACCTTGGGTACCAATTTTCATAATTTCTAACATCCAATTACTATTTTTAATTATTTTAAGCGTTTAACGAGTTTTTAACGCATCGGTACATAAAACAACGAAACACGACTAACGTTTCCGGATCGGCACCTTTAACGAGACAGAAAAGTTGCTGCCCGAATACATATATATATTATTTTTATTATTATTATTTTATATGTATACATTATCAACCCTTTTTAAATTTCATGACCAAAATAACTCTAGCAAGGTCACATTCACAAAATCCTTTAAGAGACTTGAAATTTAATAAATTATGATAACTAAATTAAATACTTAATTCTCTTAACAAATTAAATTTTGTAGAGAATTACAAAACCAAATCACCCTTTTAAATCAAGACACATATATATAAATATAACACAATCCTTCAAACAAATCAAATTTTGCTAAAGGATTTATAAATTTTGGATGACTATATATATTACTTAATCCATACCATTTACATTTCATCTAACAAATTGAAATTTTGTTAGAGAAAAGTAGACCATAAGAAATTTATTTAAATATCAATACAACTTTAAATACATTCTTATAACAAATATAAATTTTGTTAAAGAGTATTGATCATGAAGTTCCTTTTCTTAATCCTTTTAACAAATTATAGCTTATTAAAGGATTATTAGAAAAAATTTTCGTATATAAAAAAATATTCAATCCTCTTATAAGTCATAGGATATCATCATACATAAAATATATTGTAGATAAAAATCTACAATTAACAATTCAATTAAACTTACCCTTAGATCACAAGGTTGGATGGAACAACAAGAAATTTTTTTTTTCTTTTGAAGTGCCGAAACAAGAGGAAGCAAAGAAGAAATTTTCTGAATTTTGTGAGCTCTTGAAACAATTGAAATGGCTATGAAAATTCAAGGAGACTAAAGAATTAATAGGCAATTTAAACAAGGATTATAATTGCGCCATAAACACAATTATGAGAGGAGTTACAAGACTCCTCCCATGCCATAAAACACAACCGGCCACTCTTCATTTTCCTTTAGCTTAATTTTTTTTTGTATTAATTAATTAAGTAATATTATATTATTGTTAAAACAACAAAGAAACATCACGCGATAACATCGTACGCGATAAAACTCATTACCATTAAAATTAAACTTACTTTATTTCTTATAATTAACTATGTAAAATAATATAATTTAATATTACTTATTTATTTTATTTTGTTATACTTTATTTTATTATATTTTATTTATTTTTAAACCCAATAAATTACGGGGTGTTACAGTAACAGACTCAAAAAAAAACAAAGAGAGTATAGAGTACGTGGTTTGACAAAGTTGGGATAATTTGTTCCACATTGATGATTTAAGGATATTGTGCATACTATATAAGTCATTATAATCCTTATTTTTATCATTGTCATATCGCTTTGGGATGACATCTCCTTAAGCTTATGATGAAGAGTACGTGTGCACCTTGTGTTTTCCGGATTATATGATGGTATTGACGATAAATCTAGCTCAATTTAACATTGTATCAAAGCCGGATGTTCAATTAAAAATAAGTAAATGATAGGTTTGTAAAGAATGACATTTCTACCCTTATTGGTTACTCTGGGATGTAAGCTTGACGGATTGATTCCTTTTTTTTATTATCATTTGGTTTTGAATACAGTATCCCTTTAATTTATGACATATGTACACCTTAAAAATAAGTATAACTCAATTTAATAGACAATATTGACCAAAAGGAATATTTGTTTGACTAAGCCCAAACAATGGACCTATTATTCTTGTTTCATTTCTTGGAGTTTAGGTCACGAAATCTGACGCGGCGCATGCATGCACGAATAATTTTTTGTGTTAAATGGCCATAAAAAATCTACATGAGATCAAATTTTACATGTTTTAAAATTTCCCTTAGCTTTCACAGTGAGAGGTTTTTGGGAAGCAATTTTTCCCAATTGATCTAAAAATAACCTAAAACCTAATGAAAATAATTAATTAATATAAATAAAAATAAAATTGTTGAAATGTCTAAAAATGACGTGTGGGAACATTACAAACGAGGCAAGTCGTCCCCTTGAAAGTGGTTACTATGCTTGTTGCTTTCTCGCTGACTCAAACAACACTTTTCAGAGGTTAATTAGGTGGCGAGTCGTCGCTTATCAAGCTCTTTAAGTTTAATTTTGTACGACGCTAGTCTTGTATTAACACAATATATTTTCTTCTCAAAAGTTATCATCAAAAGATTAAATATATCAATACTTTGACATATACAAAGTTAAATAATAATTAAAAATATTTTAAGTCAATAACACTAGCTGAGCATATTAATTACAAGATTTTCCTACAAGTTAAAAGAAACCATAATATTTGAATATAGAAATATACACTAAGACTTTATTTTGGCGTTCACGGTACGTTCCACTCCGTTGGCTTAAATCTGAAGTTAGCCACTGCATGAGGGAAAACTTAAAATGTTCAACGTTTTTTCAATACAAGCTAGGTAGGCTAGCTAAGGTAAGGAGGGGATTAGGTGCAAAGTTGTAAGAGGAAATATCCTATAAATATATTTTGATATGGTTATTCAACAACATAATTTGCTTTTAGTGGGATATATTTAGCGATATTTAACTTAAATGTCGCTACTTTAAAAATCTAATAGTATATATAGTGAATTTAGTAACATTTATTGAATTTTTGACCCTTTAATATTATAATAAAAAATCATACTAAAGTTTTTCATGACATAGAATCTGGTGGCATTTTTCATAAATGTCACTATACACTATAGTAACAATTACATATGCCACTAAAGGCCAAATACAGTGTCACTAAATCCCTTTATAGTGAAACCTGAAATAAAAACCAAAAATTATTACATAAAAAATATAAATTCGTGGCATATTTTTAATACCGCTAAATTCAATATCGTGAAAAGTTAAATTTGTTGTGGTGAATTGATTATCTGTTATCTTTATTCATTTTAATTCATCTATAAAGTTTTGAAGTGTAACTAAAGATTTAAGAACTACAAATCAATAAATACATTTCATAATGGTAATGATAATACATTTTTAACTTATATTTATATATAAGTAAAATACTAAAAAAGTATAAGTTTTTTTATATTTAGACTACCTTTATAACATCAAATTTATTTTTTTACATTATATGAAAGACCGAGGGAAGTGAAAGGTTATGTGAGAATTGAACACGAGACTTTGATCGGAAAAGTGACACTTGCTCACCAACTGAAATAAGATTTAATCTCTTGAATATACATTTATTAAAAACATATTTTATGCTTAATTCATTGGAATTGAGGTTTAGGTTTGTTTAATATTTGATTTGGGTCTGTTAAGTATATTCTGATTTGGATCATTTGATTAAAAACTCTCATAAATTAATTGTATTATGTACATCAAACAAAAATAACAAGCTAAGTCGGTTTGACACACGTATAAAAATAAGTATTCGACTCATATTATACTAGTATCTAGCATTTAAATCTTTTAGCTGAGTTGATTGCTTGACCATTTTATATTATCTTTTTATGTAAAAAGTTAGTAGCCAACAATAAATACTTGCTACGAAAAATAATATTAGATAGCCAACAACTTTCGTATCATAAACATGAAATATCATGCACTTAATTATGATAAATATACCATCATCATATACATATGTATATCTGGTTCTTAATACTTATGCAATCATATCGACTTGTTTAAGTTAGAATTATGTTCATATTTTTTAATAACACTATTGTAACTATATATTTTTGTTTAAAACTCATATATATGTATATATATATATATATATATATATATATATATATATATATATATATATATATATATATATATATATATATATATATATATATATATATATATATATATATATATATATATATATATATATATATATATATATATATATATATATATATATATATATATATATATATATATATATATATATATATATATATATATATATATATATATATATATATATATATATATATATTGATTTCTCCGTTTTCTTTTATTCTTCTCATGTTTTTTATTTGAAATTTAAAAAATGTTCAATTTATTTGAAAATTTCATAATGTTATTTTCCATTCAGAATCATTCTATTTTTATAACCCATAAAATAAATAAATACAACTTTTGAAAATCAAATTTTATCTCAATTAAAGAATAAATATTACTTTGAGAATTAATTCTCATCAATGTTTTTCAACCTAGCTAATGGTTGAAGACAAATAGAGAAGTAGCAACTCTTGAGATCTAAAAAACTGATCATTCAATGAAAATAGTTCAAGAATGTCAGTTTTACTCATGAAGATGGATTGGATTAATTACTTGGTCTAATTAAGTTAAAGAAACCATAATATTTGAAAATACAAATATTAAAACATTATTTTGGCGTTCAAGTTCAACTACAGTCGCCTTAAATCATAAGTTAGCCACTGCATGAGGACAACTGAAGACGTTCAAAGTTTTTTTTTTTTTAATTCAAGGTAGGCTAGCTGAGACATAAAAAGGATCAAAGCCAATTAAAAATTGATAACTTTTTTAAAGTTTTTATGCAATTTTAAAAATTAAAATATTTCTTATAATTTTGTATTTTCAAACACTTAATATATACAACGTAATTAAATATGAAGGCTCCCTAATTAATGTTTGTGTCCAATACAGTCATACATGTTGAACTTGCTGAGAAAATAAACACCTCAAAAGAAACAGATGAGAGTTAAAATCAATTAAAATTAATTATAAAAAGTGATACTTAATCTCCATCCCCCATAATACCGAATTCTCCAAAATGTGCAAAGTTTTAATAGGACAAAGCTAGCTTTGTTATTATGTGTACATAAATATATATATATATATATATATATATATATATATATATATATATATATAAATATATATATATATTAAATATATATATATATATATATATATATATATAAATATATATATATATATATTAAATATATATATATATATATATATATATATATATATATAAATATATATATATATATTAAATATATATATATATATATATATATATATATATATATATATATATATATATATATATATATATATATATATATATATATATATATAAAGAATTGTATGCAATTCATGACATAGTCTATGCTATCATCGTCCAAGGAACAGTCAACCTCTTCAAACTTGACCAAGCGATTCCTTGTTTTGTTAGTTGAATCTTTCAAAATGTTATTAAAGTATAAATAGCCCCCATAACCTACCATTTTCATCATCCAAATTAACTACCTCTCTAAAACCGAAAACATCAAAAATCTCTTTTTTTTTTTTTACATTTTAGTTATTTTCTTCAAACATAACCTTAATTATTCTGATCTGTTTAATTGATCAATTCTTAAATAAGACATGGTTTCTTTGCAAGCATCCATAACTAATTTATCATCAAACAAAGCTACCATTACAAATGCACTTACTCTTCCTAAATATCTCAAAAAACCCAGAATTACAGTCCCAAAACAACCATTGAATAATAATACTTCTAAAAAATTACATCAAAATGAAGATCACCTTAATAACTTAGTTTATAATCTTCCATTGACGACAAAAACTAAACCGATCACCAGTCCAAAAGATCAAGATCTTATAACTGCAAAAATATATGCAATCTTAGAAGCCATAAGTGATAGAATAGAAATGCACAAAAATATCGGTGATCAACGGGATAATTGGAATTCTTTGTTATTGAATTCTGTTAACATGATGACTTTAACCGCCGCCACTATGGCTGGTTTTGCCGACGTTAGTGGGTCCCATGGGGTAGTGCTGAGGGTGTCTTCAACCTTACTGTTCCTTGCCGGAACAGGGATTATTATGATAATGAATAAGATACAACCTTCTCAGTTAGTTGAAGAACAAAGGAATGCTGTAAGACTGTTAAAGAAGCTTCAAACTAAAATTCAAAATAGTGTTTCTATCCGGAAGTTGACAAATAAAGATGTGGATAATGCAGTGGAAGAAGTTATAGCATTGGATAGGGCATACCCTTTGCCTCTTTTGGGTTCCATGCTCGAGAAGTTTCCAGAAAGTTTGGAGCCTGCTAAGTGGTGGCCGTCTAAAAAACAATCAAGTGAATCAATAACTTCACAAGGTGGTGGTGAAGAAAATGGGTGGAGTCAAGAGCTGGAAGATGATATGAGAGAAGTAGTGGGAGTGACAAAAAGGAAGGATATTGAAGATTATATTAGGCTTGGGAACAAAGCTTTGAAGCTTAATAAAATGTTGGCTGTTACGGGTCCTGTTTTGACAGGAATAGCAGCTGTTGGAGCTGCTTTTGTGGGCCATGGTGGGCCTTGGGCTGGGATTGTGGCGGCGGCTGCCGGGTCTATGGCTGCTGTGGTGAATACTTTAGAGCATGGTGGGCAAGTAGGAATGGTTTTTGAGATGTATAGGAATTGTGCTGGTTCTTTTAAGTTGTTAGAAGAAAGTGTAGAGTATAACTTAGGAGAGGAAGATTATATGATGAGGAAAAATGGGGAAGTTTTTGAGTTGGAGATGGCTTTAAAATTGGGAAGGAATGTGAGTGATCTTAGAGATTTTGCTGATAAATCAAGAACAAATGGAGGGAATGTTGAAGGATTTGCAAGCAAGCTTTTCTAGCTAAGGTAGTCATGCACATATAGACAACATTTTGTAACTAAAAAAATTCGTTCATTAATTATGCACAATTGCACATATAGATTGGACATTAATTAGTTAATATTTACTTAAGATATTATTTGATTCTTTAATTTGTTAATGGGTTTAGATGATAGATCACATGTATGAGATTATAACAATGGATGTGACATTTTATAGTCTTTTACTTGACTGATTAATTGTATGTAGCTACAAGTTCGAATGATGGATAATGGTAAATTATTGTATAGCCTTAGAGTATGAATAAAGTTTTTAGCTTGTTTGTCAACTTTTATAAATTACATATTTTTTTATTTACTCTTACCATGTTCTAATCTTTATTTAGAAAATATTTTAGATTTCTATAAAAAGAAAAAAAAAAGATTTATTATAAAATAACAGAGTTACAAATGATCTTATTAATATATTGAAGAATGCATAAAAATGATATTAATTTTGTAAATCTACTTAATATATATAGACCAGATAAAGCCATTTATTGATATACTATTTTATATTTTAGTTAAGCAATTGGTAAAATTCAAGTAAACATCCAACTGAAATTCAAATGAATCAAGCTTAAATAAGCAATTTAAAGGTAATTTTAAGAAGCAGGTCTAATTCTGATTCGAAAAAAAGAAGCAGTTTAATTTGAATTAGAGAACAAGTATCGCCTTTTTGAAAATGTTCTAAATTCAGTTCTCACCTGATCGTCATCTTTTCTTTGCCAAAAATAGAGAATAGTTGCTCTTGAGATTTAAAAATTGATCTTTCAATGAAAATCGTCCAAGAATATCAATTTTACTCATCAAGATAGATTAATTTAATATATAATTGTTGAAGTTAAAAATCATATAATTACTAACAATGTTACTTTACGAGCGTTCTTTATTTTTAAAACCGCTGATATTGTCAACAATTTCAACTTATTAGAGATATTTTATTTTTTTTATTTACTGAAACAAATGGAACAACTAATATTACGAATATGTCTACTTTGAGTAAGAACCACAAATAAAATAACAAGCTAAATCAATTTGACACAGTATAAAAATAAGTATTCGTCCCATTTTATACTATGTAGTATTCTAAATGGGATCTACCCCTATTAGCTAGGGTTCAAATATGATTACCATCGACTTAACTCATAAGTTGGCAAAACGCATTAGATAAACCAAAAGTATTAAAAGTTTTAGCACAACAAATTAAAGCTAGCTTGTCCTGTCACCTGTGTACAAGTGTGTGTGTATGTATATATATATATATATATATATGTATATATATATATATATATATATATATATATATATATATATATATATATATATATAATAATAATAATAATAATAAAGAATTGTATGCAATTCGTGAAATGGTCTAACACTCCAATTCCCTTTCCCTAAGGAACAGTCAACATCTTCAAATTTGACTAAATGATCCCTAATTGTTTACTTTGTTAGTTGAACCTTTCAAGCTTCATTAAGTATAAATACCCGGCCCAAATTAGCCTACACACCATTTTCATTAAATAAAAATTACAAAATTAATTAATTACTAGCTCTCAAACAAAGACATTATAAAACATAACTCTTTTTTCTGAAAAAAAAAAATAACCTGAGTTTAAACTTTTTTTTTTTTTTTTGACTCTTTAAGACATGGTTTCTTTACAAGCATCTATAACTCTTTCATCATTAAACAAACTCACCATTATTACAAATGCACTTAATGTTCCTAATTATCTCAAAAACCCCAGAAATAATTTATAGTCCCTAAACTAAAGTTAAATAGAATTTTTTTTTTCTCTTTAAAAGTCTTGAAGCAATCTTATAATTTTTAAGTGTTACTCTCTCTGTTCGTTTTTATTCTTCTCAATTGCTTTTTGTACAGTTTTCAATGTAAATTTTAAACCTCGATATCTCTATGTATATATAATCAAAAATTATAAAAAATACATAATAAAAAAGTACACATTAAGACGAATCTAACAAGATCTCCTATTGATATATTTTATCTTCTAAATATGTGTCAAAACATTAATTAAATTTCTCTCTTCTTAAGGTGAAATATTTCAAATGGAAAAAATATTTTCTTAAGGTGAAATATTTCAAATGGGAAAAACATTAGAGAATAGAGAAAATACTATATTATACCTCACTAAAGTTGGTTATGTTAATTTTCTTCTAAATATGGTATAAAATTACTATCTCCCAAATACGGTATTCCTATTTTTCTTAATAGTCTCATTTGATTGGGCACATTTGTCAATGTAATAATACAATCATTAATATCTCTAATTGTGCATACTAATAATTTTTGCATTAAAACGAATCAAATAAAATCTCGCTTGATTATGTTACAACTTATAGCTAGGTTAAGAATAAAATACTAGTCAAGAGTGATTGATGAACAATGTCAAAAGTCAAATAAGACTAATAACTTGAATAAAATGTAGTATAAAATTATTAGAAATGTTTTGGTTGATTATTATTAATCAAAGAGTGAATATACATACTTACCATGTTAACCTAAACCTAGGGTTATTAAGGTAAACATGCAAAGAAGATAAATATTTATATATTTTATCTATTTTATCACACCTCGCAGTCGAATCAGGAAATTTACAGACGCTGAGACTAGCTCGAAAATCATCAAAAAGAATCTCAAGAGACCCTTAGTAAAAATATCAGGCAGTTGTAACCGAGAGGAGCATGGAGTACACGGACCTCACCAAACTAAAATTTTTCACGAAACAAAATGAATATCCATTTCAATATGCTTTCTTCGTTGATAGTGAACAAGATTATTAGAGAGATAGACTGCACTAACATTATCACGATATACCAGAGTCGCTTTCGTGACAGGACAATGATGCTCAAGAAGTACATTTTGGAATTCGAAGCCAACATGTTTCAGAAATAACGTTAGCAACTTCATAATATTCAACATCAGCACTAGACTTGAAAAAAGTGGGTTTATTATCATCGAGGAAAATACTATAGCTAAAGGTGGAGTGACGAGTATCTGAACAATCACCCCTATCACTATCAGTATAGAACAACAAAGAAAAGGGAGAAAATGTATATAATTACTAACTATAATAAGAATATCCTAAATATACCGAAAAATGTAATTAAGAGCAGCCATATATTCAACTCTCGAATCATACATAAAGAGCAAACAAAGATTGATAATTTAACGTTCTCCCAAATATTTATAATTATGAAATCATAGAAAAAAAAATAATAACACCAAAAAAAAAAAAAAAAAACTCCTAACATCCCAAATAGAAAACACCCAAAAATAGACTCCCACTCCCTCACATTTCTCTTCTCCTTCCCTCTGAACTCATTTTCTGCCTTTCTTTCCCTCCATCTCTTCTCTTTCTCTTTCTCATTCTCAATCTCACCCAGAAATTAAACTACACAACAACAAGAACAAAATATGATTCACCTTCTATACTTAGTGATATTTGTAGAATCATCCATGATAATGCTGCTATTATTTAAGTCTCCATTGAGGAAAATTGTGATTGCTATTCTTGACAAAATCAAACGAGGGCGTGGGCCTATTGTCATCAAAACTGTAGCCGCTACAATTTCTGTTGTTTTCTTTTCTACCCTTTATAGTACTCTTAAGATCCAACATCGTGGAATTGGTGATGATGGTGCACCTGATACTCTCAATCCCACTGATCAAGTTCTCTTTTCTAAGCACCTTCTCGAAGCTTCTCTTATGGGTATTTATAACCTTCTTATTTTTGGGTTATTTGTTTGATTTTAGCATGTCCGTAATTTCAATGCGTCCAGCGATATAATTGTTTGGTTCCGAATTATAACTATGAAAATGGTTCATCATGTGCATTGTTCATTAGACCTCAAACCTAGTGTTTTGGGTGTTTTTTTGTGGGTATATGTGTGTGAGAATGTTGAACTATTGCATTGGTTAATGTATTATTTTGATGATTTTCTTATGGGTATTGATCACTTTTCTTTTATTCTTCCTGGATTTTTATGGGTAAGTTTTGATTTTGGCATTATCATTGCATTTTGATAACTTCTATAAAAATGTTATTAGGGCTGCTTTTAAAATACTCTGTGTGATTGAAATTTGGATAATATGTTAATGCTCCATTTGTTCTTGAAATGGCATAGATTATGTGATAGGAATTTGGAAGCAAGCATCTTGCTTTCTTTGATGGGCATTGATCAATTTTCTCCATTTTTTCCTGGCATTGACAATGAAGTTTGATGGATTTTGTTAACATTTGAATTATGTCCCTGCAATGAAGCATTCAAAGGATGATGGCTCATGTGTTGTTCATCCTTAAATGTTAGAAAATGGGTGAATTTCCTATGTTTGGTTGCTTAATATTAATTCTATATTACTCTTATGTGGTTGGATTTGGATAATGGTTTCTTGGCTGTCTGTTTACTGTTGTTTATGATTGCTAAAATGCCAACATATATTCGTCAAACATTCATCATCATACCGGTATATTCTGCTCATAGATCTAGGAAGTTTGGAAGAATGAGATAAGATGTTTGCTGCTACTGAGACTCTCGCCTCCAAAGACCTGCATAATAGACTTACAATAAATGATTAAATGACCATTTACAAATATCATTGCATGATTAGTTTAATTAAGCTAGAATAGTTATTTTTGTGCATTGCAGGATTCATCCTGTTTCTTGCGTTGATGATTGATCGTCAGCACCACTACATCAGAGAACTTCGTTTACGAAGGAAGACCATGGAGGCTGTAAAGAAGAATGATGTAAGATGTGCAGGTCCTGAGGAAATCAAAGCGCGAGAACAGCAGGTCGACACATTTAAGGAGATGATTAGGCAGCTTGAAACAGAGCTAGAAGGCAAAGTTAAGGAAGCAAGTACATCAGAAGCTACTGTTGAGGCTCTTAAAAAGCAATCCGAAGGCCTGCTTCTTGAATATGATCGTCTGTTAGCAGAAAACCAAGATCTCCGGTATCAATTGCAGACCTTGGAATTTAGGAAGCCACATTACAGCATGAAGAAAGATTCGTAAGAAATCATTTTTGCTTGATATTCTTTAGGAGTCGCATTAGTTTTTTATTTCGACTGTCATACTGTTACACCATTATACAACTTGAGAGTGCAAGATGAGCAAGAAAACAGGACACAGAGAATTGGCACAAAAATGTTGGCCTGAATTGCCGGATTGCTCATTACTAGTATGCATAGGTTTAACGTAGTTGAAACTTTCTTTTCCGATTTATGTACTTGACACAACATATGAGCTACCTTAGATCAAAATTGTTAACTTATTCGATCTTGAATATGCCTTACAATTCGGTGATCATTCTGTATTTGTTTCTTCCAGTTGTCTTGTAGAGGGATCAATGTAGATTGCCTGTACACAACAATAACACTGACAATGCCTTAATCTCAAAAGATTGGAGCTGACTACATGAACCAATAGATTAGTAATTGTTTATATAGATTGAAGCCCACCACGTAATGTTAAACTTCCTCTTTGATGTCCTGAAGAGGGTTGGCCTGTTTACAAAGAAAATGTCATTCAAGTATATTGGCTATACTAAGAGTCTAAGATTGATAAAACATTATAGGAAGAAAATAATATTCCACAATTTTGATAAAACAATATTTAGCAATGATACATTTGGTAATGAAATCACTTTTTGAGATGACATCAACTTTTGTTTTGCTACAAGACTTACTATATATAGTAATTGTACAACAATTTAAGAATGACACGCTAAGAAATGGAAAGTTCATCTCAATGGTTTTACATAACACAACTGCAACGGTTAAATTTAAATTCTTATTTCTCATAATAGGCTGAATGTTTTGGTCTATAAAAAGGCCCGTATGACTAGAAATACTCCTTGCTTTTTCCTTAGTTTGGTTACTTCTAACTGTAATCCAATCATCATTCCAAGCCCAATTAGGAAATTCATCTTGGTATGAGTTTACCATTTCCATTATTCTCTCAATTGGACACTTGATGGATCTTTCTTGGGGTACATGGGTTTGGGCTGCGTAAGGTTCCTCCAATGTCTTGGACCATATTTGAAGATCCAATATGCTTGTTGGTGTATCAAAAGTAGGCTCATGTGTTGGCCCATTATCACTAACAAAAGGATGCTTAAGGAGATCACTAACTATTGACCTTTTTTTTGGGTCTCTTTTCAAGCATTTAGCCAAGAAGTCCTTTGCTTGATCCGATAAGGAATCGGGGATTTTCGGTAACACATCTGAAAACCCGATATGATATAGGGACAAAAGCGGGTCTTGGGCTATATTGGGCCATGGGCTTAGCCCCGTAGCCATTTCAAACACCGTGCACCCAAATGCCCACACATCTGCCGTGTAACTTTGTTGTTCACCACGTGCCACTTCAGGCGCCATGTAGATAGGGGTTCCACAAATCCCACAACCGGACGAATCAAAATTCACCACATCATTAACCCTCTTGCAACTCCCAAAGTCCCCAATTTTGACACCTTCACTTGTAACCAAAATATTAGCACCCTTTACATCACAATGTACTATACCTTTAGAATGTATGTACTCCAAACCTTGTAGTATTTCTCTACTATATCGTCTAACCAAGGAATCGCTTAGGCCACCACCTTTTTTCCGAATTACATCAATAAGCGTACCACTAGAGGCATACTCAAGGAAAATATTGTAAAAAGACATACCATTCTCAATAGTAACATCAAATCCTTTATACTCAATAATTCGATCACATTTCAATTTTGAATGAATTTCTTGCTCCCTTCGAAGTGCATTTGATCTCGAACACTCGACAGACTTGGCTACAAAAACGTCTCCATTAGGAAGAGACTCTGCTAAGTAAACTGCAGCCGAGGCGCCATGACCAATGAGCTTGCCTCTACACCATTTCATTGTAAGGGAAAAAGAACACAAACACAAAGGAAAGAATTTGAAGTTTTATTGGTTAAAAGTTTGTTGAGAGATCCAATTGAAATGAGCATTTTTATAGTAGATGTTTGGTTGAAAAGGAAATAATAATAAAATTGAGCTAGATTGGTTTATAGGTGTACGTCCAATGGGTGACCTTCTCTTCTACTTTACTCTATCCAAAATATGACGGCTCCTTTTAAGTGTAGAAGGGATCTTCACATGGGAAAAGCAAAGAACAAACATGAATATGAACATCAAAGAATGGAATATTGATGAGAAGGATTGGTAAATTTATGTTTTTATAGGCTATTATATTGGTGTGGGTAAGAAATCAATTTAACTAAAAGGTTAAGTAGATAATCATAGCACCTAGATATATTATACTCCCTTTTATTCTCTTTATTTATTTTATTTCGTTTTGGCACATTTGCCAATGCATGTTTTCAATCTTAAATATCTTTAATTGTGCTTAAGTAAAATTTATAAAAAATTAATATTAATAAAATTTACAATAAGACGAATTAAACAAGATCCCACATCACTATGTTGTAACTTTTAGATTAAGAACAAATCGCATAACAAGAGTGATGGATGTTGAAAAACCAAATGGGACAAATAAAGCGAATAGGAGGGAGTATATTGTTTTCAAAGCTATTCAAAATTAATTCGATTGATCGAAATAACCTTCATATAAAAATTAAATCAGATTTTTCAAGGTATTTACATCTACATAAGAATTGAAAGTAATTCGACCTAAAATATCATACCCAACACTTGTCTAAACACTTGAACGTATACCATTAACTCTATCACACCTTAAGTAAGGGGTGGATGCAAATCAAGTTTGTAATCTTTTATCATTTTAACTTTTTGTACCATATAAAAGAACAAGCCCAATGAAAAATTTGTTGTGATAGTTTTAACTAAAAAAAATTTATAAACTAAAAAAAATGTTATATTAGGTTATTAGTTTGTGGTAATAAAGTAAAGTTAAACAAGTATAGAAGCAGCTAGTGGATGTATATATTATTACGAATATAAATGAAGTTATGCAAAATTTTGGACAAGCATGCCAATGGCATTGCTTCATGTATTAAAATGCATTAGATACCACACAAAGAATATACTTTTGATGATGGATATTCACGAGTTTATTCCATTATGATCACCATTTTCTTATTAATTAAATATTACAAAAATATTATACCATCATCAATAATTTTCAACATGTGTGATTTATGGGAAAATATAAATTATGATGCTTTTATAGAGTAATGTGTAGAAGTATTTATATTTTGTACAAATTGTTGTGTGAGGACTAAGGTACTCTCATTGTGAAACGCGTCTTATATAACTCAATTAACAAATTATGAGAATATTAAAATCGTTTAATTTTAATGTTGTTTCACTAAGAGTCGATCTCTTATAAATAAAATTTACGTTATATGATATAATTTAAATGTGTAAATTTAATTTTGAGATTAAATATTATCAAATGAGGTTGTTTCTCAATACAAATGTCAAGTTAATAGAAAAGTGAAAAAAATGCAATGAAATTAATTGCATTGTAATCTACAATAGATATTTGTAGGCCAACGCTTTAGTTAAAAGAATTAGAAAATACCATATATCTTTTTTATGAAAGATAATATGATAGTTAAAACAACTAATAAGATAAATGTAGTATATTTCTCCATTAAAATTTTAAAAAGAGAATTTATGGGCCGTGTTAAGGTATTAGGATTCTTTTTATTACTTTTCTCAATTACATATTTTAAGATTTTGACATCTATTCTAAAATAAAAAATAAAATCTCAAAATTCCTCATATTTTCTTCTATCAAGCAATTCTTATCATTAGATTTGAGTAATGAACCCTCCATTGCATTTTAAATAATGGGAAGGATCTAACTCGGGTTTAAACTGAGCTGCTTCACGCAGTAAGTAAAAGATCGTGCCATTGGCGGTTGCTTATACAAGTGAACGATAGTCCTCATTGGGTCCTCACATGGCGGCACGTGAGCACGTGCTAAGCAAGCTGTGGCTAGATGGCATGAATCCACATAATTATTTTGAGAATTACATATTCCTCTGTATTTTAATAGTTTTTATAATTTTCGTAGTAATTATTGTTTATCAACTGATCTATCATATAAAATAATATTAAAAATTAAAATCGTGCATTAGATAACATGAAAAACAGAAAATGTAACAACTATTAAAAATCAAAGAAAGTATCAACATAATAGTTTAACATTTTCATTTCATTCTTAATAAAGATTTGATTCTTACTACTTATAAAATAATTAAATTTTCTGTTATTCTTACATGTAGATAGAGTAGGATTCTCCTTACTTGTCGTTAGAGAAGGATTCCCCAACCTTAATAGATCTAAATCAATTAAATCACCTTTTGATTATTTGTTTAATTTTGATGGAGTTAAAGATTTTAACGACTCATAAAATTATGTGCATTTATATTTATTAAAAATTTGAATAATGATGGCAGTTTGATAGCCAAAATAAATCGAAAAAAATATTAATAAAAGTTTAAGTGGAAGATTTGGATTTGATTTTCGTGGTCTTACTTAATGAATTCATCTAAAATAATAGGCTTTGCTTATATTAATTTTTGTACGACTTCGATCATAGAGTATATTATATTCATGGAAAGTTGACGTTGTGGTTTTGAAATAATAATTATTAAAAGGACTAATAAGTCTAATAATTACTAGATTATATATAATATATAAGTTTATAAAAGGTTTAAAGAGATAATGTAAATTAAACGTAGGACTTCCAATCATTAGAAGAGTTTCCTAAGATTAAGTATAAGTATGCAACGAACATGGGCTTGTTGAGTGGATTACAATTATTTGTATACACTACAAGTTATAAGGAGTTGCCTTTTTCTACACGCTTACTTTTTTCCAATTTTATTTTTAAGTGAAATAAATTAAAATTTATGGGATAATTAGTTAATTATGCTTGTAATCTTTGTCATTAAAGAGTATGATTGCGCACATTGATATAGATGTAAGGTAGTTGTGGAGATAGTTGTAAATTGTCTTAGTCTCTTATGTAATTAAGCAATTGCAATCATATGTCAGATTGTCAGATATTTATCTATCTGATTAGATGTGTAACTTATCATTGTTTGATAAAAGTTGTTATGATAATAGTGTTAAAATATTTTTTTATCATACAAAATGTAAGGAAAACTTCAAATGTTACTTTTGTTTTTAGAAAATTACAAGTTATACCTTGTAACATTCTAATATAATTACACGCGTTACTAAACACTACTTGATAAGACACTTTACCTAATAATAATGATATATATTTTATAAATAGTCTATTTAAATTGAAAGTTGGATTGTAACTATCACTTTTTATATATGTAAAGTCTTTAGTTCCATTCTTACCTAGTGCACCCCTTTTCTCGTCCTACCTTTGTAATCAGAGGTATTCAAAATAGACTCGACAATCCGATAGTTATCCGACGTTGTAACTATGCTCGATTTGATCCAACTTCAAATTGAATTCAAAATTATATAAAAATCAATGTGGACATAAAACTCGATTTAAAACCCACCCGAAACATATAATCCAAAATTGATTCGATAATAAGAACGAACAACTTAGGAAAACGTGGAACCCGACCACCAAAAGAAAATGATCTCTCAAGGAAAAATGGAAAATATGTCTTGCAAGTATTGAAAAGGGTGTGAACAAAGAAGTTGAAAAGTGGAGAAACTAAAACATATAAAAGAAGAAGCATAATAAAAGAGTGTAACAGCAAAACAAGTAAAGTGAGAAAAGAATACGACAGGGGTTGTAAATCACAAGTAAAGTTATGTCGAAAGGTGGTAAACTCTAAACTGTAAATAACAAATACACGTTGAAAGTTTTCTACTCCAGCCTACCGTTGCTTCATAAAGTTATGCACCAATTATGTGTTTTTCACTTGCTTTTTATACTTTGCATAGTTATATCTATCTAAGTATCTATCTATACAATGCACTAATAAAAAAACAGATATTAACATTATACATGTTATTTTATGATAAATTAATTTCCGCTTAAATTACACATTAACGTGCCTAACGAGTTGTGAAAAAAAAATTTATTGTTTATCATGAGTTAGCATATTAAGTTTACACAAATTGTTGTGAGAAACAGTCTTTTCTTTTCGAGAGACGTATTAGATATACGGCTACATAGTCCAAGCCATATAAATTAAAAAAAAAATAAGAATGTGAACTTCTTATTTTAAAATCACGTCTCTTTGAACAACGATATTTCACAAAAATATCTGGTTTAATGTATCATTTAAAATTGATCTTGGTAAGGAAATCAAATAACAATATTAATATCCTAATAATAGATTATAATTAAGGCAAGAAATAAAAAATTACATCTATATTGAAGATTGGATGTATTTCTAATTTTTAAGATTAAACTATCGATATTAATTGTAAGCATTTATTTAATACATTAAAATTAAGTGTTTATACTCCTCCTTGTTCTGATTAAATATCTCATTTGCTTTTTTACATTATTCACATTTAATTTTAGTTTGTATCCTATTCTCAATTTATACGTTTAAATATATATATAATCAAGTGGAATCTTATTAGAATTGTCTTAATGTTATCAACTTCTTATTATCTTTAATTATGCACAATTTAAGATTAAATTAGTGCATTAACTCAAAAGATATTTTCAATCTTTATGCAAGACATTGGTATCCATTTAGTTTTCACTAATTTAGTGTCATGTTATGCTCCCATTTTTGAGAATCTAGATTTAAATCTACCTAGATCATAACTCTAATCATTTGATTAAAAACCTAATTAATATGTTTAACAATAATATATAGAAAAATTGAAACCGAGTTAGTTCAACACACATGAAAAAGTAAGCGTTTGACCCTCCTTATATTGTATAGAAAATAGCCGCATCAGTTCAACACACATAAAAAATAAGTGTCTGATCGTTCCTTTAAAATTAAACTATATAATAATGATTAAAAACGAAAAAACGCGTTGATTCAGCACTGTTCGGCACTATACTATGTGAAGCTATTACACTTGATTTTGATTGCTTTTTTTCTCATGTAAAGACCAAAGTAAAAGCTGAAAACAGCTTTCCAGTACCAAAACATGAAGAAATGCGCGCCATCACAGACTTGATTCATCCATGAACAGCTGCAACGTAACGAACCATGAGGTATGCTATACACTAGCCAATTGCCATGGTCCATAAATATCATACCAGTTCGCTGTCGGACCTACCCCAGTCCTCTTGGGTTATGACTAGGGGTGTTCAATGGGATGGACCTCCATTTTGAGCCCTTATTCAGCCCGATTTTAAAAGGGCTTCAACGAGCCAGGCCGAAATCGGATTATACTATAATTAAAATGAAACGAGTTGGCAATAAACATGTCTTTGTAAATAACATGATTCATATATAATTTTAAATTCCAATATTATAAATAACAACGTCAACAGAATTATTGATATTTTTTCAGTTTAATTACTATTATAAATAATAGTTTAATGGGTCTAAATTGATAAATGGGGTTAAAATAATTTTCAATAGTAAATATAGGCCGGGTTGGGCTGGCTAGGCTATAAAAACCCGGCCCATTTTAAGTCCATTTTAATCATAAAGGGGCCTTATCCGACCGAACCCATATTTACTTAAGCCTAGCCCGGTCCTTATCCAGCCTATTAAATACCCCTAGTTATTACTAGACTCTAGTAGACAACACAACATCCATACGTAACATTCTGTTACGTACGCTCCAATACCATGTCAAAAACCAACTTAATTAAAAGGTTAAGCTGATGCTTAAGGCCCAAGAAAATATTATATAATCTAACACTTAAGTTTGCTTGCTTTCAAGAATCAATCAGAAATAATTTCTTTGTTAGTAAGAGTAAGGTTGAAAACATCCTACCTCAAAACCGTCAAGATGGGAGCCACTTAATAACTCGAGGTAATGAAATGTTATCGCCAATCTGAGAAATCCAAATGATTTAACAAAAGTAAATAACAAACTCTCTCATACAGATATTTACAAAAGTACTACTGTCCAGAACGAAAGGGGGTCTGAGGGTGAAAACTCCGCACTTTTAGCTTGAAAGTTTACAAGTGAAATCAAAGCTAATATTCCAAAGCACCCACTGAACACACAAAACAACTTTAAGAAAAAGCAGGGCAATGTCATGCAGCTTCAGCAAATCCAACTTGGAGATTTCCAGCGTCGAACACCGTATGATACCGACCCATGAAGACGTCGCCAAGAATCCTACGGTTTTAAGTTTCCAAATCGAATACCAATGATTATTTACGCTATGAAAGCAATAAACCATAGTAAGTTAAGGAATATATTACCAGATTGGTCCACGAGGAGGGGGAACATCCATAGCAGTAAATCCGCTAATGCATTGTGCCATAGGTCCCTCGCCAACCTTCAGTATGTACTGAGCATATATATATTCGGGAAATTGTTAGTATCGACTGTTGACAGCTAGCACAAGTGTTAAGACCATTACACTACAATTTGACAATTTACATGCCAGTTTCATCTCTACAATGTTCAGTACAGGACAGTTTCTTACAAGGTCACATAATTTGCTCAAATTATAGTCTGTTTTGTTCTATTTTCGGTTCATTTTGAGTGACTAGCTAATTTAAAAAGCAACTTAGTTGTATGTTACACTAGTTTCTTTTGGTCTCTTTGAAGTTTGAACCCTAAATTTCAGGCTAGATTCGGCCCAGCTTCTAATCAGGTAAAGCTTTACTAAGACATCCACCACCCAGGAAAAGCAACATGATATTACAAGTTCCAGAGCTCTAGCTTTAACGGTGTAAACCCATATAGAGAGTATGAACCGATCTGATGGCCCGAATGGGGGCACAAGACCGGACTTTGACCCATGCTAAAAGACCTTACATAACCGATCTGATGGCCCGAATGAACACCTCTAGGCGAACCATTGAAGAGTGAAATCACGCTTCAATCCATTCATTATGAACAATATTGAAACTCAATACAAAACACTAAACTAACATTTTACGTTCCTCGTTTGCATCAAGATAGAAAAACTTGACTTTTTTCTTTATTTTGCAATGGTTTCATTATTTTCTACTTTTTTGATACAATACTTTTGATTTATGATTAGTGTCATGATTATAGTACCAGCTTATAATCAATGTATTTGGACAAAGCCATGGCCCTATCTTTTCAAATCGAAGATCATTCGTGTAACATTGGGCCAAAATACATGGTTTAACAAAATAGAAACCAACAGAAAATTGATTTAAAAGCTTATTGTATTCACTTGATAGTTGCATCAGATTCAGCCAAAACCCAAATAGGATTATCAAATATGAGGCATCACATGAGTCATGACATGAACGAATATACTTTACCTCTTCCGGACGAAGTTCAAACTCTTTCCCTGCAATAGTAAATGAAACCGGGGGCATCTTAGATATACGATTACAATCAACCGAGGATTGTCCCATTGGATTCGGAACTCGTTCACAAAGCTGCATGTTCCACAAAGCAGTCGATAATGAAATAGAATTCTACAAGAGATATATTTTACGATGCTCTCAAAGACTCAAATACACTTACCTCGTTTACGTAACTTAATATGCGATCCTGGGTTACATTTTGCTTGAGTTGACTCTGCATCCACACAACAGCCATCTCACACGCAGGGCACATACCATCATTCAACCCTTCGGAAGATCCATCAGAATTCTCCTTATTTACCACCGACTCGATACCCATGCTGCAAGTAGTGGATTCAACTTAATTATCACGATGCAACAATATGTTCACTTGCTAGTACCATAAAGGGTACACCATTCAAGAATGGTTAAAACGGAGTATGTCACTTTGACTTAACTACGCACACAAGTATTTGACTCAGCTCTTCATAAAAAAATATTTATTACTTTGGTGGAATATGAAGTATCAAAGCGCGATATACCCATGTCGGAGTATCAAGGACCCGACAAGAGTATTTAGGAGAAATGTAGAATAACATAGCCTATTAATATGGGAAAGGTATGTATCCTTTGATTCTTCTTTAACGTTTGCTCCACTTGATCAAAAGACATGAGGCCTTTTCTTATCAAATGGGGAAAAATTGGAGGACGGATTTTTTTTTACTTGCCTGCGGATGACATTTTATATTGCCTAAACTTCATCTTTGACTGTCATTTCCTTTTTATATTCTTCGGATAATCTGTTTTCTCACAAATATAGATGAGCTTTCTATGTCGGAAAAATTATTGTCGAAGAGTTGAAAATTTAAACATAAGCTAACTACCACCTTACCATAAAAAGCCAACCGCCACATTTAATCTACGAAAACAAAGGAATATAAAACTCAAGATTAAGTTATATATAATATCCAACACCTACCTAACACCGTGAGTGCCATCGTAGGTGCATACACCGATTTGGGAACAGATCCTCTTAAAGGACTCCTATCAAATTTCAAATACAAGAAAACAGCATAAATTAACTAAACATGAGAAATTTTGATTTATAAATGCCAAGTATGCAGCTATATTCAACATGCATAGAATAATGAATTAACGGCAACTGAATACATATAAAACTTGTGTACATTTAAATTCGTCATCACCTTCACATCAGATTCTTCCAGTGTCACATGATTTGCTAATCTAATCTTGAATCACGAATCAAAAAAAGCCTAATATTGCCAGTTTTGATCTGTTTTTGGGATGTTTTTAGCTGACAATTTATGTTGCACAAAATTTTTGACAAAATAGTAAATTTTCAAGACTTTAAGAACAAGCACAGAAGATGATTGCAACTTTGGAGAGAAATATACAGCAAAACAATTCATGTAATCAAAGAGTAGAAGTGATAATAGACAAAGATACTAAACTCACCTCTGAAAACAAAAGATCAATGATTGTTTGGCCATATTGCTCCACCACATTCTTACACGCCTGATTGGTGACACCTGACGCCCCAATAGCGTGGTTGATTTGCGTAATAACACTCTGCATTAAATACAATGGTCATTGATTCGGGTTTTTATTCGCCAATCTTATGTTTAATCAAGTATTGCACTCATTAGCAATAACAAAATTTTCACAAGGGATTCTAATAGGGAAATCTTTTCAGGTCAATAAAGCTTTCAAGGTTTCAATCGAGGATATGAAATGTCACATTGATTCACAATGACGATCTTGAGCAAAGATAAGACATCAACATGCACCAAGTGGCACAACCGCGTTAAATAAGTTGAAATTTGTGGAGTAGAAAATAAGATAGAAATAAAATTACAAGAATTAATTAAAGAAATTTGAAGACAATTTGAGTCATTGAAGAACCCACAACCCAAGTTCATGGGGAGTGTTGGAAAAAAAGATAAAACACGTTAATAGTTGATTATTTCTTAATATCTTTAGTGATATCTTTTAAAGTACTTAGTTCGGGATTATAATTATATTTTTTCTTTATTTATCATTCAGAACTTTTATCTCTTAATTGGTTACAAAATATCTTTTTCCTAATTTAGTTAGGACTTAATGTTATAAATAGAGGTCCATCAAATGTAGATGAAATATTAAAATACAAGCAATTGAAAAACTTATTTTTATAAACTTGTTTTCTTTGTCTAACTGTATTACCGACGGACAATAATGTAGTGACAACTATATAAAGGATGAAATAGAAGGCTAACCGTGGGTCCGGCCAACAAAGAAGTTCCAGAGTCTGCAATAGCTGCGCATCCACCAGAACAGTACCCTGAAGAAAATAACCATGTTCTTCAGCATCAATAAAAGCAAACCAGGAGACACAAAAAGAATTTTTTTAAAAGAAGTTCCTAGTGAAATTAATTATTTTGACTTTGTATATAGAACATTGTCAAAATTAATCCTGACTCCCTCTACTTGTGAGGGTTTACTAATGTGTTCATAATATATTAACAAAGTTATAGTCTATGTCACTTGGACTCGGGTACAGATGTTGAATACTGGTACGTGTCTCAAGTGTCAGATACATCCAAATATTCAATTTACACCTAAATGTAGTGTCTAAGTGCCATACCAATATCTGAGCATCAACGATCGGACACGGGTACGTGAAGAAAAATAAAGAGCCCCAGTAACATAGGTTACAGTTTACTAACGTGTTTGTAATATATCAACAAAGTGCATACCTGTCGTTTTTCCATTGATAAGAACATCACCCATATCGAACTGCCAACATACAGAACGTGCGAGTAAGATTCTATAAAATATTTAGGAAAATTTGTAAATAATACTCTCAACTATTGCTCATATATTTATGTTACATCCACAATTTTAAACAAGGCCGCCAAACAAATATATACCTGCCAATAACCTTTCCTTGACACAGGAACATATGTGTGTTCACCTTTATAGTGCTTTGGGTCAACCCCGCCAAAGACTATTTCACCTCCCTCTTCGTCTTCTGCCTTGCGGTTGAGCCAAAATGAAAATACAGGATCCTTTACCAGCCCTTGCTTAACCATATTGTCCCTTTAACATAAATTAGTTATGTCAACATTTGAGTACCCAGAATGAAGCCATATACAACCCCTATGGATGCCCCATCCCAAGATCAAATACATTAAAATATCCGCCCAACTAAAACGAAATTTCATCGGGATTTTATCAAGGGGTTTACCATACTGGAACAGCACCCCCAACTGCAATTTCTGGGAATCCAAGTCCAAGTATGCCATCAAACTTAGCAACCATGAATGTAATACTAGGTTCTCTAGTAGCCTCGATGAATTCCTGTAAATATAAATGTTTGTTAGGATTATTGGTAACTTTTGTTCACCAAGTGATCAAAACAAGTTTAAGATGATTAATCTAGCTTGTTTGTGTAAACAAGAAGAGGACAAAGTACCATTCTTGTGATTGGTTGGATGAGAATCAAGAAGTACCATAGTACATAGTACTATGGTAGTGGAGACTTGGGATGCAAGTGTTTAAGGTTTGTTGCACATCCCATTTCAGAAGCAAGGACAAAGTACTAAGTGCAAAGAGTGTAGGAGACCAAGGGAACAAGAGAACACACTGCCACTGTTGAGATGCAGGTCACTCGACCAAGCCCAGGTCGAGCCAAGGCTTCTGACCCCAGTTCGTGACCTTCTGGTTGCCCATTGCTTGTATACAGCTGCTGCCTCATTTTCCCACTATACTCCACTAAAAATACTAGTGTCCTAGGTCCTTAATACTTGCACCTAAGTCTCATTGTAATGGAGCAACCTTCTAGCTTATTTCTCACCCTATTAGCTCCTCTCTTCCTTACACTAAACCTCCATTGTAATACCTATCAAGTTTTATATTCTCTCCTTTAAACACATAATATTAATCCTAGGCTAGATGGTGGATGTAGCACATGTTTGGTAAACCACCTTAAAATCTTTGTCTTGATTATTTACTTTATTTTGCCATTCATCATTAACTTGCAATATTTGTTTCCAACACTTAAAAGACACATCATAAACATCAACTTAACTTCATATTTTTGATCCTTGAGTGGGTTTATACCTCTCCTTTCAATGTTAGAGCATATAACGTATAGTGTGAGAGAGCGTGTTAAGAGTATATAGCGTATCCTGGTGTCTCAACCATCAGCTTAAGCTTTTGGCCGAGTTGGTTCTTAACAATAAAATTAGTAGCTCCATTAGACTAATTTAACAATTATCACTTAGAAGTTATAAAAATAGGAGGAAAATTTATGCTACTTGCCTGATTCTTCACAACGAGTTCACCGACCTTCACACTATCTTCACTGAAGAAGCCAGATATAGCTCCAGTTCCATAACGAATAGCCGCAGATGTTCCTGAGTAATATCCATGAAATGGGTCAATTCAATCATGTATGGCATAGAAAAACCAAGATATTGTCTACTGGGAAATACCAGCGATATGGGAATTAAACCAAAAAACAGCAAAATGGTATTAGAGAATTTATTGAAACGCTACAACTCTATTCCACCAGGGAACTGGAATCATTAGCATTACACATCATTTAAACTTTCTTAGGTTGTTTTTACCCGTAGGCCAGGACCATGTCTTCAACAATACAAAACTAAAAGTATATAAGGTAGATATATATTTTGATATAACTAATTGAAATGAATCCAACCATTAATACCTTCGGTCGTTTTCGTACAAAAGGCACAAAAGCAAGATATTTTGATAATATTAATTGCAAATGCCAACAAAAATAGTGACCAATACAGGTGTAGAAGATATAATATTTTGAGAGAGATATATGAGAAAAGTAGATATACCATTCTTCTTGTAAGAACTTGATGCGCCAGACTTGTACTTGGAATGGAAGAAGCAAGCAATCTATAGCAAATTGTGAACATAAGAATGTAAGATAATCGGTATTTTACGACACAAAAAATAGCCAAAACTGCAACAATATACTGACCGATAAGTAGCACTTTGACGAAGGCACCCACAAGTTTGAACTACCAGTATCAAAAATAACGGTAAATGTCTGAGGAGGGGTTCCAACACCAATTTCCCCAAAGTACTGAGCATCCATGTAATTCTTGAGGGCAACAACATCATCCCCTGCATCTTTAGAGTTGCCGAAGTGATATTTATCAAGTAAAGATTTGAACATATCCCTTTCTTTAATCCCGTGTTGAGAAGCAACACGATTATTTGGATCAAACACCTTCTTTTTCAATCCAACTCTAAATAACCCTTTATTGGATACTGAAAAAACCGGTGGAAGTAGAAGAAGTGAAAGGAACAGCAGGACGATCAGGATCTCAAGTTTAACCATCTTTGCCTATTAAAACATTACATTAGATAAACGTTAAAGAAATGCAATGCAGATACATAAGATGACAGTTCTTATTCCAAAACAAAGGTAACCATGTCCTGTGACAATACTAGAACATCTTTCCAACTTCATGGTCGAGGCAATAACATTTCGACACACTATTACTCAACACATAATAGAAGTATTATGGATTATGGTGAAACTAATGACCTCAATAGCTAAAGTGATGTGTTGCATACGGAGTTTTCTAAAATCCAGATCATACCAATTTTGAAGGGGGAGGGGGGTGATCTAATGTTGATTGCACCAGTCTAATAAAATCCACAACTGTGAAGTGACTACTAACTAATACAATTTTATATGGTAAAACTACTTGGACTCTTTATTCCAGCTCAACTACCCTTATCGGTTCCCTCAACTCTACAAATTCCAACCTGTGTTACTCCGACTGTCTGACAATCTGACTCTTACTCTCATCACAAGTCAGAGTGTCAGATCATCCAACACATGTTAATAGTACGACACTCTACAATTCTATGTTACGCAGTCACGACAAATATGGCCCGCAGATTTGTGTTGACACAACACAAGACACATGACGGAGTACAACATGGCAAACATCAGGCGCAGATGACGTCACTCTAAAATTCTATGTTACGCAGTCGCGACAGATATAGCCCGCAGATCTGTGTTGACACAACACAACACACATGACAGAGTAGAACATGACAGAACATATGATGGATGACCAGACGTGGTCCTAGTCAGGCACAATTCCCTTTTTATCTTCATTTTTAGTTTATAATTTGTCATAAAACTAGCAGTACCCTTGCTACTTTTAGGCTTTGCTCCTTCCAAGTTTCAAAGTATACTCAACGATAAATTAACCATTAAATTGTATCTTCAATTATCTAATTTAAACAAATACTAGTTTATACTTCATACTATACCTAGTGAAGTTAGGACTAAAAGTAATGGAGGGCACATATATCAAAATCATGAAAAGGTTTTTCAGGTATGTAGATCAAAATTTGTGAAAACTTCAAGGTGTTTGAGCAATTCAGTTAAGTTGACAATGAGATCAATTTTAAGTATTGTGGTTTAAAATTTATAACTAAAATCAATAAAAATACTGCTTTGTGGGTTAAATATTCCATATATACTATAATTTAACTAATTTTTGAAGGTGAATGGCTAAACTTTGCCTACTAATACCTTTGTCACTACAGAGTATACCACATGTTTATAAAAAGGGGTCGTTTGGAAAGTGGAAATGAGAATTGTGCTACTTTGTATTGGACTAGAGGTTAAATTGATTGAGTGGAAGTTGCATGAATAATTTGATCCCTTGTTTGTATAGAGATAATTGTTGGTTGACTTGGGATTTATTATTAAGATCAAAGTTACAAAGACGCCGAAGAGATTTTAACAAAGACGAATGGGAGAAATTAAGAAGTAAGCTGTAATGAAGATTGAAGGGTAGTAGGTAATTTCCCTTCTAAATCTCAAATCCCACCCATATCCTCCTGCTTGAGACACTAAATGACTTGAGAGGTTAAGTCTCATTCTTATTCTCCTCCACTAAAAACACAGGATTTCTCACATCTTTCTCATTAAGTCCCATTCTAACCTCAACTCCCACCAAAAAAAACATCCCCAAATATAAATATTGTTGTTCTTGTGTCTATGTCCGAATTTCGGGTAGTACCAAGATTGTTAGCATTGACGAGTTCGACTCTTTGACATGAAAGTTATATGCTAGTAAGTAACTCAACTTAAACGGCTATATCTTTGAATGCTCAAGAGATCCTCAAATCCTTACTCATGTCCAACACCACATATTGAACGACTTGTATCCAATAAAACCCATACGAGTGATAGCATCCAACATGCATTAATGTGTACGCTAGATTATAGAATACATAACACGTATCAGAAGCCAACATAACGAAAGATTATCTAATTAATCAACCTCTCATTTCAAGTTGACTATTAAGCGTTGGATATGTAGAGGTTGTTGAAAATACTTCACATGTGAGACAAGATCCCACATCAATAAAATAGTGAGTTGTTGACTTCGCATATATAGTGGGTGAACTAATATTCCTACAACCATATGGTTTTGGAAAATAATGAACCTCACCAAGTGTATGTGCAAGTTAACGCTCTTGACTCGTGGATTTGTAGGCTCAAGCCCACGGGTCTCCCGTGTCCACACGAGTGGGCCATAGTGAAAATTATGTGACGAATTGTCACGACCTAATATGGTATCGGAGCCGAAGGTGGTTCCTAGTATGATGTGGCTCACATGTGAGGGGAGTGTTGAAAATACTTCACATGTGAGACAAGATCCCACATCAATAAAATAGTGGGTTGTTGACTTCGCATATATAGTGGGTGAACTAATATTCCTACAACCATATGGTTTTGGGAAATAATGAACCTCACCAAGTGTATGTGCAAGTTAACGCTCTTGACTCGTGGATTTGTAGGCTCAAGCCCACGGGTCTCCCGTGTCCACACGAGTGGGCCATAGTGAAAATTATGTGACGAATTGTCACGGCCTAATAGAGGTTGAGTATTTTAATTATCTACACTTCTAACTCAAAGGACTCTCATGGAAGGGGCATAATAGGATTCTAACATGTCATAGGGCTGCATTGGTTGAGTTACTACCTTGACACGGCCAGACACGGGACACCTCCATTTTGGATCATAATCACCAAATAAGGTATTCAAAAAGTCGCATATTAATGCACTTGACATGCACCCATGTCCATCACAGTAAACCAAAATGCGAGTACCATATATGATTATTTAAAAATTGATTCTTTTCGATTAGAATTATGAAAAACACAAAAAATAAAGATTGCTCACAACAGAAAATGCAATAAAATCCCCACATACTTCCTCATGTTGCTCACATATAGTAAATATTAATTTGATTTTTATTGCATAATTGTTAGATCAAATCGGGTTCGATTACAAGTTCAAGTGAATATCGAATTATCGGTATGGTTTGAACGCCTTTGCTAAAAGCAATGATATGATCATAAGCATTTGCAAAGAAGTTAAACTAGTATTACTCTTATAGTAAAATATAAAACTCATGCGTCTTATCTTATTTGAGCATGCAGCACTTCCCCGACTAAAGCCATGGGTTCGCTACTCGCTGTCTCTCCCCTTCCCTCAAACTAGCTTGTATTTACCAAGATATAAAAACCATGAAGAGATTTAACACATGCAACTAGATTCCCCGAATCTAAAGCAAATAATCAAACAAAAAAACTACAAATGATCATAAAAACGAATAAAAGAATGAAACTTTAAACTAATTTACAAACAACAAAGCTTAAAGAATCGAAATTTAACTAAAAAAATGAAAAAAATATTACAAAACAATACTTACAAATATCAGAAACCAGATATTGTCTGCGTAGATGAATTTTTGATGAGCTTTCTTCAATTGTTTTTATTTTCTGAAGTCAGAGATTTATAGACTTGTGGGCACTAAGATTATAAGTGTCAGGAGTTTTCTGCCTTTGTTTTTCATATATAAAAAAAATAAAAATTAAACTTGCATGAAATCCAAACCGTTGGTTTCTAAGAGATGCGTGTTCAATTCAACACCATTGGATAAGGATAGAGTTGAATCGTTTTACGAGTTTGGTGGGTCACTCAGTGAGTTATTGTCATGAAGAATTCGTTTGTTTAGTGGGATGGATCGTGTGAAGTAAGGTGTAGAATAAGGGAGTTGAGGATTTGGGTGTGATTAACGATGGTGATGATGCAGAAAAAGGGTAAGTGGGACCCAAGATGTCATAGTGATGGATTTCGTGGGTGTAGATGGGAGAAGGACAAGAGTGCGATAAAGTGTGAAAAATTTAGAGAAAAAGTTTGGGGAGTAAACTTGTGTGAGACAGCAACAGATTTTGGGTTACGTGGCGTTAAATAGGTCTATTTACTACATTCTTACAAGAAATGTTTTAGGAATTAGGAGTGAAAAAAATGAAAAATTTAATTATTAAAAAAATATTAAAATAAAGTTTGTGGAAAATACAGCAATGATAATTATTACAAAAATATTTAAATAATTAAAGTTAGTGGGAAACGAGAATCATAAGCAATATTAAAATATTAATGAAGTTAGTGAAAATATGTAGGAACTATAAACATTAATAAAATAAACTAAGAATAAACAATGTTAATTATGTCCAAAATTTGTAAAATTTGTGATATGAATAAAAAATTATCTAAGAAAACAACAAAATAAAACGATCCAACATGACAAATGAAAATAAATTTAAAAAAACAACCTCATTGTTCACTTATTAAAAAGATATTGTGCATGCAACTTTTGTTAACAAATCAACTCAACTAAAAGTTTAAGCTAATGGTTGAGGCCTTAGGATATGTTATGTAATCTAACATGCCCCCTCACACGAAAGCCATTTTGGCTAGAAATGTTGATGTAGCATAAGCCCTCCTCATACATAATGCTAAATATTTCACTTTTAATGAAGGGTGATTGAGATTCAAACCCATAACTTCTTATCACATATTCGCTTCCGATAACTCTAGGTATGTTGATGATTTAATTGTCTCAAGGAATAGTTTCGATTTCTTGTCTAATTTTGAAAGATACTTGTGTAGTTGAGTTCTTCTTTTACATGAATGAGCTTGGTTCTTTTTTTTTTCACAAATTCTTATGGGAAGACGGTCTCTTTTCATGGGTTGGCCCATTTAAAAAAAAAGAAATAAAATAAAAACATGTAATTATGGTAATTAAGAGTTAATTATGTTAGGTTAAGGTGTAATTGGAAACTGTAACCCATCATTGTTTTGTCCTTTGTAATACGCGTCATTTTCCCTCCCCCAAAACAGTAAGTCAGTAATCATTATTTTTTAAATAAAAAAACTTTTCATATTCAGAAACCTTCCATTTCAAAAACCTCTCATTTCTCCTTCGCCATTTTCCTTTCCTTTCTTCCTCTCATTTCCTTTCTCATGTGTGTACTTCGCCATTTTTTTCAATCAAAAATTAGAAAAGTTTTGTTAGTAATTACCTTACCTCAGTTTCCAATGAGTTTTGCAATCATGGGTCTTGGAATATATAAGGTTTTCTTGGAGACTGTTGTTGGCTGCTGAAACTGCTGTTTTTTTTTATTTGTGTTTTATATTAATTCATAAGAGGTAAATAGGCTTGGACTTGAGGGGCCGTCTCTCACGTAGACGATCTTTCAAGATAGTTATGGTTTTTTTTAGAGGTTACATTTCTTTCTTGATTTCTTCATACACCTCAGCATGATCAATGGGATGTTGCCATATGCGTAGTTCGATATTTGAAGTAATGTTCTAGATAGAAAACATGGGAATTGAAGTGGTCTAAAGGTTTGCTTGTTAGTTTAGAGGTTATTCAACATCAGAAATCTATGAATTTCTACTGTGACAATCAGTTTGGATTGAGTCTTACTAGAAAATATTATATTTTTATGAAAGTTCCAAATACATGGAGATTGATTGTTATTTCCTCTAAGATGTTTTACAATATCATACTACACATACCTTTCGTCTTTATACTCATACTCAATTAAAATACAAACGTTATGTCATTTTTGAAGTGATAATTGATTAATTACTAATTTTAGCCATTAGACAAAATACTAATATGCTCAATTAACCTATTAACTTAAAAATAATAAATTAAAAACATCATTACTCAGTTACTTAAACACAATGATTACTGATGAAAAAAATATTAAATTATATCCATCAATAAATAACCCAAAAATTAAAAACTAGTCATTAACAAGGTCACGATCACGAATGACCAATAATTATGAAAAATCATTGTCATTTATTATACTATCACCTTTTCATCTATGTAAAAAATATTATAGCCCTTTTTTTAAAAATAAATAAAAATTAAATATATCAAAAAAAATTAGACCCCTCAAATTAACTAGACCCTAAGCTGTCGCTCATAGTGTTCTTGTTATAAAATCGGCCACATATATATATATATATATATATATAGATATATATATATATATATATATATATATATATATATATATATATATATATATATATATATATATGTATATATGTATATATATATATATATATATATATATATATATATATATGTATATATATATATATATGTATATATGTATATATATATATATATATATATATATATATATATATATGTATATATGTATATATATATATATATATATGTATATATATATATATATGTATATATGTATATATATATATATATATATGTATATATATATATATATATGTATATATGTATATATATATATATATATATATATATGTATATATATATATATATATATGTATATATGTATATATATATATATATATGTATATATATATATATATATATGTATATATATATATATATACACTAAACTTATATATGACAAACCACGAAACTATACTACTTTTTAGCGAAAACAATTAATAAAGAAAAACAAATAGTAATAAATGTTTTACTTTTTGGTAAAAATATTATGTTGCAAACAGAAATGCATTATTAGAAGTAAATTGTAGACTAAAATAATATTCCTATACATCAATCCTAATACGATTCCTACATATATATATATCAATAATAATACTCCAATTTTATATTTTCTAATAATCAAATCACTTGATTTTTACTAGTTACCATTATTTGCATGGTCGTCACTAGTAACGGTACCATTAGATGAAGCATTACCTTCAACACTATTATTTTGCTTTGGAGTATCAACCGCAAAGATGAGCGACACGACAGCAGTAGCAAGTGCAGTTGTAAAATTGGGGTCAGATGCTAAGGCTGATGCAATGGCACTTAGATTAGTGTCATTAGACGCTGCGTGTTGATCAAGAGATTGCATAGGAGCAGCGTTTATGCCTTGTGGAGTTTGAGTTTGTAAGCCTGAAAGCATTGATTGGGAAATTAAGCTTGTAAGGTTGGGTTGAGTTTGAGGAAGTGGGCTTTGTTGAAGGGGGTTTGGTAAGTTGGTTAAATCTAAGTTAATAGTTGGATAAGGAGCTGAAGGTGAAAGTGTTGCCATGTTTGATAAACCAGGAAATATGGTGTTTAGTTCGTCGGCGCTGGATGTGGAACTCATTAGTAGCATGCTTGCCGCTGATGAAGTAGCCTTGGCCATCATCATTGCTGTTGGTGGTAATGAATGGTTATGCTTTCCGTCATAGGTTGTAACCACAATTGTCCCGTCTTCCGCACATTTTTGAACCTTCAAATTAAAAAAATATATAAAAAAAAAATTAGACTCTTTGATTTTGTACTCGTGAGTGAAACTATAATCAGGGTCTGGAAAGGAAAGGGAGACGATAATCCATAGCCCATAAAAGCAGATATGGCCAAACATTCTCTCAGCTCGAAAGATACTCCCCTATTCTTCTAATTAGTCCTATTTGACCTTTCATCAATTTTTAAGTGGGTCAAATGAGACCATTTAGAAAGGAGAGAGAAAGAGTAATAAGTAAATTGTTAATAATTCTTCCTTAGATTAATTGTAATTAAATGGATCACTGAGGGTGTGCGAGGTGATCAACCGCACAGGCCCCCTCTTTCTCTGTGTATGAAAAAGTTAATAAAAAAATATGTTGAGTTTATTTAATAAATTAAATATATTTACTATAAATAAGGCGCACAATAAAAGTTTTGCACAGAGCACCAAAATTTTTAAGACGGCTCTGATTGTAATAAGGTAATGTGAGTAGGGGTAATAAGGTAAAAATACATACTATAAATAGAAACGTGACTAATAAGGTAACTTAACCCTATTTAAAAATGAGACTAATGAAAAGAATAGGAGGAAGTATAAAATAAAGGTGCAGGGAATCGAACCCCGTGCCTCTCGCATGCGAAGCGAGCACTACCAAATGAGTTCATCCCAATTTGTATTTATTAGAAGTAATATTTTGTATATCTTGCAAAATCTTTTTATTATTAGTAAATATTGTATAGATTATTTAGTTTCCAAAACTTGATTATTCCATCTTGTATTTATTCTCCCAAATTCATTAATGAAAGCAAGGAAAATCATTTCCAATATGGTATCATTGCCTAGGTTTTGATCACTCCTTTCTCCCTTTCCTCTTTTCTTGCCGCCAACCACCACTCTTGGTGGTGCCTCCTCTTCTCCCTCTTTTCTTTTATTTCTTTCTTGCTTCTTATCATGGCTTCTTCCAAAAAATTACACCCGGCTATATTGGTTACTAACATTAAAACTTGTGTTCCCATTCAACTTGATGATGAAGGCACGAATTTCAATACTTGGGTAACTCTCTTTAAGCTTCATTGTCAGGCTCATCTTGTGGATACCCATATTCTTCTCGATGACTCTACTAAAGCATCGGTTTCTAAGGACTCCGAATGGCAACGTCTTGATGATATTTTCCGCACGTGGATTCATGGTACTATCAGTCCTTCTCTTGTTACATCGATTGTCCGTCCCGATGATAGTGCTTTTAATGCTTGGACTCACATTTAAAATAATTTTCAAAACAATAAAACTTCTCGTATTCTTCATCTTGAGTCCAAATTCAATGATATTTCCCTTGCTAATTTTTCGAATGTGAAGGCTTATTGTAACGAACTTAAGAATCTTGCTACTTCCCTTAACAATCTTGGCACTTCTATTTCTGACAATCGGTTGGCTCTTCAAGTTCTTCATGGTTTGACTACCAACTATCGTACCTTTCGATCCTTGATTCAACACATGTAACATCTCGGAATAACTCGGGTCATACGAAAAGGAGAAGTTCATCTTTTAAAAAACGGAACAAACTGTAATCCGAGTCAAACCGGGATGTTAGAAACAGTTTAAAACAGTTTTGAAGTTAAGGAAACGTGCAGATCGAGTTCTATTAGCGTTATTTAAAACTATTAGATAATAAGAAATACTTAGCAGCGGATAAGAAACGAAAAGTCAAATCTACTTATTACAACTTGAGAGCGAAAGTCGTCTCATAAAAACCAAATGCTCTTTAACTAAACTTTGAAGTTCTTTTTAAGACTTCTTTACTTTAATAATTTATTTCTTCAAGGGACAATTCTCACTCCCCAGACCTGCAACTTAACTTACTGCTAGTCATTGCCCAGATAGGACACAACATCATCGCAGGGTCGTTAAGACCAAAAGCACACGTCAGCGAAAGTCGCATACCAATAAATAATAACATCGAGAAAGTTTAATTTGATTAATTAACAATTCACAGAACCGTACGCTTGATCATACTTATTAAGAATATTTATTTTTCTTGTAAAAGTTAGTCAGCTATATTGCTGTACTATCCGGCCATACTGCCAGTACTATCCAGCCATACTGCCGGTACTTTCCAGCCATACTGCCGGTACACACCAAACTCCATAAGTGAGACAATACATTAGGGGGAGCTAACCCCTAAGCAAGCCTCTACCATAGACACTCGCCATACTTCGGTGCCTATGGTTAAGTATGCATACCCCCCGCGGTGGCTCATAAAGCCCTCATATGCCGCGAGTAATTCTTTTCCACCAATTGACGACATACTACGTCCACTTTTTAAGTTAGTGAGGTCATACTACCTCTACTTTCAAAACAATATATAAAGATTGACGTCATACTACGTCCACTTTTGAGTTAGTGAGGACATACTACCTCTACTTAAGTTATTGAGGACATACTACCTCTACTTATCATAACAATGTATAGAATTATTGATTCGAACGATAGCATTATTCGTTCTATATACCCATGCCTTACTTTTGGGTATCATTAATACATGATACATCGATCTATTGCGAACCACGCTGCGTGTACATACCTTAAACGAAATAACCAACTCGCAAGCGTCTCAATCAATTCCCGGTCACGAACCGACTTCCTACAAAGTTCAATCGTATTCGGGAAATAAGCACACATACACATTTTCCTCAATCACACATAACACACATATTCAATTACGTCCATACCTAGAATGCTACACACAATATGAACATCCATCACATACTACAACATGGTATAAACACAAAACTGGACAGCTTATACATTCTGTCCAGAAACTCATCTTAATACTGTCAAACTGAAAATCCGACTTCACCGTTGCGTCCGGAAGGCGTCAAAACCCCCGGGTACCAAATTTCATAATTTATAACATAGTATAAGTATTTTTAACTTAATTTCAAAGCCAAAAATGCTCCAAAAACACAAATTTTCCACTATTTCAAAACCTACGGGATTCCATTTTTTTATCACCAAAATATAAAATTTCAATGCTTTATTCTTTAATAAATCTAAACAATAAAATTTACATAATTTCCATGATCACATACAAAAATAAATTTTAATTAATTATCTATATTTTTCTTAAAAATAATTCTTTTTACTCCAATGTTCAAACACAAACACATCACATATATATACATGCAAATTTTTCTTCTATCAACCTTATACTTCTCTTTTATTAATCAATAAAAATAAATTTCCATCACCACATACACACATTTTTTTTTATGAACAACCATTTTTTTTTTTAAATGTATATATATATATTTATATATATATATATATTTCAATCATTCATCAAACAATTCTACACACACATGTGCACAAATCTAAAACCCTAAAACCATACATTAAATTTAAATAGAAAAAACATCATACATCTAAAACCCTAAAACCATATATTAAATTTAAATAGAAAAACATCATACATCTAAACATAAATTTTTAATTCATGAACAAAATCATAACTATAAAATCACACATATAAAAACATAGAAATTTAAATTAAAACCTAAAAATAAAACTAGGTTAAGAATTACTTACAATTGCTCAAGAACACACCAAAATTTGATGAACCAATTTGATGATATTAGGCGTGAGGATTAGAGAAACTTTGAGAGTATTTTTTTTTTTTTTTTTTTTCTTACTTGCAATTGAATTTGAAAATGAAAAGGAGTAAGGAAAGGAATAAGGAAAGGAAAGGAATTGATTAAGGATTTATGAGATTTTATTATAATAATTTCCTTAACCTTCCATTTACTCAAATGGAAGTTACAAATCCTCCCAAATATTCCCATATGGCCGGCCAACCTTTGCCATTTCCCTTTTTTTTTATTTATTTATTTATTTTTTTTTTTTGAAATTAAAGATAGATTAGGAAAAGATTTGGACATAAAATGATTTTAATTGCCTTAAAAGTTGGATTCTCATGATTTAACCTACTAACAAAATAAATAATAAATGAAATATTTTTTTTTTCTAAAAAGAATAATAATAATAAAAATAATAATATTACTAGCAAATTATTTAATATATCGGGGAAAATTTCGGGGTGTTACAGACTACCCCCCTTAAAAAGGTTTTGACCCCAAAACCTCAACGTACAAACACAAAACACGCACCCATCAAACACAAAACACACACAACCACACATAAAAAAAAACACACAACCACACGATAAAACAAGCACACAACAAAAGAAATAGATCAAAGTAACTCAAAGCGCGCAAAATCCTACCGCTTCCTATCCCCTTAAAAAAGTTACGTCCCCGTAACTTACTAACCTGAGGAAAAAGATGCGGATACTTCTCTCGCATTGACGCTTCTGTTTCCCAAGTTGCCTCTTGTGACCGATGATTGGACCATAAAACCTTAACCATTGCAATATCTTTTCTCCGAGTACTGCGAACCTTTCTATCTAAAATATGGACAGGTTGCTCTTCATAGGTGAGGCTTTCATCAAGTTCTAACGGTTCCGGGTCTAAGACATGCGAAGAAGCCGCAACATAACGTTTTAACTGGGAGATATGAAAAACGTCATGAACCTTACCCAACGCATTAGGTAACGCTAACCGGTAAGCTAACTTCCCAATCCGCTCCACAATATCATAGGGGCCAATGAAACGCGGGCTCAGTTTCCCACGAGCACCAAAACGAACCACACCTCTCATCGGAGATACCCGGAGTAAAACTTTGTCGCCCACTTCGTACTCATCAGGCCGACGTCGGAGATCGGCGTATGATTTTTGTCTATCCTGGGCTGCCTTCATTTTCTCGCGAATCAACTTTACTTTCTCTGTCATTTGCACCAGCATGTCAGGTCCTAAGGTGACGGATTCAGTAAAATCATCCCAACATACAGGACTACGGCACTTACGACCATACAGTGCTTCAAACGGAGCCATTTGAATCGTTGCCTGATAACTGTTATTATAAGAGAATTCTACTAAATCCAAATGTTCATCCCATGAACCTTGCCATTCCATGGCTATTGCTCTCAACATGTCTTCTAGTATCTGATTGACACGTTCAGTCTGACCATCCGTCATAGGGTGAAAAGACGTGCTATGAAGAAGAGTGGTCCCCAAAGCCTGCTGTAATGACTTCCAAAAATGTGACAAGTATCGAGTATCACGATCGGAGACAATAGTACGAGGTATTCCGTGATATCGAACAACGTATCGAATATAGGCACGAGCAAGTTGTTCCATATCCCACTTACAGTTCATCGGAATAAACCTTGCAGACTTAGTAAGCCTATCCACGATAACCCAAAGAGTGTCATTACCAGTCTTAGTTCGTGGCAACCCTAACACGAAATCCATAGATATGTCATCCCATTTCCAGACCGGAACTTCTAGGGGCTGCAGTAACCCAGCTGGTCTTCGATGTTCACTCTTAACCTTTTGACACGTTAAACACTTGGAAACAAATTCAGCAATATTCTTTTTCATACCAGACCACCAAAACATGCATTTTAAATCTTGGTACATCTTATCCCCACCAGGATGAACCGAGTATCTAGAATAATGAGCTTCGTTCAACAATTTTTCCTTCAAGGAGTCACACCCATCCGGCACACACCATCGTCCTTTAAAACGAAGACTACCGTCCTCATGAATTGTAAAACCTTCAGCTTTCCCTTCACTGATCTGCTCACGAAGTTTAATGAACTTTGGGTCTTCCAGTTGCTTAGCCATAATCTCTTCGAAAAAGGTAGGTTGAATAGACAAGGCACTCAACTTGGCTTCCAATTCCCCTTCTTGGATTATCTCCAAGTTCATTCTCCCAAACTCCTTACTCAACTCTTCAGAGGTTATTAACGCTGAAACGGAATGCCTCGATTTTCTACTCAAAGCATCGGCGACTACATTCGCACGACCTTCGTGATATGAAATCTCCAAATCATAATCGCTGATAAGTTCTAACCAACGTCGTTGGCGCAAATTCAACTCGGATTGAGTGAATAAAAATTGCAAGCTTTTATGATCCGTAAAGACCTTGCATTTGACACCATAAAGATAATGTCGCCAGATTTTCAATGCAAAAACCACAGCCGCTAACTCCAAGTCATGTGTTGGATAATTCACCTCATGAGTCCTTAGTTGACGTGAAGCATACGCCACCACCTTTCTCTCTTGCATTAAAACACAACCTAATCCATGTTTGGAAGCGTCACTGTAGACGGAGTATTCCAAAGATGGGTCAGGTAAGGTCAACACAGGAGCTGTAGTTAACCTCTCCTTTAATAACTGAAATGCTTTCTCGCAATCCTCAGTCCATTCGAACTTCTTTTCCTTCTTCATCAAGGCTGTCAGTGGACGAGCGATGCGAGAAAAGTCTTTGACAAAACGACGATAGTATCCCGCTAATCCTAAGAAACTCCGGATATCCGTAACATTCCGAGGTGTAGACCAATCCCGGACAGCTGCTACTTTTGCTGGATCAACAGAAATTCCCTCCTTAGAAACAATGTGACCCAGAAAAGCCACTTGTTCTAACCAAAATTCACACTTTGAAAACTTAGCATACAACTGATTCTCTCGTAGAATCTGCAAGACCATCCTTAAATGCTCTCGATGTTCTTCTTGACTTTTGGAATATACCAAAATATCATCAATGAACACCACCACACACTTATCGAGGTATGCGTTAAAGACCCGATTCATCAACCCCATGAATGCTGCGGGTGCATTGGTCAACCCAAAAGGCATCACCGTAAATTCAAAGTGTCCGTATCTGGTTCTAAAAGCTGATTTACTAATATCCTCCTCCTTGATACGTAACTGATGGTACCCGGACCGCAGATCAATCTTGGAAAAGACTCCTGCCCCTTGCAACTGATCAAAAAGATCATCGATCCGTGGTAACGGGTACTTATTCTTAACAGTGACCTTATTAAGTTCTCTGTAATCAATACAGAGACGCATCGTTCCGTCCTTTTTTCCTTACAAACAACACTGGGGCTCCCCAAGGCGACACACTAGGTCTTATATACCCCTTCTCTAACAACTCCTCCAATTGGATTTTCAATTCTTCCATCTCCCTTGGGGCCATTCGGTAAGGAGCTTTTGAAATTGGTCCTGTCCCAGGGATTAAATCAATCGAGAAATCCACGTCCCTTCTTGGCGGCATACCAGGGAGTTCTTCTGGGAAGACATCTCTAAAATCACAGACCACTGGAATGTTCTCAAGCTGCAACTCCCGCTCCCCTACTTGACTTATACTACACAGAAACCACGGTTGCCCTTGCTTGATCAATTTCTTGACCTTCAATGATGATACGATTTTTATCCTCGGTCCCTTAGGAAGACTCCTATATTTAACCTTCTCCCCCCTAGGTCCACTTAAGGTCACTGACTGTTCTTCACAATCTAATATCGCTTTATATCTACTTAGCCAATCCATCCCAAGTATTACATTTAAGTCATCCATTTCTAGAGAAAATAAATTACTTGGAAATTTTACTTTTCCTATCTTAACCGGCACTTCACGGAACAACGTATCACAATGAAACATCTCCCCGGAAGGAGTAGAGACTGAAAAAGACGTTTCCTCAGGTTTTTCCAATTCTAAGTCCTTAACTCTAGACTTTGAAACAAACGAGCATGATGCACCAGAATCAAACAGTACTTTAACGGATTTTTCATTAATACAGAACGTACCTATGACCACATCCGTCGCCTGCGCTGCCTCTCTCGAGTTAACTGCTGAAAGCCTGCCGTCGTTCTGGGTAGAAGTAGTAGCACCTCCTTGATTCCCACGTTGGCTTGCAAAGAAATTCTCGTTTCTAGCATTTCCCGGTCGGTGCTGAAGACCGGAGTTATTCCCCGAAAACCTTGGGTTTGAGGCACCTCCCAAGTTTCGGCCAAAACTTCCACCATTGTGATTCCCCCTACCAGCATCATTACTACCCCGTCCATTAGCGATTCTTTGTTGTTGGAAACCTCTATGATTTCCCCCTTGCAATTCTTGTTGTCCTATGCGAGTATAACACTCGTACAATCTATGGCCCGGCTTACCACAGTAAGAACAGTCCACTAACGCACCCCTGTAGTCCCTTCCTGGGTGGTTCTTGTGGCATCTCCTACAGTTGAAGATTCTCTCTTTCCCATTACGATCATACAAAGGCTTCTGCATTCTAGCCTCTAGCCTCAAACTTCCCCCACTCTTGCTGCTTTGACCAGAATGGAAACCTTTCTCCTGAAAGTCCCCAGACGGTCTGTGCTTTTTAAATTGATTTTGGACTTGGTTACTCGCATTCGTATCATTATAAAACACAGGTTCTTTTCTCTTTTCCCCGCTATGGCCCAACTTCTCTTTTTCCTTCCTGATAACGTTCCCAATCTGCGCAGCTCTCTTATAAAGTTGGTCTAACGTATCATACCTATCGGTCTCAATGTGTTTTTGGATCTCATACGATAGACCTAACTCAAAACGCTGTATTTTCTTACCCTCAGTTGGAACATCGTCAGGGCAAAACTTCAAGTATTCCATAAATTTCTGGTAATATTCATCTACCGTTAGGTTTCCCATTTCGAACCTAGCAAACTCGTTTGATTTGTCCTTCCTAACATGAGGCGGATAGAATTGGTCCCTCAACGCCCCCTTAAATTCTTCCCAGCTTAAATCACCGTCGTTTTCGGATATCAATCTCATCTTACTATGTGTCCACCAATAGTCAGCGTCTTCCACTAGAAAAAAACGCGGCTTGGTCAACCATGAGCTCAGCAGGACATCTCACCACGCTAAAAAGCTTGTCAAATTCTCTTAGCCAGGTTTCCAACACAGATGGTTCCCCTTTCCCACTATAAGTCGAGGGTTTACTTTGGGCTATCCTCTTACTAATTGACGAAGCCTTATCCTCCAAGGATTTCGGTCTCGGATTCCTTGCGCCAGCTAGGGCCTTGATTAGGTTTCGAAGTACGCGATCAGAGTTTCCTCTTGGCACGGACCTTCTCAAAAAGGGTGGCATGATGGCAGGTATACTGCATAAGGTTTAAACAAGGTGTGTAAATACATTTCTATAGCGTTTGAGGTTTAAGGAAATACTCATTCTGTTATTGCTCTAAAATATACAAGGTAGTAGCCCTAAAGGTAAAAAGGTTGAACAATAAGTCTAAAATCGGATTTATTTATTTTCCATAAACACAACTCTGAATCGATTCTACTTTCAAATGTTTATATTATCAAATAAAAGGGAATCAAAATTCAAATTCAAAACAAATAAACCATATACTTCCAATCTAGAAAGAATACTTGGGTATAATTTCCCACATAGCCATTGTTCAAAACTACAAAAGTCCGAGATAATCAACCAAATCATCAAATCAACAAAATTGTTCGCAATTTATTCTACTAAGGGACTAGACATACGAACTCAAACACATGCATAGTCAAATAAAGGAAAAACAATCAGGCAAATAAAGGTGATGCATCCATGCGGTCCCGATCCTCCATGTATTGATCAGGGTCAAAATCAGCATCATCAGAGTCATCGCTAGACGCGCTATCGGAATCAGAAGGGGTTCCCACAGATAAGGAATCACTCATAGAAAGTCGTTCTTCAGAATCAGAAAGCTCTACAATTATTGGTTCGGGTGGTTCCTCTTCCCACATCATAATTTCACTCTCTTCCTCACTCATAAGATCCTCTCGTCTCACCGGCCCACCCCCTAAAATAATATGCTCACTATCATCATCACTCATCATTCCAGCTCTATAAGCTAGTTCCCCCTCATCAGGATCTTCTACCACTCCTAAAGGATCCTCCTCCATGAATTCTCCCTGCTCCTCAAATTCCTCTTCTGGATCCTCATCGGGGTCCTCCTCCTCCGGGTCCTCTTCTGGATCCTCTTCTGGATCCTCCTCTGGGTCCCTCTCGAAGTCCAACCCCTCAAAGATTATAAATGGCATTGGGTCAGGGTCTACTATGTGAACATCCTCCTCCCTATTATCTCTCCTTGCCCCACTAGACCCTGGAACGTCAACTCCGTTCCGACCCTCAGATTGAAATGTTCTTACCCTCCTGTCAAACTCTAGGTGAAACTCGTCAATCATCCCCATCAATGTATTAGTTTCCTTTTCCATTATCCCTTCATACACCTGTTTGGACTTTTTGAAAATCATTTCCATACGTCGGGCGTAATCCAAATCACATTCTCCCTCTTTTCTATCCCAAATTCCCTGAGCCTCTATTTCTGCCCAAATTGGGGCATTATCTAAAACTCTCCAGGGTTCATCTCGGGTATTAATTCCCTCATCGGCCGGTCTTTTTCCTTTATCCATGAGAGAAGATAATGATCGAACTTCCTGACTCACAAGGAGAGAAAACAAAACAATCAATTTCTAAGATAAGACAAGGGTAGATATTTCAAATCATCAGAGATATAGACACAAAGGTCCTATCATGCACACATCAAGTTATCCATGATATCATGCTTAAAGACACAAAGCATAACACGTCATATCCCCTTAATGTCTACCCCTTTTACTCTCGTTAATTTTTTTTTTTTTTTTTTTTTTTTTTTTTTTTTAACGTTAGTCTATCGATATAGATAAATAACACTAAATAAAACTCCCGCTCTGATACCAGTTGTAACATCTCGGAATAACTCGGGTCATACGAAAAGGAGAAGTTCATCTTTTAAAAAACGGAACAAACTGTAATCCGAGTCAAACCGGGATGTTAGAAACAGTTTAAAACAGTTTTGAAGTTAAGGAAACGTGCAGATCGAGTTCTATTAGCGTTATTTAAAACTATTAGATAATAAGAAATACTTAGCAGCGGATAAGAAACGAAAAGTCAAATCTACTTATTACAACTTGAGAGCGAAAGTCGCCTCATAAAAACCAAATGCTCTTTAACTAAACTTTGAAGTTCTTTTTAAGACTTCTTTACTTTAATAATTTATTTCTTCAAGGGACAATTCTCACTCCCCAGACCTGCAACTTAACTTACTGCTAGTCATTGCCCAGATAGGACACAACATCATCGCAGGGTCGTTAAGACCAAAAGCACACGTCAGCGAAAGTCGCATACCAATAAATAATAACATCGAGAAAGTTTAATTTGATTAATTAACAATTCACAGAACCGTACGCTTGATCATACTTATTAAGAATATTTATTTTTCTTGTAAAAGTTAGTCAGCTATATTGCTGTACTATCCGGCCATACTGCCAGTACTATCCAGCCATACTGCCGGTACTTTCCAGCCATACTGCCGGTACACACCAAACTCCATAAGTGAGACAATACATTAGGGGGAGCTAACCCCTAAGCAAGCCTCTACCATAGACACTCGCCATACTTCGGTGCCTATGGTTAAGTATGCATACCCCCCGCGGTGGCTCATAAAGCCCTCATATGCCGCGAGTAATTCTTTTCCACCAATTGACGACATACTACGTCCACTTTTTAAGTTAGTGAGGTCATACTACCTCTACTTTCAAAACAATATATAAAGATTGACGTCATACTACGTCCACTTTTGAGTTAGTGAGGACATACTACCTCTACTTAAGTTATTGAGGACATACTACCTCTACTTATCATAACAATGTATAGAATTATTGATTCGAACGATAGCATTATTCGTTCTATATACCCATGCCTTACTTTTGGGTATCATTAATACATGATACATCGATCTATTGCGAACCACGCTGCGTGTACATACCTTAAACGAAATAACCAACTCGCAAGCGTCTCAATCAATTCCCGGTCACGAACCGACTTCCTACAAAGTTCAATCGTATTCGGGAAATAAGCACACATACACATTTTCCTCAATCACACATAACACACATATTCAATTACGTCCATACCTAGAATGCTACACACAATATGAACATCCATCACATACTACAACATGGTATAAACACAAAACTGGACAGCTTATACATTCTGTCCAGAAACTCATCTTAATACTGTCAAACTGAAAATCCGACTTCACCGTTGCGTCCGGAAGGCGTCAAAACCCCCGGGTACCAAATTTCATAATTTATAACATAGTATAAGTATTTTTAACTTAATTTCAAAGCCAAAAATGCTCCAAAAACACAAATTTTCCACTATTTCAAAACCTACGGGATTCCATTTTTTTATCACCAAAATATAAAATTTCAATGCTTTATTCTTTAATAAATCTAAACAATAAAATTTACATAATTTCCATGATCACATACAAAAATAAATTTTAATTAATTATCTATATTTTTCTTAAAAATAATTCTTTTTACTCCAATGTTCAAACACAAACACATCACATATATATACATGCAAATTTTTCTTCTATCAACCTTATACTTCTCTTTTATTAATCAATAAAAATAAATTTCCATCACCACATACACACATTTTTTTTTATGAACAACCATTTTTTTTTTTAAATGTATATATATATATTTATATATATATATATATTTCAATCATTCATCAAACAATTCTACACACACATGTGCACAAATCTAAAACCCTAAAACCATACATTAAATTTAAATAGAAAAAACATCATACATCTAAAACCCTAAAACCATATATTAAATTTAAATAGAAAAACATCATACATCTAAACATAAATTTTTAATTCATGAACAAAATCATAACTATAAAATCACACATATAAAAACATAGAAATTTAAATTAAAACCTAAAAATAAAACTAGGTTAAGAATTACTTACAATTGCTCAAGAACACACCAAAATTTGATGAACCAATTTGATGATATTAGGCGTGAGGATTAGAGAAACTTTGAGAGTATTTTTTTTTTTTTTTTTTTTCTTACTTGCAATTGAATTTGAAAATGAAAAGGAGTAAGGAAAGGAATAAGGAAAGGAAAGGAATTGATTAAGGATTTATGAGATTTTATTATAATAATTTCCTTAACCTTCCATTTACTCAAATGGAAGTTACAAATCCTCCCAAATATTCCCATATGGCCGGCCAACCTTTGCCATTTCCCTTTTTTTTTATTTATTTATTTTTTTTTTTTTTTTGAAATTAAAGATAGATTAGGAAAAGATTTGGACATAAAATGATTTTAATTGCCTTAAAAGTTGGATTCTCATGATTTAACCTACTAACAAAATAAATAATAAATGAAATATTTTTTTTTTCTAAAAAGAATAATAATAATAAAAATAATAATATTACTAGCAAATTATTTAATATATCGGGGAAAATTTCGGGGTGTTACAACACATGTCTCCCATTTCTTCCTTTGATACTCTTCCATGTTAGAATTAGAAGAACATTCTCACCACAAAGAAACTTTTTCCTCTCATGATTCCGCTCTCATCACGACTCCCAAACCTTCCTTAATTGAAAATTCTAAAAATTTTGAACCCCGGGATACCTCCAACCACCATGGTGGCCACCGCCACCACCACCACCACCGTGCTGGCCGGTCCAACCACAGCACCTCCCACCACACCAATCACCATCATGGGCAACGGTACCGCCCCTCTAGACTATCCCAGTCCGGCCGGCCCACTAAATCCGGCCCATCATCCTTCACCCATTGGAATCAAGCTCCCTTGCCATATTGGGCTTCTCCCTGGCCACCTCAGAAAATGAACACTCCTTCTCACAATGGGCTTCCCTCTGCTGGGCTTCTTGAACCAAGGCCTGCTCAAAACTTTCATACAACTACTTCTTTCTCTCCGGGCTGTGGACATCGATCAAGCCATGCATACTTTATCTTTATCTTCTCCGAATGAGCAACATTACATGGGCACCGGCGCCACTTTCTATATGACTCGATCTCAAGGTAATTTATTTAATTATTCTTCATTCAAGCATCCTTTACACAATGCCATTATTGTTGGCAATGGTCATATGATTCCGGTTCAAGGTCACGGGAATATTTCCCGCTCCTCCTCCCATAACACTCTCACTCTTAAAAATGTCTTACATGCCCCTCAACTTATTAAAAATCTCATCTCCGTTCGCAAATTTACTCGTGATAATATGGTTTCTGTTGAATTTGATCCTTTTGGTTTTTCTGTGAAGGGCTTGGCCACGGGGAACCTCGTTCTGAGATCTAATAACACTGGTGACCTATATCCTTTCCAATCAACACATGGAGTTTCCATCCCACTTCTACATCTTCCGCCTTTTTGCCTTCTAGTATTTGGCATTCTCGCTTAGGTCATCCTAGAAATGCAATTTTGAGTTCTTTGTATTCGTCCAATTCTATCAAATGTAATAAAAATCCCTCTTTTGTGTGTCATTCTTGTCCTTTGGGAAACATGTTCAATTACCTTTTGTTCGTTCTCAATTTATCAGTAATCGTCCATTTGATATTATTCATAGTGATGTATGGACTTCTCCTATTTCAAGTCCTTCGGGCTACAAATATTTTGTTCTTTTTTTTATCATTACACTAATTTTTTGTGGACTTTTCCTTTATTTCGCAAATTTCAAGTGTATGATATATTTGTGAATTTCTATGCTTTTGTTCATACCCAATTTGAACTCAAAATCAAATTTTTTCAATGTGATCATGGGGTGAATTTGACAATAAATTATTTCATGCTTTTTGCAATAATTGGGGTATTCATCTTCGTTTTTCTTATCCTCATACATCTTCCCAAAATGGCAAATCCGAAAGAAAAATACGTTCCATCAATAATATTATCCGTACTTTATTGTATCATGCTTCTCTCCCCCCATATTTTTGGCCTCACGCCTTAAATACTGCTATATATCTTCTTAATATTCTTCCTTCTAAGTTGCTTGGTAATCTTACCCCAACCCATTTATTTTTCAATAAATCACCAACCTATACGCATCTTTGGGTTTTTGGATGTTTATGTTTTCCTCTTATTTCCTCCACCAAAATTAATAAATTGCAATTTCGTTCATCTCTATGTGTATTTTTAGGCTATCCTTTCTCTCATCGGGGTTACAAGTGATATGATCTTACTACTCACAAAATTATTGTTTCTTGTCATGTCATCTTTGACGAATCCACTTTTCCCTTCTCCAACTCTTCCACATACACCATCCAAGCATATGACTTCCTAGACTCTGCTCATCCTTACCTTCTCCTTCAAAATCAAACTAACCCTATTCTTGAACTTTTTGGGCCTACCGTGCAGCCCAGCCCACAAAACAGCCCCCCCTCCACAGCCCAGCTCCACAACATCCCCACACTACCTTCCTGCCTCCCCTGCTGTGCAACCTAGCCCAGTTCACTTCCCACCCAACAGCCCCCCTCCCTCCCCTATTGGGCCTGCTGTGCTGCCCAGCCCAGACCACTCCCCGCCCGACAGCCCCCCTCCCTCCCCTACTGGGCCTGTGTCCAACAGTCCAGTTTCCCTCCCTTCTCTTCTCTACCCCCCATCCCTATCCACCCCTTTTGGGCTTGGCCCAATTCCTTCCCATTTTACCCAACTTACTTCACCACCCTATTCCTATGGCATCATTACAAGGAGTAAAAATGGTATTTTCAAACCCAACCCCAAATACACTTGTCATGCCTTATCTATTTCTTTCTCTTCTCTTTCCAAAAATCTCATCCATGCCCTCCGTGACCCGAACAGAAAACAGGCCATGCAAGAGGAATTTGATGTTTTAATTGAGAATAATATTTGGGATCTTGTTCGTTGGCCCCCTAATGCTAATGTGGTCCATTCTTTATGGATATTTCGGTTCAAAACTAAGTCTGATGGTTCTTTTGAGCGCTATAAGGTGCGTCTTGTTGCTGATGGTAAGTCTCAACAGGTAGGCATTGATTGTGATGAGACTTTTAGCCCGGTGGTCAAACCCGCTACCATTCGCATTATTTTGAGTCTTGCTTTGGCTAAGTCCTGGTTTATTCATCAATTGGATGTGGAAAATGCTTTTCTTCATGGTAACTTGACTACACCTATATATATACATCAGCTTTTGGGTTTTCGTGATCCCTCTCATCCCGATTATGTTTGTCTTCTTCGCAAATCGCTTTATGGTCTTAAGCAGGCTCCTAGGGCATGGTATCAGCGGTTTGCTGATTTTGTGACTCATATTAGTTTCGTTAACAACATTTCTAATTCTTCCCTATTCATTTACTACCATGGGTCTGACATAGCATATTTGTTATTATTTGTGGATGACATCATTCTCACCGCCTCCTCCGATACTCTTTGTCAGTCCATTATGTATCAATTGAGTTCTGAGTTTGCTATGAAGGACTTAGGTCCTCTCAGTTTTTTTTTTTTTGGCATTGTTGTTTCTTGAAATTCTGAAGGTCTTTTTCTTTTGCCAACAAAAATATGCTACTGAGATTCTTGAGAAAGCTGGTATGTCTCAATGCAAGCCTGCTCCGACTCCTGTTACTACGCCCCGAAAACTTTCTGCTGATACTGGTTCTCCTTATGATAATCCTACTTTACATCGTAGTTTGGCCGGGGCTTTGCAGTATCTCACTTTCACTCGCCCGGATATTTCTTATGCTGTTCAACAAGTCTGTCTTTTTATGCATGATCCTCGGGTTTTTCACATGTCCACTCTTCATCGCATTCTTCGGTATATCAAGGGCACTCTTGATCATGGACTACAACTCTATAAGTTCTTGATCTCTTCTCTTTTGTCCTACATCGATGCTGATTGGGGTGGTTCCCCTGACACCCGTCGTTCTACATCCGGCTATTGTGTTTTTCTTGGTGATAATTTGATTTCTTGGTCTGCTAAGCGCCAACCTACCGTTTCCAAGTCCATTGTTGAGGCTGAGTATCGTGGCGTAGCTAATGTTGTTTCTAAGACTTGCTGGATTCGAAATTTACTACTTGAGATTCATTTTCCCATTAATACAACTACTCATGTTTATTTTGTGATAATATTAGTTTTATCAAGTAACCCTATTCACCATCAACGCACTAAACATATTGAGATGGACATACATTTCGTTCGAGAAAAAGTGCAGCGTGGGAATGTTCGTGTTCTTCATGTTCCATCTCGATATTAGATTGATGACATTTTTACTAAGGGACTTCCTAAGATTCTCTGCGATGATTTTCGCTCCAGTCTCAGCGTCCATCAACCTTCCGATTCGACTGCGGGGGTATATCAGAAGTAATATTTTGTATATCTTGTATATTTTGCATATCTTGCAAAATCTTTTTATTATAAGTAAATATTGTATAGATTATTTAGTTTTCAAAACTTGATTATTCCATCTTGTATTTATTCTCCCAAATTCATTAATGAAAGCAAGGAAAATAATTTCCAATAGCATTTTCTTCCCTCCGATTCTCTTTATTCTATTATTGGTACTTAAATGAAAAAAAATGCAATTTTTTCATATCTATTGTGTTTCTTTTCATTCATATGGTCATATTCAACAATTTAATGATGATTTCATTTGTGTACCAATAAAAAAAGAGCTTAATTAAGATATTACGACTGATTTTATTGTTATATTAAAATTACATACTTGTTTGCGTACATGACATTTCTTAACCATTGTGCACCGTAGATAGGCTCTTGGATGGGGGCTACCCTTTGGAAGTTTTTCTCCATATTTTCGCCATGAACATCCATCATTTATCTGCATTTTTAAAAAAAATTATAAATAAATTAGACATTTTACATTTTAACGCGAAAAAACCGTGGTTGATATGAACAAAGACTTACCACGGGTGCTTGACTCCGAGTTCGAACTGCAACACGAGCTTTCTTCATAATAGCTTCAACTGGCGCGGTTTGATCCGTCGAAAGATTATTAGGGTTAGGAACATTGTTCGTTAAATTAGGTACCTTCTCGAGCCCTCCATTTGCGTCAAATTCTTGAAGATTGTCTTTCTCAATTCTAATACCATTATCATTATTAGCTAAGACCGATTTGTCGTTGTTTATCCTTAAGGCCACTTCCTTGGTGCCCTCCTCGTCAGGTACTACCTAATTATTGACTTAATTAGGATATATATATATCTTACTTTTTAATAAAAAAAAATTGTCAAGATTCTTATAAATAGAGGTCAATGGATAAAAAAAATTAGAAATATAAGAAACACAAGGAATAAAAGAAACACCTTTTCAATAAACTTGTTTTCTGTGTCTATTATTGTATTAACATTCCTAACTTTTTTCCAATAATCGGATGAATTTTGATAGTCCTCCTTCATTTAAGAAAAAAAATACAAAATACAACTTAATACGTGAATTTTTCAATTATACAAAATTGAAAAAACCTCAATTTCAACCTTCATTATGAAAATTTTAGAGGATCGAAAAAAGAGGAACAACCTAAAAATGTTACAAAAAAATATCACCGAATAAAGCCCTATAAACCTTAATGTATGATTAATTAGTGAGTTCAAAAAGAATGAGATACTTATTCAATTATACAAGATTGATAGAGTTAAGAAAGAGAGGCATTCTTGTTCAATTACAAGTAATTATGTCACAAGTTAAAAGGTTGTGTTTGGATAAAAAAAAAATAAAGGGAAAAATAGAGCAGAGATTTAGGTGGTGTTTAATAATTGGTTGTTGGCTGTTGGTTTTTTTAGTTGGCTTGTTTGACCAACTGAAAATGTTTGTTGTTTTTGTTGTCTTTTAAGCTAGTTGAAAAGGCCAACTGTTTATGGAAATGTTTGGTAAACTTAGCCATTGGTTGTTGGTTTTTTATTAAATCAAAGTAGGTCAACAAGTCAAAAGCACACAAAAATAGCTAAATGGAGTAGCTTTTTAATTTTGGCTTAAAAGCTAGCTTTTCAGTTGGCTTAAAGGACGTTTACCAAACACTTTTTTTGAATGTTTGACCAACCAACAGGCCAAAAGCCAACAACCAAAAAGCTAATGTAAAAGCCAACTACCAAAACACCAACGAAAGAGCATTTGTTTGGACGGAAGGAAATAGAACAATGGTGTACCTCTCATCTTCTCTTTCCTTCCATTCCACCCTGAACAAATAAAAGTTACTTTTCTTACCTCTCTCTCCATTCTACTAGCTAGTCTCTTGAGAGACCGTCTTTTTGAAAGACGTATCTCAAGCCTAGCCCATTAATGATTAATGCCTACTTATCGTATTTTTAATGACTACTTAAATTATCCTTAATGCTTACTTACTTTATCATTAGTGCCTACTTTCATTATCTTAAATGTCTACTTACATCATTCTTAATGCCTACTTATAATATTTTAAAAAATATATAATAGGTTGGCCTAATTAGAGATAGTCTCTCAAGAATTTGTGGCATTCCACTCTTCCCCTCCTTTATTTCCAAATTTGTTATGTATACTTCTAAAAGATTGTATATTTATAATAGTAACCATTTCACCTTTTCAATTAAAGAATTCTTTTTAGTTACAAGTCTTTATGAGACGATCTCACCGTGAATCTCTTAATAAATAGATTGAATAACTTAACTAAAATAATTATTAGCACATATATATGTACTCTTTCTTTTAAAATCGTCTCAGAGAAAGACAATCTTATGAGATGTTTTTTTAAAAAAATACACCAATCTAATAAACTAAATCGTAAGAATAAATATAAGATGAAAATTATACCTCATATTGTCGTTTTTGGCCAAGTCTTCTTAGATTATCTTGGTGGGCAAGACAATCCTTATCCAGTTGACAAAGTTTAGACATCAGCTTTGGATTTTCGTCGTAATACAGGCTATCTAGCTCTCTTTGGAGTTCTAATAACTGTTATACATTCATCCAAATTATAATTATTAATGATAATAATAAATTGTAATCCCTCCAATACAGAGTTAATATCCCATTCGTTTTTCACAAGTTTATCAATGCGCTAATTCATTCCATAATATTTCTAACTATGAATAATTTAAAATTATAAAAAGTTGATATTAATAAATTTTATATTAAAATGAATCAAACAAGATCTCATCTCTTTTTTAAAAAAAGCAAATTAAATAATAGTGAAATATCAACAATATTAAAAAAAATTAAACATTAATTCTGAATCGAAGGGAATACTAATTATAAAGGTTAAATTAGATACTAGTATATCAAAAATAAAAATGAATTAATTATTCAATTTTTTAATTACCTTTTCGTTCCGTCTCTGGGTCCTCTGTTCATCTATAATTGAAGAAGCCGTAGCCTTATCGCTTTCAATGATTCCAAGACATAAGTCAAGCTGTAATTTGAAAACTAAATGAGTATTTCTATATGAAATAACTTTTAGAAAAAATAAGTAATATTTTAATATATCTCCTAAATAAAAGGTAAAATTTATATTTATTGTTTAGTATTTAGATGACAAACACAATTGATTCATAATTCAGTTACTTTTTATCAAACAAAAGTGTCCAAATCAATTTTATATTGAATGAGATATCATACAAAATGTTTATGTTAACAATTATAAAAATACAAATAAACATTAATTTGCTTAACCCATATAAATACTCAAATCTTAATACCAATAATTTCCCTTGCATGTTTTGTTCACTTCCTCTATTTTTCTTTATTTGTCTATTTTATTTTTAAATGTGAAAGTCATTTGCTGTAATGACATATTATCAAACTGCATGTTAAAACCTATTTACACATAGTACATTACTTTCATTTCAATAAAGAACTCTAGAGAATAAATTTGGTATCAATTACAGCAAATAAGGGTGTACAAAACAAATTCGATGACCTAAAATTTATTCAATTTTATAACCAAAACTGATTTGACCTGACTTCAAAAATGATTTACAATAATATAAAACACAATATGGCACAAAATCCAATTTCAAACCAATTAAAAACACATAATCCTAAATCTACTCGATGATCCATAGCAAATATCACTTTTCAGTCATACAATTAACTAAAAAGATTGAAAATTTTTATGTGACACCTTACAAAGATTTACCAACTAGATTAATCAAATTTTTTAATTGCTAATTTATTGAAATATATATCATACAACTAAAAAAAATTCTTTACAAAGATTTGCCAGATGAAATAATAAACTAAATATAATGTAAACTTGATTTTATTCTATTAAATGGCTAGAAAATCAAATACTCAACAAACACTCTATTTCTCTTTGTGAATAATTCAAAGGGAGGGGTATTACACATACCAATAATTTTGATGAAAAATGACACATGACAAGCCTCTTAGTTGTAGACAATAATTTTTTCATATTAAAGATTAATTTGATGGCATGTTAAATAAAGAAAGTTTCAACTATATAATATATCATTATGCATGTCTAATTTGATATATTTTTTTATTTCAAATGTTAATATATGAACTAAAATTACAAATTCTTCAATAATATTTATTAAGTATGTCTAATTTAAATTTACAAAGTCAATTAATTATGTGCCTAAATGAAAAGAATTAGCTATACATTGATGATTCGGTGCACTTTTATATATATATATATATATATATATATATATATATATATATATATATATATATATATATATATATATATATATATATATATATATATATATATATATATATATATATATATATATATATATATATATATATATAAGACAAGTCCTTACAAAAAAAATTACAAATTTCTTAGATTTAAGATTAACTAATAAGAGTTATTATAATAGTGGGTCAAGTATTCGACCCGTAGCTTTAAAATAAATTTCTCTATTTGACCCAACATTTAGTGATTTTCTAATAGAGTCATCAAATCAATCAAAATAAAACCACAGTGAGTTTTTTTCAAACAACCCACAATGGCTTTTTGTCAATATTAGTAATTAATAAATTTTTTAAATTAAAAGATTTTGTAAACAAATATTTAATTGTTACTGGCAATATATATATTAGATGTATGTGGTTTTTCTCATATGTTTTGTAATATATTTTCTGTAAATCAAAAATATTTTGTAAATTAAAGATTTAATTGTTTACCAATAATATTAGGTATATGTGGTTTTTCTCATTTTTTTAATTTATTTACTTACAGAATTATTTACATTATACCCAATTATTTGAAAACTATTCTATTATATCAAAAAAAAAATATTACTTAATAAGATCATTTCAAATATTTATTATCTTTTAAATGTTTGAAGTTTCAGATTACAACCTAATTTATCCAATATTTTAAAGGATACTTTTACTTCATAAATTGAATTTACAACTGGTAAATAATCATGGATTAAATTTGAGCATAAATTTTCATAAGTTTTAGTTTTTATAAAAATCATGCATTGCACGGGAATCTAGCTAGTATAGGGAAAGGAAAAAGTATGTCAATCATTAAATTAATATAATATAATTATATTTTAAATAATATTTATAATAATAATAATAATAATAATAATAATAATAATAATTAGTATTAGTATTTTTATTATTATTTTATTAAATTGTATTTAATATCATAAAAAGAAACTTTTACAAAAAGTTGGTAGGGAGTCGAGCGACAAGCTGAACAGCCACATCCTTTTAAATACAAAAAGCTAAGCTTTGAAAATTATTTAAAATCATAATACTTCAATTTGATAACATTTTTAAAATTATTATTATAATATTATTTATAACATTTTTATAACGTTTATTATTATTATTATTATTATTATTATTATTATTATTAAAGTTATTATTATATTATTTATAACATTTTTAACGTGAAAATTTCATTTTGATAATGATAATATTTTTTTAAAATCGTATTCTTTTCGTTCTTTTTTGTTCTTTTCATTTACTTTTTTTCACAATTTTCAAAGCAATTTTTGGATCCGAATATCTTTAGATAAGCATTATAAAAAATTATTAAAAATATATGATAAAAAAGTATACATTAAGATAAATCTAACGAGATCTCAATATATTTTATCATTTGTATATATATATGTCTTAAAAATCTTAATCTGAAGAACATTAGAAAACGGAAGGATTAATATTTTTATATCTTAATTAATACCAATAACTCCGTACATTACACGAGATTCTACAATATTAAAGTTTTATTCTTAGTAAAATTAGAAGAACGAATTGTTGAAGAAAAAAGAATTTCAAAATCGACATTAATAGTTATGTACTTATGTTGATGTGAAGATGATGGGTTATTGACTTATTGTTACATTGCCCAAACAGAACAAACAAAATTAAATCAGAAAAAACAGAAATAAAAAACAAATTCAATCTCAAAAAAATGAATCAATAAACAGAATTGAAATCGGAAGAACCTAATGTAATTTCCTTTTGTTGCTGTCAGATTTCCATCAATAAAATACTTCGTTTTTCCAAAAAAGAAACTTGATATTTAACAAATTGGATGTTAAACCCTAAACCCCAAACAATTTCCTCCTGTGAAAGTTTTGAATATTCCTCTTCTTGATGTGAGTTAATTAATAAAGTTATGATCTAAAACCCTAAACCCTAGACCCCAAATAATTGGATGTTATTAAAATAGTTATTAATATAGCTAAATCCTAAACCCTAAACACAAAAATTGAATGTTATGAATATAGTTATTAATATAGCTAAACCCTAAACCCTAAACACAAAAATTGAATGTTATGAATATAGTTATTAATATAGCTAAACCCTAAACCCTAAACACAAAAATTGAATGTTATTAATATAGTTATTAATATAGCTAAACCCTAAACACAAAAATTGAATGTTATGAATATAGTTATTAATATAGCTAAACCCTAAATCCTAAACCCTAAACACAAAAATTGAATGTTATTAATATAGTTATTAATATAGCTAAAGCCTAAACCCTAAACACAAAAATTGAATGTTATTAATATAGTTATTAATATAGCTAAACCCTAAACCCTAAACACAAAAATTGAATGTTATTAATATAGTTATTAATATAGCTAAACCCTAAACCCTAAACACCAAAATTGAATGTTATTAATATAGTTATTAATATAGCTAAACCCTAAACCCTAAACACCAAAATTGAATGTTATTAATATAGCTAAACCCTAAACCCTAAACACAAAAATTGAATGTTATTAATATAGTTATTAATATAGCTAAACCCTAAACCCTAAACACCAAAATTGAATGTTATTAATATAGTTATTAATATAGCTAAACCCTAAACCCTAAACACCAAAATTGAATGTTATTAATATAGCTAAACCCTAAACCCTAAACACAAAAATTGAATGTTATTAATATAGTTATTAATATAGCTAAACCCTAAACCCTAAACACCAAAATTGAATGTTATTAATATAGTTATTAATATAGCTAAACCCTAAACCCTAAACACCAAAATTGAATGTTATTAATATAGCTAAACCCTAAACCCTAAACACAAAAATTGAATGTTATTAATATAGTTATTAATATAGCTAAACCCTAAACCCTAAACACCAAAATTGAATGTTATTAATATAGTTATTAATATAGCTAAACCCTAAACCCTAAACACCAAAATTGAATGTTATTAATATAGCTAAACCCTAAACCCTAAACACAAAAATTGAATGTTATTAATATAGTTATTAATATAGCTAAACCCTAAACACAAAATATTAAATCTTTTTGATATAGTTATTAAGATTGCTAAACCCTAAACCCCAAACAATCACATCAAAGAAATCTCAAGAAACTTTGCAAATTTAAGAAAACATTCACAAAATTGGATAGAAAGATATATTGATCGAACCTGATGAGGGTGGTAAGGATGTTATTCTTTAGAGTTTGGAGGATGAATTTGAGTTTTTTGTTGATTGCAATTTTGGAATATGAAATATGAAATCTGAATGAACTTTGATGAAAGCACCGTACTTTACTAATGCCTTTATATAGGGTTAAAGTTTGGGAATTGGGAGGAAAAGCACCCTGGCGTGACTTGGTAAAAATTGATCCGACTTTATGACTCAAGTCTCCAATTGAATTTAATTTAAAATAATAGAATTTAATTCAAAATGACCTTTTTGAAAAATAAAATAAAATAAAACAAAAATAGAATTTTAAGATTTTTTTTTAATAACATTTTTAGTTATTTATAGTTTTTTTTGCTCACTAAAAGGAAATTACTTAAGAATTAATGAATCTAGATCTAACTTATCATAAACACAAACCACAATTATTGACCACTATTTCCGCACATAAACCCAAGCAATGAAAAGAATTTTTCTACAAACATTTTAGTAAACAAATTTTTATTTTATAAAAAAAATAGGACACAAACATTTGCAATTATGTATGTGTTATCTGTGTGTTTTTCGTTCTAACACTTATCTTGCATTTATCCTTGTTTACAAATTTAGCGATTTACTTATGATTTCACATAAGCTCAACCCCTAATGTAAGTTGGTAGCATTTACATCAAATTGCTTTTGCACTTTATCAAAGCTTATTATTCATATTAAATTGTTACTTCTTTTTTTAAAATTTTTTTTTATTATTTTTTTTATCAAAGTTTACATCTAATGTTATTAACAGCAAATCAAAGGATAATGCTATCCTCATTTAGAGGTAGCCTTGCACATTGCATATTTGTTAAACTGTTATACTCCCTCCTATTCATTGATTTAGGGACATTTTCTTATTGGGTCAATTCATTGATTATGTCCCATTTTTATTTTTGTCATTCTTTTTTACCCTTTTAATACCCTTACTGCAACAACACGACAACACATAAATACCAATACCTTTTTATAGAAAAAGTGATTTTCCCACCCACTTTTAAGTGGTCCCCCACCCTTCCTAATTTTTGGTGCAAAAGGGAAACGTCCCTAAATTAATGAATAGGAGAGAGTATTTCTTTTAGAGAATGTCTGTTGAATTTGATAATGGTAAATGTGGGTTTTTGAGCGATTTGACAGGCTTTTTTGGCTTTAGTCATGGTTAAATCACATAAATTTTTTGGCACCCTCAACCAATTTGCAAATAAAGGATAGTAGTTTCGACACACATCTTTATTGATTTTGACTTTTGGACTTGATTGAGATATTTTGTTGTATGTAGAAGTATTTTTTGAATATTTGGCTCTTTCTGTAAGACTTATGGGATTTTTTTGAATTTTTTAACACACATATTTGCTTGAAAAAACATTATTATCCTCTTGCAGGTTTGGAATTACCAAACCAAAAAATGTAGCTTAGTAAAACTATTTAATTATATGAACACCATTTTGGAAATAAGTTTTAGAGAACACCAAAGTTGACATTTTTTTACTTTTCAACCCCAACTAGGCAAATTACTTTCTAATTCACACTAATTGTCCCATTTAGTTTTTGCACTTTATTTCACTAATTCAATTCTAAATATCTCTAAATATGCAGATTGAAAAATTATTAAAATTGATATTAATAAATTTTAAATTGAAATGAATAAAAAAAAAATCTCAAATTGGCTATATTTTAACATTTAGATTGAGAATAAAATACAAATTAAGTGATCGATGAATAGTGTCAAAAAGTAGAATTAGTATTCTTACTATCAAAAAGAATTATTAAGTAATTTAATGAATTTGTTTACTTCTACGTACCAACACTTATATATATGCATCTATATGAATATATGATAGGATAGTTTGATCCTCAAACATATTATATGCATATACTTTTATAGTTACTTATGCATGTTTATGCATAGCTACACATGCCATTATAACACATGCTTCCTCTATTGCACTTGTTGTTGCAACTCCCACAATGCTTTCTATTATACGAAGAGTTCACACATTTCCCATTGCAACATGTCTCGGGAAATTTGCACTTCAAACCGCACATCCCACAATTATGATTGTCAATTTTAACATTCACACACCTTTTCTTACAACAATCTTGGCCATGACTACCTTTGACGTGACAAATCCTAGGAAACCTATGACATGTCAATTGGTTACGTGGTTGCCAACCCCATGGTCTCACTTGACCATAAGAGGGTTGTTCCTTTGGATGGAAATGATCCCAAAAATTGAATGGATCATGTGAATGATGTTTCTTTTTAGGCAAGTACCCTCGTGATTCAAATGGATTATGAGGCAGGTGTTTTTGTTTAGGCAAGTAATCTCGTGATTTGAATGGATCATAAGGATATTTCTTTGAATTGAAGAAAGCATATGGTTTAGATGAATCAAAAGACGGGTGTTTGTTGCTTTGACCATAGGAAAGACCGATACGAATTCCGATAAGAATGACTATAACAATCAAATTTTGTGGCATATTCTTCATATCTAACAATTTAAATGAAACAAGAATATTGTAATAATTGTTATGAAAAATGTTTGAGAGACTATTATTTGGATATTTGTGAAAGCTAGATGAAGGTGTATGTATATATACATGTAAGATGATTTTGAATTCAAGGGTTTTAGGCGGGTACTAGTTAGTGGGATGGTCTAATAGCAAGGAATATACACATTGTCATAGCAAACCAAAAATTAGGCTTATTTAAGAAATTATATGACAATGCTGAGTAGCCAAATTAATTATATAATAATTATTTGGTGTGATATAAGATTAAATAAACTAATACTCCATATTAGAAAGCATAATACCGGAATCGGCCAGATCAATTTGGTTATAATCTATTCTTGCCTAGGTTGACCTTTGTATATACGTGTTGACCTTTGTATATACGTATGACATACCATTTGCTCCCAAAGTCAAACCGAGTATACAAGTCAACATAAAGTAATATAAACAAAATCAGGGAACAAGTTGCCTAAAAGTGAATAATAATTCCATGTGCAAAAAATAGGAGGTTTAATTTTATTAGACCCCAATTCAACCTTAAATCCTAATTAGATACTCCATAATCCATATATATAACAATTAATTCTTTTGAGCTATTGTCTAACTAAACCTTATAAATTTTTATCTCAAATAATGCTATAATAACATACTATATATTCATAGCTACATAACATTATTATTTATTGATTTTGATAATGTTTCCTTGTTAAGACATTTATATGTTATAAATATTATATTATTTCAAATGTTTTATTGTTTTAAAATTAATAATTATTAATTTTGAACATCTTATTTGATTAATTTGTTTATGATATGGTTTGGGCTTTCATATGAGCGGGATACACTAGGTACGATAATGATTATATTCATGTCCTCGCTGTAGATATATTATCTTTATTATTTGTCATAAAAAAAGATTTTACATATAATAGTGATGTTCCCTAAAACATATTTTCAATCTCTTATATATGCATTTTGTTAGTGTTTATATTTGATCATTACTTTAAATTTATTATATAGTGATTTTCTATATGAGAGCTTTTAAATTTAAAAGAAGATGAGTATATATTCCTTGAAAAACTTATCCACTGATTGGGTGAATTTTACAACACTGCTTAAGTGTGCTTACTCAACATGATTAACAACGCTCATTTCATGCTCAAAAATCAATACATACTCACATAACATGTACCAGTTCCCATTTCTCAAGCAATATTCCTCGTCAAATTTAGTGCATATCCTTCCTATGTCTTAAAGAAATAGTCTAAAAAAAGTGGTGCGAAAATAATAAAAATCAGTTAAAAGGGTAAAAATAAATGAAATATTTGAACTAATAGTGATATGTGATACGGGAAAATTTACTATCTGGTGCAAGTATAATGTAACGAAAAAAAATATATGTTATAAGAAAGTGGAAGAAATATAAAAATAAAATGAAAAGATAAGTTAAATGTGAGAATAATAACTAAAGAAATAACATGAGTTATGATGAATAAAGTTAAAAAAATAAAATCTCTTAGAGCATAGTAAGTATCCTTTATTTATCGTGTGCGTATAGAGGTATAGCAATGGAAGCATTTATTAATTATGGGAACATAATAGATGGAAAAAAAATTATGTTCATGGATCCATATATATTTAAATAACATTATTGGATGAAACAAAGAAAATAATATTAATATTTTTGGAGCCTTCATCAACTTACAAGTTATCAATTTCTCATTCTTTCAAGAAATTGTGAAAAATTTTATACCTATTGAATAAAGGTATTGTCTGTAATTACTAGTTAGTGCGCAATCCTCAATACATAATATATCTTATAATATTTAACGTTCAAAAAATCGTAATGTGCATATATATTTAAATACATATACATAAATGATAAATCTATGCACTTTAACTCGCACATGCAACAATTAAGATTATCAATCTTAACATTAACACATCGTTTTTTGCAACAATCATGACCAGAACTACCTTTGACATGACTTATTCTAAGAAACCTATCACATGTCAATTGATTTGGAGGTTGCCACCCCCCATGGTCTCACTTGACCATAAGATGGTTGTTCTTTGGGATGAAAATGATTCCAAAATAAAATGAATCATGGGAATAATGTTTCTTCATAAAGAAGAAACCTCGTGATTTAAATGGATCATAAGATGGATCAGTCTTTGAATTGAAGAAATTCCATGGTCTTGACGGATTAAAAGATGAGTATTTTTTCAAATTAAGAAAGTGACTTGACTCTTGATATGTTAAATTAGGCTGGACTTATTGTGAATGTCAGCATATTAACGGGGGACACAAGTGCACACACTTCATAAGCCAAGGAGATATATACCATCCCAAAACCATATGGCAATGGGAAGAAGGTCTCTAATAGCTTATAAAGTGTGCACACCATTTTTAATTTATCGATGTGGGATAACTCATCCCAACATGATACGAAATCAGATCTTTTTTTGGCATTAATGTCACTATTTTGTTTGGCTTATCCAAGTGTAGTAGTGACAAGGATAAGAATAGTTATAATAAGCAAGGTTTTTTACTACTATAAATTTATTACACTTATAACTATAGTTGTTAAAATGCGGGCATATGAATTTCAAGTTTGATCAGTCAATCTAATTTTTTCATATTGGATTATTTTCAAATCGTGTTGTTTTTAATTTCGGTCAATTTGAGTCATTACAATGGTCAAGAAGTTTTAACATATGTTTTTTTAATCACTGAAAATGTTTCCACAAAACATTATAAAATTCCAATATTTTAAAAGAGACCAATAATACAACTTAAATACTTCGGTAAAGAATTATAAAATTAAAAGAGAATAAAAAGAAATATAATGATATTCGACAAAAAATAATAAGAAGAAATTGAAAGAATTGAGAAATTGTAAAAACGAATTAAAGCAAATGACACGTTGAGTCATGATCAAGCTTGACTCAATATTTTTGGTTTTTTGACCAGTAATTTTTGGATATAATATATCGATTTTTAATTTATCTTGGGTCAATTTATAATTAGAGTAAAATTAACAGTTTTACTTATAACTCTAAAAATAATATTTGGAAGGTAAGGGAGGTTTGATATGAGAAAATGAAAAAATTAAATAACATGTATACAACTATCCTATTTTCTATTTTTTTTTTTGGTTTGACTTGGGATTTAAAATGACACTTTTTTGACGAAAAAATGTTTTTCCCTTTACTTTGCAAACATTTCATCCAAATTTGATAGGAGCCCATTATCCTCCACAATTTCATCTCAAACATCATAATAATTTAAAATAATTTTTTAGATTAATTAATTGAAAGTTGTGTAGAAACCCATTGCTTTGACCTTTGAGCCAAGGAGAATTAGTCATTGAATGTAACATTAAAAAATTAATAGGAACTTGAAATAAATCTTTTAGAAGGATGACGTATACTTAACTAGTTTTGGTCAAAACATCAATATGAACTATGAAGTTAGGAATCAAAACAATATTTAAGTTGCATAATTTTGATGTGAAAAAGTGTTGAACTGCTGATGATGCACAAAACACTCTTTTCTAATCTTATGATCCCATTGAACATTCATAATACTAATACATGTTTGGTGTACATTGACTTTAACAATAATATATGTTCTCAAAAATTGACTTTTTATACTGCGATAATTTTAAGTACTTAAAAGACAATTATGCTCTCCATTCAATCTAATCATTATCTCTAAAGTATTATTGCTTCTTACTACTCGTTTGGTTGTTTGTATAGTGATAAAAATGATTTTTAGTTTAAATTGTTGTGAAATGTGCACCGTATGATTCTCATATTTATCAAATCTTTTTGACGTAGAAAGTTTTTTTAACAATTTTCTATTATCATCCATTTTAATTAAATTTTTCTATCAAAATTACGCTAATTTTTCGTCACTGTTTCTATAAGCTTATATTGATTAATAGACGATCAATTCTTACTAATACAAGATTACTATTTGAATTGTTTAGTTCATTAAATTAGTTAAGACGTTTTATGATAAAAATAAGTTATTGTAGGAACCAATTAATTATATTTTCTAATAGAAAAGCTTTTAGCTTTTTTGTTGAGCACTGTGAGTTAGGTTATGTAGGATATTTGTCGACTATAATCAAGTTCAGTTTAGTCAAAATTCGGATAAAAATCATTTAATTCATTATTTAAAACTTTTGGTTGATATATTGAGCATGAGTCTTTTTCGATTTAAATGTTGCTCGATCGTATATTAATCAATGAAAATCGAACATATGACATATCAAGGCTAATATAAAATATAGTTTAAATCAGATATGAATTATACACCCCAGATCAAAATTCCAAGTATTTTTTGTCAATTATACCTTTGTAACTATATAAATGTAGGCCATTTTTTATAAATAATGTAACTACAATAGAACACTAAAAAAAATGTGACTAGGATACATAAAAATCTTCCCTTTGGATGGGAGTTTCCTGAAACATTTAAAGTTACATACATCATTTTTATAAAAATATAAGTACAAACAATGTTTTTTTTGTTAATATTTGATCAAATAAATAAATGAAGGTTGTATACATATATATAATATTATATTAAAGTAAATATACAAATTAAATCCTTATTGTCACCATGCATGTAAATTGAATACAAATGGAACGAATAAGCTTTGCTAGAGCATTCACCAACAAAGCTAGGATAACATAGCTCTTCTTTAAACACTCTCAAGCACTTTACAAATTAATTAATCAATTAATTTGTGACCTATAAGAAAATTATATGCACTAATTTAGTATATTATATGCATCTTCACTCACTTTGTATATAATTGATCCCAATATTCCTCATATATGCTCTTATGTCTAAGCATAGCTACACATGCCATTGTAGCAAAAGCTTCCCCTTTGGCACTTGTTCTTGCAACCACCACAATTTTTTCTATCATACAAAGTGTTAATACACCTTCCATTACAACAAGTTTCAGGAAATCTACACCTTCGCCCACACATTCCACAATTGAGATTATCGATTTTAACATTAACACACTTTTTCCAGCAACAATCAGGACCAGGACTTCCTTTAACATGGCAAACCCTAGGGAACTTATCACATGTCAAACGGGGTCGTGCATTATGGCCATGACCCCATGATTTATATGGATCAATATTATAGTAGTGTTTCTTTGTTTTGAAATAAGGACTCGATCCTTGATAGGAACTAACTTTGTCTGTTTTATGTCCTTTTTTACCTTGATTCTTCTCGTCATTTTTGTGTTTTGCATATGAAACAGTGACAAAGATGGCCATAAGAAGGGCTAACACAATTATAACCTTTATGGATTTCATATTGCCTTGTTAAATAAAAGCAAATAAGAAGGATAATGTTGTTGGAAAATATTTGTATGAGATGTTATGAATGTATGTAACTTAGGTAAGGATGATTAAAAGGTGCATATTGCTGGGGTATATATAGGCAAGAGATATTATGCACATGCATGCAATAGTTGTACGCAAAGGGGAAAAATAATCAAGCGAATTAGGCGGCTTGAGCTTATTAGTGGAGTGGTCATAGACTAGTAGTCATAGCAAACCAGAAGTTTGGTTTAGGAGTCTTAATAATTGACCTTGTATGTCGATGCCCATCAATACACTTTCCATTTTATTTGCTATATTTTCAATAAAAAAAAATTTAAAAAAAAAATCATAATAAAAATATAAATATAACATATTTAATTAGGCGATACAAAAGTGAATTAACCGTAATACATTTTCTTTGTTAATAAAATAAAACTCACATGCTATGTATATTGGTAGATGGTGGTGGCTATTTTAGGTTTATAATAAGATTAATATATAACATAGTTAGCTTTGTAGTACAGATACAATGCAAGGAGTAAAGGAGAAGTGCTAAATAAAATTACATAAATTTGTGGTTCAAGAGACCAAATCAAATTCTTGGACAACAATTAAACGTAATAATTTAGTAGCTAGTGATGTGTGGTATACAATTCTTTTTCTCCGACAAGCAAGGTTATTTAATGTAATCAATTGGGGCAAATTTAGGGTAGGTGGACTTATCTAAATCTTGGCTCGGGTCATAATTAAAAGTTATGGTTTCAACTCTAAGATCGAACAATATTAATGTTATTTATTATTATTACTTTGGCTTATCATATATTAGTATTCTTAATTCACATACATATAATTAGAAAAGAAAATAAAAGAATATGTAAATATTTAGTTTTCTTATTTCAGAATATGTAGTATGTTCTCTGATTATAGTATATATTGTGTATTTATGTATAGGATTAATTAGAATTAATTATTATTATTATTACGATTCTTCTAAACTTTGCACTTAGTATACAGATTTATGTTACAAATTAGATAAAATTGTTTAAATCTTATTTGTAATTATTTGAACAAACAAAAGATAATGGATTTTTTTCAATGAGAAAGATGTCCAAAATTTATTTATTGAAGAATAAATTAATATTTGGTAGTAGGCCAATAATTTAATTTTCAGCTTATATTGAGCTACTCGTTTTCCCAAAATGGCTATTGGCCTAATCAAAATATTCAAACTTGTGTACTTTTTATTTTTAGTTAGTCATTTTCTTAGCCGTTGGCAAAGCACTTTATTATCCAAGATCTAGTCATTTGTCAACACTTTTTGTATCAAGTTTCTTCGACACTTCGTGTAATAGGACAGGATTTGACATATTTGGATGACTAAATCTTTCTATTTTCTCACTTTTTTTTTTGATAAATATCTTTCTAACTAGCTAGGAATGTGAAGTAGAAGTAAATTATTTTCTTAAATCAAAATCTGAATTTATGGGATTGGGATATGTGAGATAGTTATACAAATAAAAATTTTTGACTACAAGTCATATCGGATGTAACAGAGTAAATTTATGTTAAGTTGATATCAACGGAATTTTAAATTATATTGATTTAAGGTCGGATTTAAATTAAACCAGTTGTAACATTTCAAGTCAAACTCCATTATACTCATTTTCTTTGAATTGAGTTCCATTACACATTAGGTGGGGTCATTTTTTTGGCTTGGATTAATTACTTTGAGTTGGGATATTTTAAATTTGAGTTATCTATTATGCAAATATAATGCCCTTAAATTCCTTCTCCAAAATCAAACCTCTTTTCAAAATAAATGCCTTAAATTTTCTTTTAAAAATAACAATAGCAATTATTACTATATTAGAAAAAAATAGTACCATAATTTGTCACTATATCAAAAAAAGTGTGAATAATAGTAAAATTGGTTAATTTCAGATCAGGTTAAATATTTGTGTGATTGATATTAGACCAATTTGATAGAGTTTTTGCTTGATATCAAGTTCAGGAAATTGCTAGTCGTGTAAATACTAGGTTAATTAGACGCATCAAAATCATATCTATTATACCTTTAGTTGATATTGAATTAGGTCAATCTGAATATTTGGTCATTCTAAATGGATTATGTTAGATACCTATCAGATCAAATTCAAATTCGAATCAAATAAAAGTCTTATGCAAGTCGTGTTTGATTAAGCACATTTTGGTTTTGTGATGGATGTGTGTCGTCCTAGTGTTAAGTAATCTATTATATGTGGGTTAAAAATCATGTAGAGCAAGAGAATTACTTGCTTACGAAATTGGATCATATTTATCTGTCACAAATGTTTTTAACCACTAACAAGTGAAGTACTTGACAAATAATACTAATAATAATGATATATATATATATATATATATATATATATATATATATATATATATATATATATATATATATATATATATATCTATATATATATATATATATATATATATATATATATATATATATATATATATATATATATATATATATATATATCTATATATATATCTATATATATATATATATATATATATATATATATATATATATATATATATATATATATATATATATTGTAAAATTAAATGTTTAGATCTTAAATTAAAGTGTTATCGACCGTCTGCATTCAGGAGGGAATTTAGATATTAGTATATAACGGTCTGAATATCCACTTCAATATGCGTGTTGAATTATTATTAAAGGAATTTTTAGTCAAACTACTTGGATAATTGCATCAAAAGGCTTAGCTCGAGCCTAGATTTCTAGTCAAAATACTCGCATCATATTCCAGTAATTGTGGAAGATCATCATCATCATCCAATCCAGTATATCCCGCTCATAAAAAAATTATGGACGGGATTTGGGGAGAGAAGAACGGCTGCAACTCATACCCATAGAGGAGAGCGCGGCCAAAGGAGTCCCCCGACTCGAAAAAATTGTAAAAGATAAATTTGAGAAAAGCTTCAATTCCAATTAAAATAATTAAATTAGACCTAAATAACGTGACATCGTTTGTATAATTCCAAAACAATTATAGTTAGTTAGAGAAGCATACATTCATGTCAATTTTAATTGATGATGTATGTATGTATTTTGCTTAGAGTTTTTCCATACGACTCTTGCTCTTACATTACGTATTTATTTCATACATGATCATCTATTCTTTGAGGCTTTGACTTAATTACAAATTATTATTATTATAATGGTCAAACATAGTTTTTAAACATAAAAGAAAAAAAACATAGCATACGTACAATTTAATATCGGATGGTCAAACTTACTTTAAACTTAACAAATATTGGTACATTATTTTTGAAAGGATGTAAATTTTAGAAGGTACATCTATCTTATTATTCGAGAGTATTCTATGAAATCTAAATGCATGCATGCGAGATTATTTTAGAACATGAAATACTTAGAAATATAATTTTTTTAAGTTTTTATTAAACATTTAAGATAATTTGGAGCGTTTATTATATCTTGTTAGAGCATATAATATATCATGAGTCATTGAGCCTCTACCATTAACTGAAGTTTTTGGTTGAGGTTTTTTTCTTGACACGGTATCAGAATCAGTGTGACAATCACATCTAAACTTTTAACTTGAAGGGCTCTTGTGCGAGGGGGCATGTTAGACCATATAACATATCCTGGTGTCTTAACCAAAAGCTTAAGCTTTTTGTTAAGGTGGTTTCATGATAAATCCTAGGAGAATCAGTCTCAATTCAAAGCAGTGGCGGAACTAGAATACTAAAATCCAACAGGCCAAATATTAATCTCTGTATATGGGTGTGATGAACCAATCATGTGTCATACTTGTACATTATATTGATTACATGATTTAATATTAATAATGTTCATAGTCAATGACTCGAACCATAATCTAGGTAGACGGGGCATAAATTTCTTCTTAATCTTAGTGATTGACTATATTGTAAGTTTACTTGGAATTGAAGAATACTTATTTTTTTCTGTATTTCCAATAAATACTTGTACTATACATGTTGAAGAAATTAAAAATGTTTGTAGCAGACTGAACTGTGATCATAATTTACTAAATTGGTATCACCTGGTCATGTTGCCTTTAATTAGTTATGAAGTCAAATCCCACAATTAGAAATGCAAATCTTCTTCTTAAGTGAAGAAAAAGGGATGAGAGAAATATACTTCTACTTCATTGTGGCTAGCAATTATTAGAAATTAAGTATTTGGTATTTTGGGTAGTTTCCCAATAAACATGCCCAAATTTATTGAGAAAAAGATTAAATTAATATATTGAAGAGATGGTGAAGAGTGAGAAGAATTTTATGGAGAATTTGTACGTTTTTCAATATTTCCATCATCTTTTATTATTTGCAATATTCCAACTTAAAAAATCAATTTAATATTTTAGGTTAATTAAACATATAAGTGGGTTTGGCTGGCGTGTGGGTCTGCCTGAGGCCCAACTCGGGTCGCATTATAGCTCCACAGGACACAACTTGATCACGTGGGCTACCGTCAACGATTTAGGTATGTAGGCACAACTTGGTCTATGGCATGAGAATGACCCTTGGGCTAGGCATGAGGACTGACCCATTACAATACGGTCAATGCCCCATGACATAATTTGAGAAAGATTGATACAAATAAACAATTTTAATAAAAAAAAATGAGTTTCGGATAAAAACTTAAATTGCGAACAAATAATATTTTTGTTTTTTGTCTTTTTTAACGTTATTACATTGTTTCCTTTTTATTCGTAGTTATTAACTGCGAACATAATTTTAACTTTTTTTGATCAATTTTTTTGTTCGCTGTTAGTAACCGTGAACATACATGACCTCAGGCTCGGATATGAAGACGTTTGTTTTTGAAATTAAGTTAAACCGAAGATTATTTATTTATTTATTTTTATTAAAATTGCTTATCTGTTTCAAATTTTTCATAATTTGACATGTTTATGAGTTTGTGATTTGCGATTTGTGTTAAGAATATTAATATTTTGCTAATATTTTCACTATTTTTTTTCTATCTTTAATTATTTATAAATAAAAGAGATGATATTTTTATATTGAATTTATTGTTATTACTCTTTAGTACTTTTATTTATGCAAATTTTTTAAATATTAGTATTTTATTTATTGATAAATTGATAATAAATAAAGCAAGTTATTTTTCAAATCATTAGTTTTCTTTATTATTTGTAATTATTAATTATTAAATTTCTTAAATTATATATAAAATTACTGTAAATATAATATATATATATATATATATATAATCATTATTACACAAAAATATAAATACGTAATTGTCTAAATAAATGAATAAAACATATATGCAAATGTTTAGGTAAATAAATATGTACTTAATGAATTTCAAAGTGGCAAAAAAAATAATTTATTTGGCCAACGCAATAACATATGAGTTTAAATCGAGTATAGACCTCATTTTTAAATATTCTAACACTGCACGATACGACACAATTTTTTTCACAACACGACTTGTTATGGGGTCAAATAAATAAACCCGTAATTTATTTAGTCAAACCCTAACCACGCAACTCGGTTCAATAACTTCTTAAAATAACTACCCACCACTCATCATAACCTACCACTCACCCATCATACCCATGATTCCCACATTAATTCACCATCCAACCTCCTTTCTACCATTATAAATACATGTCGCGTACATCATTTGCACCGAACTAAGCTTTGATATATTCCTACCATTACTCCACAAAAATATTCGCCCTCATACAATATATATTGAACCAAATATTCCTTCAATTGATGTGAACTCATCCTACAATCCGTTAATCTTGTATTCATTCATTATCATATATTCATTACTTTCTGTCTCCCGATCTGACTTGAGCATCGGAGGGGTTTTCCGGGAGATCACCCCCGGACAAGACTAACGTTGTATTGCAGGATTTGAGGTCTCATCAGCGGAAGGATCATAAACATTTTCAGCATATTGATGGTTGTACCCGATTACACCTATCTCCAGGTATTTTAAGTGTCTTTTGCACTTCCTCGTTTCATAATCGAAACACGACTTAAGGCACTATTTTCATATGTTTGCTTTCCAGTAATTGTACCAAAATTTTCATAATTCAAACTTTCAATTCATAAACATTTTCATCTTTTAAAATTTTGAAAGTTGTGGCACAATATTAGGCCACTTGTTAGCATGTACATATAACTTGGTTATTTCCCATCATAGAAACAAAATCACACTAAAAAGTTAATTAAGTTAAATCAAACAATCATTTCAGCCAAAAAATTAAACAAACAAAAGAAGAAAATTTATTTACTTTAATGTTATAATTTCATGATAATTAGAGAACAAAAATAAAAGCTGAATTATGTGATTGATGCCTGTGGAATAGATTTGAAATCATAGATTACAAAATGGGATATCAAAATAGAGGGAATGGTATATTCAGCCCAAGAGTGGTGAAAATGGCAATGGGGGTTCTTGGGATGTGTGTCATTGTGGGTCCCCCTCTTTATTGGCATTTTCTAGAAGGCTTTGGCTTTTCCACTCACTCATCATCTTCTTGCCCTCCATGCCTTTGTCATTGCTCTTCTTCTTACCCTTTTCTCTCCCTTTCTCAAGGTAATTTTATGATTTAATTCCAAAATAGCTTAAAAAACTCTATTAAATTTTTCATTTTCATTGTTGTATGAATGTTGCTAATATTGATGATGGAAAAAGGTAAATTAGTATAACAGTTTTTAAAATAATTTAATTTTATATGAAATTTGGCTTAATGAAAAAATTAAACTCTTACAAATAAAACATACATTGATAGATTTGTTTTGAGTTAATCCAATCCATATAATTCTAAGATAACAATTTTATGTATTGTCATTGTTGTTAATAATGGTATGAAGTTACGTTTCACAAACCAAGTATTATGGTCTTCTTGACATAGTCGGTTCGAATCAATTTAATTGTGACATTTTCTTATTTGGCGAATTCATATTAATTGTCGCATTTTCTTGTTTGTAAATCTTTTTTTACTTAAATGCTCTTAGTTCACACACGTAATTACGAATATACCCCATATACCCTACTTACCGAAACTAATTAATTAAATAACCCTTCACTACTTACCCAACTATTACCTTTTTAATGGACTTTTAAGGGCATTGAACGATATTTAAATGAGTATTTTTTGAGTTCAAATGTGTGTGTCCATTGTAATTTGAAAACTCTTACATGTAATCTGAAATAATGCTAAATGAGTGAGACAGTCAGACATACAATTATATATTTACTCTATAATGGACAAAATTTCATCAGTGATTTAAAAGGCGGATATAAAAGGCCTTACAATGCTGTCAATTGACAGCATTGTTTTATATCAAACTTGTTAATTATAAATATTAATGTAATGACTGGTTAAGTTGGTAGAAGTTTTCCATTGTGGCATTATTAGTTATTCAAGTTTAAACCTTTAATTCGACATTATTTAGTTTTGTTTGGAATCCACCCTGTTTATTTTTTGAAAGCATATAGTCGATCACAATCACATGCATCTTGCTTTTTGTTTCAATAAATATTATGACATAAAACATGAATCTCCTGATCTTATTGAATATGAAAGCTGTTTCCTTTTCAATTTATTTAATTTTGTAGTTAGGATTTCCTCTTGGAATATTTTAAAATGAAATCTATTACAATTCATCATAAATTATAATGGAAAATAATTTCAAATAACTACTTGTACTATTATTTGACCTGATTCATTTGTATTGTATCTACTTGCAGGATTAAATCAGTCATTCACAGGTAAGACTCTTAAGGATATTAAACTTTAAATTTTATTCTTTGTTACAACATCTCATATGTATTAGAACAATATGTAACTATATATTTAACTTGGACTTTACATTTCACACAAACAACTTTTAATCATAATGTAATAGAATATACAAATACCGAAATTCGAGCAATAGATCAGATATATAACATATCTTGAAGTCGTAATATAAATTATATATTCTATAAGCTGTCAGTTTAAGTTTATGTTTATATCAAGATTTGTTATATGTGGTATCTGAATAAATAGAGTCGGAGTCGGAGTCAAAGTCAAAGTCATCAATCTAATATCCCGCACAAGTCAGAGTCCTGAGGGAGGAGGGTAAGGAGCAATGCAAACACTCAATTTATCATCAAATAGATAGGCTCCTACAAATAATTTAACAATATATATGAGTGATAATAAACAGTACCCTTAAATGTTTCAGGTGTGATGAGATTCGATTTGTGACCATATGTCACGTTGGTTTTCGATAGATGTTAAGAACCAATTTATGAAAAAGTCAATTAGCTTTGAACTAATATGAACCATTTTGATCTTAATGATGTTTTTTTTAACACAATTAGATTGCATGAAGCATGATCCAGAAGTGAGTAAAGATACGGAGAAGCACTTGGCAGAACTTGTAGCAGATGAACTAAAGCAAAAAGAGAGTGAGGCCTTAGAAACCCAACAAAGATCAGAAATGGCATTGGTTGAAGCAAAGAAGATAGCTTCCCAATATCAAAAAGAAGCAGATAAATGTAATTCAGGTATGGAAACTTGTGAGGAAGCAAGAGAAAGAGCTGAGGAAGCTTTAGATGCACAGAGAAAAATTACCTTCATGTGGGAACAAAGGGCGCGCCTTAAAGGATGGAACCAAACTGTTGCAAGAAAATTTTAATTCTTCCGATTTTTACCCAAAAAAAAAAAGAAAAGAAAAAAAGAGAGGATGTAGGTCACAATTTAGAGATTTGATACTTAATATTGCAATCTATTGTAATAATTGTTGAGCAATTTCTTCTTTTGTTGGACTCAAACTAGTCAAACTTTTTCTAATTAATATTAATTGATATTTACAAGTTGTTTAAGTTGAATTAACTATTGACTTATACAACTAGTTTAATTGTTAAAGGCGAATAGTAAAATACTGAGAGCACCAATATATAAATTTATATTGATGATCCATAAGTACTACATCATCGTGAACTATAGCTAGAAGTCACTATTTTCCCTTAGGAAAATAAGTTACATGTCGGTAAAAACATAGAAAAGTCTAGTGTTATACAATGTCTAGGTATATGATGCTAGCCCATCAAATAAAACCTCCAACTCAATATATAACTCATATAATTAACATATATACACAATAAGTTTTTTTAGCTAATATATATACGCAATAATATTATCTTCTAAAAATTTACAATACGTTGTTAGAGTATATAACAAGTAATATATTAGAAATAATTGTTTTCCTAACAACTTTCCATATCTTTAGTTAGTTGTAATTAATTTAGTATGAAACCACATATCACAAAATAAGAAGCTTTCTTATTTCTTCTTGCAAAAATTTACCCTCTAAAAATCATTAGTCAACTTAGAACTTAGGAGTACATAAGTCAACCAACAAATATGAAATTAGAACTTGTTTGAGATGAACATCTAAGAGAAAATGCAATCAGTTATTGCTCAACCTAAAGAAACGTGTTTAAATATTTACTATTGGATCATCAAGCTAGGATTGGTCAAAATTAAAAATCTGTAAATCTGTAAATAATATAAAGAAATAATTATTCTCGACAAATTAGGAGGTATGAAATTCAATATAAATGACAGTACTATGTACAAAGTCAAGACTTGTAAGTTGTGTGTTGGTGGATGAGTTGTTAGAGCAGAATTTAGAATAAATAGCCAACTAAGAAATTGCTTCATTGGTTGCAGAAATGGGTGTAAAACCCAGTCATGATTCCTCTGTTACATTGTAAGAAATTAACATAGAAAACAATGGCATAATGGGTATTAAAAAAAGTACTAAAAAAATTTCAAAACTAAAACTCCAATATTCAACTATCATCATACTCAATATATATATATTCCGTTCATAAACTATGATCAGGGTTATAGGGGAAAGAAAACAATAAATTATATCCTTGCGATAGCTAGAAGGTTGCTATCAATAAGATGGACCTGATAATACTCTAATGTACTATATGTAACAACACCTATATTCTTAAGGTATTAAAAGGAAACTGTAAATAATATGTTTAAACATATTGTCTTAATTATATTATGAGAATGTTTGATAATTGGTTGTCGGAATTTATTGACTATTTTAGTTAGTTTATTTTACCTGCTGATAGACTAACTTATGACTAGTCTTTTAGCTGTTGAGCTAGATGTATAAGCCAATAGTTATGTGGATATTTGGCAAAAAAATTAATTGTTGATTGTCTACTATCAACTATTTTATCAATTAAAAAGTCAATAGAAAATTTAATCTAATTATAATATACAGTTATATACATCCTTCGTTCTAAAATACTCGTATCTAATTATGATATATTTTGTTAAAAAATAATGGTACAATCAGTAATATATACAGTAAATTTAATTTGACGCAGTTGTGAATGTGTTTTGCTGTGTCCTGATTATCTTCATTAAAAAATTGAGTGGACAATATGAAGTAGAAAACTTAATTATTAATGTTACGATTAGTCACTCTCTCTATATATATATATATATGCATGCAGTAGCAGTAGATCTTTCTACTTAACACAGTCCACTCAATTTATAAACTACGGCAACGGTGGGCCCTACTTTTGACTGTAAATCTTTGCCTCATTAATTTTCACGGGTACATAATTTGAGACCATACATTTATATTGAGGAGTACAACTCTACGAGGCAATGGCTGGAGATATATATTAAGGATTTTACTGTTGTGTAGTTAGATTAACTGATACAACTAATTGCATTACCTTCTTCTTGGAGGTATTTCTTTGATTAACTTATTAAAGCCTAGAGTGTGCACAAATAAAATAAATTACAATAAAGAGAGATTATATAGCAATATTTAACGTACTTACGCTTATAGTTTCAATGATGGAAACTATCGATTAATTTTGCAGCTTTAACAATAAAGATTTGTATAATTTTATCCGAATAAGATAATATTTCATTATGTTGCATCATGTGCTTGTAAGAGCAAGCTCCTTACAAAATGCTACCACCTTGCCTTGCACATATTTTACGTCTTTTTTCTCATCTGAACAACTGGACGAACTCCGCCTAAATCTAACTCACCTTAGACAATTAGACTTCTCCATCAAACCGAGCCAATTCAAAAGTTATCTGAACATTAAACACATGAAAAACATTACCCTTGCAATAACAAAAAATTAAATGCATTTGGTTACTACTTAATATTATACGTATTTTACAATTTTGCCTAAATGAAAAGGTTCAGATAATTCAATAATTGAAATCGGACAACTACTAAAGCAGCAGCAGCAGGCAGGACTAGGAGGGCAAATAAATACCCTATTTCTAGTTTATGCAGACTATTTAGGACTGGGCTTATTCCTTACTATATAAGAATACACACTATTGTATATGTTGTACAGAGAATATAGAAAAATAGGGAAGCTAAGAAATGACAAAGTGGAGTGTAATAATGTGGACAGCGATTCTTTGTTATTGTTTATGTATAATTGAAACAAGTGAAGAAAACAATACTAGTATTAATACTACAAGTAAGCAGCTTGCTTACAATTATTACGAGTTAACATGTCCGTTTCTGGAAGATATTGTGAGAAAACAAATGTTAATCTTCTTTGCTGCTGATGCTTCTGCTCCTTCTGCCTTTCTACGTCTTTTCTTCCATGACTGTCAAGTTCAGGTTATCTTATTTTTCTTCTTTTCCCTTAACTCCTTTTGCTACTTATAATCTATGTTGAACACTCGTCTCGATATGTGTACAAACTTCTTTCATACTCATTTTTTCTATAATATATTCTTTTTATCTCTTTGAAAAAGCAACCATTTGACTCCAATAATAGGTGAAAGCTTTATGAGTTAATTGTTATATGCTTTTTTAAAGGCACTAAGGGTATGGATTGAAATCATATAATTTTATATTGATCATATAATTAAATATTATTATCTAAACAGATTCGAGCCTAAATTATATATATTATTTTCTAGATAAAAGTGCATAATATACACAATTCAAGCAAGATAAAAATGGTATACTTCTATCATTGATTTTCTTGTTAACAAAAAGCTCTATATTGGATATTGGTAACTTGGTAACTCAATTTCTTGGTATTTTGTGTTCCTTTATTATAATCAATAATTAAGAAGTTGGGTATAATAAATTAAGATAGAGTAATATTTAGAAATATAAAAGAGTATAGAAAGTAAAAATGGTAAAATTATTATAAAAAGATTATGAAAATGAGCTAAAATAAAAATATAGCAAATTAAGTGCGAATAATGCTTAAACCTTCCTAATGGCCAATGATGTCCATTGCGCCCTCAAGTGATGGACATGATTGGACTTCTTGTCATGTACCTTGTGTGAAATGCTTATTCTATAAGTACTAAAGCAACTAATTATGGCATTTCATATGTAATTCATGAACATCATCTTTTGCTTTTCTTTTTGAGAGAAATTATCACACTTACATCACCCAATGTCAGTATATACTAATCTTGAAATCATTACATTTACATCGATACGTCAAACAGATTCGACGCTCTATAATTTTCCGACTTTAAAATAAAAATCATTCAAGATATTCATAAATATGTGCAATATATATACTATTATTATAATAATTTCAGTCGAATGTGAATTCAAAACCATTTATTAATTTAAATATTGAATGTAGGGGTGTGATGCTTCAATTCTACTTGATTCCAAGGACTCAGAAATGCAATGTTCCAAGAACTTTGGAATTAGAAAACTTGAAGAGATTGGTAGATTGAAGTCTATCTTAGAAGCTGTATGTCCAAGACAAGTCTCTTGTGCAGACATAATTGCTCTGGCAGCCAGGGATTCAATTCTACTCTCTGGTGGACCTTTCATTCAAATCCCTCTTGGAAGAAAAGACTCCTTCAACTATTCTACTCCCAAACAAGCTGATGCTCATCTTCCTTCCACAACTATCAATGTCCACCAATTACTCCATATTTTCAAACCCAAAGGGATGTACCTCCATGAATCTGTTGCAATTCTAGGTAACAATTCATTGGCCCTCACAATACATAACTAGTATATTGGTACATGTAGCCAACCTCAATTTTTGAAGGCTATAAAATTGTTGTTATTGTCGTATAGTACATAGCTGATAACTAATAATTGATAACTGATAGAGCATAAAATCAATCATGATATCCTTTTATTAAAACCGTAAAGTTAGTTATATACTCATTTTAATCGTCCATTTAGCCTTTAAGAAGCCCATATACTAATAATTTGTATTAGTTGAGCTATTAACCTATGTATGAGGTACATCTCATGGTAAGACCGTCTCATATAAGAATTAGTGATTTAATTTTAATACAAGTCTGGTGATTGGTTTTGTACTCTATTAGTAACGTGGATACATAGTGGTATTCATTCACAACAATTCAATTATATGGGTGCAATGTGCATGGGGATGCCCTCCCACCCAACTTTCAAATTTTTCTTTTTGAAAATATGGATTTTATGATCTGACTTTTGGGCTCCTACTATGGTTCGTCTTTTCGACCCTTCTTTACTTCAAAACCCGACATCGCTATAGTATGGGCTAATGAAAAAGAAATAAACTTGTATATGTATTGCAGGTGGACACACACTGGGAGGAGGGCATTGTATAAACATTGTGGACAGGCTTTACAATCCAAAATCAAGGGACCAAATGGATCTCAGTTTTCAGCTGAGTTTGAGACTTGCTTGTCCTAGTAAAGTCCCCATTACAAACCTTACATTTATACCAAATGATATGACTCCAACAATATTTGATAACCAGTATTATAGAGACATTATCATGGGTAAAGGCTTGTTCGGGATCGATTCCAGCATCGCAAGGGATCCACGAACAATGAACATTGTCAGTCAGTTTGCTATGGATCAACAATATTTCTTCGAGACTTTTTCATCTGCGTTTGTGAAGCTCTCTTCGGCTAATGTTCTTACAGGGAAAATGGGTGAAGTTAGGATACAATGTGACCAAGTCAATCAATGACTGTTTTTTTAAGAATGCGGTGTTTTTCGCTAGCTTTCTACTCCCTTTGTTCTCGAGAGTTTGCCTCGTAGAGTTTTGAAAGATGGGGGATACAGAAATACTTCTACTTAAAATATGTATAATACAACTGTGAAAATATTGAATAAAAAGGATTATTACCGTTCTCATAATATCAAAAGTTCGATCTGGCTTTCATACAATTTGAAAGGTGATGATGATCGTCCACTTTACCGAGGTAAGGTATTCATCGCTGACCGACCTTGACGTTTTCAGGAACTAGAATCACATTCAATATCTTACCTGGGACAAAAATCTTCTTTTTGATCATTTTTCCATCTATATATTTTGACAGTTTTTCATCTGTGGAGGCTAATTTGAAAGCTTCTTCTTCTGAACATGTTTCTTCTACTTGAATAGTTCCACGAGTTTTTCCATTAACTTGAACCGGAAGGACTATTTTGGAGTCTTTCAAATATGCAGGATTCGCCTGAAACCGGAAACTTTCAATAGTAAGACGTAAGATAGACCAACATATGCTCATTAGCAAGTATAAGCCTTGTGATCTTTGTAATGCAGCCGCGGGATTAAAGACACGAGTTTAAACACCTCTATAACACAATATAATGAATACTTTACTTGGAATAGTATGCAATGAAATTTTTACGATATCATGACGACTAAGGTCAAAATGCAAGTCAAAAATGAGTCGCTACTCGCAACAAAGATAGCACTGATGACTGTTCTTTATTTGAATAGAAAAACCGTCTAAAACTGTTGGTCGCTTTTATTTTGGAATGTTAATTGGAGTAAGGAAAAGAGATTTCGAAAGAGAGAACAATTTTAAGACGAATTTTAGAAAATCTCGCAAACAATGTGCCAATAAATTCTAGAAACAGCAAGCATAGTCTTAAAAACTGGAGATTCGGGAGACACTTAAAACTTACCTTTGGGAAAGGCTCGTATGCAAGAGAATTTGAGTTTCCTAGGCGAAACCATAGCTCCTCGGCCATATGGGGAGCATACGGTGATAGCAATAGAACAAAAGCCTCGAAGATTGACCTTGGATGTCTGTCCCACTAAGTAAAAGAAGAAAACATAGTAATGAGATTTTCAACTCGGTTAAAATCAAGCCATATGCAAAACTAATAATCAGCAGCATCCAACTCCAAAAAAGATTAACAAAGACACAAGACATCACCAAAAATTGTTCAGAGAAGGAATGAGCAATGGGGAGTGAGCGGGTCAAACCTTATATGCCACATTAATAAACTCCATCATTGCCGAGATACCAGTATTGAACCGAGTTGCTTCAATCTCCTCAGCAACCTACGACAAAGCCAATTAAATTCAGGGTCTTCCTCATAAAGATGCAAATCCTTTTCTCATTCTCAAACGAGTACTCGTCAAAGACGGTGAACAAGTAACCAAGTCTATGGATAGAAACATGTCTGAAATCATAGTGATCATAAAAACACGGAAAAATAACTGAACATAGTAATGTTCTTTAAATATCTAGAAGGGCATATTTAATTGATGACATTATCCTAAACAAATTTCTTTATCCACTCCTCCATAGTCAAAACGCCTTATTACAACTGAACATAGTAATGTTCTTTAAAAATCTTACCTTCTCAATACACTTATGGAGCGGACGAAGCTGTTCAACTGTTGGTTCTTCATCAACAGCAACTGTTCCTTCTCTGAATGAACCATCAGGTAAAGGTGAACCCACAATTAGTCTCCAAACTCTACCCAGAAATCGATGCACGCCCTCGATTCCACTGGTGTTCCATGGTTTCGAGTCTCTAAAAGGCCAAAAGAAATCATTATAATCGTGCAATGTTATTTAACTCCCATTTTAATTCTGTAGTGTAAATTCATAGTTTTTGAAATACTACCTCCAGTTCCAAAAACTTGCAATATGGTGGGTCTAAAGGTGTTCAAAACAGACCCGACGACCCGATACTCACCTGACTTTATAACCGAACCCGATTAGATGTGACTTAAAAATGAATTTACATTTATGTAAAAACCATTGTGGACACAAAACCCGAATTTGAACCGACCCGAAATCAACCCGATGACCCGAATGAACACCTCTACGCGGGTCCATGTTGCAATTAGTTTCAACTAGTGGTAGTATTTATCAGACTGCTTATCAAAGTTAAAAAGGTCTAATCAACTTCAGAGACTGGAGCCAACCTCAATGGTCCCATGAACATCTCATACAAACGCAGCGAGTCAGCTCCATATACAGCAACAACATCCTCGGGATTGATTACATTACCCTTGCTTTTACTCATTTTATAAGCCCGAGCAATCAGACGAATCGCTGGATTCTCTTTTAATACAAAGAAATCTCCAGATTTCATAACCTTCAACCAAGAAAGAATGAGTTATAAAAAAATTAAATTCGAAGAAATCAGATGCTAGTAATTTTCACAATAAAATTGTAACAAACTGCTACACTTGTGATGACAGCTTAGTGGCAACAAATACATAAGACGTACTTCTTCCTCGGGAACTTGTTTTTGATGAAGCTCACCCAGCATAGTTGCTGTATCTGCCGATACAAAATTTCCATCCATGTCACAAAGTGCAGTATACTGAACCTGGAAAAGTAGACATAAAACTGCAATCATTTTATCTCGTTTTGAAGAATTACATTTTTCGTTTACTTTAAAATTAAGTTGAGAAAAATTTCGAGTTCTGTGCAACTATTTTCAGAATGTTAAGCAATACTGAAATACTGAGGAAGTCTTTTTTACCATCATATTACAGGCAATCCTTACGATAATATGTTGGAATAGTGACATAATTAATCATTGAAAACTTACTTCCCCCAATATAATCCCCTGGTTTATGACACACTTGAACGGCTCCTTTGTGGATACAACACCAATATCATAGAGCACCTGGGAAAGAAATGAAAAATTTTGCAATCACAAAACCATAAAACTGCAGTTACAATAGCTGCTATTAAAGGATAGGATTTAGACAATACATATCTTACGAATTACAATATCTTGAATTAGAAAAGCATAAGTAGATGAAGAACCTTGTGCCAAAATCTCGCATAAAGTAAGTGAAGAACTGCATGCTCAGCGCCACCAACATATACATCGACTGGGCTCCAATACCTGCATTGTGATGTCTGCTAGAAGTTGAGTCGCAGCACATTGTCACACAAATTTAAAACACGTTCTTTTTGTTAGACATTATCGGTAAATTTAGTATATTTATGACCACCTGACCTTTCTATATCTTTGTTGACCAGTTCCTTTGAATTTTTTGGATCCATAAATCTTAAATAATACCTGTGCATAAGATTAATTACAAATCAAGAGTCAATTCTAAGATTTGTAAATAGTCAAATAATCTTGAATGTTGCATTGTCCGTAAAAAATTAGATTATGAACTATGAGGCACAGGCATCGCAAAAGCTTCCCCAAAAATATAATTAAACTCAGGGAACAAAAGCGGGTAATATGATGAAAAATCTAAATGATTAAAGTAGATTTTGTGAGCAATGGACTGGAATCACCGCATGATTCTCATTGCATTGCAGCTATTATGTTTCTAATTCTTAGCCCACTAGAACCTGTATTTTTTGCTTTCTACAACTGGTAAGGCAAAATGCATGCTATTTTTATTTTCCAACCACGAAAATTTGACAAACAATCAACCCCAACACCATTCCATGTTTTCACAACCACTCACCTAAAAGAAAACAAAAAAGAAAAGATGTAACAGACGTCGGTACCAAACGACCAGCAATAGTAAGTTTAGATACTGGCAACCAAATGATAGAGATCACCCAAAGCAGGTTTTTATCTATCATATAGAAAGAAACTTTTGGTAACGTTTGTCTAAGACTCATGTGGATTTTACATGTCTAAAACCAATGACAAAGACGCATTACAATTGAAAATCGTTGATTGTTCTCTGTAAATCCAACGAAAGATAAAAGCAAAGTCCTTACCAGCAAGAGCCAGCCCACTGGGGCATAGTGTTTGTTTCCCTTCTGGCAGGCATTCCTGATAATGGGTCCACTGTTTGGACCTGCGATTATCATAAAGAAGAAGAAAATCAGAATTGTGAAAGATCCTATAAAAGAGTGGAATCAAAGAATAGCTCTGATTGTTAAACAAGAGTATAACTGTTGAGGTTTCCACATAATACTAAGCACATAAACTTGTTCAAATCATTTTTCACATTATGCGAACAAAACGCCAAAAAGACTCCATATACTTCCGAAACCAAATGCCTAAAAGTATCCATTGAAGTAAATGCCAAGAACAAGAGCATATGAGAAAACAAAAATTTTGCGATACAAATTTTATGAAACTGGAAACAGATTGATGGAAATGACCAAAGAGATATAGATTATAGAATGCAAATCAAACAGCGGTAATATCAACACTGGTATGATCACAAATATCTGCAAATGAACACATACCCAAGACACTGCCTTAGACAATGGTGGATCGCCAGTCCCGGTAGGTGTAAAATCATCCAACTCAGGAAGTGTCAGAGGCAATTCAGTTTCAGGAAGAGGAAGAGTCTCACCGGTGTCATCCAAAAATATGACGGGTATAGGCTCCCCCCAGTAGCGTTGCCTAGCAAAGAGCCAATCCCTTAACTTGAAATTCACCTGAAGAATCAGATCCATTCAAAAAAGAATCATTAAGGATGCCATCTTTTCTCTAAATTTTTGCCTACTTTCCCTAAATGACTATATTAAAGAACAACTTCATAGCACAATGCACACCTTTTTCTTCCCGTTTCCGGTTTCCACAGCCCAGCGGATTACTTTTGAAGCGGCATCTTTGCTGGACAAGCCATTGATGTCTAGCCCTGTCACTGAACTAGATGAATTCACGACTATACCATCACCAGGATAAGCCTTCCCTAAACTGCTGTCATCTTCAATATCAGATTTCACAACCCATTGAATTGGTATATCATACTTTGACGCAAATTCATAGTCACGTGTATCATGTGCGGGTACAGCCATTATTGCTCCAGTACCATAGCTGCCATCCAGATTTTAAAAAAAACGTATGTCAGAAAACATACAAATGCAACATATAAGTTTTTGTCATTTAAACCCAAGATACAAGCAAGTTGTCGACAATATAAAAAGAAAGAAAAATAGATCATACCTTCCGAGAACATAATCTGCGACCCATATGGGAATTGGCGCTCCATTAGCAGGGTTTTTTGCAAAGCAACCAGTAAATACTCCAGTTTTCTCTTTTTGGAGCTCAGTCCTCTCGAGATCACTTTTCCTTGAGGCAAGATCTATATATTCCTCAACCTATTTTTGGAACAATATAGCTTAAAAGTTGAACATGAAATAGATAAAGACTATTCAAATACTGAACCAAAAAGACTTACATATGTTGCTTGGTCCATGGATACTAGTGATTCCAACAATGGATGCTCTGGTGCCAGCACAAGATAGCTGCAAAAAAAGATTAAACAATGAAGATAAATTCTTTTTAATATATCTTTAGATCACTACTAAAAAGATAGCAACAAGATACATACGTTGTACCGAATATGGTATCCGGTCTGGTGGTATAAACAGTAATTTCCATGCCCCTTTCTTGTCCATGGGCATCAAGCACAGGAAATTCCACCTCAGCTCCTTCTGACCTTCCTATCCAATTCCTTTGCATTTCTTTCAAACTTTCAGGCCAATCAAGCTCTTCAAGATCCTCAAGAAGGCGATCTGCATACTCAGTAATCCTGAGCATCCACTGCCGCATTGGCTGCTCGTAATAAACAATGATACTGAAATTATAAAAACATTCAAAGGAAATAGAATTAAGACAAACATAAGAAGAATTACACAAGGGAAATTAACAAACTAGAATGGACATTCTGGTAACTTCAATACCTTTCTTATAACAGGATGACCCCCACGTTCACTGACACCGTCCACCACCTCCTCATTTGCTAATACTGTACCAAGAGCAGGGCACCAATTGACAGGAACTTCTGCCTGTAAATCAGAGTTATTCCGTTCAAATGAACATAGGACAGGGGCACACAAATATATCCAAACACAATGTTGCATAAGACTGACCTGATATGCCAATCCTCTTTTCAATAGCTGAAGAAATATCCATTGTGTCCATTTATAATATTCTGGTTCTGTTGTAGAGATTTCACGATCCCAGTCATATGAGAAACCCAATGATTTAAGCTAAAAAAAACATCCATTAATGGAGGAAGAGTTACAAAGAGCTGAAGATAATCAATATATATAGAGAGAACATTCCTAGAGTGTTCTAAATTGTCATTTTAGGCATCAATAAATTCAAGATATCATATGAAGTACCAAATTTAGTATGTTTTCAGAGGCAGTTGGTATATTTAAAGGACAAAACAGGCTGAAACGATGTGCTATGAAAGGTATTACAAGTTATGTAACTCACCTGCGATCGAAAACGCCCAATGTTCCGCATAGTTGTTACTTTAGGGTGGGTACCTGTCTGTCACGCATCCAAGCTGATGACCACATTTTACAATAGAGGCAATGTAAATTAACACTTTAACTATATGAAATGTGTCTTAGGATCAATAAACATACATCAATAGCATACTGTTCAGCTGGCAACCCAAATGCATCCCATCCCATCGGATGCAAAACATTGAAACCCTGCATCCTTTTGTATCTGGCCAGAATATCAGTAGCCGTATATCCCAGCGGATGACCAACATGCAATCCTGCTCCACTGTAAAAACGTAATACTGTCCTTCATAAAAACTTGGGCAGAGAACAAGAATATGCAGTGCAATCACATTGGCCATAAGTTATCTTTGTCTAACAGAACTTTGCAAGAGGTAGTTCTAATTTCCAACACCAGGCAGCCGATCAAAGCAAATCATAGCCTAATATTTTGGTCCGTGCAAATTTAAGAAATATTATATACTACTTCCCGTTACTATTTACTAATGAAATAGGTCATTGCTTAATATTACTACTTAGTAGCTCACTACCTACTATTTAGGAAGCGACAAAGATCACTAGATCAGGTGAAATGTTCTTCAAGAAAATCCCACATCTTATGACATAGTACAGCCCCTTCACTTAGAAATTAAGTAGTCCGAATCCCCTTTCCACTTCAACCAAATATGTGAGACACCATAACCCTCAAATTGTTCATTGCAAGGCAAAAACTGGATTAGCCTATTGACAATTCACATTTCACACCCACATTAATTTTCCTTTATAACTCCATGGTAAATCGTCCTGTATTTCGAGGGGGCCAAAGATTTTTAGTTCTTTGGTGACAGATTATAATAGACAATATAAAAATGTCCCATTAGATTATGCGCACTTAAACAAGTTGTAGTTATGTTTGTCACTGTCAATCAAAAGCAACCTCTTTGTTATAACTAACAAGGCCAATATGGCCCCCCAAAACCACTTAACGGCATTCGGATAAAAGAATGTTGTATAATGCTACGGAAATCTTTCGAAATTTATTCTTGCCACTAATTTCTAGTCCTAACCTCCCAATAATTCAATAAATGAAGTGAAGCTGATAATTGAATTAATAATTTTGAGTTACAATCCTTGAAACCACCTTAGAGTAAAAAATGTTTCAATCAGTGCCTCAATAACTCGATTAACAGCATAAACAACCTAATAGAACATTATTTTAGTTGATCATTGCAGTTTCCAAATCATATGAATAGAATAGCAAACTACAAAAAAATTCACAATTATCAGTCAAAAGAAATATGTAAAAAGACAAACCTTGGATAAGGGAACATATCAAGAACATAGAATTTAGGCTTAGAGGTATCAACATCATCTGGGGTCCTAAAAGTTTTATCATCATCCCAAAAACTTTGCCATTTAGGTTCAATTTCATGAAAAGGATAAGCCCTTTTCACTTCTTGCAATTTCTTCTCTTCTTCTAGTTTACCCGATTCCCCTTTAATTTCACAAACTCTTCTTCTAATGCTAATTCTATGCTTATGATTGGTATAAGTTCTCAATGTTGGAGGCTTTCCCGTTCTAGTAAAAATTCTACTACAAAAACAATGATAAAAAGAATTAATTGTGGGTTGATGAAAGATTTGATTTTGAGGAGAAAAAAATGGTGGGTATTTCAAAAAAGAGGGTTTAAGGTGCTGAATTTGCAAGGGTAATTGAAGATTTGTCTCCATTTACTGCGAGCAAAAAAATGGTGAACGATGTTTAAAGGAAGGAGAAGAAGGGTGGAGTTTCAAAGTAAGAAGATAATGCCCTCTTTTTATCAAAATCCTTGGACCTTGATAATCTTGTTTTATTGGCGGGTTAAAGCTGAAAGTTTGTTTCCTCCAATTGAATGGGGCTTGGAATGAAACTTTTTATTCTAAACTAAATGGTGTTCAACGGGGCAGGTCGACCCTATAAATGAAGGATTAAAATTACTGTAAAAAGGATTATTTATGGGTTGAATCGATAAAAGGTCGGGTCTATTATTAGACTTAGTTTCCATAAAAATATATGTTAGACATACTTAGTCTAATTTCTACTCATTACCCACATTCATTAGACATATATTGATATATATATATATATATATATATATATATATATATATATATATATATATATATATATATATATATATATATATATATATATATATATATATATATATATATATATATATATATATATATATATATATATATATATATATATATATATATAGTCTTATCTTTGTAATCATATATACTTAATAAAAAATAAAAAGGGGAATACAATCCTCTCCTATTTTTTCTCTTCTCAATTTTCTTCTATTTTCAGAAATTCAACCTTGTTCTTGAAATCAAGATGTTCAAATCAACATGGTATCAGATGTAAAGGTTCTCATTGCATACCTAGATTATCTCTCAATCAATTCATTTCAGTTTCGATTGTTTCAAATCGCTTCATCAATCTAGGTTTTCTGTTCTTCTTCACTCTATCTTCGCCAACGAAAATCAATTGATTTGTTCATTCGCAAAACCCTTATCAAGATTCTGGTTTGTTCTTTCTTTATCTTCTGCTTTCACGCTGCCATAATTGATTCAATTGTTCGTTTGCAATGACAAATCAAGATCCTAGTTTGAGTTTTCTTGACCATTCCGATCCTCTATTTCTCCATCCTGCTGACCATCCTGGTTTACTGTTGGTCTCCAAATCATTTAATGGTTCGAATTTTGGTTCATGGAAGAAATCTATGTCAATCGTCTTATCAGCAAAGAACAAATTGATCTTTATCAATTCCAATTCTCAGCCTAGTGCCAATATATTTATGTTTTTTTTTATATTTTCGAATGATAATATTATATATGTATAGGCGAGTTGAGCCAACATGCTACAAAGGATTCAACTATTTAAGCGGTTTTGGGTAAATGATAGAAGATTTATTTGACAGTTTCTGATAAATATAGTGTCTCGTTCGAGGATTGGACAAAAACAGTTGTCTAAGATGAGATAATTTATAGCCTCCTGCAAAGGTGCACAAATTTAAAAAGGCAGAAATAAGCAAAAATGGCTCAACAATCTCATTTTCATATTTCCACCCTCCCTCAACCTACCAATAAATATACTTGTTGAAGCAAGTGCCAACTCTCATGACTTTAGAGGTAACTTTGATCACCTAGTTGCATACTCCATGTCTTGTACATTTGAGAATGATGATGTATGTGCAATAGGGTATGGAAGAATAACGTTTGGATCACTTGATAAAGTGATCATTGGAGATGATTCGAGGTTGAACAAGGCAAGGGAGAGCACAATATGGAGTTTGGCCTGCACCTTGAACGAGGCAAGGCACAAGGGAAGAGGTGCTCGAAAAAGGCGTGAAGACAGTAGCGGGCAGAAAGCCTTTGAAGTGGCTGCTCGTTCAAGCACCCTTCATGCTCGTTCGAGCAAGTTTGGCAACAGGCTCAAAAGTGCACTTGGGCATCAAGGCTATTTGTCCTAGGGTTTACCTAGCATATTGTGGCTATATAAAGGTTCAAATAGGCTTAGGAAATCAGTTTAGAGGCTAATACACTAGAGAAAACTAGGGTTCAAACTAATAGAGTTCCTTCTTCTTGTATTAGTGTATTTGTGGGAGACCACCATTAAAAGTGAGGTCTTTTACCTTGAGAGATTGTTCTTAAGGCTTGTGTGAGGTTTATCATTGATATATATGTTTGATGTATTAATAAACGTAAATCATTGTTGAGGAAGAGGTATCTAAGATACCTTATAATCTATGTATTTGTTCTTTTTTATTGTGCTCTATTTTTGTGCATCTTTTAACCCATTACATTCTTCATCAAACCTCCAACTCCTTGCATTTTAGTACTAATTTTTTACAAGAGACCCCATCCTCGTGTTTAGTCCACAACTATGAGAAGAATCCCATACTTTTTTGAATGAAAGTCTTCTTAACTTACTTAGCAAATTAATCCACAACAAGATTTGATTCTCACTCGTAAAGGAAGGATTAGTTTTCCTCTTCCTTGCCTATAAGAGATTCTATAAGGAAAGTTTTTTCTTATAGCGAATAACAATTCACACTTAGAACAAAGTACGACTACATATCTATCTCTTTTCTTACACTGATGATAGTTTAAAGTTTTCAGTATTTGTCTATAACCATTAAAAACACTAACAAATGGGTTCATATTTTCTTAAAAACGTCTTCAAATGATAAGAAACATAAGTCAGAACTAATTGAAATGCCCACAAAGGAAATCTAGAATCATAACAAATGTGCATGGAATTTTATTAAAATATAATTCAAAAAATTGTACTTTAAAAAAGGAAAAACAGGAGGTGGTGTAAAAAGTTTTTGAGCTTTCCAATGCCCATATTTGCCCATTAATAGAGTACTTAGCTATTTAGTAGTTAGATTACAAAATGTAAAAATTAGAAATATTACTTGAAAAAACTAACAAAATCCTACAAAATTATAATTGCTTCTTATAAAGAAATCACCAAATAAGATTAACGCTTATAACTTTGGTCACTTTAATGTTGACTCATACATAATTGATAGTATGCATGATTAACATCATTGTAATCATAGTTTTCAGAATTCCGATTCTAATTTACGGTTCTACGATTTTACGATCCAAAAACAGGCGACTGATCCGAATCGTAAGTAAGATCTAAATATGGTAGAATCTGCGATCCTACCACCTACTTAGCTCAAGAATTTAGGTGGTAGGATTATGATACCATTCTACGATCCTACGATCTGATCCTACATGGGTAATTTCAATCGTAAAATATTTTATATAATACAGATTTAACTTACATATAAATATATAAAAATAATTATATCAATACTATTAGGGTGATTGCCAGCTCACCAAGTATTTATGTATTCATTTTGTTTTAGTTTTGCAGTTGGTTGATATATTTGGTTTTTCGGTTTTCTGTAAAACAAGGGTTTTCAATTTGAATAACAGAGAACGCTTCCTTTCTTCTTCTTCCTCTCGGTTGTTCATCTACAATCAAGGATTACCTTAATTCTAACTGTAGATTTACAGTTTCTCATGGTATCAGAGCGAAATTTCGCTCCTACTGCTTCCGTTTCTTACTTTCTTTCTCTTTTTTTGTTTCCTTTTCTTGCTTAAATGGCAGATTCAGAAACACCTTTGACTATCAATGATGAAATTACAGTTCAAAGCAATATGAATTTCAATTTTGACGATCCCTATTTTCTTTCTTCTTCTGATCTTTCACAACATTCTATTGTTGCTCTTCTTTTTTCGGGTTCTAACTATGTTAATTGGAGTAGATCTGTGAAGATGGCTTTACATGCACGAAATAAAGTGAGTTTTATTGATGGAACTCTTCTCAAACCATCTGATTCTTCTTCTGATTTCAAGAAATGGATCCGGAATGATTACATTGTAAGATCTTGGATAATCAATTCCATGGAGAGAGGTATTGCAGAAACCTTCATGTTTGTTGATTCAGCTTATCAATTGTGGAGAGAAATTAAAGATAAATATGGTCAAAGTAATGTGCCTCAATTGTTTGATCTACATAGGTCTCTTTTCCTTATTGAACAAAAAGATTCTTCTATTTCTGAATATTATGCTAAAAAAAAGAGAATATGGGATGAAATTCAAGACCTAGAAGGATTTCCTGATTGTTCTTGTGGTATTCTTGCTAATTGTTCTTGTGGAATTATTAAAAAACTCTTAGATGCTGACAATAGAATGAAGCTAATTCAATTTCTTTCTGGTATAAATCCTGTTTATGATCAAGTTAAGACAAACATTCTTAGTACTGATCCTTTACCTAACATCAATAAGGTGTATCACATTTTACAATCTGTTGAGAGACAACATCAGAATAACTTTTATTCAAATCATTCCAATGATGTTAGTGCTTTTGCTGTTCATCAACCAAAACTTGATCATTCTGTTGCTATGAGAAAGGATTCCAAGAAAACTAAGTTTGATACCTTTGTAAAATTCAAAATTTTCTTGATTTGTAGTTTAAAATTATTATTAAAAGTATTTTTTTTCTTCAAAACTTAATAGATAAAGTCAAATATGGTTTTAGTTACACCTTAAAACTTAAAAATAAAACAAATATAATTGATAATTAGTAATGCAAAGCACATTAATGCATAATTATGCATATTTATAGGATCACATGATCTTACGATTTGATTCTACCGATTTCGATTCTACCCCTCAACAATCTTAGGTAGAATCCCGATCCTTGATTGTAACACAACATATCAAAGTAATTATCAAAACAATTATTCATAAAGTATTATTTTGCATTAGTTATTATCAAGTGTTAAAAATATTTGACAATTTATAAATTTTCTTAATTAAAATTTACCTACTCAACTTGGCTTTAAAAAAATAATTTAGGGAAAAAAATAATTTAGTATTGTGGGTGTGGGCATCCTCTAAGAGTTCCCAAGTAACTCTACACTACTTGTATAGAGTTACTAAAATCAAAGTCATTCTTTTAATTTAAACAATGGCCAATAATAAAACTTCAGATAAAATAAAAACTACCTCAACCACCATCTCTCTTTCCTTTATCTCTATATTAGGCATTGATTTTTTATCTAGTTTTATTATGGGCAAAATCCTATTTTCGAACGGGATAATTTCACAAGTAGAACTCTGGATCCCAACCCCTAGCAACAAACAAGGCTTGAATATTTTCCCTTCAATATATTATATTAATCATAAAAATCTTTTTAAATTAGATGCAATCATCCCAGAGACATCTATTCAATCAAGTAAGAACTAAGCAGTAGTTTGCCTCGGCAACAAGAAATAATATCACATGGAACTACATTCAGAATTTTACTCAAAACCAAAATTCGCAGAGAATATTAAATATCAAGTGCAATTCCCTAAAAAATTCCAAAATTGATCCAAAGCCTCAACCTCAACCTCAACAGTAATGGTCATTTCAACATAATTAGGCAGTAATAATTTGAATAAAATCCATCCGGTAAGAAATGGCTTATGAAGATGATTAAAATCATCGGTAACGGCGCAAAGAGACTGTCTGGTTCCTCTTCCAGGTTGCACGACGAGAAGGCCTAGCTTTGTGATTGCGGTGACCCTTTCCGCGAAGACCTCTGAATTTCTTTCCAGCAGAGGTAAGGCCACGAAGTTCTCTGTGCTTGTGCACTGGATTGCAGATCCAGTTGACCCTGGGGTCGTTCCTGATGGCGTTGTGTGCTGCATCAACAAGGATAACCTCAAAGTACTTGTATGTGGAATCCTACAACAGAGAAGATATCAAGTGCATTTTTTCAGTTCAGAGAACTCAAAAGCTCGTGTATAATTGGAACTTAAAAAACACACCCTCAACTAAAAAACAAAAGTCGACATGGAGAACCCAAGCCTGAATCCATCAGCTAAATATTGCATTAACATGCACCTAAACTAATAACCCCACCAATCTAAGAGCTGAATTCAGATGCTTTGCAGCCTCAAAATATCTCACGATAATCAATTAAATAGACCAACCTGAACAAACAGAACCATCTGTCACATCATGTCCATTAGACCCGAATTAATTTTCATGGCAAAGGTAATTCTTCGATGTACATGAAGATTAGTATTAAGCATCATTGAAATCTCATAAGATAACTGGAGAATTTTGCAGTACATTACGATAGAAAGAAAGTGAACCATAATCCAAAAGCCCCAAGGCGTTAAGGTTTTAAACAAACCTCATTGATCCAGTATGAATTGAGAACCCTGAGACCACCCAACTTGCGACCAGCACGCTCTTCTGCAACAGACCTCTTGCTACGCTGAAACTTCAACTGAGTAACACCCTGGTTTGTGGGCTTACCATAGACAATACCCTTTGGAACAGGCCTCTTGCGACCACCTCTCCTAACACGAACACGGTAAATGACAAAGCCCTACAATATGAAAAACACTGTTATGACAAAGTAAAAACACACAAATTGGTACAAATGAATTCAAGACACTCAATTCATCAATGACATAAAATGAACAGGTTAAAGCTCTCAAGTAATATCCAATGTAGCCATTATCATCACAGTCCACAAAAAATGTACTATCGTTTTAACTTCCAAAACTAATTTACAAGTTTTACATTTTAATTTAATAAAAAATGAAACATGAAGAATTGAGGACATAATAATAAAAAACCCCTTCAATCAATTTCGATTAAAAGGGGAAACCTACGTAAAAAAAGTACTTTAAACCCAGATTTGACATAGAAAATCCCATTTCAACAACTAGGATTAATGATCAAAGTAATTGCTCAAAATAAACAAACTAGCTTAGACAAATGTAGCAAAATCTTAGGGGGAATAACACTTTTTAAATTTTTATTATGCATGATATTTATGATTGGATAAATACATTGGATAAATTATTAAATAGTAGACTTAGCAAAATCTTAAGGGGAGTAACACTTATAAGAAAACAGTGGATCAAACAAATGAGAAACTAGAACAAAACCATATCATTATAATCAATTAAAAAGCAACAACACGATTTTACAAAAACAAAAGAAAGAAAAAAACCTGCTTGGCCTTGTAACCAAGACGACGAGCTTTGTCCGGTCGGGTAGGATGAGTGACCCGAACAATGGAAGGAAGTTGACGATACTCCCAGCACCTAACTCTTTGAGTGAATCTCAGCACATCCGATTGTTTCCTCCTCCATAACTCTTGCATATAAGCGTAGGCCCCTAATTTCCATTGCACAAAATCAAATCACACAATTTCACAATATAAATTAAATAAACCATTTTCAAATCATTGATGATTAAAGGAGACCATTAGATAGATAGATTAGATTAACAGAAAATGTAGATAGGGAGGAGAGTTTACCCATTGCTTCGAAGAGGAACTAGAGTAGGGTTTCTTTGGAGGAGAAGGAGACTGGAAATGAGGGATTAGGGTTTCTTATTTATCATTCGGGTTAAGGATACTTGTATGTCAATATGGGCCGGACTCGTCTAATCAACAGGAAAATAGAGGAGTAAGGCCCTGTTTGTTAATTGTTATTATATTTTTTTTCTACTAGTTTTTCTGTTTCTAAAAAAAAATCCAAAATTATGAAATCACAAAAAAATAGTTTTCACTTGTTAATAGTTACTCTTAAAAATCATCATGCTTTCCAATAAATTTTAAAAATTTTTTATTTATTATATAATACACGTCCTTGCCATTGGATGTTGACCAATGCTTGGTTTGGTTGACGTGATTGTTTAGGCTAGTTATTATGACCATTTTTTTTGTAAAATTAGTCTTTTATTAGAGAATAATGAATTTAAAAGTTGTTAGCATGGTTTGACTTAACAATTATCATTTTAACAAGTTATTTATCAACACATTTTTTTTAGTTGTTTGACCAATCACAAAGCCTAAAGTCACAAGTCAACTAAAAAGTTAAATAAGAATTATTTTTCAAATATCATTTATACATGTCGCCTTGAAATTACATATAAATACTAATTATTATACTATTCAAAATCCTGATGGAAAAAGACTCGAATAAAATAGAGCAAAAATTTTGCATCGGCTAACTTTAATCCCATTGAGCATCATCTTTAACTTTATGGCTAGCAATTGGATTTGGCATAAGCTATTGCGAATCACAGGTGCACAACTTAAAAGACCAAAACCGCTGTTTTTCACCCATGCATCGACGTTGACTTTAGCACTCTCGTAAGTGAACCCAACGAACTCGACCAAGTCAAAGACGGGATTGCAACTCTGATAGGATGCTCATACATGACCTTGTAGGATTACGAGTAGTATTGTGTTGTTAGAAAGTAAATCGAGTCCCAAAAGTGCACAATTCGAAGCAGAGCTGCTAAGTAATGAGTTAACTCAACCTCGCAAATATTACCCGACAAAAGAATCCAAAGACATCAGCAGAAAATTTCCAGCTCGAAGGACATTTATAGATCAGAAGATCCGAAATAATTTACATGCAAAGTTGATGCTTTACAGAAGAAACCAGAGAAGGATAAACAGTAATAGAGAACTATAAGATCTATACCATACCAAAAGTTCTTCCTACAAAGTACAGCAATAACCTGCTACTTCACTCCATAGAACACATTCATTTCCCTATAATACTGCTACTTTTGGGTTGAACTCATTACCCCTGCACGACATCTTGAATGTACACGTTTTCATAGGTTGAAATGTTTAGTTGGAGAAGGTGAAGATGACGCGTTGCTCATTTTGCTTGGAACGGGAGTGTTTCTTCTTGACTGGCGTCTAGTAGGAACAAGCTCGGTTTCCATCTCCAACTTATTCAGGAATACATCATCATCTTCATCTTCATCTTTAAACACGGGATGAATATAGGCATTTTGTAGGTATCCTTTCAGATTGAAGTTTGGATCTCTTGCACGTTCAAGTGTATCTTTCATCATTGCCTCCTGAAAATCCCATGAAGAGTAAAGATCATTAGAGAAAAATTGTCATCCATATCATAAATGGGCCATTTCCGGTCGTACTTTCCATCGATTTTAGTAGACAATACTTGCAGAAAATAATTGTCATCATTATCATAAAGAGTAAAGATCATGAGAAAAGATCGGAACATATGGGTGAATCCAAAACACTAGTATAAAATGGGTAAAACACTATCTCTTCGTGTGTACAGAACCAACTCAGCTGCCATTTTTCTACTATATGGGTTATATAATTCAATACTAATTAATGACCCGAGACATGGCCTAGGCAAGCACTCGACTAGAAGACATTTTTCTATTTTCAATACAAGTTTGGTTATAGAAAATTTCGGGGGTGTTTGGCAAAATGGCTTATTGAGCAATTTAGCTTATTTTGATAAAAATAGAGGGTCGAGTGGACAAACCGGCCAATGTTAATGTTTGGTAAACTAGCAGGTTGAAATAGCTTATTGATATGAATAAGCTTTTTTTGAACAAGCTACTCATAGCAGCAGGTTCAAAATCAGCTAGTCAAACTAGTTAATAAAATCAACTGGTCAAATCAGCCACTGTGATCAGCTACCCGCTACCAGCTACCAGCTAGCTGTTTCCCAAATACCCTCTTCATTTACATTTATGCGAAATAAACGCTGATTAAATCTAGCATCTATTATTTTCTGACTGACCTGTAGAGGATAGGTCTTGAATGCTGGCTCAAATCGACCCTTGCAGAATCTATGGAACCATATGGTAAGAATTGGAAGGGCTATGAGAAATGGTGTAGATGAAGCAGCCTTTTTTGTGCTCAACAATCCCATCAGAAGCAACTGTGAAAATACCATTGCAGCAACAATTCGCCCATGGACAGCAGGCCAGAAAGCTGCAGCACTTTCATACTCCTGATTGTAAACATTTATGATCTGCATTACACAAACAAGCAATTAGAGATGGATAAATTCTGAACCCTTTCAAGAAATATCTCATACTTTCAGCCAATATTAAACGTTACGGCTATTGTGAACGTCACCGCATTTTTTCACTATTCGCAAACGTGATTCAACCCGAACAGTGAATGACCCCTTTGTAACCAATAAATACTTCACAACAATAGAAACATAGAAGATTAATAGTTGGCCACATCAAGCTCTTCACTAGGAATTGCATAGATAGACGATTCATAAGAGTAAGACGAGCAATGTAATTATTAATTAATTTGTGCTTCAAAACTAATTTTCATTTTACAATTTTTTACCTGATGTCGATACACAAGATAAGAGAAGCCGAAGAAGACCAAAATGAACGGCAATAAAATCGGAGTCACCACAGCATAAACAAGGCCTAGCAATATATACAATTGTATCTGAGGCTCCCCGGTGTTGAAACCAATGCTTCCAGCGTCCATTGCTGCCTCCCTATCCTTCTCGGTCTTAACCAAGAACCAATTCTTCAAATGGTATATAATCAGAGGTTTCACTCTCAGGATCTCACCAGCAACACCGGCCCATCCATCAACCATAATGTAAGTTATAAAGAAAGTTGCTTTTAATGGAATCGAAATTCCAATGATCTCAAAGATCCTACCAAAAATTAATATCACATAAGACGAGAGAAAAACACCACCAATAATAGATATTTATACCCTAGTATCTCGTGCATTTACAAAAAGGTAAAAGTACTGAATATACAAGTGACATACTTTGACGGTGGCTGATTGATAAATGTTTTGAGTTGTTCAATTGCAGTTCCAGTTATGACACTTCCCAAGAAAACATTGACAAAATTGAACATGTAATATCTTGAAGCTGATCGCCTTTCTAAAGATGATAATGATTCAAAACCTTCGAATTTGGACATCATCATCAATATTGCAGGCAGGAAAATCAGGAAAAGCTTCAAAGCAAGTCCGGGTAGGAAACCTTGGAGGAATGGTTTGATAAAACGCCTGCATAATGAATACTTACCTAATCATAATATGTAAACATGCGAACTTCAATGTTCATAAATGAACATTATATCAAAGCTTACAGATTTTACACAGGTAATTTATTTGGCGACAAATCGACTTACATGTCCACAAGAGGTCTTAAAAATGGAGCATATCTCTGAATACCCTCAATGCTTGCCAGTGATTGTACAAAGGCAATTGGGATAATGAAGAAAAAGGTAAGGAAGAAGAATGCAACAGACATTATCAACCTCCGGATGCTGAGATGAACATAAGGAATGGCCAAGTTTGGCCAATATATATCACGTGGCTCCGGAGCCCATTCAGTCAACCAAATAGTTGGATTTCTGGTTTGCTGAGTCTGTGCACAAACAGCAGCACCCCAACGGGTCTTAAAGGAGACAAAAGAAGCAGGCATGATAGACTTTGGATCTTGTTCAACCCTCTCCCTCTCCTCAGCTATCTGCAGGAAGAGATTCAAACAAAATCACTAGGTTCCATCAGTTGCTATCTCAAATAATACGGAGAAAAAAAGTAGGCTGAAAACATATTATTTGAAACCGACTTAAACCAGCACTACTGACAACTATGTTAGAGCTTCCAGATATAAACTTGTTGGACCTCAAATCTTCAGCCTTCAACATAATTTGGCATTGATTACAATGTAACCATGTAAAAGAAACACGGTGTTGGCCTACTAATAGCCAATTTCCACTCGGAAATCTGCGGGAATCTATAGAATATTCCAGCAAAAATTCCCTTGTTTTGTTTTCAAACTTCTTTCATAGACAGTATTCTCTTATCAAATGACGCATGGAAAGAAAATTCAACTATATATAATAGTCCAACTAAAGTAATTGTTACAAACAATATCTTAAAACCTATTTCCCGTTATCTCACTAAATACTCATCTAAGTAACGTGACAACAACTCCTATATTACTATCCCTAAGATAATATTACTTATTTTTGTAGGAAAAGGAGAATGCAAAGCCGCAACATTTTCTCTTGCTACAACCATATTATAATTATAATCTCTTCTAAAGGTGTTCAAAACAGACTCGATGATTTGACATTTACCCAACCTTTTAACCGAACCCGACTTTGACCTAACTTCAAAATGGATTTACAATTATGTAAAAGCCAGTGTGGGCACAATGCCTGATTTTGAACCAAACCGAAACTCCTTACCCAAAATCGACCCGATAAATCGAATCAAGACCTATTCTCTTCTATAGTTTCAACATTTCTAATTGCTACAGTATCATAAGTTCCTCTATAATTTCAATCTTTCAATCTCTTCTATTGTTTTAATAAATCATATACATATTATACAAACAAAAAGACAAAAAGGCTAGGATGTGGTACCCACTTCTTTTGTTAGCCTCTCAATTTCAGCAGCGTAATAATCGATGGCATCAACTTTCTGCCCACGTAAGCCAAGAAATCCAGTCTGCAATTTCAAGAAAAAGTAAAGACAAGATGAGTGTTGTACAAACCTACAGTCCCCCCACCCAAAAATAATTCAAAAAAATTGTTGTGTGATATATATCTAGTTCTTGGATTGAACATTTGTATGATTCACCTTGTAAGAAAATTACCTTTGTCGTGGGCCTTTGATCTGGTTGTCTAGAAAATTTTAGTTCATAGTAATCAAGCCAATTTTGCTTTTTTTTCTTTTCTTCAACGAGATCTGCTAGCTTATTTGCATTGTAAACCACCTAAAGTCACACAAATATCTTGTCATGAGCATTCAGCCATTGGACGCGAGATTGATAAAACAGCATAATCCCATTGCAAAGTAGGACAAAAAGAATAAACGAAAGCTGCCCTAATCAAGAATTATGAGTTACGAGCTGTGCTGCCAAAATGTTCAAACACTCTTGCTCGTTCAAAACATCAACTCAACACACCATGTTGGTGCATATATAAATTACCAAGCGTCCACGCCTCATTCCTAAAAAGGTTTCAAACATAGATCCAAAACATGAAATGTTTACATTATTCAATTAAGCTGGATCCAAAGACAAGCAGAAACAAAAAACTTTGGAATGTCCGTTGGACCAGATTCCACAAAAATATTAACACCCAAGACCAGATTATGCATATTATTCTCAAATTAAGATTATTAAATTGAGAACCATACACCACACAACCAATAAACACAACCTTTTGAGGCTAAATTAGTATATAATGACACATACTAGGGAATATGCATGCAAAGAACGGCTGACACCTACAACTTCTTACCGAGAGATAAAATTCCGATCCCAAATTCCTCTAAACTCATGACTTCATAAACTAAAATTTCGATTCCAAATTCCGTTCCCCTTTTTTTCAGTAAATAATACTACGCTGATAAGCTGGTCATTCCATTCCCCTTTTTTTCAGTAAATAATACTACGCTGATAAGCTGGTCAGTTGTCACGTAATCTAGGTTACTCCCTGGTATCTACAAGATTAAACCCCAGCTTTGCTATGCTAAATCAACTTAACACATAATTATAAAAGCTGGACTTTAGTGTGAATATATAGGCATCTGCATTCGAATGACAAAAACTATAACGAATCATGATACAATGGATTACAGACCTGATGAGTGAGATAATGATCGGGATGATTGACCAAGAAAAAGTGCTCCACAAGCTCACTAATGGATTCATCTGCATCTGGGGGAACATTTCGTACCAGAACCTGGTATACAAAAATTTAAGATTTTAGGAGCAAAAAGGGAAGGTAAACAGAATTTAAATGAGCATGGGTGAGTTCATGTTAAGAATAATGTGTATGGATATGCTGAAACAAGTATTCACAACTCATCTCAACAATAATTGTAGAATCATTTGTTTCAGTTTTAATTTTACTTCATCCGCTCTATGTTTCCCCAACATAAAATAAATTGCAGATGGAAATTATATCTAGACAACTAATAAGCTTACAGAAAATTGATCAGGGCGACGTTTTTCTGCTGCCATAAATTGCAACCGCATTGCTGCAACCTTCGCGTACTCTTTATAAAGAATATAGCATACCCAAAAAGTGAATGCATATTCCATTACTAAATGAGCCCAAAACCTACAATATTAAAACAATCAATAGAACAGTGAACAAAGACGTCTGTTGAAACAGGCAAACAGCTCATAACAGGAAGACTAAACAGGCAAAAATCTAATGCAAAACCAGTAAAAATAATTGCAGTTTACATAACAAAGTTAATTTTAGACATCAACAAACATCTTGTGTGAAACAGGTATAACAGCACAAATTTGAAATTAGATATCAACAAAAAATCATGTGAAAACAGTGCATGGTCTACATAACAAAACACTGCTTAACTAATTATTGTCGGTGCTTCGCAATTTTGCTTTTGTTGCTAAACATTTACCAACTTACAGCAAATTATGATGATTCAAAATTATTGTCACAAGCATATTTTCTAAAAAAAATTATTTCGTTTACATAGTTAGAGAAAATAATGGTTAGATTTGATCAAGGAGACCACAAAGACGACAAGGGAACTTAACAAAAGCCTAAATAGGTAGCATATCCCGATGTAACATATATATTAATCTCAATAAATAAAAGATCTAACATTGTAAGTGAGGGCCAAACCTTTGTGATTCAAGTGGTATATTTGAAATCGATAGCTTATCAATGTTGGTGAAGGTAGCTTTCGACAAATTTAACGCATCATTTGTGTAGTTAACTGGAACCAGAACCACTAGAGAAAGCACTGTCACAGGCACAAAAATCTTTAGCCTGCAAAATGAAAAAAGTTGATCACTTATAGCCAGCAACATACATAAAGATTAGCATAACACTAGAATGGGATGACTGAAACACACGCAGCATGAGCTCGAGCCCCCTTTCACAAATTTGTTGCAAACTATCAATGAAACCTTAGTAACTTTATGAGAATCTTGGGTTAGCCTATTGGTTGAGAGCTTTGTGACATGGGTTTGATTCTCACTACATGAAGGTTTAAGTCTCTTTCCGCTGCATGGATTCTCTAGCCTACCCCAAATCAAAAATAATTTATTACAAAAAAACCAAGAAACTTTATAAAACTGAGTATTATGTTTTGGAAAAAAGGAGTCAAAAAGAAAGGAAAAGGAGGGAGAACGATAAATAACTACTAGTTCTTTTTATCAAACCAAGCCCTTCCAAAATATGAAAGAGTTAAACGGAAAACAGAAGAACACTTCTACCTTCCTTCCCTTCCCTTCTCTATCAATCTTTTTCCTCGACCATTCCTATCCAAACTCATCATAACTCTACAAGCTCTCTCTTAAACAACCGGCAGCTCAACTCTATTGCTACATCAAATAACAGAATACAGAGAAGTGCAACAAAAGATGACACAAATCTCAAATTGCAACGTACCCTATCAAATAAATCCGCAAGTAAACTGCTGAATCCAACCCAGCATGCTCAATGAGCTCCGATTCAGGCATTTTTAAAGCATCAGGCATCCAATTTAAGAATCTCAAATATGACTTGAAGTCCAAATTGACAAATTTGCTCACGAGAGCTCCTGTGTTGAGCGGGCTGCTTCTTAAGCCCTTGAGGTACCATTTTGGAAAGTAAACTCTATCATTGAAAGGCTGAATCCTCAGAAGAGCAAATGCTATTAAGAAGATAAACGCACTCAAAAGATTGAAACCAGCAGAAACCAATATATCATTTACGGAAGCCATTCTTTTCCCTCAAAAGTCTTCCAACTCCTACAAACTTCCTTCGCGTGAACAAGAAACGTCACGTCCAATAGGTGGATCTACATACACAAAAGTACAAAGAATGTCAAAACGTGAACTATGAGTGAACATCCAAAGCACTCGGTATATCAACAAAAACACTAAGAAGTGTGACAAAAAGTTAGCACAAATGTATCACTTAATAGTAGCATCAAATTGAATTACCGTAAAGTTCGACTATAGATGGGTAAAATCAAAAAATCATTGTCATTGAAGCAAAAAGAATGATGACAACTTATATTACGAAACCACAAATATATGAATTTCATAACTACTTGAGCAAAAATATGCACTTCATAACAACTCACTCTTCAAGATTAGAATTCTGAAGCAAAGTCACTCGAACATTGAGTAAGATCAGCCACAAATACTTGTTCAAGTGCCATAAGTATGTAATTTGCAGAAAATCTACAATTTTTTGGCTAGAATTTAGTATAAACCCCAAAACCCTAGTCAGAGTATTAACAAGGGCATATACAGCAAAAATCTAGAGATTTTAAGGAAATGGGTAAGCCATTTACAAATTGCAGGAGATTCATAATCCTATGACATATAACAATTTAAATTACATATCAATCAATAAACTAACAGTAAGCTCAAGAAAACACTGAAATAAATTATGAGAAAATAGGACAAAACTGAACGTATTAAAAATATAGAGGTGATGTTGACCTCCATGAAAACACCAAATTTTTGCACCAAATTCACCATATTATCAATCAAGTCAGAAAAAATTTTATACAATTCAGAACTGATTCTCCTAACCTAATATTAATTTAATTTTTAATAAGAACAAAATCATTTCTGTTGTTGCAGTAAAAATAACATAAAAATATAACAAAAGAAAACTAAATACTCATGTAAACAACAAAAATTTTTAATTTATAAAACAGCCACTTCACTAAAGCATGATTCAAGCTAAAATCTGATCAGAAAACATAATTCACATTTTTTGTAAAATCAAGTAAAATCCCGAAAAATACTACAACAGAAATGTTCACAAATTGTTCATCATTTCATACAATAATTCCAAATTTCAACAGTATAAACAAAACTGAAACTTTATACTTACATTATATATATTGGTGAAAGATTCCCCATGAAAAAATACAATTTTTTTATATAAAAAAAAGGGTAAAGAAACTTACTTATGTTAGAATTTCCCCTTAATATTCCTCAATAAAACCTTATAATTGAAGAAAAAAAGGAAGAACTAAAGAAAAGACAATAAGGAAGACAAAGATAGAAGTTTTACTCACAAGGATATGTTTGGATTGCCTTAAATGATCAATGAATGAAAAAAGCAATATTCTCCCTCATGTAAAAGCAAGCAAAAAAACCCACTTATATTAAAACATTATTTGGAGAGTTAAATCTTAGTATTAAATTCAAGATGAAAGGGGAGAAAAACAACTCCCCTTTCTCTCTCACAAACAGGGAAGAACAGTGTGGGTGATTTTGAGAGAGGAGAGAGAAAATTGATTGTGGGAGATCAAACGGAAAATTGAACCAGAAAGAAATATAAATGGATTTTATTTATTGCTTTTATTAACGAAAATTATGGTGTAAAATGTCATAATTAGTAACATTAGTACATTACTGCTCACATAATTACAGATGAGATATTTTTTTATATAAAAAAACAACCCATCAATTTTTGGATTATAAGGTGACCAAGGGAAAAGATTAACCGAGATTCGATTACATAGCCTTGTCCAGAAATTATTTTATATCATATTATCATCATCATTTTACCCAGTGTATTCCGCTCATAGAAAAACTATGGACAGGGTCTGAGGAGGGAAGGACGGCGGCAACTCATACCCATAAAGGAGTGCGCGACCAAAGAAGTCCCCCGGCTCGAGAAAGATAATAAGACGTAGTTACACGAAAAAAGATAAATGAAGTGCATATAAATAAAATAAATAAGTAGACACAACTACAGAAGAAAACAAAAAAAATACAAAACTAATAATAAAAGAAACGAGAGAAGCAAGATGGCAAGAACACCCAAATGTAACCTAGGGGACATCAATAGTCTAAAACATGTATATGGCGCCTCCAACTACTCTTATCTCTAGTCAGACCTTCAAAGAGGTTTAACTCATATAAGCCAACTCTTATTTGTTCATCCCAAGTTCTCCTGGGTCTTCCGCGACTCTTCTTACCCTCTACTATAATTCTTTCTACCCTCCTCACCGGGGCGGCGAAAGTCTTTTTTCGCACATGTCCAAACCACCTCAATCTATTTTCGCGTATTTTTCTAGAAATAGGGGTCACTCCTAGTTTTTTCCTAAACTCTTGGTTCCTAATTCGATTCATCAATGTGTGCTCACACATCTACCTCAGCATACACATTTCTGTAACTTCCATCTTATGTTCAAAAATCTTCTTTAAAAGCCAGCATTCGGTCCCATATAGCAGAGCAGGTCTAATTACCGCCCGGTAGATTTTTCCTTTTAACTTGTTTGGGAATTTCCTATTACATAGCACCATGGTGGCTGCTCGCCACTTGAGCCAACCCGCTTGTATACGATGGTTTACATCTCCATCAATCTCCCTATCCCTTTGAATGATCGATCCCAAATACTTGTACTTGGTCGTACTTTTAACAACTACTTCATCAATAGACACCTCTGGTTCACCTACCGATGCTGTCCCACTAAAGTCACAGCGCAAATACTCGGTCTTCGTACGACTAATGTGCAATCCTTTACCTTCTAAAGCTTTCCTCCACGCATCCAATTTGTTACTAACCTTCTCTTTAGTTTCTGCTACCAGCATTATGTCATCAGCGAATAGCATGCACTACAGTATCGTCTCCCAAATAAACTTATCTTGCTTGACAGGGCTGTGACCATATCTCCTTTGAGTCTCCCCTGCATGATCTTTCCCCCGGACTCGACCTTCTTCTCTATGATTTTCTTCCTCATCCTGAATACCAGTACTAAAAGCCTGTGTTGGGTGGACATCTCTGTAGCCAACACCACCTTACAATCCAAGCGTGAGGGTCGATTTCCCTTACGCACTAAGAAATAATCAACTTGGGTTGCTTGCGTGCCGCTCTTATATGTGATCAAATGCTCCTCTTTCTTCCTAAATATGGAGTTTGCTATAACCAATTCTTTTGCTAGCGCAAACTCCAACAAATTCTCCCCACTCTCATTCCTAGCCCCCAAACCAAACCTTCATTTACCGAGTTGTAGTTGCCTGCATCTCTGTCTATTTGTCCATTAAAGTCCCCTTCGAAGAAAACTTTCTCAACTTCCGAAATAGTTCTCATGAGCTCTCCTAAGTTATTCCAGAACTCGCACTTTACCTGCTCATCGAGCCCAACTTAGGGCCCTTACACACTAACAATGGATATGATCTCTTCCCCCACTATTATCCTAACTAGCATTATCCTATCATTACACCTCCTTACTTCAACCAATTGCTTTAGAATATCGTTAGATATTAGGATGCCAACCCCGTTATGTCTGTCGTCCAGTCCTGCATACCACAGCTTATATCCCTTTATAGCCTTTGCTTTTTGCCCCTTCCACCTAGTCTCTTGCCCCTTTCATATCATATATTACACTAAAAAGTTTGGAAATTTTCATGTGTCATAATTAAAGAGAGTTTGCTAAATGGAACTCATTTACTGGCTAAAGAAAAGATGACATGGCATTTGATTTTGACCAATAACTTTACCATTAAAGTATTATTAACTAATATTTATTAACAGTTAAATTGGGTAAATTAGGTAATATAATATATTGCATAATATATTCTTGATATTTTCCAAAATTACAAAGATAATTTATATATATAACTATTAAAATTGAGTATTTCTACTGTATAATATCTTTGGCTTTACTTTTTAATATTATATATTTATACTCCCTCCAATTCACTAGTAATGTCCCATTTGCTTTATGCACTCTATCCGATGCACTTATTTAATTCTTAATATTTCCAATTGTGCATAATTAAAAATTGTGGAAAGTTGATATGAATAATCCTTGCATTGAGACGAATCAAACAAAATCCAACTTGACTATGTTTTAACTTATAAATTAATAATAAAATACAAACTAAGAGTAATTGATAAATAGTGTCCAAAAAGCAAATGAGACATTACTACTAAATTGAAGAGAGTATTATATACGTCGATGATAAAAAAAATCATACATTGCACAGGTTTTCACCCTAATTTATTCTAATTGAGACAAAACTCAATTTTTAATAACGTATCAAATTTTAATACTCCTCTTTCTATTTCGTCACTCCACCAAATTTGTCCCACTTTCCATTTTATTCATCTTATTAGATTAGATTTAGTCAATTACTCAATTTTTATTCTAATTATGATTCAAATTTTTTCTAATATGTACATATATTTTTACTACCCTACCGTATTTATTTAAATCATTTTTTTGTTGGGTGTTGCTAAACTTCGCCACCCTTTTCATTTTTTCGCCACCCCCCTCCAAGTGAAATTACGAATTTGCCCCTGATTTTTTAAAAATTACAATTTTGTCACTCATTTCAAATTTTTTATTTATAATAATAATAATAACAACAATAATAAAATTAAATAATAATAATTATTATTCAAAAAAAAAAAAAATTTGAGTCGCCCAAAATTGGGCGACTGAACCATGGTCGAGTCGCCCAGATCTGGGCGACTCGACCATGGTTCAGTCGCCCAATTTTGGGCGACTCAATTTTTTTTTTTTTTTTTTTTTTTTGGAAAATAATAATAATAATAATAATAATAATAATAATATTAATACTAATAATAATAATTTATAGATTAATGTGGTCTATTAGCTCAGTTGGTTAGAGCGTTGTACTATTAACGTGAAGGTCACAGGTTCGAGACCTACACAAGCTATTATTTAATAATTATTAATTTTTTATCATATTTATAATAAAAAATTAATAATTATTAAATAATGGCTTGTTCAGGTCTCAAACCTGTTACCTTCACGTTATTAGTACAACGCTCTAACCAACTGAGCTAATAGACCACATTAATCTATAAATTATTATTATTAGTATTAATATTATTATTATTATTATTTTCCAAAAAAAAAAAAAAATTGAGTCGCCCAAAATTGGGCGACTCAACTTTTTTTTTTTTTTTTTTGAATAATAATTATTATTATTTAATTTTATTATTGTTATTATTATTATTATTATTATTATTATTATTATTATTATTATTATTATTATTATTACTGTTATCATTATTATTAATTTTATTTATTATTATTATTTAATTTTATTATTGTTGTTATTATTATTATTATTATTATAAATAAGAAATTTGTAAGGAGTTGCATTTTTGTAATTTTTTAAACTACAGGGGCAAATATGTAATTTTAGGGGGAGGGGGGGTGGCGAAAAAATGAAAAGGGGGTGGCGAACTTTAAGGATTGAGTTTTTGTTTTTACACTAAATACATGGAAATTTTGAAATAGAAACTAGATTTCTGCTAGTCAAATCATGCCTTTTCACTAGCTAATTCAATAGCTCTAAAAAAATTGCCTTTAATTCCAATTCATTTTATTTATTTTTGATTCTTTTAACTTGGGTCGTTGATTTAATTTTATTACTCCCTTCATTAAGTTAATTTTAATTTTATTAGTCCCTCCATTTATTTTGTTAATCACAATTTGATTAAAATTTTGCCAAAGTGTGATAGATAAATTAAAATGAATGACTCGTTTCGTATTTTTCCTTCTCCATTTCTATATTTATTTTGTCTGCTTTCTATCTTATTATAAAAAATCAAAAACATCGAGAAAATATTAAGGTTAAATTTACTAGTATAAACAAAATTTAAGTATTGTATTAAAAGCCATAAATACAAAATTTCTCATAATGTAAAAAAATAACACTTATCTTTACTATAAAATTTCAATCGTTAATATATAAAATAAAAATTTGAGAGCAACTATTATACTTATATAAACTTCTAAAAGAAATGTATAGCAAAACATTAAAATTAAATGCTTTTATCCCTTCCTAACTTTAATGAATATTCTTTGGTGAATAAGAAGGTTTTTGATATTGGTAGACTAATTATAAATAAATATTGAATAAAAAATAATGAAAGTATCATTTAAATAAACATTGTAAATTTGCAAGATTTGATCTAATTATAAAATGTTACTAAATTAGTCATATATAAAAAATATTAACACACGAGTACTATTATCAACTATACATTGTTGATATTGTTATAGTTTTTTTTTTAACTTATTAACATATTAAACTACTAAAATATTACGAGTATGAAATGAATGATATAGAGTCGAATATAAGATAAAACGAATAAATATAAACAAGCAAGATGTTTTAGAGAGGTTAAGTTTATGGTTTTCATTTATATACGTTTAGGCCTAAATTTCATATTAATAATACTAAAATAAAATTATAAGTACGTGTCATTAACCTCGAGTAAAGATAATTTAATTGAAATGAGTCGGTGAATTCCATAGGAGTCATGGCTATCATGTTGATAGATGAATTGGATTGGAGTCATGACTATCATGTTGTTAGATCTAAAATTACGGCATTATAATATTAGAAATACGGAATAACCCTTATTAATTAATTAAGTAAGAAAATGAAGTATAATAAAAAGTTAAATGTCGGCAAGCAACGGCTAGTCAAAATTTAAAGAGAAAGAGAACAAAGGTGGCGCGTGCGGTTCGCGTTAACTACGTGCTTGATTTTTTTAATGGTGGGGCCCATCGCATTGGCTTCTTTTGGACAGATCACATTATGGTGGGTCATCCCCTCTTTTAGCAGTTACTACTGCGTTCTAGGCTTCTAAAGCTTCTGTTCCCCCAAACGACGCTGGCCCACACCATCATTGGGCCAGGGAGTCGATCCTACTCTACTTGTAGTATCCGCTTCTTGTCTCCTAATATGAATTTCTTATCCCAATGTGTAAAGAAAAACACTAGATTTTTTAGATATGTTTACTTGGACCGATTCAATATTTTTTTTAGAAAAAATTTAAATTTGAAAATAAATGCACAATTTTTAATCTGTTGTAACGTATATTTAAAGTAGTTGTTTTAATATATTGAAGTTAATATTTTAACCTAATCGAGTTGGTACTTTAACTTATTATTAAAGTTGGTATTTTAATTTATTTGGAGTTGGTGTTTTATCATATTAAGCTATTATTCTATTAAAGTTGGTATTTTAACTTGTTGAAGTTGGTGTTTTAACATGTTTAAGTTAGTGTTTTATGTTGCGTAAGTTGATATTTTAACATATTTTAAGTATTATTTTAACATATTAAAATTGATTTTAACTTATTAAAGTTGGTATTTAACTTATTTAAGTTGGTATTTTGACTTATTTGAGTTGTTGTTTTAACTTATTAAATTTGGTGTTTTAACCTGTTGAAGTTGGTATGTTAACCTGTTGAAGTTGATATTTTAAAGTTAGTGTTTTAAACAACTGCAACAAGTTAAAATACCAACTTTAATATGTTAAAATACCAACTTTAATAGGTTAACAACTTAAAATGTTAAAACACACTCCAAATACGAACTTTAATAGGTTAAAATACCAACTCGAATAGATTAAAATACCGATTTCAATAAGTTAACAATTTAACATGTTAAAACAACACCTTAACATGTTAAAACACCAACTTTAATAGGTTAAAATACCAACTTGAATAGGGTTGTTTTTCTTTTCTTAAAAAAAAAATGCAAATTGTTAGTAGGTTGGGCCTGGAGAGCCGTCTCTATAAGAGACAGTATCTGAAGAGAATAACTGAAAATAATTTTTAATAATTATAACTAATAACTAATGAAAAGTAATTTTTACAATTACTTAAAGAGTATGGATTTAAATTGAATTAAACAACACCTTACTGATTAAATAAAAACATTTAAGTAATATATGTAGCGATAAAAAACATTATTTAAGATATAGGTAACAACTAAAAAAGGGAGTGGGAGTATTATTATTTGTTAAAAGAAAAGTCAAATAGTAAACGATTTGGAAGGTTGTTGGATCGTGCAATTATAAATGCACAACATATCGCAATCCATGGAATGTGTGGCTGCCCATTAAAAGGTGAAATCTAAATATGTGATAATGCATACAATAATAGTCAATTAATGCAAATTGCTAAAAAAGCAGGCTGTGTTTGACGTTACCAACACTATAAGTAGTAAGTAACAACTCCATTCTTGGTCACCAAACACACAAGCAATTCTTATAATTTATTCATCAGTTGGGACTCATTGTTCACAATATTCTTCCATTTTGTATTGTCTTACTGTTGTCGTTTCAACACGGGGTTGTCAACACTCAACAGCGCTCGTTGTAGAATCGATGCATAGATAAGACGGTTACCTCACTTAAATAATCAACTATAGTATATAACATATTACTTATGTTCAGACTTCAACTAGTTTAAATTTAACCTTTTAATTGATTGAGTCCTTGACATGATTTATCAGAAGTTATCGTGACGTAATGATTATTTCTTTAAATGTCATCGACCCTTATTCTTAAATGGAATGTACAAGGAATTGAGGAGGACATGTCTGAGGAACATAACTGCATTTACTAAGTAAATCAAGGCAGTTAGTATTGAAAAAAAATTAATAACGATACTCTTCTATTTTTTAAGTTTATCTCTTCACAGCATGTCACTTTTAGTCTTTTATTAGCAAATTTAAAAATACAAACAGAATATATTTTATGATAAATGAGAAAAATATTTAGATGAGATGAAAAAGTAAGTTTAATTGGATAATAATAATAAAAAAAACATAAATCATGTTGAAAAATAAAATTGAGCTAAATTTAGTGAAAATATTAAAACAAAATATATATGACAAGTTTTGTGAACAGAACAGAAGATATGCCACTCTTTTGTAGGGGAGTAGGGGACTCATGTACTATAGTATTTCTAGATACAATCTGGAATATTCATTATCTTTTTTGAGTTGGGGGACTCCTTTAGTTGCGCTCTCCTTTATGGGTATGAGTTGTCGCCGCCTTTCTCTTCCCAGGTCCTGTCCATAGTTTTTCTGTGAGCGGAATACACTGGTAGGATGATGATGATGAATCTGAAATATTCAACGTAAATGAATTATAGAGGGTAGTGAACAGTGAGGGTACAAATACTAGTATAATTACTACTTTGGTCCTAGCTAGTAATCTCACAAACAATCCTAACCGATTCTAACTATCTCACCAAAAATTCTACCTGATCCTAACTAATTCTAACGATCTCACTTCATTCCAATTTCATGAAATTGTTGGGTCCAATTTCATGAAATTGTTGGGTCCAATTTCATGAAATTGTTGGGTCCAATCTGAGTTGTAAAATTATACGATTTTACGATCCACATCACGATTTTGACAACAATGCCTCACCCTGTATAATTTCCTAGATTCTGAACTCCATCCATATAAAGTCCATCCTTTTCACAAATTGTCCAATATCTCTTTAGACAAATCCATGAAAATTTGAAATGTATAAGACAATTTATCAAAAAAATGAACAAAATAGTATATGTTTCAACTTTATTCCAAAAGTAAACGTGAAATTCCCAAAGCTGATGTTAGGGCCTGTTCGCAATTACTAACTGCAAACAGGTCAAAAAAGACAAAATAGTTGTTCGCAGTTACTAACTACAAACAACTATTTGACCTGTTTTTGTGGAGCATGCTGTTCGCAGTTACTAACTGCGAACAGGTCAAAACAGGTCAAATAACTGTTCGCAGTTAGTAATTGCGAACAGCTATTTTGTCTTTTTTGACCTGTTCGCAGTTACTAAACAGCCCCAAACCTCAGATTTGGGAATTTACGCATACTTTTGGAATAAAGTTGAAACTTATACTATTTTGTTAATTTTTTTCATAAATTGTCTTATACATTTCAAATTTTCATCGATTGTTGAATCATGAAGTCAACAGAGTCTCTTGAGCCCGTGCTCCATAGTCCATGTCTTCTCTTCCTGGCCCAGGTTTGAGTGATGTTTCATCTGGGCCATGTCTCCTGTCCAGGTATTTGAAGAAAAAGGAGCTAGGCCGAAGTCTATAAAGTAATTACAGCCCGCCTAATAACGAAAATTTCAAAACATTAAGATAAAAAATCAAAAAAATGAACGAAATAATACAACTTTCAAACTTATTCCAAAAGTAAGCGTGAAAATCCCAAACATGAGTTATGGAGCTGTTCGCAGTTAGTAACCGCGAACAGATCAAAAAAGACAAAATAGCTGTTCGCAGTTACTAACTGCGAACAACCCTTTGACTTTGTTTGATCTGTTCGCAGTTACTAACTACGAACAGATAGCTGCACAAATATGCAGTAGCTTCCTTTCCTTCTTATTTTCCTATTTCTCAAAACCCTAGCATAATACTACTCGACACTCTCCACAATTACACTAGCTTGAATCCATCAATTGTTGCGTTCCTCTTTCAATTGGCACTTCAAAATTAGTTTGAGATACTCTAGATCGAACAAAGGTAAATTTTTAAGGGTTTTTTTTAGTGTGTGTGTGTGTGTATATATATATATATATATATATATATATATATATATATATATATATATATATATATATATATATATATATATATATATATATATATATATATATATATATATATATATATATATATATAGGTTTTTGATGAAGTTTGGTTGTTTTGGCAAATGTAGGTTACTAGTTCTTTAAATCACACTCTTCTTAATCATCCATAAATATTCAAGGTAATGTGTAATTGTTTTCATAGCTTTATGTTGTTTTTTGAAGTATTGTTGTTGATGAGCATATTGAATTAGTTAAATTTAATGTACATTATGTATTATTAGGAATGTTGATGTTTGTATTAGGAATTTCATTTATGAACTTATTAATGGATTTATTATTTGGATTTTATGTGCATTATATATGTATGAACTTAGTTACATTATGGACTTTATTAATTTGTAGACCAAAAAAGATTATAATCAAATTGATGACTTGGGTGATATGTCTAAGTGGTCATTGTATTATGATGGAGGTCATAGGTATGACGTTACTAACACGAACTTAGCTGAAGTTTTCAACTATGTGATGAAGGGTGTACGTTTCTTATCTTTGACAACACTTGTTGAATTCACTTTCTATCGGGTTAACGATTATTTTGTTCAAAGATGTGAACGTGCTAGTGCATGGTTACTTGGAGAACGCATGTACACAGCGCATGCCACCAGGATTATCAATAGAAACATCGAGAAGGCAAATTACCATTACATAATCGCCTTTGATTATGGAAGAGGTGTACTCGAAATTAAGACTGGGAAGGGAAATAGGGGATCGTCCAAGGGGGGTAAGATTCAACGTGTGGACTTGAATCAAATGAAGTGCAATGTAACAAACTTGAGATATACCACCTACCTTGTTCACATGTACTTGTTGTTTGCATCAAACGACACCTTTCATATGAGAGGTTTGTGGATCCGTGATATACATCTTAAAGTTATGCAAGTACATACGAACATTACTTTATGCCAACGATCGATAAGAGGTCATGGCCGCAATACACGGGCTTTGATTAATTCTATTCCGCATTTGTTGAATTACATACTAATTACATTTGGAATGTTCAGCTGTGGGCATGGGGGCATATTCTTATCGGCGAACCTTACAGAATTGTTGGTGGTGGTGATGTCGCTCTTCCACAACAACAACCCCCCCAGATGATGCGTATGGTTCAAGGTGGACTTTTACACACCGGACACGCAAGCACACTGGGACCGGTCTCGGATTCTACCGAGATCAGTTAGACCTGCTACGCCCCAACCAGGTAAATATTTCATTACTCATTAACATTACAGCAATTTAATTAACACATCACTTATATTTTCATAACATGTATTTTAGTTTTTTGGGACCCGTACCCTGCGGAAGCGTACGCAACTATTCCCGAGCACTCGGGGATTCAATCAGGTGCGTGGAGGGCTTTTGTGCCACTCATATGCTTCGACATTATCGAAGTACATCTACCTGAACGCGTACTGTGCCAATATGGGTTGGTACAAGGCATTCCACTGCCTTGCGACACTGAACCCGAGCTGCACCTGATTTCGCGCAAGAATCAGGGTACGGCGAACTGGATGGAGATCAACTGGCGCCACGTCACTTGTTGGGATCGTAGACTTGAGCTGTTGGCCCAAGGTGCGCCGATCGATGTTCATGGTGCACCTACTACATCGGACTACATGCCGTGGTTCCTCTCCATCACTCGCCGATGGATGGCACCACGTGGCATCATCGCAGCAGCACATTACGCACCTGCTGCGCCTACGATGACCCAATTTGTAAGTCTTCATTTGCATTTAAATGATTAAGTATACATAATATAATATTAAATTAACTAAATATTAATTGCAGACACAAGGTGCGGCAACAGTGATGCGGTACAGCCACGAGAAGCCGGTGAGGGAGATTGCGCAAGGCATGCTCATCAGCACGCAGTTCCAGCACTTCATACCAGAAGTCGCTGCAGAGTCCTCACTGGCTACCACCCATACGCACGTCTCATCTCCTGCTTATGACTATCATTTGGAGGAGATGGACCTTTCATACCCCGTTGACGTTGCGGGGACCTCGCAGGCTGGGCCATCACAACCATCAGAGCACCAGTCCCCTCCACTGCCAGAGCGACACCCGAACGCCTCTTACTATCGTAGGAGGCGTAAAGACCAACTCAGTTGGATAAGGTAGATGAGAGCCGTAAGCGTTAAGCATTTCGCTTTTGTGCATTTAGATCGACTATGTATATACATATATATATATATATATATGTTTATTTAGTTGTATATTTCAAACATTTGTATATATTTAGTTGTATATGTATGTTTATTTACTTTATCATAGCCTCCAAGCTTTGACTTATGAATGTTCGGAGTTTTGGCGATGAATCATCCCGCCTGAAACATACATTGACTTGTAATTACTTATTCTAATGTCTCTAATGCAAATACAACAATTAACAACTCAAAAATTAGGAAAAAAAATTATGTAACATAGCTGTTCGCAATTAGTAACTGCGAACAGGTCAAATGAAGTCAAAAGGCTGTTCGCAATTAGTAATTGCGAACAACTATTTTGTCTTTTTTGATCTATTTGCAATTAGTAACTGCGAACAGCTCCAAACATCAAGTTTGAGATTTTCACGCTTACTTTTGGAACAAGTTTGAAAGTTGTATTATTTCGTTCATTTTTTTGATTTTTTTATCTTAATGTTTTCAAATATCCATCGTCCTCTCCTATTTTGGCCCAAATACATATGCAAGCCCAAACCACATGATTCAACTACGAAGTGTGATAAAATAAACATTATTGTGAAATAATTTATTTATTTTTTAAACAATATATAGTTCAATTAAGTTCATTCACTCTTACATTACATTAATTTAAAATACGTGCAATTAATTGTGACACGTGAAAAAATGTCACTATCAGCACACAACAGATTATATATATATATATATATATATATATATATATATATATATATATATATTACGTTTGCATCATTTGTTATTTTAGGTTCTTGTAAATTAGATAAGACTACATCAAATATTGAGCTTATATTCTCATAATATGTATTAGATGAACTATTTAACTTATATATTAAGAGCGTTTAACAGTGAAACTATTTCATATATATTAAATGATTTATATTTCAATTTTAGAAATGAACCCATCCCTTTTAATTAAATCCACTTATTTCATTATGTGTTTGATGTTAATTTAAGAGATGAAATAGTACTTGTGAACGCATGATAGAATAAGAAAGATTCCCCTTCAAATGATCAAAAAAACAATCAAAACTCAAAAGACTTACCATCTGTAGCCAATTACATGAATCCATCAAGGCCGGTGACTTCCCTTTCTTTTCTCTTTTTCACCCCTTTTAAAACTCACCAAAACCTAATCACTATTCACACACACACTTACACATTTTTAAGTAAATTATAAGCACACTTACTTCATAAAATAAATTTTGTAATGGCGGCATTGACTGCATCTTCAAACGCACAAAAAACAACACTCTTAAAACAACACAAAGAAAAACATTTCACCGCAGGAGAAGTTGTGCGTGATATCATAATCGGTGTATCGGATGGCCTTACTGTCCCATTTGCCCTGGCTGCCGGCCTTTCGGGGGCAAATGCTTCGTCCTCTATAATCCTTACCGCCGGCATCGCTGAAGTCGCTGCCGGTGCCATCTCTATGGGCCTTGGCGGGTATGTCGTCTCTACCTTCTACCTTTAAATTTCTTACATTATTACCAAATAAATTTGTAGTCTAGATTATTAGTTGATTGATTAATTAATTTGATTTTTTGCATATTGTTAATTGGGATTATTTCGTTGAAGGTATTTGGCTGCCAAGAGTGAAGCGGATCATTACGCGAAGGAATTGAAGAGGGAACAAGATGAGATTATAGCCGTTCCTGATATAGGTTTTTTTTCCTTTTCTTCAAAATTTTTTTATAAAGCATTTGTTTTATTTCTTTGATCATGATCAATTTTGATTTGTTGGTTTTGTGGTTCTATTTCTTCCAATATTTAATTTTTAAAAAGTGGTCTAATAACTGAAGTATACAAAAGAAAATACATCTGCTCCATTATCGTGAATTTGAGTTTGTACCACTTGTGTTAAATTAAATTGTACTTATGTTACTATGTTATTTGAAAAATATAAAGTGTATGTATTTTATAAGCTAAGAAGATATAATTGTAAAATCGACCATAAGGCCATGGGATGAAGAGGAAGAGCTCTAATGATATATTTTCTTCGGTTCCAAAATATTTGCACCATTAAACTTTTTATAAAGTCTAATGTGCGAATTGAATCCTTACTATCTTAATTATGTATTATAAAAAATTATAAAAATTTGATATTAATTATATTTACATTGAGACAAATTAAACTAAATTCAACTTCACAATATTTTAACTGATAGATTAAATACTAATCGTAATTTAAAAATGATAAATAAATAATGTATTATCTTGTAATATAGGCATATAGCAAATAATATGAAATAAAGAAAGTATATTCCCTCATTCATAGATATGAAATAAATGTCCCAACATTATACTCATAATGGTGTAAAAAGAATACTTTAATGTTGATGGTGGGAGTGACGACATCTTGTTTACAATAATTAAGGGTTTTAAACAATATAAAGTGCTTGTTGAGATAAAGATGATACGGGGTCCAAATTCTAAAGTGATATTCAATGGATGTACTTTGATCGAATAAACAGATAGGATCTTTAAGAGATAAGTTGGTACACTTTTTGCAATTCTAAGCATGTTCCAAGTTTTAATATATAAGTACCTAATAAAATCTTGAGAATTTTGTTACGGTGACATATTTTCTTTTATCACTGCTTTATCTAAATATCAGGAATTTATAATTGTAATAATTATTTTTATAAAAGATTGTTTTTTAGTGAAATGATTTTAAAATAAAGAGTTCATTTTATAGTTTTCTTATAAATTTGTTTTAATTCAGACTATTTAACTCATACATGAAACATGTTTCATAATGAATCCACCTCATATAATCATTTTTGTGATTATTGTAAAGTTGGATAATGTACCCGAGTTTCACTAAGAATCTACAACTCAACTTGTTCAAAAGATTGAGTTGTTAGTAAGTCAACTCACACAAGATTAGTGGATTGGGGTGAACTTTTAAAGGATCGACTAATTTGAAAATATTACATTGTACATGCCTAAAAATTAATACATTGAAATTGAAATCAATACAAAACATTCATAAATTAAAGATGTTGGAATGTAAATACAGAGGCGGCTGAAGTTGAAGAGATATTGGCGGAATATGGGATTGAACCACATGAGTATGCTCCTGTTGTGAATGCTCTCAGGAGAAAACCTCAAGCATGGCTTGATTTCATGATGAAGTTAGTCCTTTTTCCTCTTTACAATTTTGTTTTTATTCATCATTTTCATCAAATAAAACTCATAAATCAGCTCGTCTCGTATGAGACCGTCTCATCATGAGACAAACTCATATAATTAGCCTATTTCTTTAATTGATTACTTTAATATCGTAAGTGATCATTTTAAGATTTTGAGTAAATAGTGATTATTTTAAAATTAAAATTGATTTCTATTTTAATTGGTAAAGGTGTTTAATGATAAATATTGAAGACCAAAGATTGAAAATTAAATTCATTTCAATTTTCCCATCAACTTACTCATATTTTACTATTTTTAATTTAATTATGAGACCTTTAAATTGGTTGAAAAGGGTGCATATTCAAACTAAGAGATCATGAAATTCATTCTTCTCGCTTATAAAGTTGCAATGTTACAATAGTCACACTACTTTCACTACTATATTTTCTCGTTTAGTCATTTTAAGGAGATTCAATTAAATATATAATGATTAATTGATTAGTCATATAACAGAAATGTGATAATGACACAACATAACAGACTAAGGTGGCAATGCAAGCTTACGTTATTGTATTTTTCTGTTTGGTAGTGTCCATTGATTCTCTAATCAAATTTTGTCTTTCTTTGATTTTTGTATCTGGAACTCCCTGTAGTGTACAAACCATTTCTGTTCAGGATCGTCTTTGTTTATTTTGCAACATTTTTATTTTGATAATGTTTTAAATATTTTTTTATTTTTATTTATTCATTTTAAATTTTTTTCTCTTTTTAATTGTACATATAAGAGATTCGGATCTTGTCTTAATTTGATCAAGTATCGTATTTCTTAAGCAAGATCATGCGATTGAATCTCACTTAGCCTTTTTATTGATTCCCTCAATCTACCCTGTTAAAAATTCTACATATAATTCTAATGTTCCACCATTTTCTTAATCTTCGTGTCAGATTCATAGACATAAATTTCTAGAGATCCTTTTCTTTCACCATGTAGTTTTTTAAGTCTTTATTTTGCATCTTAATTTCAATTTTCACATGTTACACGTATACCCTATTTATTCATATATCCTGATAGAATTTTGATTGTAACGATGCTAAAAATTATTTGATACTCGACATACTTCTTTCGGTTTTTCGTTTGTATTCTCACATCCTTAAATTGGTTTTCTTTCAATGTTCGATAAATAAAATTAACCTAATGAAAAATGAAAAAAAATTATGTGTGGTATAATATTTAGTTGTCCTACAACTAACTTTTTGTCCAACACATATACCTTTCTTAGAGATGAAAATCTTTTCAACTATGTGGTGCCTTTAAGGGTGTCCTTAGTCAATAACGCAATAGTATAAGCCTAAACTCAACTACCTAGTTGTACACACCAAGGTTTAAGGGTGCCTTTAGTCTACCTCTAAGTCTTAGTTTTTACACTTTACTTTCATACTATATCCTAAAAATGTCATGGACAAACTAATTACACTAGGATGAAATTGCACTCATTTCCATATCGACAATTATTTTGACCGTTATTAGCAACATTTTAAGACCATAATGTCATTACGTAAGTCCCAATTAAACGACATTGAAGGACTAGATTAGATGTGCTGTCTACGCAATCTTACCCTTATAAAACAACAAAAAGATCATTTACGATTGACACTTATAGAAAGAGCCGTCTACAACTATAACAAAGTTAAGAAGTATTTATGATGAATATGATGCAGGTTTGAGCTAGGTTTGGAGAAGCCAGAGCCAAGAAGAGCCTTACAAAGTGCAGTGACAATAGCAATAGCCTACATAATTGGTGGAATAGTCCCTCTTCTTCCTTACATATTGATTCCTGTGGCTAAAAAAGCTTTGTTAGCATCAGTAGTCTTAACATTGATTGCCCTCTTAATATTTGGTTACGCCAAAGGTCATTTCACAGGCAGTAAACCCATAAAGAGTGCCTTTCAAACTGCTTTGATTGGAGCACTGGCTTCTGCTGCTGCATTTGGCATGGCTAAGCTTGTTCAGGGTTAAATTATAGCACATTACTACTATATTTGTAACTCTTTTAGTTCTATGCTTTTAGATGTATCATTTAATTTGAAGTACTTCTAGTTCTAGTGCTATGTTTGACTTTTGGCCCATGAAGATTGTTTAGCTAGATAGTTTACTGGTTGATTTTGTCTTTAAAAAGGATATAGCCAAAGAGTTCTTCAGCTTATTTGCCAAAAATTTGTTTGACAAACTTTAAACTAATAGATAAAACTACTTTTAAGCTAAACTGAAAAAATACTTAAAACAAACACAAAAAATGTGCTTTGCAAGGAAATGAAATTAGTTATTTTATACAAAAGGATTTACTCATTAGTTATTTCATCAAAACAATTTAAATTGTCGTCACATTACCTTCTGTTATCCTTATAAATATTTTTTTGGAGGAATGAATTAATCATTCTTGTAGATAGTGAGAATCAAACTCTTGTCACTAAAGTGAAAAGAAAGACTCTTGACCACTAAAACTAACAAAGGATTCTCTCTCTTTATATATATATATGGGCAGAATCAGGTGAAAACTGAAAATCAGATTAAAATATACATATTGTAGCAAAAGGTGTACATATTATCTTATAGGGTGTACATATTTTTGTGAAAAAAATTCATATTATTTACAGAAATGACATCCAAATATGTACACCTTTTGCATATCCACTTATTTACAATATTGTCACTAAAATATGTACACCATTTAACCTTTTATGTATACCTATTTTTAACTTTCACCACTTTAATTGTTTTTATATGATCCAATATATATATATATATATATATATATATATATATATATATATATATATATATATATATATATATATATATGGGAGGGATCCAAAAGGGGTTGAAAATGAGAAGGGTAAGAAGGACTCTACACCCTTTATTTCACTCAAATAAAAAAAATCTATGGTCACGATTGAGCCAAAAACTTATAATTGTAAAGTAACTATGTTACACAGAAAGGTAACTATGAAATAATTTTTAAAATGTTCTTAATTTATAACATAATATCCTTTTTGTATATATAGTACCAAACAAAATCAAACAAAAATCCTTCTCACCCTTCTCATTTTAACATCCTTCTTATTTGATCCTAATAGCTCAATTTGGTCAAACACTGTGTATTTGTGCTTACATTGCACAGATGATGTAGGTTCAAATCCTACATAGGCTCCTACTTGTTAAGCTAAATCTGTCTACTCGAGAATATTGTGAAAAAATCAATTCAAAAGTATAATTTACTTATGAATAACTAAAGGATGGTTAAGAAGTGAATATGATTTGCTTATGAATAACTAAGGGATTGTTAAGAAGTGAATATGATTATGTATAATTGTTGTCTTCTCTTTTGTAATTGTGAAAAACTTTGTTGAGTTAATGATATACTATGTTCTTTGAAAATAATTCTATGTTATGATTAAAGGTTATTATGTTCATTTTAAAAGTTACTATAATATACTTATGTTTAACAAAGATGGTTAAGATAAAGATGTTTATTATCTTCTTAGTAAAATGTTAGTATGTTTTTGTAAAAGTTTTTATACTGTTGTGCATACTATTTTCTTATTAAAAGTTACTATGTTCTTAGTAAATGATACTATGATTATATAAGTTACTGTCTCTTCATACAAAATACAAATGATAGCCTATGTAGAATTTGAACCTACATCCTCCATACAATGAAGAACAGAGTGCTCTACCAATTGAGCTAATAGGTTTAATGAATCATAAAAAGATCACTATAAGGGAAAAAAAATAAATTCATTGAAATAAAAATCAATATCAAAAAAGAAAGTAACTATGTTTAAAAGGAATGTTATTATGTTGAAAAAGAAAGTAACTATGACAAATAATGTGAATAATATGAGAAGAAGGTACAAAAAGAAAGAAATTATGCACGACCCTAAAAAATCAAAGAACGAAGCTTCAAAGTACCTAAAAGCTTCCAAGAACAGAAAAATGAATAAACATGAAATTGAAAAACTAAAAAATCAATGACAAAACAGTAAATAGTAAAAATCGCTGATAAACCCTAAAAACACAAAAGAATCGAAGAACAAAGCTTGAAAAACCTAAAAACTCAAAAAAAAAAACGCAATAATCAGTGGATAATCACATACCAGATCAATAATGCACGAACCTAAAAGCTTCGAAGAATAAAATGGTAGAGAAGCCTTGAAGTTGTGAAGAAGATCAAGGAGTAGAGTAAATCAGTGGGTAAACGCAGAGGAAATCGAAGTGGAAAATGAAAATTTCCAAATGAACTATGATGAAGATGAGTGAAATCACATGAGAGAGAGAAAGAAAAGAAATCGCATGAGAGAGAAAATCAATGGGTATATCACTGACAAAAGAAACCTATTGTGAACCGATTTGACCATGAAAAAGAAAAAATTCAGGATTAACCCATCCTGAACCGCATGCAAGTATTAAAATCATCTTGACCATTGATCTTTTATCTGGACGACTAAAATTTCCTTTTACCCTTCTCATTTGATATATATATATATATATATATATATATATATATATATATATATATATATATATATATATATATATATATATATATATTACATGGTAAACTAAACTATTAGCCTTATTAGGTGAAAATCATACTCAGAAATTATAACATCACTTACTTACTCCAACTAAGTAATAATCAAATTTTCAGTTTTCACGAGTTTCAATAAATCAAATTCAATTCGAATAAGTTAAACTTCAAGTCTATTTAATTATAAAAGTTTGTTCCATTGTTTTCACTTTATATCTTAACTGACATTGCCTCAAAAAAAGTGGTCCCAAAAAAATAAAAATAAAACTATAACATAAATAAAATAAAAATAAGCAAAATATAACATTAACAAAATCCATTCAGTAATAATCAATAAATGAGAGAAACAAAGACTTAAAAGTTGTAAACATGTGAGGCGATTAGAATGTGTTCTAAAAATCTTGATCACATAAATATTGTGGAATAAGACAAATAGATATTTTGGGATTGCCAAAGTAATCAAGTCAATTCAAGGACAATATCAACGTAGTGGAGTTTAAGCTTTGTATTTCTCCAACCAAAAACCCAGCTTTTAAAGGTATCACCAATGGATTACTCAACTGTCTTCAGGCTATCTTCTGTTCCACCATTTTTAGGAGTAATACCAAAACCAAACAACGGAAAATATATCCCTTCAAGGCCATGGCCGCGCAGAACTTCTCAGTCTACGCGTGTCGTCTGCAGCAAGATGTTTGTCCCTGGTATTCTTCTTTGTTATTTGTTTTCTTACGATTTATGTTGATTAAGATTAAGGCTTTAATGTTGTTGTTATATACTATTGTTCTTGCTAGATAAGATGACTAACCGATTAAGCGAGCTTTTTTTTCCGTTTCTTTTGGTGTAGGATTTGGAGAAGCATCTCCAGAGGCAAAGGCAGCCAAGAATCTTCACCATTTCTTCACATACATTGCAGTTAAAATAGTTGCTTCCCAGCTTCAGGTAACTCTTCATCTTCTGATGCTCCTCGTATTTCTCCCCTGCTTCCCCTCTCGACCTCTTTATTTCCGAGGGGAATGGTGCGTACATACAAGCTTTCAAACGCCGCTTGAGTAGGAGTCACTTAGTGACATTACGGCCCATTTGGTTAGAGGTACTAAATGACGGTAATTGTAATGCATTGAAATAAATTTTATAAAGAAAATGAGATGATTGAAGTTGATCAAGTATGGCCATCAAGGTAGCCAAGAGAATTTTCAACCAAAATTACACTAATTTTCATTCACATTACCACCGTTTAATACCACCTACCAAACGTGCCGTTAAGGTGATGACGGAATGTTAATGTTCTCCTCCCAATACTTAGTTGACTTCGGGGTAACAACAACATTAGTAAACAAAAGCATTACCTAGCTCAGTATTAGTAATCCTCACTTGCGAGACGAGTTTGTGATCGACATAAGGAAAAATGTCAAAGTTTCCGGTCTGATAACTTTGTATTGCCAGAGCAGAGCTATAACCCAGAAGCACACCAGGATTTAATGGAATTCTTGAATACACACTCCTTAAGTGATGGAGACAAGTTTTGTGCAGACTTGATGAGAGAATCCTCCAAGCATAAAAGTTTAGGTATGTTTCTTAACTCTCAAACATTATTCAAGAATCTGATGTTTTCTATCATCAAGTAACTAACAACATTTTTCTGATTACCTTATGGAATACCCATCAAAACATCACTATTTTACGGAACAGCACTACGAATTCTTGAGGTTAGTTGATAAATTGCATATCTAGAAGACTCTTGTTTTACGACAACCTGAATCAATCTAATTCGTGCTAAAAATCCAGGTTCGGTCAGCTTACTGCAGCAACGACTTTGAGTGGGACAACTTGGAGCGGTTATCAATGAAGGTAAAAGAAAGAAATACTGTACCCTGAAATGTAATACAAATACTGTTCCAATCTTCACAATCTATTCTAACAAAAGGAAATGTAATAATGGTTTCCAGCATGGCCGTCGATTAGCAAGGGCAAAGAAGGCAATCGCCCAGGGCGCAAATTTTTTTGAGCCCAAAAAATATATTCCTTAAAATTTAAAAGTCTTTCATCTTTCGCTCTAGGGCCCAAAATAAACGAGACATCCCTGTATTCCAGACTTCTCAAAATTGTATACACAAACTTTATGTTTAGGAAATGAGGGAATATAATATTCATACAATAGATTTTTCGCTGTCCCAAGAAAAAGTTTACTAATCTCCAATCCTGATATCCATAGTAAATTCAACCCGTCAAGAAATATTACTCAAAATCCAATGATGCTATGTGTTTTTGTTTTTGCACGTCTGTCTGTTTATGCATCTCATAATACTACTGAGACGTGGATGCAGATGGTAAACGAATCAAACACGCAGCTCATGAGGGAATATGTCCAAGAAACTAGTCATGTCGAGAGCTAGGAGCAAAACAGCTATTCTAGTATAATCACAAAGGCCAGCACACTAAGACGTAAGAACGGAGTTCATTTATAAGAGCTCAAAGATTTACAAGTTTTCAAGGCATGTACACAAAGAATCCAATTTGATATGTATATTTTGTAAATTTCATCAGCAAACTTGGACGATTTTAGTTGTAATATGAACAATTCAAATTGTTGGTGATGTTTGCTGGTAGGAGAAAATTTATACATGTAAAACTCATATACATAGGTACAAGTGATACTAGTGTAAGTAAGTACACTACATCTATTCTACAAGTCTCCAAAGATCCATTGCAGCAGTAATGTGGTTCGTGCTTAAATACAATTGTGCGTTCTGTTCAATGTTGTCCAACCTGCAGTAGCATTGAAAAATTACAAGCCATTACACGTGACTTGAGAGAATCACAGGACAATACATCCTTATAATTTTTTTGGGGAATATTGCCCCATATAACCCTATACTACTACTACTAGTACTTTTTGGAAATGAATCAATGATCCTGTTTTACAAGGGGGTTATTATAAATAGAAAAATTCCACATGGTAACATCGAATTTTCATGAAACGCGAGTGGTAGCATTTCTGTAAGATTATTCCTCATAGTAGCATCTAGTTTATGCACAATCTAACTGCCGTAGTATTTTCCGTCAAAATTCTTAGCAATTTCCGTTTATTTCACCATTTTAACGTTTCTATCCTTATTATGTATTAGTTGTTGTCTTTATAATTTGCCCTAAACCATTGTTATGCTCTCAAATGTTTAATTCACCATTTTAACGTTTCATTCACCGTTTAATTCATCAACGCTCTCAAATGTTGTAACTGGTAACAATTGTGTTTTTATTCAAATTGTGTAAGTGAGGATCCCTAAACCATATAACCCTATACTATACTACTACTATTTTCGGATATGATCCTGTTTTACAAGGGGGTTATATAAATAATGTCCAATAAGCGAGGATCCCATTCAGAAAAGGCATATACTAATGATATATAGAATAACTACTAGGTTTCAGCAATAAGGAGACCCAAAATAATCCTCAATAAAAATTCAATGAATGTGCACTGTGCACACACGAAACTTGCAAGTTCGGACAGGAACAAATACCTGTATATATAATTGACCAAAAGACCACCACTTTGCAAGAGCCCTTTATCTGATTTGTCAGCCATCCAGCATAACCTTTCAACCATCTATTTCACAATACCATAAGATATTAATGCACAAATACAGCTATATAAGATAAAGCGCCTTGAGTTTACAAGTTGAAGTTCCAAAACATGGAGAAATTTAACTGTTGTGTATTGATATTGAAGGAACGCTTCCTTTCAAAAATGATAAATGGAGTCAGAAGAGCTAAAACTTCCAATAGATTAATTTTCAAAACATAGAAAAGAAGCTGCCACCAGAACGTACCGCCCCATTCTGCAAGTGAAAGTTTGCAACAGGATCTAAAGCTTTTCCTCTCTTTTTTTCTTGAAGAAGATACCTGATCATCAAACATAACTCAATACAGATAAGTGCTGAAGTTTTGCTTCCATGCAATGAGTATCAAACTAATAGCCCATTTGCAAAACACAAAAAAATCATGTTCTAACATGATGAGCGATATTTCTAATTATGTTTATGCAATGAAGATCCAAGAATCCAACATCTAGTTCTAGTACCTGGCACAAAGACGCATCAAGATAGGTTTCAGCACCGACAAAACCTCTTCAGATTTGCTCCATTCATTATTTGGAGATTTTAGCAAGTTCATTATGATTTTAATGCCATTTTTCCCAGATGTAGATTCCCTGCAACATATAAAATCAGCATGCATTCTTAAGCTTACAATTATCAAGTCTACAAAAATATCTCTTGAAACATACCAAAAGTGAATGTCCAGGAATATAAAATTGAAAACAGAATAAGTTCAGCATACTTAAGGTAACAACTTATTAAGCTAAGCATCTAGAAGAATTTTTCCAGGATCAATTAGCAGAACTTAAAACTTGACATGAATTGCATATTCAAAGTCTAAGTCAACGAAGGGAGATACGGTGAGGTATTTTGCTTTATAGCATGGACAACCCAGTAGAGGACAATAAACCCAAAGTCCCAAATTGTGAGCAGCCACAAGATAAAATGTATAGCATGCGACAAATGAATTACTTATGGGCTACAGCAGTGTCACATGATCTGATAATCGCGAATTGAAAAAAGCGAATTATGGTCGGTTTTAAACTATTTTTGAACCATTTTGAGTGAATCGGGAATTCAAAAGGCGAACTAACTAGCAAATTATGTTTCACTGGACTACACCATATATCAATCCATAATGTCAAAGAAATAAGCTGTGTAATTCTATGCAATCTTATTTTTATCCATCAATTTGAAACTTCTAATGACATTCTGTAGCCTGAAACCCTCGCTCAAAGCGGGAAAGAAGCATAATTGCACAACAAAAGGCCAATAAAATAAGCATTAGATACTTTTCAGTTTTTAAATATCACATTGTTGTATGAAAAGCTCACCCCAGTTTATCTAGAACTTCTCTTTCTTCTTCTGCTGTTAGAACATTTTCTCTGAATACAGAATCAGCGCTTTCCTCGGAAGAACATGTAACATCTAAAGTGTCTGCTTTCGCAAGTTTGGATTGTGATTCCAGCTTTGATAATAGCCATCCAATGAAACCAGGGATTGGGCTAAGTGTTGCAAATGTCTTCACAAGGAAAAGAATGCAATGTGTCAAATGCAGTTCTGCCCGAGCATATATTTTTAATCAAAAAGGGAGGGGGAGGGAAGAGGTCAAAATTTAAACGAAGTGTGAAAACAATTAGTCACCACTTTATTATTTTCTTTTGTGCTTAAAACACAATAATAATGACTGCACAAGTTATTTCATATAAACAATGAGTTAAGCATACAACTACGCACGTATTAGGCAGTACCTTATAATATAAGGGCAGCAAATCTAGGTAATAATAATACTTAGTTAACCAATTTACTGACAAGCATTTTGACCAGAAACAACATCAATAATGTCAAATCTTTAATCTCAATATATGGAGTCAACTAAATGAATCAAAACAAATCAATGTGAGAGATATGAATGACAAAAATCATACCTTATTCAGCCCAATCTAGTACTGATAATTTACAGTTAAGAAATTCAGTTTCAACGATTATACACATGTATTCTCCTCCTCCATTCATCCCAACCTATTGCCATATGCTTGGGTAGATCATAATTCTACATGTCATTTTCACCCGTGTTATTTGGGTCATCTTTGGCCTACCTCTTCTTTTTCTATGCTCCTTATAAGTTCCACCCTTACTTTCTTAACGTGTGCATTTATCAGTCTTCTTTGCACATGACCAAACCAACGTGGACAATTTTGTATTATTTGTTTCATTATTTGCTGCTCTAAGACCCTTCCTTTATCTTTATTTCAAATTATGTTTTTTGGAGTATGCCCATGATCATTTTAACATAATCATCACAAGTTCACAACTACCACTATCTTCCTACAATGAATTAATCTGTAAGTCCATTATAAAACAAAGAGTAATAAATATTTGGTCCCATGAAGAATGGCAATGATGTAGACAAATTGTGATTTAAAAATCTCCAATTACTTCTACACATGTCCTGACTCCTAACAATGATTTGTACTTCCTCAAGCATATCTTGGACTAAACTAATATACTTACATGGAATATCTTTCTTTATCATAATCCATCAAATTACTCCCTTTATACTACAATAAAAATCAATCTGACTTGAAATTCTAGCCAAAATAGTCATAATCTGAGATCCAATGTTTCAATGTAAGTATCATTACCTAAGAAAATCTATAATTTAGACAAGTAAACGCAGCTACTAGCTTTCTTTCACTCACCCTTTTGCAAATGACCCTAGTAAGATTCATTCCTATAGGGCATCTGAAACCAAAGAAAAGGTTAGCAAACTTTCACATTGAAATTTAGATGATCCATATGTTGGGGCTAATGGTTGATAGGTTAACACACTAAATTATAAAGCACTGCAGAAATTGGCATTTGGTATACCATCATTGTAATGGATATTAAGCTTGAAAAGGCCCACTTAACAAAAGGTTTTGATTTATTGTAAAATCCTACTTAATGAACTTTCAAGGATCATGTCAAAGGGTCATCCCGATAAGTATTTATTTTCTATAGCTATTATTCAAAATTTAAAACAAAACACCGCTAATATCATCTCTTTTCGAAGTTGCATATATATATTTGTCACTTCTTTATGCAAAATTTTCTATCCAAAATTCAATGATGATGTCATTATTATTATAATTATCATTATTAATACTACGATATTCTATATAGTTTTGATTTCACCCAGATTCATGACTACACTATTATCCAAGTTGATTCATTTTTAGTTTTTTATATGGCAACATTCAAAATTATTAGAAAATTATAAATAATATTCTGCTAGTTTTTTTAGTTATTTATCTCTTCACTTTTTTCAATTAGATTTGCAAACAAAAGCTCTCAAATTTAAATGATTGTTGATGGATTGAAATTATTTTTATTCCTTTTATAAAATAATAACAATATATTAAATATGAATTAACATTGGATATATGTAAAAAAAATTCATAAAAGTTAAATATTGATTCTAATTTATAGATTAACGATTAATTACCAGTATATTATTTATTTCATTTTTAAAAAATGTTATCATCGTGCAATATGCACGGTACTAAATTAGTCACTTAATGTAAAAACAATCTCTAAATTGGCACAGCTAAGGTAAGTTATTTCTTCATAATTCTCTTAAAGCCTCCTATTTAGGCTGATGAAGTGCAACTCTAATGTAAAAACCAAGTTGTTGGTATAAAAAAATAACCATAGTAAAAAACCATAGACAATAGTGAAGTCAAATTATAGATCAACCGAGGAGCTCCATCACTTATATTGACCCAAAAAATCCAGCTTTAGAACAATGATATTGATAGAAGAGAGATTTTAGAAGTAATATCCAATTTAGCTGCTCTGAATAGGTAAATATGTTTAGAAGTACTTACACATATTTGTGGCATATCTCGTTTAATCAGCTCGATCACACGTTTAATAAGAAACTTGCCAAGGTTAATCCCTGCCAAGCCTGGCTGCCAAATAAGAGAAGAGTTAAAAGGTATGTTCGGGTTGGTCCTCGGAGAATTAAAAAGTCATTGCCAAATAAGAAACTTGGAGAAGTATGTGAAATATCTGTGTATGTTGAGGAGCCCCCCTTTATTACATTTGTTCTTTGCGGATGATAGTATCCTTTTTGCTAAAGTGAACGTCAGAGAATGCTCGGAAGTAGCTAATATCATTAGCTTATATGAGAGAGCATCGGGTCAAAGAGTTAATTTCGACAAGATGAAAATTTCGTTTAGTAAAGGAGTACCTAATTCTAAGAGACTTGAGATTCTGGGGTTGTTGAATGTTAAGGAGGTAGATTGTCACACGAAATATTTGGGGTTACCTACGATTGTTGGTAGATCAAAGAAAGCCATCTTCTCCTGCCTAAAGGAGCGAATCTGGAAGAAGATTCAAGGTTGGAAAGAAAAACTTTTATCTAGAGCGGGCAAAGAGGTTCTTTTAGAGGCAGTGGTGCAGGCTATTCCGACATACATGATGAGTATCTTCAAAATCCCAGATGGTATTATTGATGATATCCAATCCATGATGGCACAATTTTGGTGGGGTTTAGTGAGAGACAGCCGCAAAACTCATTGGCACAGCTGGAGAAACTTATGCTTACCAAAGAGTCAAGGAGGTATGGGGTTTAGAGATCTGAAGTGTTTTAATCAATCCCTCTTAGCTAAACAGATATGGAGGCTCTATGAAGGTACAAACCCCCTCCTGACAACAATTCTTAAAGCTCGTTACTTCAAACACGATGAGGTTTTGAATGCTAGAAGGGGTTTTGATCCACGTTTTACTTGGAGAAGTATGTGGGGAGCCAAGTTTGTTCTCTTAGAAGGTTTGGGCTGGAGAGTAGGGTCCATTAATGCAATGAGGGACAAATGGCTTATGCTTGAGGGGATTCTTGCTACTCCAAGGCTTCTTACTGATGATATAACTGATGCTCAGGTGGGTGAGCTGATAAACTCTGATAGTATGACGTGGAAAGTGGCCAAGTTGAGGGATTTGTTTGACAGCGCTTCTGTGGAAGGGATCCTTGCTATTCTTCTGGTTCGAAATGGAAGTGCGGACAGAAGATTCTGGGGTTACAACAAAAATGGCTTCTACTCAGTGAAGTCCGGTTATTGGATAGGATTCTTGGGGGCCCCAAGAGGAACTCTAAATGAGGGTGCGGTTGATAACAGAAACAATTGGAAGGTGATTTGGCAGTTAAATGCCCCCCGTAAATTGAGTCATTTCCTTTGGAGAGCTTGCAAGAACTCTCTTCCAGTTAATGTGGTGCGTCACTATAGACATATGACTTCCTCTCCTACATGTTCTAGATGTAATGAAGGCCCTGAGTCAATTTGCCATGCCCTTTTTGATTGCAATAAAGTCTGTGAAATGTGGAAAACACACCCTTACTTTGACTCTGTACAAGCAGCCCCTCGTGATTCCTTTGTGGATTGCTTCTTATGGCTTCATTTTCACTCATCCACAGATGGCTTCGAATCTATATGTGCCTCAATGTGGGCGTGTTGGTTTGCTAGGAATAAAGAGGTGATGGATGGCTCCCAAAGTAACATTGAACAACTTTCCACGGCTTATGTAAGATGCTCAAGGAATACCAAATCTATGCAGCTAAGGTCTTTTCTCATCGATCTCCTAACCAGCTACACGCACAAAACTGGAGTGCTCCTTAAGAAGGTTGGGTGAAAATCAATTGTGATGCACACGTTGGGGCCGACCCGTTGAGAGGGGTGGGAGTGGTTGCTCGAGACAATAATGGCATGGTTCTATTCACCGGCACGAAGAGATTTACAACTGCCCGGAGTGTGGAAGCTACTGAGCTTGCAGCTGCGTGCTACGGTTTAGAGTTGGCTCGCAGATTCGATATAAACAATGTTCACTTGGAAGGGGACTCTTTGATTGTGATGTCTGCTATTGCTAAGATGGAGAAGAGAATAGCTCCTATCCATTCTCTATATGATCATATCTTTGACCTGTGTTTACTCTTTAATAATTTTGCTTGTAGTTTGTCTGTAGAAAGGGGAATACTGTAGCCCACATGGTTGCAAGATGGGATACTAGTTCCACCCAGGGAAAGATTTGTTTGGACCCTTTTCCTCCTAGCCTATGGGCTATGGTAGAGCTTGATTTAATCTAATTGCTACAGATGTTACTCAAAAAAAAAAAAAAAGAAAACAAGATACATTAATTTTACAAATAAGTTAACTAAAGATAAGAAGCTTGATTGGTTAAAGAATGCCATCATTAAGAAACAGGGCACGAAGGAGATGGTGAAAATTAGTAGCTGGTAAGACACAGCATGGAAAGCAGAAATTAGAACTCAAAGTGCTTCGCATATCTAAACAAAAGCGATGCAGAAATAAAAGGAGAGTATAGGAAGAGCAATAGATTTTTTTCCTTTAACAACTATCCCATTACAGAAGTATGCAAGGCAAGTACAGAATAACTTACTTGAGTTGATGATATAGAGTACAACAATGCACATGTTGCATCACATTCAGGTATTGGAGGATTGTCCCAAAGGACTTCCTGAACATTTTGATAAACACCAATATAATATCAACGAAGATTGGAAGAAAATGAATAGAGATTTTGACCATTAAATATAACAATAAATACAACTGACCTGTATTGTCTGCGCAACATGTTTCAATAGTGCTACCTCGATAAAAATAAGAGGTTCACCTGAAAATAAGATTGCTACCAATTTTAGCTTGGTTTAAACTGCTACCATTTATATTTTGAAGATAAACATGAAAGATGCCAAGTAACATGCCCTCAGAGACACATAGAGAATGTAACATCAAAGATATGAATACAATATTTGGCTAAAATTTCTCAACACATCACCTCCCAAAATCCAATCAGATTGACTTCAGATACCAAACAGTCAAATACAATTACTTGTTTTACATGCAAACTGTACACATCAATATATTTATGTTTCATTATGAATAAAGCATAGTGAATCTTCCTTATACCCTCTCCCTTCTCCAAGAGTTCGAACATTTAACATACAAATCATAAAGCATACAAACAAAGAAAATAATAAATCGCAAAGAACTAATAGAACCCAGATAGTCTTAGGGGAAAAAACATGAAATTAATTGATTAAAAAACTACATATTCCCCTTCAAAAGACAAACACACACTATTAGAAAGGTCGCAGAACTACACCACATACAGACAAGGCGAGGCACACAAAGGCAACAAGGTAACCAATCAGTTTTTTGCTAACAGATTTTTGGTATGAAGGAAAGAAATTTAAAAGTAAATAAAAGGAGAGGGGCTAACCAGGAATTGCAGGATGCAAATACCCGAAACACCGACGACCTACTCCTAGTCTCCTCTTAAGATCTATCAGACTGCTGATGGGATGAACAGCCTTCCACCATATCTTCATTAGTCTATCAACTGAGCAATTAAATATACCAACTAAAAGCACAAGTGAAGAAAATAAACCTCATAGGCAACAATCTTTTCCAACAAGGAAGCAGGATCATCCCAAGTAATGCAGTGAAGCTCCAATGTGGCTGGACTAAGCCATGTTATAAGTTTCTCTTTTAAATTAGAGTCTAGTGCTCGTAAAGATGGGATGTTGTGTTCCCTAAAAAAATGAAAACATCAAATTACAGAGCTCCACTGCCCCAATCTAAATTTCTTTATGCACAGCCTACAAGCTAGTGAAGCAATAGAAAATGCATCATTTTAGTAAGACATGTGCGAATTTTCTGCATGATCTAGTGATCAATCAAAAGGAAAAATACATTTTGGGAGTATTAGTGTCCGCAGCACAAAGGCTAAGGTGTACATAATTTCATCTACTCCTTATTAGAATTCTGATCTTGCAATTATTTTTGCCAAAGCATTTTCTCAATGAACAATGGTTATAAAATAAACTTAGATATGTTGGGGTGTAATAGTAAAACGTAAATATTATCACCATCAACACAAAAAAATAACTTGGGAATCGAAACAAACATCGACACGAAGTAACATGCTCTTGTGTGATAAGTGCAGAATCTTACTTGAGAATCGAAAGAACATCGGCGCGAAGTATAGATAAAAATTTCAATCCTCCAGGATGGGTATTCATCCTTTCGAAGAGAACTTCATATGCTGGCTGTAGTGCCTGTCTCAAGTTCCTCTCAGTCCAATAGAAAGAGGACAAGTAACCATCTTCCTCAATACCAATATCACCTTTATAACCTATCATAGAGCTTACATAAATCAAAAACTCCTCCTCACTTGCCATTTGACAATTAAAATGCAGCATAAATCATTGTATGGAGTCAATGGACCAACCAACAGGGAGGTGAAGGCCAAGATATTGTTTCATAAGGTCACAAACACGAGTCCTGTTGAGGTCATAGTCTTTGGCAAGCACCATCAGTAACTTATGTCGATCTTCAGTAGAAAGACCATAGTAACCCTGAATTGAATACACAAGTGATTAGCGCTTGTAACAGTACCAAATAGATGATAGAATCCAACAACTAGCAAGCAAAAACCAAAGGAGGACACAGATTACCCACCTCGGAGAAATCACTCAAAACAGTATTCTGAATGTGCAACTTGTTCACGGAAATTGCTGAGTGCATTCTTTCTCGCACAAGTTCAAATCCTCTGTGTTTCAAGAATTAATTACCACGTCTTGATTTGTATCATTTAAACATCACCATTTATTTTTTTTTTACATATACTAGATAATTATAGATATTAACAGTCAAAGTCGTGCATCGAGGTGTTAAAATATATGCATTTATGAACATAAACGTTGATAATCGTCTTTCATTATTTTTAATTATACTTTATGTTGGTTTAGAATGTATAGTTCAGGGTTTGCCAAAGCTAATGAGTCACGGTAGTTGGTAAACATTCTCTTTCATGGTAATAACAGAAAAATAATGTGTTCTTCCATGAAAATCTTAATGCGGCAATGCATATGCATCAACCCATAAATCTCAGAGGCTTGATAAGTGCAATTATTTGCACTTCTTTATATCATTTTATACTCCTTAATGATGGTCGTTGTTAGTAATTTCGTGCTTATTTTGAAGATTTATGCTATATTACTCATTTTGGTTATTCATGTTGATTTTGAGTGGTTTTGATTGTTTTAAGCATAATTCTTATGGTTTTAATGATGATGAGTTTACTAAGGGGATTTTAGCTCGGTTGAAGATGTTCTACAGAGAAAAAGAGTAGAAGAGTGTTTATAATGCAAAAGATTTGAGGTGAAAATTAATACATGTCTACTCTTTTGGTCATAACTTTTGATAGGAAGATCGCATTAATGCAACGTTTGCGGCATTGGAGACTAGACTTTAAGAGCTTTCCAACGGTATATTATATGTCCAATTTCGACAAACGAGCTAGAAATGGATGTTGTTTAAAGATCGCCAGTCAGCAGAAAAGCGACAAGTCGTCGCCTAAAAGCTACGACTCGTCTCTTTGTTTCTGAAGTCGTGTTTTGCCTGCGGTTTTCTCATTAATTTTTAGGTTAATTTCTTTATGAGTATAAATAAGCCCTTAGTGACTGATTAGGGTTTCTCTCTCTTCCTCTTCTTCCTATCCTTCTTCCTTCCACTAGACTTTAATTTACTCCTTTCCATTAGTTTTAATTTTTAATTTTCATCCTTTAATTTAGTTTTTCATTAAGTCTACCATTAATCTTCCTTTGAGCATTGTAAGTTTTCTTTGGTATTTAATTTTCTTTGTCTTTAATTCCTTGTATTAGTTTTAATCTTCCTTTAGTGAACTTTAATTTTAGTGAACTTTAATTATTGTTCTTAATCATCCTTCAATAAAAACTAGTTTTGTCCTTCATTTATTGTTCTTTGAATTATTTGTTGCGTTCTTTGGTATTTAATTATTGCTTCTCTTGAGATTTTCATTATTTTCATATTTAATCATGTCTAGTATCATCCTAGGGTTTGTGTTTATTGCTTTCACCATGATTAGTGAGTAGATCCATTTTCTAGGGTTAGGGTTTGAACCTATAAGTCAAGTATCATTTGAATATTGAAAGTGTCTATGAAACTAGGATTACAGTGGTTAAATTTTGCTAATAACCCAAAATTAAATAAGCTTTATCGGACTAGTCAAAAGAACTAGCGTGTGAGATTAGGATCGACTTTGCTTTAGGGTAAATTTTAGTTAAATTCTTATTAATTCGTTCAATAAAACTAGCGTGTGAGAATTGAAGTAGTAGGGTCTAAATCTAATAGTTAATCAATAGAGCGAGAGTTCGAGATTAACAAGATCATGTTTAACTACGTAATTTATCCGACATTTCATAGACACTAATGATAATTTGATCATACAAGACTTTAGGGGATTCCCGACACCCTAGATCTCTTCATCATATAGGTTAATCCATATTTCTTATTGCATTTGTAGTTTGATAGTTAAACAACCAACTAAACATGTTTCTCTTTGAGCAATATAATTAATCAAAATTAGCAAGTTTCTTGTCCTAACTTCCTTGTGTTCGATCCGCGACCACACGTACACCGTGCGCTTGCGGTTAAATAAAATTTGCACACCAAGGCTCTACTTATCTTAATTATATTTGCTTACTCAAGACATCCTTAAAGGTTCTTGAACAAAGCCCTGCTAGTGTTTGGTACCAACGGTTGCCAATCTTGGGTGTGACTACTACAAGCTTTTCTCATAGCAAATTGGAAAATTCTCTATTCATATGTAGTCTAGAGATGAGATAATCCTTCCTTTTAATCTTTCCAAAAGTCAAAATTTGTCTTGTATTGGTGTATAATTCACTACATATCTCACTTTCACTCACGTCAATGTTTCTAATGTTGCAGGTGTGGCTGTACAAGCATTATCCGAAGCAGGAAAAAACTCCCTCAAGTGCATCTTGAAATATAATCAGGGCCCATTCATTAAGACTTAGACTTTTACAAATTCTCCATAGCTACTCTTCTATATTACATTGAAGCCGACCAGGAGTTGTCCTGAGTCCTGATACGAGACAATTGATTGTTACGTCTTCTGTGGGACATCTTGATTCATGATCATCTAAACTCTAAACGACAACCTAACCCTGTCATGTTCCTGTGCCAAGGTAGAATACACGAACATAGCCAACTTTGACTATTTGGAGCATATTTGTCAACTTCAGAAAGCTAAGTGTATACTTCCATAATTTTAGTGTTGTATAGCTCTTGATAGTCTAAGCATTGACGAACTAAACAATTGTTCAAGAATAAGTTGCACGAAGTAAAGTACACATTTCCATGTTCCGTCCTGCAATCAGATGTATCTTCACATAGGGTTTTCCGGTGCATACAATTTGATGATTTTCATGCAGGGAGTCTAAGAAATCAGAATACATGTATCTATGTATAATCTTTAATCGTTGTATGTCATATAATTCCCTAATTTTTAGCCATACTTATGTTAGTATAGGAGTTAAAAAGTATTAACTACATCAAATGTTACACCTTTTAGGAATGGGTGAAATATAAATCAATTAAAACTACATCAAATTCAAGACAATCAAATCAAATCATATCATAATGGAAAGAGAATAAAGGGTGAAGAAAAAACCTTTCTTGGTATTCGGGCTCTTGAGCAAAATCTGAGCCTTCAGAACTTTGATTTCTGGGTTCATATCCTTGTGAATTTCCAGACATTTTATTTAGCTCGTTCTTCGAACATAACCCACAAAATTAAGCACAAAAGATACACAAATGAATCAATAGTTAACCCAATAAAATCAAGGAAATAAATATACACCCAGAAATTGAAAATTTTATATTAAAACAAAGGGAATTTAAGACTGTAGAAATGAAGTGGACAAATTTGATAAAACAAAGATGGGAAACTTACAGTGGCAGGAGAAAGAGGAAATTTAGAGGGATTAGCAGGTCGCATTCGAGTTCTCATCAAAATTGCAAGACCTTTGTTCTTCATTTTTGGTCCTATCAAATTATTCTGTCGTTGTTGATTGTAACCAAATCACTTTCCTTAACTGCCGGTTGATTGTTTGAACTTTGACATAATAACGCTAATGGTAATGCCTTTACTTGATTTCTAATGATTTTCAACAATTGTAATTAATTTTTACTTATTCAATTTGTTAATGAAATTTTAAATTGATCCAAATAAGTTTGGTCTAAATTGCAAATCAAATCGTAATTTTAATATTTAGTTTGGTCTATGGTCTAAACAGTTTGGTCTGTTTTATTTTCAAAAATATTACAATTTACGGTCTGGTCTCTGTTTTTTATTTTTCAGACCAAACCAGACCGCAAACCATACTATGACCAAAAATCTTACTTTTTAAAAAAGATATATTACTACCCGAATATTTCGAGATGTTATTTCTATATAATAATATATACTTGAATAATGTTAATGCAATCAACTAAATAAAATTATTATATTTGGTAATTATAGGTGCGAAATATTTGATCCGGTCCGATCTGGTATAGAAATTTTCCAAACAGTAACTTTTGGTTTGGTCAGATTTTAGGGTCAAACCAGGCTAAACTGAACCGTGTGCATATTTAATCAAAATTGATTTTATCAACTGGTAATTGATTTTTACCGACTAGAAATAATTCTACTGATTTGTTATTTTTTAAAGTAAACTAAACTGGGAAGATTGAAATAAATAAGATTAATTAGCATTTTAATTCCAAGTATAAGATTGGGATAAACTTATGTCCCAAAATAAGCTTCCGTACGTCCAAGCCTAGCCTCGGGTAAGTCGCTGTTAGTAACAGCGACTTAAGGAAAAAAAAATAAAATAAAATAAAAAGCTGTAAGTCGCTGTTACTAACAGCGACTTATAGCTTTATTTTTTTTTTAAATTTAAAAACTAAACTAGCCGTTGTTAATTAGAAAAATAGCCGTTAGAATGTGAAAATAGCCGTTGTAATGTTGTTGTATAAATAGGTCCATTATTTCTTATACTTCATTTTATCCATTCTAGATCATTCTTATTCTTTTCCATCAATTGTTAAAGTTAACATAAGGTATTTTGTTAGTTTTATTATTGTAAATGTAAACATTATTTTTGAAAGTTCACTAACGTTAATATATTATATGTATTATGTAGATGTCAAAGGAGCATTGTATTGAAGAGCTTTGTGATTGTGGTTATGAAGTTGAGATTAATACTGATTGGAGCAACTTCGATCCAGGGCGTGAATTTGTTGCTTGCCCTTTCTACTTGGCTGACGGATTAGGATGCACATACTTTCGCTGGATTGCTCCGGAGGGTACAAAATGGCAGAGAGACTTAATAATACGGCTAGAGAAGGAAAAACAAGAGCTTAAAGATGAGGTATTTAATCTAAAGAGACAAATGGATGATATGGCACATAGGAAAGAAGAGACTGAAAGAATTATGAGAAAGTTAACTAAGCCTTCTTAGTTACGGACGCTAGTTTAGCACACCAAGCCCGCTTATAGGTCACTTCCACACCGAATTGGTCTTTGACCATTTGCTGGACAACAGAAACCTTAATTGATGGGTCTTGAGCAACACAATTTCTAATACGATTGTTAATCACGGAAGATGTCAAATGAATGTGCCCAGCTGACACGTTTTCAGTACTTAAAATACAACCCCCGTGCCTCCCTTTATAAGTAATTATCTCCCATGACGGTGAATAGGAGGTCTTCCTAGCCCTAAGCCTCCAACCACACCCTCTCTTACACTTCAACGTGAGCACGGTTTGATTTGAAGTCTCAGTTCTGTACTCAACGTTCTTACGAATATGATACAATCTAACAGCGTCTAACAAGGCATCCTTGTTGTCAAACATCATACCCTTTTGAAACTCTCCTTCGTCGGTGTAGGTTGTATCACAATCCCAAGACCTCCAAGAGTTGTCCTCAATGTGTTCATCTAGAGGGGGAACCAGTGCGTAGGGTGTAGGGGCAACGATTGTTGGAATGTTTCCTAAAGTCATGTCATTAGCTAGAGCCTCCTCGTCAATACCCACATCATCCTCAGAAGGAGCTTCAACGAATTCATTACTCTCACTATTAACATCATCCCAAGGCTCATTTGTATCTTGTAAGTTAAAAGTAACATCATTTGACACTTGAAATTGAACTTGATTGGGTTCATTACAAGGATAAGAGGAAGATGGCATAAAGGGATTTTGGGTTTCTTGGGTAGGGAAGGGCGTATGAGAAGGAGCAGAAGGAGTTATATTCATAAATGCATTTGTTTCCACTACGTTCACATCTTCGTTCCCTAGGGGTACCTCTTCTACATATAACTCTAAAGAAGGACTAGGGGTAGACCTTGAATACTCTCACATTGCATCTATAGCCTCCTCATCCTCAACCGGAAAAGCTAACAAATCTCCACTCAGATTGTATTTAAAACTTAAATTAACAGTACTTCTTGTAGTGTCAATGCCAATCCTAGAGCATATAAAATGTTTAAATTCATTCAAATCCATGTATGAGTTGCATGCAAACAGTTTACGTTTTCCCCCAACATACTTAACATTATTACTAGTTGATCGAATTGAACCATTCCAAAAGCATACAACGGTGACACGAAATGAAGCCATTTCTACAACAACACATAAAAAATCAACATCACCATCAACTTCATAAATATATGACCACTATACATTTTACATTCAACTAATAATTCTGAAACAAACTTTTAAAAGTGAGGATCAATGTAAATAACAACTACATTTGACATAATCGTAGAGCTCAAGTGTAAATGCCCAGTACACATGAAATACATTTTAAATTCACCACAAATGAAAAAATTTATAATAAAAACGAACCTCAATTAGCTGTAGATCAAGAAGAATTACGTAATTGGAAGCTTGTCAACCTACATTAATGTGAAAATTGATTAAAACACAACAAACCCTAATTTTTCGAATATTGAAAAAAAAACCAAAAAAAATTACCTTAGATCGATCTAAGAAGACTACAGCACTAATTACTGGTACAAACTTGAAACTTGATGACCTTAGTTGAAGGAATGAAGATCCTTACAAGGTTGGAATGAAGAAGGAGAAAGTAGAGAGTTTCGGGAGAAAAGTATATCGCGAAATGAAGTGAGGAAGAAGAAGGATTCTGGAAAAATATAAAGCTATAAGTCGCTGTTAGTAACAGCGACTTACAACTTTTTATTTAATTTTTTTTTTTTTCCTTAAGTCGCTGTTACTAACAGCGACTTACCCGAGGCTAGGCTTGGACGTACGGAAGCTTATTTTGGGACATAAGTTTATCCCAATCTTATACTTGGAATTAAAATGCTAATTAATCTTATTTATTTCAATCTTTCACTAAACTGTGTATCCTTTCAAAAAGAAAATAAATAAACTAAACTGTGTATATATAATACAAATTAATATAAATATTTTTAAGCCACAGTAATCTCAAATTTAAAAGCAAATGACTTTAAATACAACTTCTATGAAATTACCTTTAACATAAAGTCGTACTATGTTTTTAAAGGTTTAGATGATAATGAAGGAAAGAAACCGATGAACGGAAGGAAACGATAGAAATTGATGTTTTTTCATTTAAAAAATTTAGCATTGAAAAATTTTATTTTGTACAAAAAGAGAGAGACAGTTTATTCTTATAATTTCCTCTCCTCTCCTTAATGAAAAAATGCACCCTTTTTTTAAAAAAAAATTACCCTGAACAATACAATCTTTCTTTAATTTCCCTACAATAAAATTAACTATTGATTAACCACGAATAATACCAACTTAGGGGTTTTTTTCTAGAATAATACAACATTAGTTTATTAACTAATTTACCAATTTTTTTGTAATATAATCTCCTATAGTTTGATTTTTAACATGTTAGGTATATTATTGGGAAACACCCCTCAAAGTTGGTATTATTCATGGTTAATCAAAAGTTAGAAAATAAACAAAAGGTTGTATAACTACTGGTAATTTTTCCTTTTTTTTTTCTTTACTTATATCTTTCTATCAAACGTACATAGCACAAAATCGTTATTTGTTACTAAATGGATTATAATGTTTTTACCCAAATTCTTGTATGAGACCGTTTTACCGTGAGACATACCTCATATTTGGGTTAAATAGTCAATAATAAAAACTTTTAACTTATGGGCTTCTTGTTTTGAGGTCGTCTCACCGTTAGCCGATCTCATGCAAGACAGGCTGAACATCTTATATTCTTGCAAATTGCAATAAATGGGCTATAATTTGAAATTTATTTTGGGCCTCATATTCAAAAGTCATGTCTTATTATTGGGCTATAAAAAGAATTTGAATATAACATTTGAAATAAATAAATTTAAAAAAAAAAACGTTTGATAAAATTATTTTTAAAATAAATCTCTCCATAGTTGAATCTCTAACCAAATCTATTTCACTTTAATTAATAACGAATAAGAGAAAAGTTGATCAATTAGTCAAACACTAACGTTATTAGATATGAAATCTATTATTATCCCAAAACTACGTCAATTTTTCTCAATAATTATATGCTAAGTATTGTCTTGATTTATGAAGTTTACACAAACAATTAGATGTTGTTTCAATTCATCAATTAGAGTATATATTATTCTAATTTTTACAAGTAAAATCTAAATTTATTTATCGTTATCCCTTCTTAATTAGCCTACCCGTAGCCAAAAAACATCATTCATATCCCTTATATAGGAAGGGCAAGTTGAAAAGACAACCAATTATCATTTGTTTGGGATCACTACAGCATAATTTGCTAATTAATCAACATTTTATAGGATTAACATCACTTATTTAGTTGTCCACACCTTAAAAAATTAGATTGATTTGATTAACATGATGATGTGGTTAAACAAGGGCTAATAATCCAATCACATTTTATTAAGTAAGCAGCAAATCATGTGCAAAAATTCAAACAAATTATAAGTATTACTCCTATTATTTAGTATCCTAAATAAATTTCATTAAATGAGCGGAGTTTTGAAGTGGAATGTACTTGACATTTTATCCTTGTATTGTTAAATAATCTAGAAACTCATTAAAATAAAAGGATAAAATATTTCCAAATTAAAAAATCTCTATACATTTTATATATATATATATATATATATATATTATAGGAGTATATTATATGAAAAAAAATTAGCTAAGGAGCCGCAATAAACTCGTTATCATTTAATCCAAACGAAATTAAATAGATATACAAATTACTTCGAATAGAATTTAAAATAATCTCACTTTTATACATATATATATATATATATATATATATATATATATATATATATATATATATATATATATATATTTCACAGTTAAACTTTACCTTCAATATGAAAAGTTCTTATGAGAAATATAACTATTAAACACCGAAAATTGTATATACAAAATAACATGAGTACAAAACAATATCATTTATAATTACTCATGAAAATGAGAAATCTCCCTTCTTATCGTATATCACCTAGTAGTTGAGATTTGAGATTTGAGATTTTCTCTATTACCCTAATAACGGATTAAATTTCACTTTTTGTTGGCAGAATTAATTTTCTCTTTTTACATATATAAATTTTGTAGCCTATCCTAGAAAAGAGAGTTGGTAAAAATTGCCTCGGAATAAAGCTCATATTACCATACAAATTATTTAGATAAAATGAAAGAGCTTTTCATATAAAAATAGGTTATCAACCAACTCCATAAGTAAATTATTCAGAGGATACATACTAATGAGAACAAAATATAAATGTATCATTCATTATTTCCTTGTCCTTTCTCCTTTACACGCCATATTGACAACACCTAGTATATGCGCTTTTCTTTATTTAGACTTTCTCCAATAATTTAAAATTAAAGAATTATAATTTTTTGTCTATTGATAAAGGATAAAACTCTCATTAACAAATAATAAATTGAAACATTATGGTCTTAATTAGGGCAATAATATATTTGTTATTACACTTGAACATATATTTATAATTTTTTAATAAATCAAATTTCAAACGAGAAGTATTAATTCATTTTATCAAATGTTCTAAATATGCACATAAAATGATTTAAGTTATCAATGATTATTTCTAAATGTAAAGTCACTAATAGCGCAAACTACATTCTTCCTTATTTCTTTTTTCCATTTAAATTATGAAAGAGAAACTAAAGAGAACAATAACAAGAAATATAATTGTATTAATTGTGCATATTGACTTAAATAAAAAAAAAACTATTATTGCTTGAAATCATAAAACTGAGTAAAGAGGTTTAAATAGTTTAATAAAAATATGGAGGATGGATTGTTATAATTGTAACAGGAGCGGCAATCTCGATACATAATCAACATATAATAATAATATTTAATACAAAAATATTGCGAAAGTCTCAAAATAACGAACTGTTAAAAACTTTAAATCATAAAAACTGAAACTGTTTAAAAAAAAGTAATATATTACATCTGATGAAAAATATTTTTTGCTCAAAATGAAAAAAATACACCATCATCAAGTCATCAATAAAGATACAAAAAGCAACTAAGTTCTCGATAAATAGTAATTGTTGCGGCCTGGATTGAAACCTGAACTAAATCTTGCAAAATGCTGTCATCCATGATACGGATGACAGCATGGATGACAGCCGATTGAATCGGTCAGCACTTAACGCCGAACATAACTTCCTATCCAGTTCAAAATAGGGAAATAATACGCTACATTTACAAAATAATAATTTAAGTACGAATGATAGGTGCAAATTTTAATAACCGCAAGCGCACGATTGACGTGTAGTCATGGGTCGAACACAAGGAGGCGAGTTAATCAATTTGTTTGTTTTATGACTACAAGACACAGATCAAGAAGTAATGTGGTCGGGAAACTAGTACTACGATGTGAAAACTAAAGCTAAAACAACGATCAATGTAAAGAAGAATATGATATGACAAGCTCTAGGGTGTCGGGCATCACCTGATTCTAACATGGGGGTCGATCACTCTCATGATTGTATGAAATTGAGTCATTGACATAATTAAATGTGATCTAATTAATCTCAAGCTTCCGCTCTATTGATTAATATCGATTTAAGACCAAACTAGTGTTAATCCTCAAACTTTCATTTTATTGAATAGGTTAATAAAGATGTTTAAACCGAGATTCATTAAGCGTAGATTTAATTATAGACCCAAAATTCACACAATCAATCGATAAAATGTCATCTCATGCTTCGAATTAGGGATTATACCCTAACCCTAAAGAAGAAAACTACTCATGAACATGATGATGAAGAACATGTAATAATTGATAAATAAAACCTTAATTGAAACACTAGACATAAAGATGATGAATAATTTCAATGCACAAAGATAAATAATGAAGCAATAAATAACGAAAACTTACTAACGGGAAGAACGTAAATATGAATTGCAATGAAATCGAAAACGTAACAATGGAGTTCCACCATGGAAGCTCTCAAAAGAGAGAACAACCATAAAGAAAACTTAAAATTAAAATTAAAGAAAACTACCCTCATGATCCTCCTAATAATAATAATAACCACCACAATTTATAATGGTTCCAAAAATTAACCGTCAGAAGCTTGTCAGTGGCAAACGCCGACTTGGCGGTCAAGGACCTCAACAGAAAGCCGAGTCGGCTTTTAATGAAGCAAAACAATGATTTTTCCAAAACTAACCACCGAGTCGACGGTCACTTTTCTTCCACAAAAGACGAATCGGCGTTTTGTGCTGAAAAATCGCAGCAAATTCAAACGATCACCATTTCTTTCTCGGTTGTTAGAATTAGACATATAATATACCGTTGAAAAACTCTTGAAGTCTAATTTCCAATGCCGCAAACCTTGCATTAATGTGATCTTTTTATCAAAAGTTATGACTAAAAGAGTGAGCATGTATTAAATTTCACTTTAAAACTTTTGCATTTTAAACACTTTTCAACTCTTTTACCCATTTTTATTGTAAAACATCTTCAAACGAGAAAAAATCTCCTTAGTAAACTCCATCATCATTAAAACCATAAGAATTATGCTAAAAACGATCAAAACCGCTCAAAATCAACAAGAATAACCAAAATGGGTAGAGTAGCATAAATCTTCAAAATAAGCACGAAATTGCTAACAATAATTATCATTAAGGAGTATAAAATGATATGAATAAGTGCAAATAATTGCACTTATCAACGAACTTATAATTAATTGACACCACCGTTTACTTTTACCATATTCTTTTTCTGTTACATACTTTTAAGTCATTAAGATATCATTCTTGATCCTGACAGAAGTACGTTATTGCCACTTATACAATTCGGTTATGTTAATACTCAAGTAAGTTTGGTTAATACTTATAACTGTACCATGCATCATAGCATAAACACTAATCAAGTTCATCACTGATTAACAAGCACATCAATATGACACCTGATATATGAGGGTCTGGTTAGGTGAGGACTGTAGTCCTAAACCCTAACTGTGGTGGGAGTCGTCACCCCTCTAATGCAATTTATGCTCGAGCTCTACAGGATAGGTTGCTAACCCCCTGTCAGCATTTTGCGTGCCGGCCAACACGGGCGCCGGGATTTTACATGCCAGTCCATAGTTCAACATTACCTTACTATCAGGGTCATTCAATCAATATTCATTCACACAAGTACATCACATTTTTATTACTACAATTTGACTTTGACTTTGACTTTGATCAACTTAGGTGATAACCTCTTTTATTTAATAAAATTCTTAATCATAACGTAAAATTAACCTTTATGTCTTTATACATTCATTATTAAATTTTTACAAATTAAATTTTATTTATTAACTTTATTTTTAATAGTTCGCTAAATTTACACTAATAACTTAATATTCTATCAATAGTCTCCAAATTAATATTTTCCACAAGTAGCTATTAAAATCTATTTCTCTTTAAGTAAGTTTTCAAAATCAACATTTTCAACTATACAATAAATAAAACTTTTTCTCTTCAAAAAAAATCAAATATTCTAATTAAAATTCAAGTTAAAATTGCATCATTCGGATAAGTTTCCAAAATTCTAGAAGCTCACCAAAAAATCAATATTTCAAGTTTAGAAAAATAAGTAAACTTATTATGTTTGCAAAAATCAACATTCTAGTTATTAAACAAATAAAACTTATAATTTCACAAAAATCAATATTTCTAGTTTTAAAACAAGTCAAACTTATAATTTTCACAAAAGTCAATATTCTAATTATAAAACAAGTAAAACTTGTAATCTCACAAAATCAATATTTCACACATAGTTTGAGCGGTGAGTATACTAAAAATACTTTAACATCATTTTACATAAGTTTTGGTCAAATAGTTAGCAAATAAAATATTTTGTGCTAAATAGTGATTAAAAGTTACTTTTATTATGAAATCTCATTTATTCAAGAAAAACACTTCAACATTTAATAACTTATAAAAATTTCTCAAAAATATCTTTTAAATTGTTATTTTATTATTATCACAAAAATAGTTGTAATAATTTAAAATAGTAAATCAAACTCTTTTTTTTTTATATATATATATGATAGTGGTCGAGTGGCCTATGAGTGTTTTGGGCCCTTTTCACATAAAAAGAACGATTTAATTTAATTTATCATACTAAATCCTAGATTTAAATATTAACATAACTACTTACAAAAATAAAAACTTTACGCAATAATTTAGAAATTTACTATAACCTTAATGATAAACTTAAATCTCAAAATAAATTATAATAACAATATTCTTAATATAACCATACTTAATAAAAAATAAGTTCATAAAATAACTTACTACCTTATAAAATAATTTGAAGACTAACATAAACATATTAATAAAGTTTTAACATAAAAATTTTTAAATATAATAACATTCCTGATGTAACACATAACTCATAAATAAACTAGCACTAGTTTATAACATGAATCATACTTAATATCACTAGAATATAATTTTGCACCCAACTTCCTAAACTTGTTCAAAGATTATTAAATTAACACACTAAAAAAATACTTTTAGCATACACATACTTAATATAATCTTGATCATAATTTCATTAAACTAACTTCCTACTAAAACATATTAGCATATTTCATAGTTTGCATATTATAAAGTAAATATAATGTAAAATTCCACAAAAAAAAATAGGGTAAGAAGTTATACCATACTAACACCAAGGATTAGTACTAAGTACTAATTAGGAAAATAATAAGAAATAAGACCCTCCAAGATAGATAATAATGTTCCAAAGATAATTAATCCAAACTCCCAAAATAATGATGATCTTCTAAGCTCCCAAAATAATTAAATCTAAACTCCAAAAATAATGATACATTAAGTACCCAAAGTAATAACCCAATGATGCTCCATAATGATAATGATTTAAGCTAAATAAAGAGTGTTCTAAGCTCCATGTTCTTGAATTTCTTCAATTAATAATAAAGGTATTAATATAGTAAGATTTTAATGAAGTGAAAATATAAGAAAGAATGTTAGAAAGATTTGATGATGGTGGTGTAAGTGATCTCATGGCTAAGAGGGTATTTATAATGGGTATGGGCAACTTTGTAATTCATTAGATTGTATGAAAAAGAGTGTTAGGAGTATAGAAGAAGGTTAACTTGTGTAAGTGATTGAGAGTATGTAAGTGATTGAGAGGGTGTAAGTAAATGTGTAACAGTTTGAAGTGTAGAAGAAAGTTAGCTTGTGTAAGGAAATGGTGATAGCTTGTGTAAGTGATGAACATCATGGGTTACTATGGAAAGGATTTTGGTTCATCAAATTTTTGTTCTAATATGTACAAGTGAATATACTTTAAAATAATGGGTAAATTTGATCATGAAAATATATAGTTTACTTAGAAAATTTAGCTTAAACTATACTTAATGTTAATAATAAAAATACGACTCATTATTATTCATTTTTATGTATAAAATAATTAAATCAAAATTATAAGGTTAAAATAATAAGTAGTAATGTTAGTTTAAGGAAGAAAGTTAAAACGTAACGTTTTACAAAATCGTGAATATAATAATAAAATTTTACTTTTCGTACTATAAAATAATAAAATAATATTTTAGTGCTTATAAAAAGATTTTAAACAAAATACTATTTTAAAGTTTAATATTTGAAAGAAATTACAAAATCGGAAAAGGTTTAGAAATTAAAGATGGTTTAAAATGGATAATCAAAGGATTAGAGATTTGAATTGAAAATTTGGAATAATTAATCGGAAGATTAAAATTAAGAATTTTGAGTCTGTTACAATAATGATGAGAGGAGAGGTATAATTAATGGAGTAATATGAATTAGTCAAGTAATTCTTGAGGTTTAAAATATAAATAAGTAATGCCTTTTAGTAAAATTTATTAGACAAATAAAATTATTTTTGCAAAAAAAATATCTAAAAATAAAAACATTTATAAGTTGAATATTTGTAGTCCTTTTATAGTGTGTGTTAATGTTAAGCAAATATCATATTAGTATATCATAATATCAAAATTTCCATTCAACATGTATTCTTCAACACTAGGAGTACATTTAAAATTTGTAGAATCTCACTGGTTTTGCTTTTACAATAATGTAGTCTTTTTATATTGTGTGTTAGAAGAAGCCAAAAGCAAAAAAGATACAAATGAGACAAAAACAATAGCTATTTAATAAAGATGTATAATTTTCTAACTACAATGATTTATGAACTTCATACCTAAAAAAGGCATTGATAACATCAATAAAATTCTCTAAAAATGCATAAATAATTGCAACCTCCAACTAGATTAACCTTAATGTAGAACATGTAATATAAAAAAAATAGTTGTGCCGGCAAATCGTAAAATGCGTATTGCTATCGGTCAAATTACAAATATTTATTATTACTAAGTTGAATTTCACAATTTATTGATGTCTATTATTATAATGCGTTATTTACCCAATAAGTAAATAAAATAATATCAAATATTACAACTTTTAATTTATTTTTAGTATATTTTGTCAGCATATTTGGAGCCTACATATGGAGAAAAGTTCATGTGCAAATAATGAATTACTTAATTAATAGGAGTTTATGTAATTAATGTGGAAAATTGCGTGTATGGGCTGGCTTGTTGATGAGGTTTGAAGAGAATTTTGAGGTTTTGATGTGCAAGTAAAGTTGAGTATGCATCAGAGCAGAAAATAAATATAATTCCTTGCCTTACGTAGAATTAACCACTACGTTGATTCTTTGTTGCCTACATCTAATGCCACTTGCTAGACCAAGCTGCTACACCTTGGTGTAGAAGAAGAAGGCACATCGAACCATCCCGTGCAATAAAAATTAAATACCCATCTCTCGTATCAGATATAATTAAAATATTTATTAATTAACTTGATTAGAATCTGGTACAAGAGGTGGATATTTAATTTTTTATTGTACAGGTTGGTTCATTATATTTGCTTTTTATTATGCATGGAGAGCGTAACGGTTATACAAATGATAATTCATGATGTTTTCTAACCATGTATATGACATTTTTTCTTCATATACATGCTTATTATTTTTAGTATATATTTATAATTACTTAGTTCACAAATTTTATAAATCTAGATATTATGATTTTTAAATATAGCACATTAATAATACTTCCTCCGTTCTTTTTTGATCTCCTATTTTAGGTTTTTCACACATATTAAGGAAGATAGAATCTGTTGGGATGAGTTATCCCACATCGATAAATTGAAAATGGTGTGCACACTTTATAAGCTATTAGAGACCTTCTTCCCATTGCCATATGGTTTTGGGATGGTATATGTCTCCTTGGCTTATGAAGTGTGTGCACTTGTGTTCCCCCGTTAATATGCTAGCATTCACAATAAGTCTAGCCTAATTTAACATGGTATCCGAGCCGATGGTTCGACCAACAATTTAAAAATGGTAGGTTCGAAAAGAATGGCGTTCCTACCCTAATTGATTACTCCCACATGCGAACTTGACGGGGGTTCGCATGTGAGGGAGGGTTTTGGGATGATTTATCCCACATCGATAAATTGAAAATGGTGTGCACACTTTATAAGCTATTAGAGACCTTCTTCCCATTGCCATATGGTTTTGGGATGGTATATGTCTCCTTGGCTTATGAAGTGTGTGCACTTGTGTTCCCCCGTTAATATACTGGCATTCACAATAAGTCCAGCCTAATTTAACAGAATCTTTAGGTTGTAGTGGGTATTATTTTAATTAAATAGTAGTGTTAAGTAATGATTGTGTTGGAAATATGAGGTTATGGTGGGTATTATTTTAATTAAATAATAGTATGAAGTAATGATTGTATTGAAAGTATATATGAGAGAGAAAATAATTATAAAAATAAAAGAAAATGGGGGTTTTAAGGGGTAAAAGTGGAATAAAAACTTTCTAAAAATAGAAAGTATTCTAAAATGGAAGAACTTTTAAAATTATCCATTATAGTAATATGGAAGATAAAAAATAACGACGGAGTATATAACTCAAATAAAAGTGAATTCATAAAAAGGGAGTTTGACTATAAAAGAATCATGATATATAGTGAGTTAGTGAATGAATAGAATAATTAAAAAAAGGAATATAAGCTTTACTATTCTTTTCACTAGCAATTAGGTATATATAAAAGTTTTCTTTCCATAATGGTTGCTTGTGGAATCTTATTATCATAAATTATGCACGTTTCCTGGTACACATTATTATTGTTGTTTATTCTAGCATATTGATCATCTTATGACTAAACTTAGATAGAAAAAAGTGGTACTTTTACTTTTATATAAATGTTTATTGTCTTAATTAACCGATAACGGGGATGAAGTTAGAATTTAAAATTAAAATTAAAAGTAAAATTTTATAAATAGTTTTTTATCTTATATGTGACAAGATTTTTAATCTGAGTTATTAAATTATTTTTAGCTTTAAGTTCTAGGCAAATGATTACTTTTATTTAGAATCAGAAATAACTGATTGATAAAACCCATTTCAGGTGTCATGGTCTAATGTGATTCACTAGCCTTTTAATTTCAAAAATTGATGCAAAAGGTGAAGGAATATGTCCGTAGACATTTCCGACAATTACTAAATATAAATATATAGGATATTTATGAAGATAATAAAGTTAATTATTATTAGTAATTATATTTGCTTGCTAGAGAATAAATATAATTGGTGGGTCAATAATAATTGGACCACAACTAATATAATTAATCCTATAAGGTCTTACAAAAGAATCAATTGAACGGTAAATGACTCGGGCCCATTAGGAGTATGGGCTTGCGATCCAATTAGGTTAACAAAAGAATCGGTTTCTTTTTGACCTAGGTTACTAGTATTATATGAGGATATAATGCTAGTAGTGGAGAAGTGGGGATAATGGGACGATGGATGTGAGTATTATAAATATGTTTATTTAAAACTCTCACCATACGTAATTCTCATATATACAGTTATTGAAAAACCAGAAAAAGCAAGAGAAACAATCTCTTCCGTTCTAGCAAACGTTGGTGTTCAATTGATTCCGGTAGACCGAATAGAGGAGCAACGCTTGAGGCTCTCCATATTATCTTATCGCGTTATTTTCGTGGATTTCACGCTACAAAGGTAATATAGACTAATCCTTTTATATGATTCATATGTTTGATTATGTTTATGATCCTGAGATAGATGTTAGGGAAGTGTTTCCTGAAATTCCGCTTTAAGCATCCTTCGAACCCAACAGTGGTATCAGTTAAGCCTAATTCATAATATTCATATGATCTATATTTCTCTGGAACAATATACAATCGTTTTGTTTTTTTTTTTGCATGAAATTCAGTTCTTTTATGTTAACTGTTTGGAAGTTATTCATAATATTCAATTTCAATTAGAATAAAAAATAAATGCAAAAAAAAAAAAAAACTTGTTTTTCCTGATATTTGAAGCCATTCATGCCAAATATTGTATATCAATTCGAATTTGTTCGAATTCATCAAAAAAAAAAAAAAAAAAAAAAAAAATCAGTTTTTTTTTTATGAAAATTCGATATTTTGTGTTAATTGTCTTGGGGCTTTGATTATTCACGAAATCCAAACAATGAAATGAAACACAAAATTTGTTCATTGTTATGGTGTTTCTCGTAATGGTATTCAAGTGTTTTGGATCGAAAATGCTTATACCCTAATTTTTCCCCAATTCAATTTTAATTGTTAAAACATAAAATTGGTTCAATTGGCTTGAAATTTAAATGCGAAAAACTTGTTTTCCCTGAAATTTGAAGCAGTTCATGCACAAAGGTTATTTATTAATTCGAATTTGTTCGAATTCACAAAAAAAAAAAAAAAAAAAAAAAAAAAAAAAAAATAGAGGAAACAAAAACCGAAAACAAACCGGGAAGTATGCTCAGGCCACGAACTGTCTATGGTGGCTGTGGTGGCCGGAGGGAGGCGGGCTGCTTGCGGCTGCTGGGTTCCGTTGCCTCTGTGTTCCTTCTTCCATTAACATGAAGGATGAAGGTGACCTTTTATTAATGATGAAGATGGTTCCAGAAGATTAAATGGGTTGGTCTTATTTTTGTATGCAGCTTCCGTTTTTTTTGGAATTTTTTTTTGTTTTTTTATGTGCATATAACTATTAATTGAATCTTAATTGATTTAAATAGTTTTTTTTTTGCTCTTAAATAGTCTCACTTAAATTAGTTAAGTTTGACTAAACATAAAGGGTATTTTATATGCTAATTGTTATGTCCATTTAGTTTGATATATTGCATTGTTATTGTCGTTTATAATATTTGATATTATTTTGACATGTTATGACTAGTATGGCCCAAAACAAAATTTATATATAAAATTAGGATAGTATATACGATCTGCGAATCGTTTGTTTTGAATGTAATTATATACGATCTGCGAATCGTTTGTTTTGAATGTAATTAAATACGATCTGCGTATCGTAATATTTTATTCAAAGTATGTAATCACAAATGAAAGGAGTTTCAAGGAAGGTGATCAATGGAAATTCATGGAAGCTTCATGAAGATTAGTTTTTTTTTTTTAGGGGCCATACTAGATCATCTTTTATACATGCTTTTATTTGCTTTGAGCGTTTATTTTGGTCTTTTCATGCATAAGTTAATGTATTGGTTAAATATGCTATGTGTTCACTTAATATTAACCATGCTAATTAACTTGAATCCCCATAAATAATATTGAGTTTTATTGTTTTTCCAAACAACACCTATAAGCCTTTGATAATGAATAATACATTCTGCCAAAGCGAGGTATTGCTCATAAATCTTGGGATATGGGGTAAATTTTTTTTTGAAAATTTACAGGATCATGTTTGGTTTCACTCAACAAAATCATCAAAAACAAAGTTTTGGGTTTTGAAACTAAGAGATAGGATTGAACAAGAATTATCAATCTATCTACTAAGAATTATAATTAGTTATAATTAGTAAAACGTTTACTTACCTTAACTACTATAGTTAAAGGCAGGGCCAAAGTCCGTTTAACTGTAGTGGGAGAGGATCTTAGTTGTTATTTATTCAAAAGGGGATTTTAAAATTTTGAATAAATTATTAAATTGTTTTATTACTGCTTATTGATAGACTATTAATTTTACTTTATTACATTGTTGTAGAAATCATGTCTGGTTCAACTAACAACAACACTCCTGCTTTTAACTTGCGCTGTGTCTTGGAAAAAGACAAATTGAATGCAAACAACTTCCTTGAATGGGAAATGGCTGTGAGAATTGTTCTCAGAGCTGAAGGAAGGGAAAGTGTTCTTGACACTCCACTCCCTGAACCCCTGCCAGAAACTGCAACAGTTGCAGAGAAAAGAGCTAGGCAAAATCTCGAGGCCAATTCTGTGCAAGTAACATGTCTGATGCTTGCTTGCATGGAACATGATTTTCAAAAACGTTTTAACAATCTTGATGCCTACACAATAATCCAGCAACTTAGAACAATGTTCGAAAAGAATGCTCGATTAGAGAGATTTGAAGCTAATTGTAAACTTTTGGAATGCAAACTGGGCAAGGGAAAACCCGTCGGACCCCATGTGTTCGCCTTAATAGGGCATTTTCAAGTCATGGAAAAGTTGGGTTTTCCTTATCCCAAAGAGCTGGCCACTGATATTGTGATCAGATCCTTGCCAGAAACTTTTGATGCTTTCAGATTAAATTTTTACATGCAAGGAGGGGAAGCAACCTTGCCAGAATTGCATGGTATGCTTATTCAGGCTGAAAGGAGCTTACCTTCTGAACCCGCACTGAAAGATGTGCTTATGGTCAGAAAGAATAAAAAGTTCAAGAAGAAAGGGGTTCCTAAATGGAATGGCAATGGTAAGGTAGTTACCACTAATGCCTCTCCCAGACCAAAGGCTACTCCAAAGGCTAAAGTAGCAGCACTACATGAGTGCTACCACTGCCACAAGATTGGCCATTGGAAGAGGAACTGCCCCGTCTATCTAGAAGAAAAGAAGTCTGGTGCTTCATCTTCAGGTATATATGTTATTGAAATTAATTTAGCGACTTCGGCTTCTTGGGTATTTGATACTGCTTGTGGGTCTCACATTACTAGTAATGTGCAGGGTCTAAAAAGAAGTAGAAGCTTGAGCAAAGGTGAGGTGGATCTCCGAGTCGGAAATGGAGCAAGAGTTGCTGCTTTAGCTGTTGGAGTTTATATTTTAACATTACCCTCTGGTTTAATTTTAGAACTAAATAATTGTTATTATGTTCCTGCCATCACCAAGAACATTATTTCAATTCCGGTTTTGGACACGGAAGGTTTTTCATTTACTATTAAGAATAATTGTTGTTCTGCATATTTAAATGATATGTTCTATGTTTCAGCTAAATTATTAAATGGGTTGTATGTGCTAGACTTAGAAACTCACATCTATAACATAGACAGCAAGAAACGTAAAACAAATGATTCAAACCCCACTTACCTATGGCATTGTCGATTAGGCCACATAAGTTCAAAACGAATAGAGAAACTTCATAAAGATGGAATTCTAAAATCATTTGATTTTGAATCATTTGGTATTTGCGAGTTTTGTTTGATGGGAAAAATGACAAAGTCACCTTTCACAGGTACAAGTGAAAGGGCCAATGACCTCTTAGCTCTCATACATACTGATGTATGTGGACCTATGAGTACCGTGGCTCGGGGTGGTTACAGCTACTTTATAACCTTTACTGATGATGTAAGCAGATATGGATATGTTTACCTCATGAGACATAAGTCGGAGTCCTTTGAAAAGTTCAAGGAATTTCAAAATGAAGTAGAAAACCAACTTGGGAAGAAAATAAAAGCATTACGATCCGATCGTGGTGGTGAATACTTGTCTCACGAGTTTGATGATCATTTGAAAAATCGAGGCATACTCTCACAATTGACTCCACCAGGAACACCACAATTAAATGGCGTCTCTGAGAGGAGGAATCGAACTCTATTAGATATGGTTCGATCAGTGATGAGTCTTGCTGATCTTCCTATTTCATTTTGGGGATTTGCATTGGATACAGCTGCATTCACACTTAATAGAGCACCTACCAAAGCAGTGGAAAAGACACCATATGAGATGTGGACGGGAAAAGTTCCGAAGTTGTATTTTCTAAGGATTTGGGGTTGCGAAGCTTATGTTAAGCGTTTAATATCTGATAAGCTAGCACCCAAATCTGACAAATGTCTTTTTGTGGGTTACCCAAAAAAAGACAAAGGGATACTACTTCTACAACCAAAGCGAAAACAAAGTGTTTGTTGCTCGCAATGGTGTTTTTCTAGAACAGGAATTTATTTCTAGAAAAACAAGTGGGAGTAATGTATATCTCGAAGAAGTTCGAGATGAGCAACAAATGGATAAGGTTAACACCTCATTAGAGGCGCCCCAGCATGAAAATGCCCAGGAGGAAATACATTCAACGCACTTACCTCCTACCGCCCCAAGTGGAGAAAATCCACTCGAAGTCACTCTACCTAATGAGGCAGAAACTTCTCTTGTTGTTCCCCTACGTAAGTCTAGTAGGACAATAATTCCGTCAAGAAGATATATTGATTTCCTTTTGACTGAAAACTCTGAAATAACCATGTTAGAATCAGAAGAGCCTACTAGTTACAAAGATGCTTTGGAGAGTCCTGACTCCGAAAAATGGCTTGAAGCCATGAAATCTGAAATGGATTCCATGTCTGAAAACCAAGTTTGGGACTTGGTTGATTTGCCTGATGGGGTAAAACCCATTGGATGCAAATGGATTTTCAAACTGAAAACAGACAAGGATGGAAACATTAGTGTTTTCAAAGCAAGGTTGGTAGCAAAAGGTTTCAAACAAATTCATGGTATAGACTATGATGAAACTTTTTCTCCAGTAGCCATGCTAAAATCCATTAGGATAATCCTTGCAATAGCTGCCTTTCATGACTTTGAAATATGGCAAATGGACGTCAAAACTGCCTTTTTGAATGGGTTCTTAAAGGAGGATGTGTACATGACACAACCACAAGGTTTTGAAGATCCGAAAAATCCAAGGAAAGTATGCAAGCTTAAGAGATCCATTTATGGATTGAAGCAAGCATCAAGGAGTTGGAACCTCAGATTTGATGAGGCAGTCAAAGAGTTTGGTTTTCTTAGAAATGAAGAGGAATCTTGTGTATACAAGAAGTTAAGTGGGAATAATATCACCTTTCTGGTCTTGTATGTAGATGACATACTCCTCATTGGGAATGACAAAAATATGCTTGAGTCGGTCAAGCAATGGCTTAAAAGTCATTTCTCTATGAAAGACCTGGGAGAGGCTGAGTACATACTGGGAATAAAGATCTATAGGGATAGATCGAGGAGACTTATTGGACTAAATCAAGAGACTTACATAGATAAGATTCTCACAAAGTTCAAAATGGAAAGCTCCAAAAGAGGGTTTATTCCTATGCAACATGGCATTAAACTTTGCAAGACTATGTGCCCATCGAGTTCAGAAGAGTTCAAGCGTATGAATAATGTTCCTTATGCTTCTGCAATAGGATCAATCATGTATGCTATGATATGTACTCGACCAGATGTTGCATTTGCTTTGAGTATGTGCAGCAGATACCAGTCCAATCCAGGAGATGCACACTGGATAGCAGCGAAAAATATCCTCAAGTACTTAAGAAGGACAAAGGATAAATTTCTGGTATATGGCGGAGCTAATGAGTTGTTTGTCACTGGATACACTGATGCAAGCTTCCAAACTGACAAAGATGACTTTCGATCCCAATCTGGTTTCATATTTTGTCTGAATGGAGGAGCTGTGAGCTGGAAGAGCTCCAAGCAGAGTTCAGTTGCAGATTCTACAACAGAGGCTGAGTACATAGCAGCAGCTGAAGCAGCAAAAGAGGCTGTTTGGATTAAAAAGTTCGTTAGTGAACTGGGTGTAGTTCCTAGCATTGAGAATGGCATCAAGTTGTATTGTGACAATGAAGGTGCTATTGCTCAATCCAAGGAACCTAGATCTCACCAAAAATCTAAACATGTTGAAAGAAAATTCCATCTTATTCGAGATATTGTTGGAAGACAGGATGTAATAATAAGTAGAGTTGATACCACGGATAACATAGCAGATCCGTTGACTAAACCACTCCCTCAGCCGAAGCATGAGAGTCATACTAGGTCTATGGGGCTTAAGCATATAGGAGAATGTCTTTAGGTTGTTTACTTCGTGTTTACAATTATAAAGAATTTTGTTTACCATATGTTTGGAATGTTTATCAATAATATAAATGGTTTGTTTCTTATTTAATTGCTTGGTTTAGTATTAAATAAAATGTTCATATAATTTGTGTTTTCAATAGGATTATTGGAAACGTTTCGATAATGGAACCCTATAAGTGAACTGAAATCACAATTTATATAATGTCCCTAATCTAAATCACTAAATTGGACATAAGTGGTTTATTAAAGATTAGCATGTAATTAATTGATAGCTCGGTTCCATGGGCTATGGAAACATAGAGATGTTTAATCGATTACATGGATGCATACCTGATGCATTGAGACTTGACCTAATCTGATTCGAAAGGGCAGAATCGAATCCTTATATTTAGTGGATTCCTTAGACATGAGTATGTCTTAATCACTACGAAATAATTAGTTTAACCTTGACGCTGTTAAACGTCGTGCTGTAAAAGGAGGCTATAAAGGCAGTGATCAGGTGGGCTAAGAATTGAGTGGGAGTTATGGTCATACAAGAATGAATAAGTCCTCCTATGTGATAGGATTGGTGTGTAGGCCTCTTGATGAGCGAGAATTGAAAATTGCATGGCCATGCGGAATAAGATTAAATGGTTAATCCTTAGTTGAACAATTCGAACTCAGAGATCAAGAAACATAATTTGAGAAATAACACTGTGTTGTCAAATTTCACATTAAGTGGCTTAAGGAATTTATAATTGTGCAATTGTCTTCGGACAAGTGGGAGATTGAAGGAATATGTCCGTAGACATTTCCGACAATTACTAAATATAAATATATAGGATATTTATGAAGATAATAAAGTTAATTATTATTAGTAATTATATTTGCTTGCTAGAGAATAAATATAATTGGTGGGTCAATAATAATTGGACCACAACTAATATAATTAATCCTATAAGGTCTTACAAAAGAATCAATTGAACGGTAAATGACTCGGGCCCATTAGGAGTATGGGCTTGCGATCCAATTAGGTTAACAAAAGAATCGGTTTCTTTTTGACCTAGGTTACTAGTATTATATGAGGATATAATGCTAGTAGTGGAGAAGTGGGGATAATGGGACGATGGATGTGAGTATTATAAATATGTTTATTTAAAACTCTCACCATACATAATTCTCATATATACAGTTATTGAAAAACCAGAAAAAGCAAGAGAAACAATCTCTTCCGTTCTAGCAAACGTTGGTGTTCAATTGATTCCGGTAGACCGAATAGAGGAGCAACGCTTGAGGCTCTCCATATTATCTTATCGCGTTATTTTCGTGGATTTCACGCTACAAAGGTAATATAGACTAATCCTTTTATATGATTCATATGTTTGATTATGTTTATGATCCTGAGATAGATGTTAGGGAAGTGTTTCCTGAAATTCCGCTTTAAGCATCCATCGAACCCAACAAAAGGTACTAATTATAAGTAATAATCTAGGTGGAATGGTGGATGTACATACTAATAGAAGTGTGAGAAAAGCATCTGATACATAAAGTTGGTCTAATCATTGTCAATTATAATTAGCATGCATGGGCGGCATGGCTGCTAGTTAAATGAGAATAATTTAGATACTAAGTCAAACCATGCAGATTCAATTTTATTGTTTGCAAACTCTGCTTAACCTTTACTAAAATATACCATTACCTCCAGCAACCATAGTGGTTTTGGAGATGTGAAAAATTGCTTAGTTTTATTACGTGTAAGAATTAGATTTTGTCTTATTCGAAATAATTATTAATTTTTTTAAAATAACATTTTGAGTTTAATTCTCACATATCTTACTTTCTTTTTCAGCCTAATTTGTAATAAAAATATTTCAAAAAAGTTTGATTACTTGAGTTTAGGCCATAATTTTATTAGAGTATACAACATATCAGGGGCCTTAACCATTAGTTTAAACTTTTGGTTGAATTGGTTTCATGACATAATATCAGACGCCAGCGTGACAAGAGATCATAAATTTGAATCTCAACAAACCCTCACTTAAAGTGGTGTATTTAGGGCAAAGTATGAAGAATGCTTTTTTGTATCTTTAAATACTTAATATATACTCCACTACATAATATAATATTAAAACTTTTCTAATTTTTTTAGGCTTATATGATCAAACATGTCGAATATGCTCATAACCTCTTATATAAATGAAATAGTGTTAAAAGGTTGCAAATGCAATAATTTATAATTAAGTACTGACAAAGTGGACCAAGTAGCTACATAAAGATATAATAATAGAAAATAGTATACAATGAGATCAACAAAGCTGTGGCCTGTGGTAGGTGATCTACCCTTACTCCTAAGTCTTTACACTTCACAGATACTAACGAGATACTAATGCAGGTAGACTGTTTATTACTCTATGTATTACAAATCCAGATAACTGATCAAGTGATCTACCCTTAAACTTTTTTTATAGGATATTAGAAACTAATTTAATATTGTAAATATTACACATATATTTATATTACTTTTACCTCTAATATTGATATTTAATTTTTTCTTATAATATATATTGACATCGAAAAGTGTATAGAAATAGAAAAAGTGTTAGGCTCGCACGTACTATATTCTCTGCAAGTTTAAGGTTTTTTACCGTTAATTATATGCGCATGAACACCAGCCAACGAGGTTCTTCTCATCTTCTGTTATCATATTCATCAGTAGTTCTTCCAAGCCTAGGCCAACATGGGCTAGGGCCCAGGATATGGAAAAAAAAACTACTTCAAAGTTATGGGACTACAAATTTCAGTGAATGTCATCTAAGTTAACGATGCTTCTATTGTGATCCATAGAAATTTTGAAGGAATATGTTACTAAGAAATTAAACTTTGATTATGAAGTATATATACTTCATAATTAAATTCTATATTTCATGGTTATAAAGTTAGGACTTAGGAGTAGCTCCTTAATTAGAGATAAGGGCATATTGGCCCTCGTAGTTGTAGTAGTATGATCACTGCTCTATTAGTGCTTACTCATAAGGTCTACCCAATTAAGAAGGGGGAAGGGTAATTGGGTACAAAAAAGCCTAAAAAGGCCAGTGGAGCACCAACTCTTTGATAACGTGTTACAGTGACTTGCTTACTACTATAACTATTTTAGAGACCATTTATTTGATTCTTTATTACACTCTTAATTAGAGTAGACTTGCTTTTTGTATAGAGGCGTTTAAGACAGATTAAATTTTTTAATATTAACCGTTTTTAATCGAACTTAATTTGATTGAACTTTATAAAAAGGATTTATAATTATATAAAAATCAACATGAATAAAAAACTCAATTTTTAAATGATCCAAAACACCTAATCCAAAATAAAGACCTCTATTTGCGTCCAACACCCAATTTTACTTGGTCTTTGTAATAAAGTCAAAGATAATATCTAATTTAGTCAAGTTCAAATCAAAAATAGTCGATAAAATAATTAATTTTAAATTTCAATCAAATCTTAGTCCATTTTATTATTTATCAGTTCATAAAACAAATTTTGTGTTAAACATCTTAATGAAATAAGTGTACACGCAAAAGCTCTTCTCTAAACCCTTGTAAACAATTCCAATTTCATATTCATTCTCATTTCAATTTAGCAAATATATTTATATCCATTAATCAAATATAGTTGAATTCTTTTATTATCATTATATCTAAAGAGTACTCCAAGTCTAGGAAGAAAATATAATTGTACTACCAAATCCTATATTCCTTTCCATTTGAAGATAATGTTCATTATCTAGGGAGTATCTTTTAGGCACTAGCATGAGAGGAAAGATTTCACCAATTACAAGTTGTAGCAAAAAAGTGAAAATAGAAGTAATATAATATCATTAATATGGGCAATTAATTTCATTTTTGTAAATATATATAAGAAAAAATTATGATTGCCACCAAAAATATGATTCATGCATGATCTACAAAGTGAAGTGGGGTTTTTTAAGAGATCACGAGCAAAGACAGCAAATAATATTGAAATATGTCATGGAAAAAGGTGTACATTCTAACCCAATAATTATAAATATTGTACACCTTGTTGGTTTTCCGTCATTCCTATGCTTTCACAAATAAACATAATTATATTTTTTTATCCTTTGAAACTCTTTCAAAAAGGCAAACTTTTATAACAGTGCATTTCCGCTCTAACTCAGTTAAGTGGTAAAGTCTTATAGTCATAGTTAAAGGCTTATGATATACTACCTCCTATTCAGCTGAATTGTCCCATTTTTTTTTTTGGCACTATTCACTTATCACTCTTAATTTGTATTTTACTCTTAATCTATAAGTTAAAACATAGTCATATGGGATCTTGTTTGATTTGTCTCAATACAAGGATTATTAATATCAACTTTTTATAATTTTTAATTAAGCATAATTTGAGATATTAAAAGTTAAAATATTGCCTCGGCAAGTGTGAAAAGTCAAATGGGACAGTTCAGCTGAATAGGAGGGAATATTAATTATTTTAATATGTAATTTAGCACGAGAGTCTTTTAAATTAAAAGTATAAATGCAATACATTCTATCCTCGTATATAACGCTAAATAACTATTCAAGACTGAAGATCAAGATTTATATACGCGTTGTTTAATATGTCATGATCTAATTATGATTTAGGCTGAGAATAAAGAAGTATGTCTCCTTAAACTCTTACATAGCTAGAAGTTTGATTGAGAGCCAATTTTATACATAAAAAAACAAGCTAGAACATATAGACATATACGCTGGTCTTAATTAATAACTTTGTATTTTAAAATGATATAAAAATTTCACTTTCGACTATAATAATAATGAATAATTACAATTGTTTACTATTACATACTCTTAAGAGCTAATATGGTAAACTATATATTTTTATTTTTTTATCACTTATAAATGAGGAGTATGAGGACCCTTATTGAAATCTCTTATGCCTATTCTATTTCATTTGAAAATAGTATGATGAAGTGATATTGTTTTCTTTCAAGCTTATCATTCTAGGAAGAAATAGCAATTCAAAGTGGTCCATGCATCAAAATCTATGGTGGAGGAACCTTTAAAATTACTACACATTTTGGGTGCCTTTTACATTAAGTGCTTGCTATTGTTTCTTTAAATTGTTGTCATGCTATTTGTTCTTTTACTCCCAAGCGTTTTCTTGGTGGGCATCAAGCTTCAACATTGACCATATTGTTAGGCATGCATGCTTCTTTAAAAATTGAAATCACAAAAAAAAAAAAAAATGTTCGAGCTAACTACAAGTTAATGTACGTATTGTTTTTACAAAAATAATTAGAGTAAAATAAACATATAAAATTGTTGATTTTTTGTCATAAGATAATTAAAAAGCTAAAATGGCGACGATTAAAAGATAATGTGCTTGTGTCAGTCACCTATTTTATAGCGACGATCAATCGACTGCCCGACGATTACAAGAATGATTCGGTTGAGTTGGCGAGGACCCCAACACGATCACATGCTCTATGCACAAACATGTTTTACTATTTCTTATCTTCCGTCATAAAGATATGTTCCACCTTTTTATTCATATGAGTCTATTATTTCTTATCTTCACGTACATATTGCAAAAACATGTATAGTATGTGTAATTAATGAATTCTTTTTATTTATTTATGTAGGACAAAGATAATTAATAGCACAATGTATTATCTTTAAGGTCCAATTTTTAAAAAGATTTGACGGCATTTTACTCTTAAACATAAATTGAGAGGAATTTCACCTACAAAATATTCATCATTTTTAGAACTAAAACTTAACTTAAAATTTGCACTAGTAACTTAGCTAGAGAGACTTAAATAGATTGCCATCAAAATCTTAACAACTTTTAAATGGAATTTTTTTTTATCAATTCATGAACCGACCAAATATTAATTAAATTACAAAGCAAACATAATTTAAAAACTTAGTAAACTAATTAACAATTTTAACTAATAGTTTTAGATAACAATTATATGTCAAATTAAAAATACTCAAAAATTTTCTTATTTTTTTGAGGAGTAATTATTTTTATACAAAAATTTATAAATTAACCATTTTTAATTTTTATACAAAAACTACTCTTATGTCATCAAAATCAATAATCAATGATAATAATTTATAAAGTGTAAAGTTGGAATTGACTTATGTAATCCATAAAGAAGCTTTGTCCCGGATTGTGGCACCTTCTCCACATGAAATTTATTGCACACTAGCATGGCACGAACCTACCAAAATTTCACCGACAACTTTTTAAAGGTCCATTCCATGGAAATACAATTAAGCATTTACCATTAAGTATTAAAAACATGTAAATGTGAATATACTTATTCAAGCTTAATTATTTTTAATTTAATATAAATATAATTAAAAATTATATAAGAATCATCTTTACATGTATTGAAACGAATCAAATAAATTTACAAATATTCTTGTCTAAAAGTTATGTGTAATGATTGATAAATAATGTCAACAAAATAAGAGAAGCATAGGGAAAGCCGAAAGGAATATAAATATTCTTAGCTAAAGGTTAGATTTGTCTTGATGGAAAGTTTTTTAATACTTCCTCCGTTCCATAATTGTTGCTACATTTGCATGGGCACGGGAATGAAGAAAAGTGATTGACCTACACTGTAGCTGATTGTTTACTTTATAGAGTATAGTATTTTATTATTGTTAATTGGAAAAAAAAAAGGAAAAATAGGTTGTTAGGTTACTTTATAGAGTATACTATATATTTTATTATAGAGTATAAAGTATAGAGTAGGATAAAAATAGGGGTAGATAGAACTTTAAATGATTGTTTTATTGCTAAAAACGAAAATGTAGCAAGTAATATGAAATTGCCAAAAATAGAAAATGTAGCAAGTATTATGGAACGGAGGAAGTATATAACTTTATAATTTTTTATGATACGTACTTAAAGATATTAAGGCTTAAAATTTATTAAAAAATATATGCAAAAGATAAAATGTAAAAAAAAATAAGGGAGGAAATAAAAAGTATATAAGAATTTTAATTTTAAAATTTCTAAAACAAATTCACCATTAACCTCGGTCGTACCCTACTTTAACAACCCCCATTGGCAATTCCCACTTATTCCTCCTGATTTTGATGCCACCCTCATTTTCTTTTTCTTTCCTTTTTAATTATACATATTGTTACAGTGTCTTATATTGGTTACTAATAGTAATATTTTTCCACCGAAAATAGTAGTATTAATCGCAAGTATTCTAGAACGAAAATAGTAATAGAGTAAAAAAGAAAACTATTAGAATCAAATCTAATATTTACTTGAAAAATAATACATATTTCAACCGAAAGAATTCAATAAGAATTGATTAGAGGTGTTTAAAATAGATCTGATGACCCGTTATTCACCAACCTTGTAACCGAATCCAATTTAACTGTAAACACAAAATTCGATTTTAAACAAATCCAAAACACCTCATAAAAAATCAACCCAATAACCTAAATATATATTTTTACAATTAATATGCTTTTTTTCTCCTATCTCTATTATGTTTTTCATGCCGACAAAATTCAGTCATCAAAATTCTCAAATAACCTTAAAAAAACCCACCTTAATAATATACTTAATCACTCATAATTAATCCTCAAATCTCCAACTAATGAACTATATTCATTATTCACTCACACTCTTCTAGTCTTGTTCATTCTCCCTCTTCATTTAACAAGGCCACAACACTACAAAGCTTCGAATCTTTCACTCTCATTCTCATTCTAATTCTCTCTCTTTCTTTCAACATCTTTCTTCCTTTCTTCTTATGTAATGTAACCATCATTCTCCATTAATTCCACTTATTTCTTTTCATTTTTCCTTCATTTTGTCTACCAACATCATAAGAATGCCTATGATCTCTTTTTCTTGTTTCTTTTTCTTCTTTTTTGCCCTTATATTGGTGTTAGTCGGAGCTAATACTGATGCTAACGATGGTATAATCTTTTTACTTGATTCTTGGTTTTTATTAGTTTATTGTATTTTTTGCATCTGGGTTGTTAAAGGTTTAGGCTTTTTATGAGTTTTAGTTTGTTTAGTGAAAGATACAATCTGGGTAAATGAGTTTTTGATCAGGAAAGATGAACCCTTTTTTTATAATATTGATTGATTACAGTGGAGGATTAGTACATACTTTGATTGATTTTTCCATTGTGGGGCCAGATTGTTGTGTTCTTATTTTGAAGTTTATGAATTTTATTGCTAATGTGGCAAAAAAAATTACCCTCAGATAAGGTTAAAAAGAGAAGAGAAAATTCTGGGGGGACCTTTCCTTTTTGCAGTTTTTTGATTTAATTTAATTTAGGATGCTCATTGTTTTAGACTTTTTTAAGAAAAGCTTCTGCATGTTGTTTGTTGGTGTGTAATTTAGTTTTACTTTACTTGTAATTTTTCTTATATTGTATTTCGAAGTTTGATTAATTGAGATTAATGTGAAAAGTTAGTTGTATACTTAGTAGTACTGACTTGTTAATTAAGGGTTAGACTCTGATAATGCTGAAATAATACATTGTAATGATGGTTGTGTTATGGGATTTCATAGATTTGATCTCCTCATACTCTTTCCTTTTAAGGAAACTGTACTGGGTAGTCATTGCAATACTTATTGAAGGGTCAAATAATACTGAATTCCTTGCTTTTCCTGATACTTAATTGATCTTATTTAGTAGTGGTGATTGTGTTTTTCAGTACAATCACTTCAAGTTTTGTATGGTGCACTGAACAATCCTGCTGAGCTTACTGGTTGGAAATCGAGTGGCGGTGACCCGTGTGTTGAATCATGGAAGGGTGTTAAGTGTGATGGTTCTGCTGTGGTTTCCTTGTATGATTCTTCTACTCAGGGTGTGATTTTGATTTATAATGCATTGTTTTGTCTTTTTGTTGTGTAATTATGTACTTTATGTCATTTTGTTGTTGCTTGATAGGGACCTTTCTGGGTTAGGAGTAAGTGGTTCAATGGGATATATGCTTGGAAATCTTGTCTCATTAAAGACCTTGTAAGAAGAGTTTTAATGATTCTTTGCCCTTCTTTTTTGTTTGATGAAAGTTTCTTAACTGTTCAATTTTGTTGACAGGGATTTGAGTAATAACAATATACATGATGCTATTCCATTTCAACTGCCACCCAATCTTACATCCTTGTAAGGTTTAATTAGGTTTATTTTTGTGACATTATTCTAATTGAAGGATAAATTAGTTGAATCATACTTAGCTGGAAAATCCATATTTTTGTTGGTGCAGAAATCTAGCTCACAATAATCTGAGTGGTAACCTACCATACTCCCTTGTAACTATGACTGCACTTTCTTATTTGTAAGTTAACTTTTTTTTGCATTTTTAACCTGTTAGTTCTTATGTACACCCATGTCCGAGTATTTTGGCTCTCGGGTTTTGTAAAAGCTTTCCGTGACTTTGGTGCAAAGTGAAACGTCGAGTATCAATATTCATGTCTGAGTATTAAGGATTTTTGACAATGTGTGCTTGTGGTAAAACTAAAATTCTTTACCTGAGTTGGTGGAAGCTTCCCCACATATCAAGGTTGTTCCCCACACCCTGATCATAGTTTTCTATGGGCAGAATACACTGGGTATGATGATGATGAGTAGCCTAAGGTCACGTTTGTTCCTTATTTCTTACTATTCATACTTCATTGCAGGAATGTTAGTGGTAACGCACTCGCACAGCCAATCCAAGATGTATTTGCTAATCATACAGCCCTTGCAACCCTGTAAGACAACTAAATTCACATGCTTTTTTCACATATTCAGCAAATCCAATTATCGATGATGGTATCTGTAATCTGTTTGTAATTTCACTTAGTTTAGTAGCATAGAGATATTTGTTTTTCAAATCAATTACCTGTTGCTATGTAATGCCATGCAGAGATCTTTCAAACAATAATTTTTCTGGAGATATTCCCAGTTCTTTTAGTTCCTTGTCCAATCTCTCAACACTGTGAGTTATTGCTACGACTGATTATTTTAACTTTTTTTTCGTTAGTTCACTTGTTGGTCAGATTTGTGATAGTACATAATATTTTTTTCAGCGAGGTTCAAAATAATCAGTTGACTGGTTCTCTTTCTGTTCTCGTTACCCTGCCGTTGGATAACCTGTAAGTTTTAGTTTCTGAATATTTCTGTAATTTCCTGTTGGTGCTTATCTTCTGAGGAAATGAAGAGTTCTTGATGGACCATGACATTCTACAGGAATGTTGCAAATAACCACTTCACCGGTTGGGTACCCGAGGAACTCAAGTCAATACCCAGTTTTATGTAAGCTGTAGTCCTCATCTTGATTGTGTAGCTGCTTTTTTGGATAGTCATTATTTTTGACTTGGGTTGTCTTTGATCAGTTATGATGGTAACTCATTTGACAATGGTCCAGCTCCTCCACCACCACCGTTCACCCCACCTCCTCCAGGAACACCTGCAAAAAGAAAGCACAAAGGTTCGAGAGGTACTGATGAATCGCCTGCGAGTCCTGAAAGAGAGAATTCTCACGAACAGAAGAAATCGTCATCAGTTGGAACTGTCATTGGGGTAGTTTTAGGCGTTGTATTCTTGCTTTTATTTGGTATCTTGCTTGCCCTTTTGTTTTGCAAGAAAAAAAGGAGAACAAAAGATGATGGTGGCCAATTGTCCTTGCGGGGTGTCTCCAATGGCAATGAAAAAGGTAGAAACCCTCACATGTCATCCAGTACCTTAAAAAGTCTTCTGAATAACCGCAATTAGTAAACAACAAATTTAGCCGCAGTCTCATTCATATCCTTGACATTTTTGAGCAGTCACTAGGCATTTCTCATGGATTAAAATTGGTGTCTTGGTGATTACGCTGTGACCTTATACTTCTGTCCTATACTATAAATTGGCTGGTCTCTATTGGTGCCTTTTCCAATCTTTCCTAGATCATCAACCTCATGGCTCAGATGTGTTGCACAATGGGGAATTAGTGGGAGGTCATGGTGTGTGCAGTTTTACCCCTCGAGTGATCAGTGTCGTTTTTTGAATAGGGCTAGGAGAGATGTTTGCTGATATCACTAGGAAAGGGTTGTAAAACATTGTGAAACCATTTCATTCAAGGGTAGTAAAACAAGAAGCTTTTGAGTTAAAATCACATCATAAATATCAGTAGGAAAGCTTTACGCCAATATTGTGTTCATAGGAAGAAAAGGGGAGTTGAGAAAGGTTTCACAATGTTTCTACTGATGTAAGGGTCAAAGGATGTGCGCAACCTTTTCCCAGCAATAATGGAGTAGTTTCTGGTTGACCCTTCATCTGATATGTTGCAACATTTTGTTACTTTACTACAGATACGAAGTACCGTTAATTTTATGAACCATATTTTAGTTGATCACATTAAGTGTAACTGACCCCTATCTTTTGAGATTAAAGATCTGGCATTGCTCTATAGTCTGCAAGTCCAGAAAACTGTGAACAATTGTCGCAGTAGAGGTCTTTAAATTTGCACACGCTTCACTCTAGAAACTGATACAAATATTATAGTTTTTTCTCATTCGAACATTCCATTTGTTGGCCGAACTTGCTATTTCTGCTAGTAGGTTACCTCAATAATTACACTCAATTGCTTTGTGATCTATATTGCAACGTTCTATGGACCGAGTTATGCAGCTTGTATTTCCTGTATTCCCTTCCTTTTTGTACTTCAACTTTGAAGGATTAGTGTTCCTAAAAACTTGCGCTTTCAATTTTTGTCTGTAGTTGACATGGAGATGCAAGAACAGAGTTTTACAGGCACAGCTGCTGTTGCTGATCTGAAAACCCCACCACCAGAAAGTTTGCTGATCGAGAAAATGCAAGGGAAAAATGGATCCTTGAAACGAGTCAAGTCCCCTATTACCGCTACTTCGTATACAGTTGCTTCTCTTCAGACTGCCACAAACAGCTTTAGCCAAGAAAATATTGTTGGTGAAGGTTCACTCGGTCGAGTTTACAAAGCAGAGTTTTCTAATGGCAAGGTATATCATAGTAGAACTTTATGCTCCTTAATTCTGGATGTAACTTGAGGACAAATTACAAACTTTTGTGATCTTCATATAATAGTCTAAACTGGTTTCCGTTTCGATTCAAGGTAGTTTACGAATACTGTTGATTCTGTACATTCGACACAATGACAAATAGAATCATGATATTGTATTTTGAGATGGAATGAGTCTGTAAACCAAGTTGGTATGCTATTTTAGGTCTTGGCTATCAAGAAGATAGATAACTCAGCACTATCCTTGCAAGAGGAGGACAATTTCCTTGAAGCCGTGTCAAATATGTCCCGCCTCAGACACCCGAACATCGTCTCACTGGTTGGATACTGCACAGAGCATGCGCAACGACTTTTGGTGTACGAATACATTGGGAGCGGGAGTCTGCATGATATGTTACACTTTTCTGATGATGGAAGCAAAAGATTAAATTGGAATGCAAGAGTCCGAGTTGCGCTTGGAACGGCCAGAGCTCTAGAGTATGTTAATTTGCTTAACTGAGTTCATTATTAACTCCATTCTAATTGTAAGTCCTTTCATCTTGACGTTTTAATTCTTTCTTAGGTACTTGCATGAAGTCTGTATGCCATCTGTTGTACATAGAAATTTCAAGTCGGCAAATATCTTACTTGATGATGAATTTAACCCGCATCTGTCAGATTGCGGATTGGCTGCTCTAAATCCAAACACAGAAAGACAGGTAAAAAGAATAGAATTTACAGCTTACACAGTTTTCTGTTTTTTTGCCATGGTACGCAATAGCTTTTCCATCTTAGAATCTGTGTTGTGATAAGATTATGCTTTACAAATGGAAGTTAGTTCTGTTATTTGGATCAACATTTACCAATCATGTTGTATTACTTTAACTTTCTGATAAAAGAACAAGGGTATGCAACCCTCCACTCCATTAGTCATTAAGTGGCTCCCACCGAGGTGTTGTTAGGGGGTGTCAACAAAGATGTTGGTGGTGTTTGGCAATTGGCTGTTGGGTGTTGGCTTTTTTAGTTGTTGTGTTTGACCGGCTGAAAATGTTGGCTGTTTTTTTTGCTTTTAAGCTAGCTGAAAAAGCAACTGTTTTATGCAGATGTTTGGTAAATTTAAATATTAGTTGTTAGCTGTTTTAGAGAAAAAGTGGGTCCATAAGCTAAAAGTCAACCAAAAAGCTAATTGGAGTAGCCCTTTTAATTTAGCTTAAAAATCAGCTTTTCAGCCGGCTTAAAAGTCATGTACCAAACACTTTTTTTGGCTGTTTGACCAACCAACAAGCCAAAATCCAACCAAAAAGCAAACACCCCCGTTGTTTCTGTTGACCAGTGGTAGCTATCATTATCTGTAATTTCAACTAAATAAGAAGTGCACATGATTTACAGAGTCGTTTGAATTTAGTCAATAATAATTATAAACCAAAGAACTATTAATCTTCGGGCCCATTGAGAATAGACAAATGGTATGCAGCTCTAATAAAATAGTGATCTTGTACTGAATTTTAAACCCTTGTGGTGCTGAACCTAAATTCACTCCAATTTTCTTTGCACATTACGGAATGGAAAATCAGTTGAATGTTACTGAATTAGGAAAGCTCGAACTTGAAGGGTTCTAATATATTTGTTGTTGCATCTTTAAAACAGGTGTCAACTCAAATGGTGGGTTCATTTGGATACAGTGCTCCAGAATTTGCTCTATCTGGAATATACACTACCAAAAGTGATGTATATAGCTTTGGGGTGGTGATGTTGGAGCTTTTGACGGGGCGTAAGCCATTGGATAGGTGCTTTGTCTCTCTGCCTTATGTTTTGTTGTTTCAAATTTATTGTAGTTTTCTTACGAATATCTTGTCGGTCTATTCAGTTCAAGACCAAGATCCGAACAATCTCTTGTAAGATGGGCTACACCGCAACTGCATGATATAGATGCCCTTGCCAAAATGGTTGATCCTGCACTAAACGGCATGTATCCTGCCAAGTCCTTATCTCGATTTGCTGACATCATTGCGCTATGTGTTCAGGTAACTGTCAACCCTCTTAGCTAATACGTAAGGTAGATGATATTAGCTTGGTTTAGTTAGCCGCGCATCAACTGAAAAGAATCATCGGATGGCTTAATTTCGGAAATAGGCTGTTTTAAATTAGGCATTTGAACAATATTCTTATTCCGATATGCAAATCATGTTCAGTCAATCTTAACTCAAGTCATTGTTTTTATAGCCCGAGCCAGAATTCCGACCACCAATGTCAGAAGTAGTACAAGCATTAGTCCGGTTGGTTCAGAGGGCAGGAGCTGCAAAAAGACGATCCAGCGATGAATCAGGTTTCGGGTACAAGTCACTTGATCATGAAGGAATCGACATTTCATTTTGAAGTCCAAAACTCAAAATTGTTGGAAAAGTTTTGTTTTAAAACACAAGCCGAGGTGTGTATACATGTCCGAGGCCTTGATGAAGGCATCGAGATTCGAGGGCGAGTTTTTACATGATTATCAATGAAATCTGTAATTAGTCTTAAGCATCGGAACAAAGATGTCTGAGTAAATATATTTATCTCGGTGACAATGTAAATTTTTCCTTCCAATAGATTTACTTGATGTAAATTATGTCTTTTTATGCTGCAATTCTACAAATATGTGCTGTTTTCTACTTTATAGTTAATAAAGAAGTACTTGTGTTAACCCCAACTTCTTGTTAACACGTTATTTTTGATTCATAAATCATAATAAATTTTGCTCTCCATCTAAGAACAATACATGTCCAAGATCAACAATCAAAAACTTTATCTGATGGTTATTTGACATAATGAAACTCAAACTCATAATTTTATTCGAGTCGATAGGTTAAAAATTCATTTTCCTTAGATATTTTCTAACATACATCCGAATCAATATATATAATTCAATATGGGCAGACTGAACTTAACTGTATACTGCCAACAGGCTTCAGAAGTTGAAGCCAAATTGATTTTTGAACTACTAAGGTTTTAATTAAAGTTTGTCTAAAAAAAAGGTTTAAATTAAAGTACAAATAATTAGTGTAGAGAAAACTAAATAACAAGCACCAGTGGTCTAGTGGTAGAATAGTACCCTGCCACGGTACAGACCCGGGTTCGATTCCCGGCTGGTGCATGCACATCAAAGCTGTGATGAGATTTGCGATTTGTGGCAGATTGGGTCCGCCACGCATAGTCCGATATCAGGACGAAGTATTCGCTTCTGAGCTTTGATTTTTATTTTTTTATTGAAATTATAATTAATCCATATGAATTGAATGTTTACGTGAAGTTACAAATAATGTTTTCCGGTCAAGCGGAAACAGGCCTCTTCGATATGACGGTGAAGTTGCGTACATCCGACCCTCAAATCCTACCCTAGCCGAGAGACACTTAATGAAATTGGGGTAATAAAGTATTTTATTGCTGGAATTGTGTGTTGGTTTGCAAGTAATAAGAAACATATCTTTTGTGATAACCAACATGAATTTTTTTCTAAATTGCTATTTGTTTTTTTGCACCAAATGGTACAAGTATAATTGCATCAATATTCACCATTTTAAGGATTTGTAACTGCCAAAACTGACAAAGGCACTCTCACAATATGATCCAAACTTCCTGTCAAAACAATCTCTCCAAAACTAAATTCCTTCTGTGACTGACTAACATTCAGTTTTAATTCCAAATGCTGGGACTCCCCTGGAGAAATGGTGAACCAAGTAGGAGATACATCAACTGTCACCCCATTTGGGGGAAGCACTGCACACAGGTAAGTTTCCTGTTTGTTTCCCACATTGATCACATTACGATTAACGACTTGAGATCTGATTAGAGATGTTATTGTGACTGATGGTTGGTTCAAATCTGCTGGATGTGCAAGTGAATGGCTGCATGATCCTCCTGTTGCAGCTTCTACTTTTTCTTGGTTTATGTTGGGTAACGAGCATAGGAAAGCCACATATTCTCCTTCTCCTGAAAACAAAACAAGCATCTTTCTACTTACATTAGGTTGTCTAGTTTTTGAAATGATAAAGGGTGTATTTCGCAAATGATTTTTGACAGGGCCTGGGGAGAAGGGTAGCAGACATACCATACCCGTATCCCTCGAGGGAGAGGATAGGAGGAAAGCGCGCAAATAATTAAACCCCCAAGTAATTTTGGTTGGTGATACATCAAAAAAATATGTTTCGTAATTGAATTTTAAGTAAAGCTAAAAGCTAGCTTTTAATCGAAAACCAAACGGCTACCCTCTATATTTTCTCATTGGCTTTTGCTTTTGACTAAATTTTTCCTTAACAAAAGCCAACAACCAACATCTGATCTCAATCTTTCAGGATTAAGACTTTGCCACTTTGGCGTTGTGCTTGTTGTGTTGTAACTTCGTAAGAGTTTGCTTATACATGCTAACTAAAAAGACAATGCTATTAGACGTTAAAGCAAGCCAACTGAACTAGGCAACATACAATTGCCAAACACTCCCGAGACTTGTTTCACGAAAGCATTCACTCCCCAGAATCAATTAAATTTTTAAAATTATACACGAATTTTTTTCTTCGACAAGATATCAGGTGTTATTAATGCATAAAACATTGATTTTTTAGTTCATGGTTTTAAAAATTTTACCATCCCTCCCCATGATTTAGCTTTTATTGTAGCATACCTGGGATGAATACTAAACCAGGGTCTAGAGCTTTTGCTGGATTCACCAGACCAGCACCTATATCAAAGGGAGTGGAAGGATACAAGCTACCAGGTTCATATCCTTCAGATAGTATAACTTTCTTAGAACTGTCATATTTAGTTGAAGTAGTGGACATTGCTGATGCAATCATGGATGGAGTCCATGAAGCATTTTGTTGCTTGATCAGTGCAGCTATTCCTGCAATATGAGGTGCTGCCATACTAGTTCCAGTCATCAAAGCAAAATTGCTACCTGTTATCATAAACTTTCAAGTGTTTTTACTTTTGCATAAGAAATTTTAACATGCGTCAAACTCAAAGGAATGCAGGGAGTATTGCTTTAAGGCATGGAGATCGAGGTAGAAAAAGTAGATTGAAGACAGTGGTTCGCCAGATAGTGATAAGAGTATATAATATATCATAGGGCTGCAACCATTAGCTTAAGCTTTTGGTTGAGTTGGTAACATGATATCAAAAGAACAAGTCACAACTCAAATCTCATCCACGCCTTCTTTCAAGTAGATTTATTAGCATCAAGTATGAGGGAAACTTGTGCTGCTTCCACACTTTTATCCCAGAGGTTGTGATAGAGTATATAACATATCTGGGCTAAAATTATTAGCTTAAACTTTTGGTTGAGTTGGTGTCTTCAGTATATACTCTTACATTATCAATTACCCGAACCATTCAAAATATGACTCAGTTTCACTCCAAAATGACACATTAATTAAGCACTCAAAAAACCCAAAACCCAACCAAATACCCAAATGAACACCTCTAGTGGGTACAATGTGTAGGTTCTGGATTCTGTGCAAAATATCGAACGATTTCCTACAGTAAAGAATACTTGGAAGTTGGAATTGAGAAACCTTTTTCGGTAAATATCAGCATACAACTGTGATGAATGGAGTATACAGGTTTAACCTAGTTTTGTGCATGACATAATGAAAATGTATGTTTTGAACTTACCTTCAAGTATAGGCTCTGAGACACTAAGAGGGCTCCAAGCTGCCCAAATCTGTTGTCCTGGAGCCACGAAATCGGGCTTAAGAACATCTGCAGGATTTTTGTGGCTATCTATGATATCAGGTCCCCTAGAAGAGAATCTGCTTACAACAGGCACTTGTCTGTCAAAAGCAGCCACTCTTCCTTCACCTATGGAGGCTCTTCCACCATATGTTATTACACTCCCTTGTCCAGTTCTTTTAGTTTGCTCCTCATAGTATTGAGTTATGATCTGTGAAATTAAACATCCTTAAGAAGAACACGAAAAAGGTTGTAATTATACTGCAGGGGCGAATACAGAATGTTAGTATAAGGTGGGTCGAACACTCAACCCGACTATCATTTATCTGTATTATATGTTACACAATTCAAGATTAATTGGACTTTTATTGAAATGACCTGAGCTATGGCCTAGGCAGGCCCGAGCCTAGATTCCACCGTATACTCATGTGTTTACTTGAACGCCACATATGTATATTACTAACATTTTACCTTTGTATCTGAAATTTTAGGGATCAAAATCCCTGGCACAGGGAAAGGCACTGGTTCAGCTACAAAGTCACCATAAACAGGATTTGCAACTAGGATGAAACCCATGAATCCCAAGGTTTTTGCAGTGTTGATGATGGAAGTTAGAGAGGAAGTCTGATTGTAAAATCCTGTCGAGAATGTACAGATCACTATGCTGCCTGTTACAGCAATCGGATCAAGAGCTTCGGGAAACTGGCATTCCTCGGTGTAAGGCGGAATCCTAGGGAATGATCCATTAACATAAACAGCATCTTTTGCTAGCACTAGCTTATATTTCAGTATCCCATTTCCAAAAGTTGGCCCTGCATGTAAGAAATTCAGCGGATTAAAGTAGTTTTTTATATTTGTTAAACGACTAATAGCTACTTAAACTGCTATGCCGAAGAACTATGTTCATTCTTGGTAATTAATATCGAGTGACAGAAACCATGTCAGTTGAAAAACGGAGACAAAAAGACTTGCCTGATAACCCGACTCCTTCCATCTTCCGACTATTTCCAAGGACGAGAGTGGCAGAGTAGCTTCTGTCTGTGCTGCAAGCAGCAACTCCAACAGACCAAGGGCTGTATGACACAACAGTGCTTGAATCAGGTCCTTTGTTTCCTGCTGCTTGAACCACAAAAACCCCTGCTCTTCTTGCTAGTAACATGAAGATCTCAAATACATCAAGGAAAGTTACTGTGTCTTCGGCTGGCTCATCTGGTTCTACCGACAAGTTCAGGATGTCTACACCGTCTTTTACCGCCTGAAAGTATTGATTTGTATTGCAAACTCAAAACTCGGAACTTCATTCACTATCAAGGGCGAATTAAGGATCCTAGTATAGGGTGGCTCAAACACTGATCTCTATTCTCGTATGCATACTAAATCAACTAGGCTGTAATTTTTTAATGTTACATGTTACACAATTCAATATTTATTGGGTTTTTAATCGATGATCCAGAACATGGTCCGAGCCTAGATTCTCCCATGAAGGTGTGTAGTGCTTACATGATCAATTGCAGCCAAGACATCAGTAAGAGTACCAATTGTTGGATAAACTGCCTTGTAAACTGCAATCCTGGGAGGACGTTAGTTTGGTCCAAAACTTGTACATATTGAAGGGATGTATTAAAGGTTTTGACTCAATAATCAAGCATAAAGGTTATGTGTTCAAGAACATACCGAGCACGTGGCGCCATCCCACTGGCTGTTCCATAATAATACCCATTTACCACCACTGGAACCCTGAAATTCCCAGCAGCTGTTGATGCTACATGACTGCAAGTCAAAAACTTCAGCAACTAATGCTGTAATCAGCCAGGATTTTGTGGAATTTGAAATGAGTACAGTATTATTTCACCTTAGTTTACAAATTGCATGATTAGGCATGGCCTTTTGATTTAAGGAAAAATAGAAATTATTATGCATTTTTCATCTGTTGAAAATAAATCAACTATTCGATTATTCATTTTAATCCCATTTATTGTATGTATCCGCTGAAAATACAATCAAGCCAAAATATTACACCTTCCATTTGACTTCATTTTAGTTGTTATAACACCTTAAAACTTATTCTTTTTCCAAAAATCTTCATCTTTCTTCAAACAATGTTTCTCAACCATCATAACATTAGTATCTTTTTTTTGAAAAGTTTTTATTAACAAAGACATATGAACAATAAACCCAATCAATAGCATAAAAAAATCCCGTAGAAAAAAAGCCAAAAATGAGAGAATCGTTGTGCAATCATATGTCAAAACTGAAAAATAAAAACAAGTTACTAACTTACACTCCTGATAAGAGCAATATACAAGGGTATTTTATTGCTCATATACATTGATCATGTTTTAGAGTGTATAACATATCATGGGCTTCAATCATAAGCTTAAGCTTTTGTTTGAATTTTTATTAACATGGCATCAGAAGCTAGTGTGACAAGAGATCACGGGCTCGAATTTCAACCACCCCTTATTTAAAGTAGAATATTTAGCGTCAGGTATGAAGAGGATATGTGCTACATACACATGCATCGAGTCCTTAGGGCTCTCATGTAAGAAGCCATGTTAAAGTATGTAATATATATTAGGGACTCAACCATAAGCATACGCTTTTAGTTAAGTTAGTTCCTTGTCAGATCGTAATTACTATGAGCGGGATAGACTAGGTGGGTATGATGATGACGAGCATAAAAGATATTACCTGCCATGACCAACAGCATCAAAAGGGGAAAGAAAATCAACAGAAGCATTAAGACGAGCAACAGCTTGAGCACCATCAGCAAAGAATCTTGCTGAAACAATTTTCCCATTACATGAACTCATCGGAAAACGAGGACCCGTCTCGCACCCACCGCAAAATCGACTCGAATTCAAGCAGACTAATGCAGAATTTTTGATCATCAAATCATCATACTGATCACCAGCAAAGCTTGGATGAAATGGGTTTATGCCAGAATCTACAAAGCCTATCACAATTCCTTCCCCTGCATTTTCCTCTCCTCCTTGTTGAACCCATACAGTTTCTGGCAATCTTAGGAATTCTGGACTGTAAGTTGTCATTAATTTGGCTCCCCTATCTCTTTCTACCAACTTCACCATTGAGTTCTTTTTTAGCTTCTCTGCCTATATTTAATTCAATTTTTCACCCAAAAAGAATTTTAAAATAATATATTTTTTTTGGAAGGTGAGATTTGAGTAAATTGTTGGAGTATATAAGATATACTGACCCTTAATTATCATTTTAATTTTTTTGGTTGAGTTGGTTTTTAGACATAGAATCAGAAGCCAGCGTGACAAGATGTCACAAGCTCGAATCTTAACCGCCTCTCATTAAAAATAAAATATTTAGCATTAGTTATAAGGAAGGTGTTGGAACATAACTCACATGTGATCCCACATCAAAACATTAGAGAGGGGTTGACTAACATATATACTTGATGGGTTACTTATCCTAATACCAATGGATTTTAGGATGGAACATCATCGGTTTTATGTACAGTACAAGCCCGTTAACATATTTATCATAAGGCATGTGTTGGGGATCCACAATTCTAGCCCAAGGAGATTGTGTAAGGGAGCGTGTTAGAGTATATAACATATCTTACGAGATAGGGACAAAAGTGGTACCTGAAAGGGAGTAGTATGGACTACAAAGCCATTAGCAAGATGAGTGAAGCTATGTAGAAGGTTGTAGGAACCAATGTCTAGGGTGCTTTGGACAAGTTGGTTGTGAGACTTCTCCAACTGGTTTGCATGTGTTTGGTAGGCTTCGCTGATTTTTCATGCAAAATCAGAAAATAATAAGTAATAACCTATTAAGGTTTGATTGGAAATGATCCGATTGATTTTATTTGATGATTTAATCTTATTAAAACATACAATTTATATAAAAATTTTAATTTGATTTGATTTTAACTTCTAATTTATTTTAACCTCTAGCTAAATATTACTATGATATACAAGTATATATTCTAATTAACATTTAATTACATATTATTATCTAAAGCATTTGTGTTTAAATTTGACTATATTTTTTATTTCAAAATGATGGAATGATAACGACAATAATAAATTAATAAGAACAATAATAATAATTATCAGATAGTTTTATAGTTGTATGATTTGTTTGAATTATTGATGGATTGTTATGTTAATCGATCATGTGAAAAGGAAATTCTTGCACTATGTGCCAATCTAATACATGGTGTTTATATAGCCTTGTAACTTGTAAGTAAAGTGTGAATTAATTTTATGATTTTTTGAAATTAAAAAATAATTTTAAATCTACTCAAATATATCAGCTAGAGCTGATTTTAAAAGATTGTTAGAACTTAGAACTACATTAACAAGGGTTTGTAGAATCAAAGGATTCCAAGATATGTAGAATCACTTATTTATGATTAAAAAAACAAATTTTATTTTTTATATAATTCATGATTTAGCCCATTTTATTAGGATTAAAATAGCAAACATATCTTTTAATTTTAATTTATATATAAAAGATCGTTCACAGATACACGGTCTTAGTTACGGCTTCTAAAAATTAAGAAAGACAATACCTCACTCTTATAAAATACTATGATTTATGATATTATTACGCACCTGTTGACATAAAATTTCATTTGTTCTTGAAGAAAAGCTAATGAATGACCATGAAGCAGAACAATGTATAAATCTTTTTGTTGATCTGCATAGCAAGTTGATATAATACAACATAGTTTCAAAATTATGAGAAGTGAAAAGAGACAAGACATAAAAATAACAAGGAAAAACAAAGAGAAATTGCGCATGATTTTCAATTTTTTTTTTAGAGAGAAAAAAATAAAAATGAAACTTAAAATACTTTAAATCTAATTACAAATTACAAAATATAGTGTATGATTAGGTAACCATCCATCACATTTGTAATGTGAACTAGCTAGTTGGAGAAGTTTAAAAAACAAGCTTTAGCATGAAAAATATGAATGGAAAGGAAATTATTATAATGGTTTACTTTCCTTATTATTATTATTATTATTATTATTATTAGTATAATATAAAGACAATGGTTTATTAGGAATCAAAATATTGGTATTAATTACATTTTGATTTGCAGAAAAGGAAATATATTCAGAAAAATTAAATATTTTTCAATGAAATTAATTATCTACAAAAGTAAAAGCATCTATTATAATCAAGTTAAATTAAGTGTTGCTTACCATGTCACCCCATAATTTATAACTTAGCCCCTCTGCCTCGCTTATTAAATCGAAGAGAAATAAAAGCGTTTTATAAGAAAAGTATAAAAAGTTGAAAAATGTATATAAATCAACTCAATTGGAAATAGTCTCGCCATAAAACTATTTTATTTTATATAGTACTCCTTCTATTTACAAGTTCTTCACATTTAATTTTTTTGAAGATTTCAATATAAACTTTAAGATCAAATAATTTTAATTTAAAAATTCTAAAAGGCTGATAATAAAAAGGTAATATATTGAAACGAATCTAACAAAATCTCACATAAATATGTATTTTCTTGTAGATCGATGAAAAATTATAATTAAAGTTCAACACTAAAATTCAAAAAATTTATTTGGTAAGAGCATATGAAAAGGGAAGGAGTATAAGTTTGATTTCGAATAAATGAATTACATAATAAAAATTGATAGGATGAATATACCATGTAAATTTTTTAAATAGGCATCAAAATAATATGAATATTTCCAAAGAAAAAACTGAAGTGAACATAATTATGAGTTGTAGGAAAATAGGAATCGGTTTTTTTTCATAAAGAAATTGGCATCCCATAACACAAATATTATATACCATTTGATTTTCCTATCCATGTCCAGGGAGTTTTACCCAGATTACTATCATGTACCACCTAATCTAATCTAATACTAATAAGTTAACTAGTAATAACTATGCCTCACTGAACTGAGGCCGAACCAACTTCACCATTCTGTACATGGTTAAACGATGGTATGTCGAGATTCCCATCACAAAGAACTCGGCAATAGCAGCAACAATGACGGAAATCTGGCACTGAAAAGGGATCAAATCCACGCATGGGTACGTAGAACTGAATTATACTCTGCACATGATTTAAATTACAGACAAGTCATACAGGCAATGCCTCGGGACATTTTAATACACAAGAAATTACAGTCCCCGTAGTAGTTTCGAGCACTAGCATGGCATTAAGGTTCACAGCTGATATACAACTCTCAAAACTGTTTGTTCTAAATAGAGCTTCCTAAAGCTCTGCAAGCATAAGCCCTTGTGAAATCCAGGCCTGAATCACCTATGTATTTCATCGCTTTCTCCGCTTGTTATCAGGCTGCAAAAATAGAATAGAAAAAGAAAATGAGTACTACAGAATAGAAAAAAACAAGGTCAATTTGCCTTACAATATTGAGCAAACAATAATGCCAAAAAAAAAAAAAAACAAAAAAAAAAAAAAAAAAGAAGATGAAATAGCCTTAAGGCAACTGTTAGGGTAAAGGTAAAGGTCAATTTGCATCAACAAGTTAGAACAATAACAATGGAAAATTTACATTGTATTTGTACCCTTAAGAAGCCAATCAAGAGTTACCTTAAAGCCAAGGAATGGGGACTTTTTGCTCCATATTACTCTGAGTTTGCTAGGGGTTAGGACTTTGGCACAAATATGTAGTGGTTTAGTTATGAGAATAAGACAAAAAAAATTGAATTGTGTGGATGATACTAACAGGGACGGACAAAAATGAAAATGTGACAAACTCAGGGGCTGGAAGTGTTAGGCCAATAATGTGCCTTTAAGTGCAAATTTAACTCTAAAATGACGTCTGCAGATTATAACCATACCGTGCAAAATGCTTAAAATTTCAGAATGATGAAAAGAGATTGTAGCTCACAAGTGAAAGCCAAGAATGACCTAAAGATGTGCAATGAAAAGCCCATAATCCAGCCATTAATCCCCGTTTTTGCAGATCATAGAGTTTGACCTTGAAAACCAATCTTGGAATCAAACCATCTTTTACACATCCACCAATAGCAAAAAACTTATACTCCCTAGGCCAAACGCCAAAAAAGAGAATGGCTTACATTTTAACCTCTGGCAGGTCCAATCTTGGGGTTGGGGGTAATTGCAAAAACAATAAGCAAGGGTAATTGCAAAAACAAAAAACAAGACTTTGACAACCACATACATCAAATCTTCTTCAATTTAATTTTGACAGTGCAGGCCAGTAAACTTACAATAATGACAATTATGAGGGTTCGAGTGCATTTAGAAGAAAATTTGTAGTTTTGTATCCTAAAATAAAGTGCAATTGGAAGCGAATGCCACCTGTTTTGATCAAGTCTCCATAAACACAACCGTATCCCAGAAATAATCGTAATTGTGTAAATAAGACAGAATAAAATGGGATATCATCTTCATGAACTGGAGGGAGAGATGTCCAAGTCCAATATAGATTACACATTCAAAAGATTAGAAATATAAGCTATAATATAATCAGTTAAGCTAGACAGAAACAAAATGTAGCCAGTGCCGATTTCTGAGTTCACTGTTTTATTTCAGCAATTAGCATTGATATATAAAGTGTAAAGTGCACCAAACATAATATGGATACACCTAACTTGCAAGTGGAAAAAAAAATTACCTTGCGAACATCCATAGGTGACGAAGAGAATGTGGAGCCCCCTTTTTTAGGATCATCTTCAGCTACACAGTCAGAGCATAAAAAGTGATCCAACTTCTTTGCTTCTTCAATTGTCATGCCCATACAAGAAGGATGGAACCTACATGGAAATTAAAATCATTAGAGTATGACAACTAAGGGTATTCTTTCGGGTCATAGGTCAAATGTTTGGGTCGGATCAAAATCAGGTTTTTATGTCTATGTTAGTTTTTACATAATTGTAAGTCCATTTTTTATGGCGGGTCAAACCGGGTTCGGTTACAGGGTCAGCTAAATATCGGGTTATCAAGTTTGTTTTGAACACCTCTAAATGACAACCAAGCTTATCTTCAGAAGCACCTGATATCATAAGTACCGACTATAAAAGCAAGCTAATAAGGTAGCAGTGTAGCACCAAGCCAAAACTATAGATTAGATGTAAAGGTGAAAATCTAGGATCTAGCGCTAGTTTCAAACTATTGTTACAATAGGAGTATTTAGTCTTGGCAGCCAAGACCTGCTAGCTAAATCAAGTCTTTCAAATTGTTCCATACAAGACATCGGGATTTAGACGGATGGGTCAATATTACTCAAATCTATGAAGGCAGAGCAACTTTAATGGATACCGAAGTCTCCAAAGAGTGAAATCCAGTACTTTCAAGGATTTAGTGTGTTACTTGGTTCAAATTGACTCTACAAGCATAACTACGAATATAAGGCCCTCTCCAATTGTAACAAAAGGAGACTCCTTTTTGTGGATGATGAAGCATTGAATGACCATATCAGACAAAACAAAGAATGAAGAGTTCATCAAGCAATAATCACCAAACATGGATAACAAAAACAGATAACTTCACTAGGAAACACCACCATACAAATCTAAACCCTAGAAAACCACTAAAACCCAATAATAATAACCAGCTTCAACACCAAATTAAACCCTTAGAAGCTTAAAGAATCAATAAACACCAATGAAGAGACATTACCAGTCCTTACATCCTTCACATTGCACCATAAGATCATCTGGATTATATGGCATTTCACATTTACAATACCTACAAAAACAAACCACAAAAAAGAAACACCCAAAAAAAATGAATCAAAACCAACATTAAAAAGCACAAAACTAAATTCAAATTCAAATGATTACAAACTCACACAGCAACACGATCAGGAGTAAAAGCACCAGTAGCAGCTTTATATTCAAATCTACAGAAGTAATCATCAGTACCAACATTCTCAAGTTTAGTGTAATTCTTAAATGAATGAACAGTACACTTCCCTTCAATTGTATTAGCACTCTGTACATCCTGATGGTCAGACAAGAACAATTCTTTTGCACCATGAAATTGTCTTCTTCCTCCCATGGATTCTTCTGGTCTATAATACCATCTAACTTTCACCTTCACATTGTTCCTATTATCTGCTTCTATCTTTTCAACTCGGGCAACATATGGTGGTGTACCCACATCAGCAGGTCTCATTAGAACACAATCTCCAACTAAAAGATCAAAAATTAATAATTTCATCATATTAAGCAAGCAATTAACTGATGAAAGGAAACCCATTAATTATTTTGGAAGATTAAAGGTGGGTTTTTGTAATTACCTCGAACTACCTTGTTGGTGCCTTTAATGGTACATGAATCAAGGTCTCGCTTTCCTGGGCGTGTTTTTGCCATTGATGAAAGAGAAATGAAGGGATGAGAAAGAGGGATTGGTAGAGAAGTATTGGGAGATTTTGAGAAGGAAATGGTAGGAAAAAACTTAGATTTGGGGAAGAAAACCCTAGAATTTATGAGTGTTCATGGGGAAGAGACAAGAATGTAGAGTGGTGACCGGTGAGGAGAAGAAAAATGGAACCATGGGACTATGGGAGTGACTTTATTGACTTTGGTTCGAGAAGGTTTTTGTTAAAATTATGTAAAATAACTAAGATAGAGAGTGGATGATAATTGACAAAAAAAACCACTAAAAATGAGAAAAATAAAGGAACTTACAACAATTTTCCTCACAATAATTTTTGAATTTTTAAATTTAATTCTATCGACTATGACTTTTAGAGGTATTTATCTAGAATAAACTTGAGTAATCGAATAGCCTGTTATAGTAGGTATTTATAAAAAATTAAACTAAAAATTAATGTAAAATTCAAAAGGTGAGATTAATATTAAAAAATTATTAAAAAATTTGGATTATTCTAATTAATTTTTCTAAGAATAAATGTATAAATTTTCACATACTTCTATTCAAGTTTGCATATTTACTTTTGTGTCAATTATTTTTCAGTAGTAATTTTTCATACTTTTTTCAATTTTCATCCACTAATTTATTTGATTTATTCATTTTATTCTTATCCAATTAGTTCTTCGGACTTCAATTTTGTTTCTTCCTATCACTCTATTAACCTCATTTACTACACAACTACAACAAAAAACAACCTTTTTCAATTTTACAAAACCATTTAACTTCTTCAACTCCCAATATTTAAAACAATAACTCTTTTGAGATACGGTCTCTCAAGTCCAGGCCCATTTATCTCTTATGAATTAATATAAAGCAAAAAAATTAAAATATTTGCAATGACGTAAAAACCAATGCAGACACAACACTTTCTTTCGATCCAAACCAAAACACCCGACTCAAAATCAAACTGATGACCCAAAACACCCGAATATTAATTTATTTTTTAGGCGAAAAAATAAAATAAAATAAATTAACTTGACCTACTATTAGAAATACTTAGAACTTTACTAAACCACACATAGATTTTCACCAGTTTTAATGTTAATTCAACATTAATTTACACTTTTTTTCTCTTGATAAAAGTTTGGCATCGTTATTTGGGTGTTAAATTACAGTAATTAATTGTATATATTCTTTAGATGTATAAAAGTAATTTTCTAATAAAAGGTTAGTAAATAACTGTTACTGATATAATAAAATGTTTCATTTTAAATTATTTATTTGTATATTTGAGTTGTATCTAACTTTCTAAAAGAAAAAAAAAACGAAAATTAAAGTGATTTTTTGGTCACTAATATTAGTTTCTTAAATAAGTTCTATTTGTTAAGCTTTTTTTATGTACAAAAGTTTTGTAAATACGTTGCCTCAAGATTTCTAACATAAGAATAATCCAACACAATTGATGACTTTTTCTTCAATTTATTGAATCAATCGGAATTTAAGTTGGGTATATATTAAATGTGATAGTTAAACCCATCTAATTATCTTACATGATTTGAATACATATATACAATAGAATTTTTGCTGAATACTTGTTTTTAATTATTTTAATAAGCAGTTTACAATTTGGTGAATTTTCATTTTATGTACTAAAATCAAATTAACCTTAAACCTTTTTGGGAGGTAATTTACTCAATATTATAATGAATTTAGCTTCATTTGTATCATGTAATAAATAATCATTCAATAATTACATTCTATTTGGGAGAGCTTTTACTCGTTCAATTATTATTATTATTATTATTATTATTATTATTATTGTTTCCTTTTAATAGTTATTTTTATTTTATTTTATTTACATTTGCATTATATTTATCTTTTTATGTTTTAAAGGTCACGCCTAAGCGATACGATGTAAATCTGCGAAGTCAGCTTCAATCTCACTCGGCCTTAGCCGTTGCAAAAACTGCTCCAATTCTTTCTCGAGTCAAAGACTATTTGACTGCTCTCTCCTTTATAGGTATGAGTTGTCGCGGTCTTTTCCTGCCCAGACACTGACCATAATTTTCTATAGGCGAAATACACTGGATATGATGATGATATTTAGCAGAGTATTTAAAAGTTGTCATTTGAAAATTTTCAACATTTTTAAAATACAATTATCATATTCATAATACTCTTTAATTCTAGAACAATTTAGAGGAAAATGTGATCATAATACCCTTTATAAGAACAATATTTAATATAAAGCAAATTTAAACCTAATCTTATATTCAAAATGATGAAGCATAGTTAAAGTAATTTAAGTAATAACTACTAATTGAACATCAAGCTAGCATGGGATCATAAGATAATAAGGCATATGATCATCTTAGTAAGTTCGGATCGACGATCGAGTTTAGGTACAATAATTATGTATCATCAATGGCATAAACCATAAATTGTGCAAAAGGGAGTGGCTATATATATAAATCATAGCTTGACCAACATGCATGCATGGCATTACATAAGGGTTGGGGAGACATCCATGGGAAAAGGATTACCAAGGACATTATCCATGTAACCATAGTGTGAATGAGCATGGGAATGTGCAGCAGCATCCATCACCACAAATTGCATGTCTTCTGAAGGCTTCCAATGCCTTTTTCTCTGGTTAATGAACCAATTGTTTATTTGTTTTTGATCCAATCCTGTCGATTCGGCTAACGCAAGTTTCTGGGACTCCTGTGATTAAGTAATAGAGAAAAAACAAAATAACTACATTGATGATGAATAAGTACATAACATGATCTAAGACTATACAATCGTGTATATGTCATATTCTGGGACTTCAAGAAGTCATATAATATGTTATATGCTCTATCAGATACAAGCCTAGCCTCGATTCAATCTGTTTCGCGCAAAACAAGTGAAAGCATTGTGCTCCTTTAATTGTTATCTTGGATCAGCGGGTAAGTAATTGATGGAGACAAACAAATATGGTCGGAGTTGGGATTCCACAGAACAGAATTATTGCAATTTATTTATAGTTTGGGTTTGGATGTGGACCGAAGGAGATAGAGTTTCAAAAGAGAATTTGAAAGAGTTAAAGTCTTAGAGGTAAAATGATGAGCATTTTTCTGAGATGCTGAGCTTAAAACTAAATAAAATCAAGCAGGTTTTTTTCGCTATGGTCACATAACTAACATTGGAAGTTCTGAGCATGTTCAACATGTACGACCGCATAAGGCCTCGAAAAATAACAGGCCTAAATATTAAATTACTTAGTATATGTTAAGTGTTTAAAGATACAAAGTTGTTAGAAAAATATTATAATTTTATAAATTGCACAGGGCCTTTATAAATTTGTCAATTTTTGTTCCGCCTTTGATAACTAATCGCCTAGATGTTGCAAGACATTAAATATTGCACCAAATATATCCAAAGCTAGCCGCCCTTAAACACAGCAGATCATGAACTGAAGACGATCAAACATAATAATGCGCTTGATGCGGTAAACATGAAAAGACACTCTAGAAGACTAGCACGCAATAGAAATTATGTACAAAATGTAGAGAAATAAGTAAATAACACACTCTAGTCTAATATTAGTGGTACTTTTTCCAAATAAAAGGCCAAGCTTGGAAGGTCTAATGGTCCAAGCCCGAAGAATGAACAAGAGGGTGATGAAGTTATCCCAGCCATCGGTGTTCAATTCTTAGGTTCATTTTGACCAAGTCCAAAGCATTATTGTGAAATCAGTGATAATAGGCGACTAGGCGTGCAAGACACAATTTGAAAAATGATACTCCATTTGTCCCTTCGATTTGCTACAACACATACAAAAAGCACCAACTTCAACTAATTTCGTGCTTTAGCAAATTCAAAGGTACAAAGCGAGTATAATAATAGAAGATATAATAAAGGAGAAGAAAAAAAAAAACCTACAGAGGGATATGGCCATTTGTAGTGTCTGCTCCACCAATCAAGCAATTGTTGCCTAGCTTCCTTAGGTAGCTTTCCCTTTTTCCTCTTCTTCAAGAATTCCTGCCTCAGACTTCCTAAATAACCACTATACTTTCGGAGTAGCTGCCCTTTCAATTCCCTGTCTTCCGCTGATGGATCAATAAAGTTATGGTTTACATCAATATCCTCTTCAGACGATCCATTCCTATCAGGATGCTCGCCACAAGCTGTCCGGGTACGACATTTTTGCATCACGACAAAGATCAAGAATATAAGAATTATTTGTGATATCAAACAAGCATAAATAAAAAACTATGCCAAAAGATTCAAGAAAGACAACATTATAAGCACGAGGCATCCAATCAAATTCCAAAATATAACGGTTCAAACAAATTACATTAGTATTTGTAGAACAACTAACCTAATACTTCCTCTGATTTTTAATACATGCTAAATTTCCATTTTTCACGCTATTCATTGCATAATTTTAATCTTTCATATCGTTAATTTCATATGATAAAAATTCTAAAATCTTAATATTATGAAAATATGCATTAAAACGAATCTAACAAAATCTCATTTGACTATGTTTTACATTAAACATATAGAAACATATATCAAATAAAATCAATTAATGAAAAATATTTGCTAGAGTAACCGTAGCAACTATTAGAGACAAAAGGTAGTATATAAACAAGAAATATCTCGTTCTTGACCCTTAATATATAGGAAAACACTTAAAGGTTTCTCCATGGTATCAAGTCGAGTTCTCAAACAATAACCACAAGAGACATTTGATTCAAATTTCACCATGATATAATCACCAAATCCACTCAACCGATAGGCGATAAGGTATTCAACGAAATAAATAAAAAAACACAAAGTTTTACGAACACGACCATTAATCAATACAATAATTTTTTGACACATACCATGTTATGTTAGAATAAATTATTCCTATGACAAAGAGATATTGATGTAAACAGCTTCCTATGGCCTTATTAGATAAGGGATCCTTTAGACCTTGTAGGCATTCTTTAATTCATGTACCATAAAATTTGGGAAGTGACATAAATTCAGTTCATAAAGTCTATCAACAAAACCAACACCAACATATACAAAGTACTCCTAATAAGATTTTCTATCAATCACTTAGACTTGACTGTAACCTAAACTTCTCTAGAAACCTTCAAGATTTCTAGCACAGATGGGTCATAGAGTAGAATTATTCCATATAAAAGACTAGAGATCTACTTTCATAGAGTAGAATTATTCTACATTATAACTTATTTATACTCATCGTTCTCTATTTTCCTTTGTACCATACAACTAGGCAACTAGAATGATATATTTATATCTTAGTAGAACTTGTCAACTTCTGCAATTTGGGTTTTGTTATAAGTAAAGGGACCCCTTCTTCCCTCTCTTCAAATGCCTACACATTGAAAGGATTTTGAATTTTCCAAGGGGACAATGTAGATAGAATCACATCATATCATATCGACAAAATAAATGATAAAGGGTATTAAAATCTAGCGAACCAATACTGGCTACATTGTAAAAGTGTAAAAAAATGTATTTTACGTTTTAGAAAACCATCAACTTGTTATATGTTGTCGTATCATCAAAACCATCAAACAATGCATAGAGAGTCAAGACAATGCAATAATCTACACATTTTCTCCAAAAATAAAATCCCACTTCCATCAATAAATACCCATGTAAACCCTGTTTGCTCCATCAACAATAGATTGCTCGCGTTCATGAACTTGTATTTGCACACCTTACGCGCCATATCACTAGAAATTTAAAGAACCTCAATTTCAATGTCGCCCCGGATACTATATTAGCAACTCCCACGTATGATATAATTAAAGATATGGTGGAAGACAAGAATGAATGTCCAATTCTAACTAAGATATGTGAAAGGATAGAAACCTAGTAAAAATAAGGAAACACACTATGAAAACTGTGGAACTTCCTTGGCTTGCATACATACACCATCAATAATACTTTTTCTTAACAACTCAACTTTATTTTTTAAAGCGAGCGGACGAGCACTTCGCACCATACCCTAGTCGAATTAAGAAGGTTCAAACAAGAATAATATCAACCGACAAGAAACTAATCTTCAACCAACAAATCATGAGCTTAAAGTAGATTGAAACCTCTCTCTTGAAGACCAATCTTGAGCCTAATTCATGTGCCATACTCATCACACAAATCATACATAATCAAATTACACATAAATTGAAACCTCTCTTGAACGCCCTCTTAATGTAAAGAAAATAATTTATTAATATGTTTGTAAAAAGAGAAACATATTTAGAAGATTCTCCACTCAGACATAAATTGCTCCATAAACAAGAGATCAGACTCTTGGGATTCATTACCAATATAAAAGTGGAAATAACAAGACAAAGAAGGGAGGCAAAAATCCAGAACAAAGACATTAAAATAGCATAATTAAGCATAGTCCATTGATCATATGAACAATTATTTGAAAACCCTATTCCCAAGATCACATAAAATAAATAATTAAACATCCAATAATGTAACAACCATTCATTTCCATGATAAGAGAAATGGAGAAAAATTTTCTTAGAGTTCCAAGATCTCATCTTGGAAACATGCACCATGCAATTATATAAGTAAAAAAAAAGGAAAACTCTAAATAAAAGCAAAAGATATACTTCTAGTTGAGATCAAATATAATCAATTTGAAAGAAACCATTCATTCATCAAAACCCTTGAATCAAACAAACTAGCAAGAGAGAGAAAGTTAAATCAAATTGGTTTTAATCATCAGCTTAAGCTTCTGGTTAAAACCCGTACAAATGTATAAATTTTAAGAAATAGAGAGAAAAAAGTTTATCACCAGAAGATGGAGAGTCTGAAGGAGAGGAAAGAGTTAGGGCTTTGAATTGGCATTCGATCCTTGAAAGAAAAAGCATGGCTTCTTTAAAAGGTTTGGTTAGTTCTTGTTCATATTTGGTAAGCATTTCACAATAAGCTTCCATAAATTGATCCAAAGCTGGATCTTCTCCTACAAAACCTGCCACCCCTCCGCCGCTTCTTCCGCCGCCTTGACTTCTTGCTATTGCTTCCAACTCCTCCAATCTTGCCACCACTTCTGGCGGCGCACCAACCTACACTTACATAGAACCCAATATTAGCAAATTGTTATATGTTATGAGGCATAAACATTTTGTTTCTTAGAAGTAATTAAGGCTTCATGAATCTAAGCTCATTGACCTACATATACATGCATCAGTTTCCTCTTCATATCATATCATAAAATAAAATCAATAGATAATATATCACCTAATTTAGAGGAAAAATTACTTGAATATTGCATAAATAAAAGAAGGGTTTAATGATTTTAATTTTAATTTTAATTAATACCAAAATAACAAGAAGAGTTAGGGAGAGAATCTAGCAACCCTTTTGTGAAAAAGGGTTTTGAGCTATTTTTTATGATTTTTTTAAGATCAACAATTTCTTCTTTGTTTATTACAAGCACTAGTACACTACTATATATGCTTGAATTTTTATTTTATTTTAAAAAAAGTTGGTCTTTTTGAGATTTCATGGGTTTTTAAGCAAATCATACACACTCAACAAAATCCAAAAATTTCTTCTTTTTTTTTTTTGAAGTACAATCTTGAAGGGGATGAAAATGGGTTTTTAATTAATATGGGTAAATTTCATCCTTTTTTATTTTCCAAGTAGAATTGAGATGAATTAATTAACTAACATCAAACAGCCATTACAAATCAAGGTAATTAAGTACTTAAAATTTGTACAGCATTCAACTCAAATTTTGTCAAAAGAGCATGCTAAAAAACACACAAAGCAGAGACATTTAGAAGGAGTAAGATTATTAGATAATACTACTACATCATGAACCCAAAATATGATCACCTTTTGACAACTAACATAAGCAGATAAAAGGCGAGGGTAATGAGGATGCGCCATAATCTTAGCCTTAATATTCCCAGCTGTACTACTACTACTCCCACCACCACCATTACTATTATTCAGATTCTGAGTTTGATGCTCCATTTCCATCACATGATGTTGATGATCATAAGCAGCTGAAGAACAACAACAAGCTTTGATGGTATTGTGATCATTGTTATGATTCTGATGATGATGATGATGATGGTGATGGTGATGCGAAAGAGGAGGAATCATAATCATAGGATATAACCCATTTTCCATCATCATAGAATTACTAGTAGTGATCCTATTATTATTATTATTATTATTATTACTATTATTATTATTATTATTATTACTACTACTATTATTATTCCCTCCACCCTCCATTATTTAACTTCAATTTTCTCAAGAAATTAAAATTAAAAGATGAGAAAAAGAAGCATTAATTGTGGTGGAAGTAAAAACAACAATTTGTCTATGGTTAAATGAATGAAAGAAAAAGAAGAAGAAAGGGTTAAGTTTAGGGAAAGAGCAGAGAGCTCCCGGATTTGAAGCTTACACAAGAAGCAGGCTTTTAACAGCAAAATCCTAAGAAATAACCAGTGGGTTATTAAGTGATAGTTGTCGTCATCTTTCTCTGCAACACTACTAGGAGTACTGAGTACATAATACTTCCTCTTTTCTTTTTCTTTCACAGGCTTTTTAAAACAAATTAAAGAAACAAAAGGAAGAAAGAGAAACCCATCTTATTAGAACTAATAAATAAATTAAAATACAAAATGAGTTCTTAATAAAGAGTTGAATTTCGAATCTAGTCGCTGACTTGTTAAGATTATGGTTCATGATTATGAATCTAACGTGAGTTGATGGTATCAAAATCTAAAGTGACATGTAAAAAAATATGGTTGGGTTTAAATCTCATTTGAAAGGCATGTGTTTTATTAATACCCAAAAATTCAAAGAGACCGTTTTATTATTAGATGGGTATTAATGGATTGACACAAATTTAAAATTAAAATAAAAATTATTTCATAAATTTTTATGAGAGACAGTCTCTTTGAGAAATTATTTCTATTTGGGTCAGCCCATTATATATTTTTTTAAATATTGTAAGTAGACATTAAAAATGATGTAAGTAGACATTTAATATATTGAAAGGAAGCATTAAGTATACTGTAAGTAAGCATTAAGAATAATATAAGTAGGCATAAAGAATACGATAAGTATGTATTAATTATTAATCGGCCGGACTTAGATACATATCTTAAAGAAACGGTCTTTCAAGAGAATAAATGAAATTATTTTTCCAAAGTATCAATTTTGAGATTGAACTAATCAATTTTAACTTAAATAAACTTTATATGAATCAATTAAAATAAAAAATTTTAATTTTGACCTAAAACTAATCAATTTTGAAACTAAATTGATCAACTTCTACTTTCAAATTTATAATTTTTTTCAAGTTCTACTTACAATTTTATAATTTAAAATTAATTTTGACATTAAAGTCAACAGTTCAAATCTTAAAATGATCAATTAGATATAAAGTGATTAATTAAATGACCAATTATAACTTTAAAAAATCAAATTTTAATTATAACCTTATATTGATCAATTACTAATCACATATTGTAAACAATTATAATTAGACTGATTAAGCTATTGATCTCACATAAAGAAATCTCTCGCAAGATCTATAATTTAGTGCATAGGACTCTCATGTGAAAATGCATGATAAAATATTATATGCTTTTTTATTTATAGAACTTCAATCAAAATACTTAAACTGATAGTTACAATATAAACACAGTATAACATTTAATAGTGTAACATTTAAATAATAATAATAATAATAATAATAATAATAATTAACAGTCTAGTTGCTTCAGTATAGATATTAATGTTCACTGTTCAATAAAAATAGGCTTTCATTTTTTCCGTTTGTTGTTTAAAACATAAAATTAGTGCTAAATAATTAAGAGTGGGTTTTTAATTTGTTTGGTTTTATAATAAGTGAAGAGAGAAGAAGCTAAGCTGGTGATTGGGTTTTCTGCTAAATGAGTAAACAGAAAAAGCAATTAGTATACTGTTTAGAATGAAAGAGATTGTGAGATTTTTTGTTTGGTTTTGGCGAAAAAAAGAGCAGAGTGCACGCGATGGATGCAGGAGAAGAAATAGAGATAGAAAGAGAACAAGAGAGAATATTACATTTCCCTTTTTAAATACTTGTATGAGCTACATTACATTTATCAATATTATTTACTTCTATAATTAAAGTTTATTTTATGGAAATTTCACATCGTAACATCTAATTTTCATGAAATGTTAGTGGTAATATTTTTGTAAGATTTTTTCACATGATAGCATAAAATTTATGCACTATCTAAATGTCGTAGTATTTTTCGTTAAATTCTTACCAATTTCCATCTAATTTACCATTTTGACATTTCTATCCTTATTTCGTTAAATTGGTGTATTAAACCAAAATTGACAAAAATTTAACAGAAAATACTAGGGCAGTTAGATAGTGCATAAACCTGATGCTACCATGTGGAAAAAATTTACAAAAGTACTACCACTGGCATTTCATGAAAGTTCGATGCTACTATGTAGAATTTTCCTTTATTTTATATTGTTAATCACTTTAAGCTTTTGCATGAATTAGTTCATTAACATAGCATCAGAGCTAACGTGACAAGAGGTTACGAGTTCGAATTTCTAGCACCCTTCCTTTAAAGTCGAATAGCATCAAATATGAGGAGGACTTATGTTGCATCCATATTTCTACTACAATGGACTATCATGTGAAAGAGTATGTTAAAGTATTCTTAGGGCTTCAACCATCCATGATATAACTTTTGGTTAAGCCCCAAGTTATATACTAGCTCTAACAGAAGTATATATTATGGTTAATGTAGAAGGAAAAATTATAGTCAAGTATACTCTTACTTAAATCGTGTGATAATATATATATATATATATATGTATATATATATATATATATGTATATATATATATATATATATATGTATATATATATATATATATGTATATATATATATATATATATGTATATATATATATATATATGTATATATATATATATATATATGTATATATATATATATATATATATATATATATATATATATATATATATATTATTAACTTTTTGTAATTTTATATATAAAAAATCAAAACATCACATTAGATGATGTAAAAAGAGAAATATAATAGATATAATGAGAAGGTGAAAGTATAAAACTAGTGATATTTTTAATTTTGCGAAAGGAAAATATGATTAATAATAGGATAATGTCATATAAGCAAAATTAATGTATTTATTTATATAATTTAATATTATTTTTGTTTAAAAATATGAGAATTCAATTATATGTTATTAGTTAATCTTTTATTCATTCTTGAGAAGTTAAATAGTTATAAAAAATATAAACTGTTTTCTAATAACTAGATTAGATTTTCTTAAAAAATTAAAATTATTAATAAAAAAATTGTTAATTTTTATATAGAGTCCTAAAAAGTGTAAATATACTCTTAATAATAAGATTTTAAAAGAAAAACCAATAAAACTTGGGTTCCCAATGAATACTGAAGAAGTACTCTTCGTTCTCCCCTTCTCTTTTCTTTCAGTAGCAGTGGCACTGAGGATTTTGCTGCCATTTTACTGCTCCGAGCCTACTATTATAATTATTATTGTTATTAACACAATCTTAGACTATTTTATTTTAATACATTAATGTTCTTTTTGTTTAAAATATTTTATTTTAGGGAAATAAATTTAATTAGGATTTTAAGAGATACTTCCTCTCTCCTATTTAATTTGCATCAAAAAAAAAGTTGTTGTTTTTAAGGAAAAGGTGGATAATGGTATTAAATGAAGAGAAAAAATAAATTGTGTGGATGTAATTAAAAAAAGTTAAAATATACAAATAAGATTAAAAAAAGGTGGTGGGTCCTAGTCCAAAAATAGAAATAATTCAAATAAAGTTGGACGTACCAAAATAGATTATGTTACAAATTAAATGGGACGGAGGGAGTATATAAATGATAAAATAGATTCGTCTTAATGTATACTTTTTTATTATATATTTTTTATAATGCGTATTTCGAAATATTAAGGTTCAAAATTTAGTTTGAAATCTTTGCCGGAAAGAACATTTAAAAATGAAAAAAGTATATTAATAATTTAATATACAAGTGGAGTATCACTATACCAAGAGAAACTTTTAGTTTTTGATTACTATACAAGGGTTGCTCTCTTACTAGTTCCTACAAACTAAAATGAGATGTCACTTGAAAAAATAAGTGATGTCATTACTCATTACAAACTTTACATTCATTGATTTGATTCAATAATATCTTAATTAAGATAATTGTACTTATCAAACCACTGAATCAAAATATTAGAAGTAATTAATAAGAATGTGGAAAAAAAACAAGTTCTTCCAAGATTTAGATTAATCAAAATAATCCAAGTACAATTAACTCCATCAAAATAATAATCAAATACAATAAGAGTTTTAACACTACATATTTAATTAAAAACATAAGAACTTTTTTTTAATAGTAGGGTATTATGAAGATGGTAGGCGATCTACCGACGGTTAAGTGCACGACGACAGCGTGGAGTGGGATGGGCGTCCAGTGGTAGTGCAGGACAACAAGTGGCATGCCGGACGCCAGGTGTCACTGTGTTAGTATCGATGTTTGTTTTAGACGAAAAAAGAAATATATTTGGACCTTCTAAAGATAACCACCTAAAAATAAAATATTTATGAATTTTTTTTTATTTTACGTAATTTAATGCGATGTTTTTATCATTTGTAACTTAAATTATTATGCATTATCATCATCATAAGTAACATATCACCCACATTAAAACTATAATCAAAAGCTTGATGATGAATAAAAAAAAATTGTTACTCTACTTGTTCCAAGTCACTTAGCATTATTTTTATTTTATATTGTTCTATTTATTTATGTTATTTTTTAATTTTTAAAATTTAATCCACATAATTTAATTACTCTCACCTATGTCTCATTTACTTTTTGCACTTTATTTAATACACTTATTCAATTCTTAATATATTTAATTATGTATAATTAAAAATTATGAAAAGTTGATATTAATAAACTTTATATTAAAACAAATCAAATGACATCTCACATAACTATATTTTACCTTATAGATTAATAATAAAATATAATTTAAAAATAATAAATAAATAATATATCAAAAGTAAATAAGAAACCTAAAAAGAAAAATAGAAATTATTTTATTTCATTTTGTTGAATATTTTAAGGCACCGGATACTGGATAGTACAATAAAAGAGGTGGAGGATGAATTATCAAATCGAGATGAGAGGGGGAATAGGGAGTCTACGACCTATACGGGACTATATGGGGTATGATATTTCTTTGGTGGCCATGGAATCTACCACTTTGTTCACCTATTGTATTGTTAAGCCTTCGTATGTATTTTTTATTTTGTCTTTTTTTTTTGAGGGGAAGCCTTCGTATATTTATCTTTAGTACAACATTCACGCATTCTCCGCGTTTTTTTTTTTGTGGGTTATTTTTTTACCCTTTAATCTCGTATCAAACGACTAAAAAATTCTTATAAATTTGAGATATATGGGTTTTTTTCATGGGGCAGGAACTTAAGGAGTATGATATATACAAGCATTTTTGTGAAAAAAATTATTTTTAAGAATTAGTTGCAAATTAAGGTCTTTAAATTTAAGATTTTTGCTTTGTAAATTATAGCCTTGAATGTATTAAAGTGATCACCATTTAAGTCAAGTGGCCGTTGATCAACTCACATGACCTTTGGCCAATTAAAATGACCGTTGACCATTACTAATCACCTTTAACTTTTGTTGATAACCCTAGTCACCTTTGACTTTCCCAATTATCAAATGTACCCTTGTGTTTTAACACTTTAACGTCGTTTTTATCCATGATTATGATATTTTTTAAAAAACGGATATCGCAATCATCCTCATGGGGTAACTATTACGAAAATCCGATCGAAACAAGTATTTATTTGCCTATTTTTAAACACGTGGACCGAAAAAGATATTCAACACCGTTTTTACCCATCATAACAATATTTTTTAAAAAACGGACGTCGCAATCATCCTCATGGGGTAACTATTACGAAAATCCAGTCGAAACAAGTACTTATTTACCTATTTTTTGGCTCATAGACCAAAAAAGAATTAAAGATATTCAATGTCGTTTTTACCCATCATAACAATATTTTTCAAAAAATGGTACAATTGGTAATTAGGAAAGTCAAAGGTGATTAGGTTGGTTAACAAAAGTCAAAGATGATTAGTAATGGTCAACGATCATGTAGGCTCGTCAAAAATCATGTGGGTTGGTCAATGGTTACTTGACTTGAATGATGGTCACTTTGATACTTTCGAGGCTGAAATTCGTAAAAAAAAAAAAACAAAAAAAAAAGGAAGAAAACTGTAATTTGCAAAAGTACTAAACTTAAATACTGTAATTCGCAATTGGTTTTTATAGAAGATTTAAAATAAGAGTGATAAACGATTTAAAACAAAAGAGTATTATTTATACTTTACTTTGTTAATTCATATATAGATTAGAGAGCTTCCAGAGATAATGTTACGGAGAGAGAAAATCAATTATTTTACTAAATAGTAAGAATTAAACCTTAGTCATAGACTTACAAGAATGAAATGAAAGACCCTCAACTAATAAGCTAATTCATATTTGTTTTCACATTTTGAATGATGTTAAGTCAAAAATTCATTATAAAATTAAATAATATATACCCTTTTTTAACTCTTTATATATAATTCGAAGAAGTTTTAAGAATTAATTCCTCTGTTTTAATTTGATATTTTTATAAATATTTCTTGTAAGGAGAAACTAATTTGTATATGATTTTTCATGGATGTCTATAAGTAAAAATATACTCATATGAGATCTTATAAGATTTATCTCGACATATAAATTCTTATTATAATTTTTTATAATTTTTATAAAACTTATTGAGCAGATATAAAATTTATAACAAATACTTTGAAAATTGTGAAAAATACTTCCTCTATTTTTTTTTTTACTTACACTCAAACACTTTTTTATGCTTTTTTAATCAATTATATCTCGAATAATACAGAACTAAAAATTATATAAGTTGGATATTATGAAAATATGAGTCGGGACCAATAGGCTTGGGTGGGACTAAAGTATTAGAGTAGAAAGTTTAGTATTTGCAATGGTAAACAAGTACAAAAATTAATGTTCCTTCAATCAAGTATGAAGATGGTATAGGCTTATAAAGTTTAACTACTACCCTAAAACTTATAAGAGGGTGATCGATTGTTCTCCTATATTCTCATTTGGCATTTGTGAAAGTAGCTCAACTGCTTTTAGACTTGAGAGCCCGTCATCCTTCGTCAAGGAACTTCAGGAACAGCACCCTTTTTCATATTTGTTTGCAAACTATTAACACCCAACATTTAACCACCACTCATATACTCATCAATCTATTATTGCCACTTAAACTTAGAGTCCAGCAGGAAATTAAAATAACTAAACATATCATACTCTATCCTTTTAAGGTGAAATAAAAATTGATAAACTTTTTACATATCTAAGAAATTTCAAAATATTACTTCCTTCTATTCACTCCAATTATTCTATTTGACTTTTTACACTTGTCGAGATAATATTTTAATCCTTAATATTTCAAATCGTTCTTAATTAAAAATAATAAAAAGTTGATATTAATAATTCTTGTATTGCGACGAATCAAACAAGATTCCACATTGCTATGTTTTAACTTATAGATTAAGAGTAAAATACAAATTAAGAGTGATAAGTGAATAGTGCTAAAAAAAATGGGACAATTAGGTTGAATAGGAGGTAGTCTGATATTTTCCTAAAAACTTTGTGTCTATAAACACTTATTATATACTGTCACCAATTCATAGAATGGGAAACATTTACTTTTTGACACTATTTACTTATTACTCTTAATTTTTATTTTATTTTTAATTTATTTATTAATTAAAAGATAGTTAAGTGAGATCTTGTTTGATTCGTCTCAATGCAAAAATTATTATTATCCATTTTTTATAATATTTCGCTATGTATTAATATATTAAGTGTTGAATAAGTGCATTAAATAATGTGAAAAAAGTAAATATTCCATTTTCTATAAATTGAAAGGACTACTACATAATTTAATATTGAGAACCATAATTTTTTAAAGCCTTATATGATCTAATTGATTGAAAATGCTCAAAACCTCTCCTAGTGCCCTTTAAAGAGAGTGCAGATAGCAATACACAGTGAATTAAATCTCCGAGTAAAAAGTTTAGCAAAGAGAAATAAAGATAAATGACACTAAGACAGCATAAGAAAAACCATACAACCTATACTTAACTTGTCACCAAAATCAGTAAGGTAATCCAAGTAAATAACGGTGATTTATAATATTGGCAAATCACCCTTATATTAAAATTATATTTAATATAATTTATTTTTTAGTATTTAATATAATTATGTTTAATATAATTTGTATGGGTGGGGTTTTTAGAATTAAAAATTATAAGTACTAGTATTTATTTATTTTGTTTACTTTATTAATATTTATTTTGTCTTTTTGTAGTAATTTACAAATTATGGTAATTGATTAGAAATTTTCGAAATCAGTATGCTTACAATATAATTATGTTTCTTCACCGAGAGACCCAAAAATTAATTTAAAGCATGAGATTTTGGTCATAAATTGAATATGTATCATAAAATATAATTAAAATAAATTACAAATTTATATCATTCAGTGAAGCATTGTAGCATCGATACTTATTCAATTTAATTATAATAATTGTTAAATATTATTGGTAAACATGGACAACACAAAACCATCACTCACACTGCAAACAAGCAAATTAAGAAATGCTGACCATTAAAAATAATAGGAGTACTATTTTGTTACATATTATTGATTACCTTTTAGGCTTTTATACATAGAGTGAAAATTTCAAACACAATTTTTCACTTAATGTGAAGAAGTTACAATACAAATATTTTTATAATTTATATAAAGTTAATTTAAAGAAATTAAAGTTTTTAACTAACATTCAATAGTAATTTTCAAGTTGCTCCAAATACTCCCACCACAAAATAAATTGTTCTATTGAATGACTTCTACTAGTCTTATCAACCCTATCTATTCTCTCTTATAAAAAAAAAAAAAAAAAAAAAACCCATAACTTTAGCAAAATTTTCTATCTTAATTTATTTTTAAATTCGTTATTGATAATAACAAATTAAATGGATAAATGGAGTACTCAATTTATATCTACTTAATTATATTAAGCCATGTGTCCATGTACTATACTAAGCTATTATTCTAAATTAGTGGATTATAAAAATTATGATATAAGTAGACTTTATCGATAGAAAATAAAAAATAATAACTTTTATCATCTTGAATATTTCGCTATTTGTTTCATCTTAAAACTCTGCATAGTTGCACCAAAGCGATGTCTTATTATTACACCATATATCCGCATTAATGGAGTTCCTAAGAATCGATATTAACAAGTAAAGTAACTAAAAATTACTACTAAGTTGAATAAAATGATACTCCCTTTAATTCAGAGCAATTGATCCATTTGATTTTTAACACTATTTATTTGTTATTTTTAATTTGTATTTTATTCTTGATTTATATAGTTAAGTGAAATCTTATTTGATATCAATAATCAATTTATTATAATTTTCAATTATGTACAATTAAAGCTATTTAGTATTGAATTTTTTTGAATGATTTATATGTCTATTTTGGAAAGATATTTATTTCTTCTATTGATCTGTAAAAAATAAAGGAAAATTTAATGTAAAATGAAGAGTATTCAAAAGTGTGATTTTTAAATGTAAAATAAAATAAAAGATTTTTATTAACGGATCAGATAGAACTAGGATTTTCAAATTTTAAATTTTCTTTGTTAAATTCTTGATACTTAACTTTATATATCTCTATCCACCAAAATGTTTATTGTTAGATTATTAAAACTTTAAACATAAATAAAACATAATAACATAAATAAAAAAAATAATAAGAAAATATAAAATACAGACGAATAAGATTTTAAATTGGATTATCTTGGGAGGAGTAATTTTAAAAAGTGGGGTCAAGCAAAGGGAAGAAAAAAGTGAAAAGCTGAAAAAGGAAAGTGGGACACTTGGAATGTCTCATCTCTCTAGGGTAATAAGGCTAAGGGCTAAGATATGTAGAGTAGGCTAATAGATGTATTTATGGAGTATACAAAATTATCTCTCCCAAGGAAGAAGGATAACCTCCTCCACCTTTTTAGTACACCACCATTTCACTATGCCCCCCTTTTTTGCCCTTTCATATTCATCCGTGACCAACCATGTTCCCTTTGCATTTGTCCCCTTCCGTCCATCTATTCTCTTTTTATTTTTTTTTTCCTCATCATTATATTCGGAACTTTCTTCGTTTTAAATTAGTTACAATGTTAAAAAAATAATAGTATCGCTTTTAATTTATGATTATTTTTAGTTTATAAGTTAAAATTAGTCAAGTGAGATCTTGTTTGATTATTTTCATCATATATAATTAGAGATATTAAGAATTAAATTAATACATTAAACTACGTAAAAAAACAAACGTTGCAAGTAAATTGGAACGGAATAAGTATATTTTGCTCATAGAAAATTATGATAAGGGTTAGGGCAGAAAAGAAAGTGACAACCCATACCCATAAAGAAAATGCGGCCAAAGAGTCACTCGACTCGAGAAAAATTTTAAATAACTATTATCTTACACAAATTCTTGTATGAAACGGTTTTATCGTCAGACATGTCTCATACTTGGATTAAAAAGCCCAATAATAAAAATTTTTAGCTTATAAACTTTTTATTTTAAGGTCATCTCACTATGAGACGATCTCATACAAAACGAGTTGATTATCGTATGGCTTGCTAATTGCAATTTAGGAATAAATCATAAATTTTAGAAATCCGATTTTAATTTTAGGGTTTGGTTAATTTAAAATTATATATGAATAGTCACATTGTTTTTACATAGAACTCATTTAGATATGGACTTATGAATATGAATACCAAACAATCTATAAGTTGTAAGTATTGCTAACTTGGTTGTTTGATTAAGAACAATTTTGTTAAAAATGGGTTCTAAAGATAAGAACAATGGCTGAGTGTTTCAGTGAATATAGACACTATAATATGATAACCCAATCTTTAAACTTCGCCACCCTTTTCATTTTATCGTCATCCCCTTCAAATGAAATTATAAATTTACCTCTAATTTTTAAAAAATTATAACTTTGCCACTCCCTACAAATTTCTTATAATAATAATAATAATAATAATAATAATAATAATAATGATACCAATAACAACAATAATAATAATAATTAACTTTTTTTATATTCTTCAAAAAGAATATAAATAAAATTAATAATAATAACAGTAATAATAATAATAATAATAATAACAACAATAATAATAAAATTAAAAATAATAATAATTATTCAAAAAGAAAAAAAATAAATAAATTAATAAACTGAATCGCCTAGAACCGGGGTCCAATCGCACGGTTCTGGGCGATTAATTTTCTTTTTTTGAAAAATTTATATTAATAATAATAATAATAATAATAATAATAATAATAATAATAATATTATTAATTTTTTTATATTCTTTTAAATAATAGTAATAATAATAATAATCATAATAATAACAATAATAATATAAATGAATTAATAATAATAATAATAATAATAATAAAATAAAAATAAAAAATCAATCAAAAGCTTTAAAATTACCGTTTCATTCTCTTGATCTTCCATTTTTCTTTTTTTTCTTTTTTGCTTTGATTTTTCACCACTGATTGTTGAAGATTGGATTATGTTGATATATATTATTATTGTGATTGACTGATTGTTATTATTATTATTATTAAATTTTTATTTTTGTTTGAATTATTATATTTAATTTATTTTTAATTGTATTATTATTGTTGTTGTTGTTGTTATTATTATTATTATTATTATTATTATTATTATATTATTATTATTATTATTATTATTATTATTATTATTATTATTATTAATATAAATTTTCTAAAAAAAAAGAATGAATCGCCCAGAACCGGGCGTTTTGACCTCGGTTCAATCGCCACTTTTTTGGTGATTGAACCGGGGTCCAATCGCCCGGTTCTAGGCGATTCATTTTTTTTCTTTTTGAATAATAATAATTATTTTTAATTTTATTATTATTGTTATTATTATTATTATTATTATTACTGTTATTATTATTAATTTTATTTATATTCTTTTTGAAGAATATAAAAAAGTTAATTATTATTATTATTGTTGTTATTGATATTATTATTAATATTATTATTATTATTATAAATAAGAAATTTCTAGGGAGTGGCAAAATTGTAATTTTTTAAAAATTAGGAGCAAATTCGTAATTTCATTTGGAGGGGGTGGCGATAAAATGAAAAGGGGTGGCGAAATTTAGTAACTCCCTATGATAACACCCTAATCTTGTCTAGGTCGACTAGCGGGTGTTATTATCTATCTTTCTTAAAAAGAATATACACATTGTTGTACGAGCAATACTACCAATCGTTTTTAAAACTCTTTTGATTATGATTTCAATTCAATGTATATATTATCGCTAGGTGAACTAGCCATCTTAATTAAATAGGAAGGCAAGGTACCTTTTATATATGTGTAACGCCATTTATCCTCGCTCATGCGGAGCATGTGAATATTCCAATGAGGTCATGCATTCTAAAACTATTTCACATCAAATACATTTGGCTAAGGAATTATGTGCAAATGAACTTTCTTAAAAATGATACACTCGTTCATATATGTGGTCTTATCAATCCTTTTTGAATCTCTTTTCCTTTTAATCTGGACATAGGGTATTAAAAAATAATTAAGAAAACAATATGCAATAAATATGAAAATAATAAAATTTCACAAGATTTATCAAAGTTAATCAAAAATTAGGGTTGCTCCCTCCGTGATGGCTATTTTTATTGATTGATGAACAAACTTAAATATCTTGAACAAAAGGAATTTAACTAATGGAAAAATCGCAATGGAGAGAGTTAAATAGAATACTCTAAGGTTTTAATGTGATGCGATTAGGGTTTTTTCAAGAACAAGACTATACAATTTAAAATATAAAGATTTTTTAATCTACTCATTTGACCCATCGTTATAATATAATACTCCACAAATATATGTTTTTTGTCATTTAATTTTGTTATATTTGTTATGAGTGAAAGAATAAAGTAAATATAAATAATCATAAAAATTATGTGGCTAGATGGAAAAAGATACTTGAATTTATGAATTGAAGAATAAGATTATAGGAGAGAAGATTTGAGAGATGGATATTATCGTAGAAGTATTAGATAGCTAGGGTTAATGGATTACGTATTTACGTACCTCAATAAATAAATGTACTTCATTTATTATTTTAAATGTCTAATAAATTACAGCCCCACTTTCTAATAAAAAAAAATCTGATAAACAATACTCTATTGTAGTAGTATTTATTTTTTATTTGTTTACTTTACTTTTAAATAGTTTTTAAAATAAATTTTAAATTTTAATATCTCTTTATGTCCATCATCAAAATTTATAAAAAAACTACTTTTTATAAAAAAAATTTCTATTAAAATAAAGATTATGATATTTACAACCCTTACGCCAGGACATAAAAATTAACAAATTTTAGTTATAATTAATAATTTAAACTTTTCATGAGAATCTAATCTAAAAATTGAAAAATAATTAATATTTTATATTATTAGTTTTACTTCCAAAGAAAGAATAAATATTAAAGTAATAAAGTATAATTAAATTTTTATGTTTTCAACACAAATATTATATTAAATTATATAAATAAAATATAAAATTCTATTTTATATACAGCCATATTATTTTCCTTAAAATAAACATAATAATATCTCTAATTAGATGAAAAAAAATAAAGAATTAAACCTCAAGTATTACAAGTACAACTACTAATTAATTGAAGACAAAATGGACGATATTTAAAATTATCTGCCTATAATTGATTACACTGTCACTGACCGACCTTTTTCTAGTCTTTTTTCTTGATTAAAGTCTTTCTTAAATCTTTAAACAGACTGTATTTTCACCTAGGTACTTTTTCTACTATAAACTAGGGTTTAGAACTACTGGAAATTTGCCTTACGTCATCCTGCTAATAAGATAATGAAAAATAAATTATAGAAATTAATATTCCCTCCGTGTCTATATGGCGTATTAGCGTTTGAAAAAAAAAATATTTGAGTAAAATAATATAAATTTTTAAAAAATGAAGAAATAATAGTTTTTGATTTCGCTATTTTTTGTTATAAAATTAGACAACCAAAATAAAATTATGACTAGCTTAAACCTTTTCTTTGTATCATTTTATTTTGACCATGGGGCATGGATTTTCAGAATGAAATACCCTACATATCATTTAATTTGCATTAGGGCTAAATCGAGTTTAGTCAAAACCCCAAATTAAACTGAATCAAATTGTAAGTTAAATATTTGGTTTGGTCTACGGTCTAAACGGTCTGGTTGGATGAGTTCAGATCAATTGAAGGAATATTTGGTTAAGTATAGATTGTATGTAGTAGGGCGAATATTTTTGTGGAGTAACGGTAGTAATATAAAAGCTTCTGCCGTAATGAGATATGCACTAAGTATTTATAATGGTAGAATGGAGGTTACATGATGAATTAATATGGGAATCATGAGCATCATAGATGATAGTGGTTGGTTATAGTGAGTAGTGAGTAGTTATATTTAGATGGTTAATAAATCAAAATGGATGATTTATGATTTGACTAATTAAATTATGAGTTTATTTATTTCAGCTATAACAAAGCGGTAAGCACGGAGTATATCTCATCCTCTTGGATGCCTTTATAGAAATTTTGAAGTGATAAAAGTGTTATTGAGTGAGTTTGAAGCGTTTTATAAAAATTTTAAAATTTTTAAGTCCAAGGGCATTTTCGCATTTTATTAAATTAATTTAAAATAAGAATAGCGATAAAATAAAAAGGGTGGCGAAAAATAAAAATTGGGTATACCTAGATCCGTCTCGTCAAATCAAATTATTGTGTACTTGAGAACAAATTAAATAAGCATCAAATAACAACTTAACACCACTTAAACTAAATCCAAAGTGTATCCAATTAAACCTAAAGCTAATACTCAGTCAATTACTCTTAAATTGCACCAAATGAATAAACTTTCAAAAAGATTTAAGAATTATGAAACCATTTAAATCATGTAGAGATAAGAGTATTAAAAGAAAAGATAAAATGTGTCAATGGTAGAGATATTTTCATAAAGAAAAATTGCAACAAAATAATAAAATGAGATTAAAAAGGTGTTAAGTTTAGTTGTATTTATTGTTAATGTCAGTAAATAATTGAGAAAATATGAGGTACACAACCTTTATAAACCAGAAAAATATATACTATCCAAAATCATATGATAATGGAAAGAAGAGTTCTAATAACTTATAAAGCGTGCACATTATCTTTAATTTGTCGATGTGGGACACCCCTCTGGCCCTCTCACATGGGAACCCTCGTCAAGCTTGCATGTGGGAATAATCAAGGGTAAGAACGCCATTCTTTTTTGACCTACAATTTTTTTATTTTTAATCGAACCATCAGCTCAGATACAATGTTAAGTTTTGTTAGACTTATTGTCAATACCACAAACTTCATAAGCCGAAAAGATACATACTATTCAAAAACCATATGACAATGTAAGAAGGATGTAACCCTCTGGCAGCTCGGACCGCCGATGACTACTCATGAAGATTATAGACTAGCTCCACAAACCAACACAAGTCTTTTCAGCTCCCTAGAAAAAAAATGCACCTTGTTGATATGAGTAGTCTATAAATCCTTTTTTCAAGCTAAATTCGAAATATCACCAAAGACTCCTATAAGTTATAAAATATAGACACCATCTTTAATTTGTCCCAACAAAAAATATGACAAAATTAAAGGAGTAACCATAAAAATAGAAAGTTCATATCCATTTTGACTCGTAAAACAAGCATGATTATTTCTAGGTAGTTAAAAAATAATGAAGAAAAGTTGGTTTTAATACGTGCACTTAAGTTATAATTTGGCACTTGACGAACCAAATTTTCTAGGATTTGAATAAGTTATGCCTTCATGATCTTTTAAAAAGCAATCCACTTTTGTCCCAATGAGTATAATATAAACAATTAGTTCATTTCCTGAGTTAACCATTTGAATATTTGATAATCGAAAAGAACGGATGCTTTCATGGTTAAATAATGTATTTCATCATGCTTAAGTGGACCTAATATGTACTTGACTGATTACTTTACAATATCAGCTTTAGATTTGCTTTATTTTCTATTATAGTAAGTTAATTATGTTAATTTTATCTAATTTTTATTTTTAGACATAATTCGACCACTGTGATACCTTTTTACTCTCAATGCTTTCTCTTAATTCTAAATCATCCCATCAATTAACATATTCAATTCTCAATTTTATATCTCCATGTCATTTTCAATTAGGGCAATAATGGGAGAGAAAGAGCAATACTATATATGCCCCCTCTTTTTGAGTTTATATTATAAGACTTACTGGCGGATTCAGAAAAAAATAAGTGATGTCAAATTAAGTAAAAGAAGCTTATTGGGGTTTGACCTCTGGTTACATATGTGGAAAGCAATACACTAACTAGCTAATTAAGCGTACATTTATATGTAATATTTAGTTTTATTTTAGATTTAAGTAATCTCTTTAACCTTAGTGACATCACTCCGGATCCACTAATAAATTAAAACTTAAATATAGAAAAGCATTTTCAGTGATATGATACAAATTTAAAAGGACGGAGAAAGTAGTAAGCAAGCAATGCAAGCAATTTGGTGATGTTCATAATAACAAATGAAGAATCTTATGCTTATATATAATGCTTTTCATCGTCTAGAGAGACCTACTTTTCTGGTCTATTGACTTGATTGCTTTACCATATTGTGGAATCCACCATGTTTGTTTATATTCTGTTTTACAAGCTACCATATCATGTAGTCTGATATTATAATTTTTGGTAACAACACAAAAAGCAAGAAAAAAAAATATGCTTCTATATATAATTTCCAGCCTTTTATACCAAGGAGTACGTTTTTACAATGTACTGTCACATGCATATGACAAGCCTATGAAGTGGATAACGTATAGGAGGAAATTCCCTATACAAATAGCTTAATGCCATCAAAATAAGCATATTATAGTCAGCAAATATCTAATCTAAATTAGACCCGAGTGATTTGAGAATTATTTATATTTTAAGATTTTTCCGAGTTTTATTTTTTTATGTCATGATAGTTGCAAATGAGCAATAGTCATCGTTTCTTAAATTTTAGATTTATCCCATTTTACATCAAATGAAAATTTATATATACCTATATAAATATTGGCATATACTTCCTCCGTTCCATAATACTTACTACTGAGTGTGACATGTTGTGTGGAAAAATGTCACTATTAGTAGTAAGTATTATGGAACAGAGGAAGTATTGAATAAGGTAATGATGATGGTGATATCTTGGAAAATAATATCAAGCACAAAGTAGGAAGGCCTTTATGTATAAAAATTTTAGAAAAATTATTTATAAATTAGGAAGTTTTCCGATCCAGAATAATCTCACATTTTCCGTTGTGAATAATTTCTATAATTAATCATTTTTAAATAATCCAATTTTTGTATATTTTTTGTAGACAACACTTCTAGTCACATTTTAATCAACTACTTTAAGTACTTACCATCAAAAAGGAGTAGAGGATGACCAAAGAAGAAGCATAAGGAGGAAGAAGTGGGTGTAACGACTAGTAGGTACCTATAGTAGTTGGTTAAAATGTGACAAGGGGTGCAGTCAGCAAAAAATACACAAAGATTAATTTATTTATAAATAGTCAATAATAAGGATTATTCACACCAAATAGTCATTAAGTGAGATTATTCAGAGCGATTTTTCTTATAAATTATAATCAAAAAATTCTAACATTTATAATTTTATAGTCATCATAAATAAAAAAGTACAACCATGGTAACCGTATTATCAAATTGTGATCACCAGCATCATAAATAACTTATAACTTTTACTCTTAATAAGTAGCCCAATAAAATCAAATTACTCAAACTACCCTTTCACACCTTTGCTTGGATTTAAGGTCCCATGGTGCGTGTAGCTCATAAAAAATAGAGGAAGCATGATGTAACTGAAAGTGGCATCATCCCTTAATGAATTGGGTAAGCATGAGATTGTCTAGGAAAGGGTTCATATGGAATAATATTCTTCATAAAGGGGCCAAAATATCAACCCTAAATTATTTTTGAAGTGAAATTTTTTATTTTTATTTGGCCGACAAATTATGCTTTTTCTTGTCTAATCTAAGCCACTATGAATGGAGGTAAGCTGTTTTAATATTTGTGAAGAGCAAATAAGATGCTAGCTGTTGTTTTACTTTTAATTTTTGTGAAATAATGTTAGGTTGGTCTTGGATATGACCCACTTATATATACTTAATGATGAATTTAATGATGTGATGAAGGTGATTAGGGAAAATTACTCATGCTTTTTAGGGATCTAATAAACCCTTAAAATAATATTAAAAGTTGTTATTAGTTTAATTTGATTAATTTCATCGCACCGTGGATTATTTGAAAATTAAAAATAATAAAGAGAACTCTATTTCAAAGTTAACGTATCACTCTTTGAAAGAATCAAACACGTCCTTACAATTATTAGATGGATTTTCCCCCAACTATGTCAATTATACTACCTCTACTCTACTGAAAATTTATCATTTACTTTTTTACGCTATTTAATGTTTTATATCTTTTATTATATTTTTTAAATATCAACTTTTTAGAATTTTTAAAAACTCATAATTAAAATAATTTGATTTTAAAGTTTACATTGAGATCTGCTATAAAAGTAAATGGAAAGAAAATTTTAAAACAGAGGTAATATTACTTTAATACTTTATATGAGATTTTCGAATCTTTTCCCATTATATTGCCCAAAATAAAAATAATTCCCACTTTGCATTAAATGGGAAAGTATTTCCCATAATACCGTCCACGTGAAAATTTGATTTTTTTTTAAATTTTTCAGACAAAACCGCCACTTGAGATGGCGGTTTGTCTAAAGCACTAAACCGCCACATGAAGTAGCGGTTTGGTCAAGGCACACCGCCATCTCATGTGGCGGTTTGGTCCATGGTAAACCGCCACCTCATGTGGCGGTTTGCTCTATGCCCTGTCTTTTTTTTTTTCTTTCATTTCCCCTAAATAATTAGCGCAACCTGCATTAAACTAGTTCAATACCATCTATTCTATAATAAACAATTACGAACTAGCTTGATTTGAAAAAATTAATCATGAAAATAATGCAAAGATATATTACAATCATGGAAAGTCATACAAGAAGTTCAAATCATATAAGAATATACAAAGTTTGTTAAACTACAATCCCCGGCCCCTTTTGTTTTGCGCACCGGTGGATGATGATGGTGTGAACTCGTCAACCTCCGCAATGACATTAAGAGCAGGAGCTCGTCGTTGACTAGCACGCTGATATGTGATGATCCTTTGCGGAGGCGATGCATGTGGAGGAGGAGTGGTGATGGAAGCTGGAGGAATGAATGGTGACATAGTACCGGATGTCGATGGTGATCTGGAAGACCGACTTCGAGTAGATGAACGCTGGCGACCTCTTGTGGGCCGAGAACTGGATCCTCCGGAAGAGCTACCTCGTTGGGCTGAACTCTGTGGAGACGGAGTGTGGAATGTGTCATCTGCCTCGCCAATGATGGGTGAAGTCGATATGAGGTACTCATACCCCGCCCGACTCAATGCATCGATCAATGACGCGTTAATGGAGCCTAGGGTCTGAGAACATAGCCGATACCCCACATCAACTGGCGATGTGGCGGCCCTTGAATCATGTCATTGCATTATATGAGCACCGATCGGATGCGCTCAGCCTGTATGTTATCATTATATTGTTAAAAGACTCACATTAAAGTATTACTATATGTTATGAGTGTTGAATGAAGACGTACCAGTAACGTAGAAGTCGGATGGTAATGTGATCCTGGCTGCGCAAATGTGGTGTTTGTTAGGCGTAATATGGAGATACATCTGTACCAACTCATGTACATACCAGAGCTATGATCTGTGAAGTTATCTCCTCGAACCAATCGAGATGCTCGGTCATTCCACGCATCTACATGCGATCTATGTCGTACGACATAGTTCTTGTCCCCAGTCCTCCGATCGATCGCATGTAGTTGAGGTTGGGTGTCACAGGCATGGAGAATAACCTGCTCCAAACCGAATTGACGCATGACACGATCCGGTAGATGTAGCTCGACGATGTCAAAGCAAATAAGTGGACAACGCGATCTCCAAATCTCGTGGCCCGATGTACATATGTGTGGCAGAGCAACCATCTTAGCCGCTGTGTAAGGCTGCCATGTCATCTGTAATAGAAATCAATATGCTCAGTAATATATACAATTTATTCTTAACTAATACAAATAGTAAATGTTAATAACCTGCTCGTCCCGTTGTCGATCAAGTTCGTCTTTGTAGTAGACGAGAGTATGTGGGAGTGGGACCTCGAAAGATATACACGAAGCCAGCTGCAAACAAATGAACATTGTTTAACATTTTCATGTATCATAAAATAGTGAAATTATGAATTTGAATAGTGAATTGAGTGTTGCTACCTTACTGCTAAAGGATCCATCCCACGACGATGCTGTGAACCTAACACCGGTCCAAAATCCTCCGCGTCATCTTCCTGATCATGTTGCCCATCGGGTCGAATTGTCCGAATTAAGGGCCTCCCTATATGAATATGCTCCCATGACCATATCTGTAACAACATCAAGCAGCCACCAATGTCCTTAGCACCCTTACGAGATGCTCGACATAAGTTACAATACAGATACGCTAGGGTAGCACTTCCCCAACTGTACTCATCTACCCGCTCCAAGTCTCCCAGTAGAGGGAGATAGATCAACTGCACCGAGTCACCGCTCTTCTTTGGAAACAAGATGCATCCAAACAGGTACAAGATGTACGCTCGCGCATGTCTATCAACCGTAACATCATTCGCGTCATCCTCTAGCGCGCTAAAATGCTCTGGAGCCAAGTCAGCTTCAATGACGATCCAATGATGATCTTCGGCTATGTGGGGTCTTGAGGGTTTTCAGGCCAAACCCCTAGTAGCTCATGAACTAATGCTGGCCAATTTCCCTTTCCATGACCTATCACTGCATGTCTTTCAATGGGCAGTCCCATTATAACTTCCACATCTTGCAACGTGATCGTTGCCTCCCCAACTGTGAGGTGGAAGGTATGAGTCTCCGGCCTCCACCTCTCCACTAATGCAGTGATAAGAGCTCGATCGAGCTCTAAGCCCCCGCCCAACAACCTGTGAATGTATCTGAAACGTGCTAATTCGACTACCTTTAATACCCTGTCATCCACCTCCCAATGTAACGTACTCGCCTGATAGTGCTAACGAGTGACCAACTGGGCAATGGAGCCCTCCCGGGCAACTAAGCTCCTGTGTGTCGCCTGAAGCGTAAGCACTGATGGATCAACTGGGCCCGGCATCGCCATTGTCGCTGTTACATACATAAGTGTTATAAAAATCACATAAATATTATCAGACTCAACATGGTATTGCAAAATATTTAAAAAAACATACTTTGTTGACCTTCGAGGGCATGTTTTCTTATTATGACCACTAAATCCACAAAAACTACACGTGTTACGAGGACGCGTCAACGCCCATTTTGTTCCGTATACGAGTTGATCGCGGACGACCCTTTCCACGCTTCGTTGAGGGATCTGGAACAATTGTAGGACCATTCCAAGGATCGCAGGTGAATATGTCTGGAACAAGCATAAAGGTCTTCTTATATGTCGATACGTATTTTATAGTGCGAAACGAAGGGTCCACAAAAGTATCATACGAAATGTTACGAGCTCGACATACTGCAAGAACATGTGAGCACGGTAACTTGAACATAGTTGGTTTCTGACAGGAGCATGACGTTGCTATGAGGTCAACCATGTAGCTTTTTCCACTTTTTCTGCTATCCTGTTGCCACAACCAGTGGTGACCTCAAATATCCCACGTACTGTGTCATATATCCTAACATCATGAAAGCGTGCTTTTTCAGCATTCTTATCAATCGTATCAGTTGGTTTCTTGGCATACACATGTCCATTCTCTAATCTGTTTCTCCCTAAATCCCTCCTTGTGGCAAAGTATTCGTTAACCCGAAAGAATGTCATCCTAACCAATGAAGTGATTGGGAGTGACGTCACCCCCTTCATTACGCCATTGAACGCTTCAGACATGTTTGTAGTTTTCACTCCATATCGATGCCCACCGTCGTTAATCAAAGTCCATTGGCGCTCAAGAATAGAACCATCCACTAAGTACTTATACGTGTCCTCATTAATCTCTTTAAGACGATTAATGTAGAAATTATATTTCCGAATCTTTGTCTGTTCGAAGCTTTTTCAAATAAGTTTTTAACTGCTATGTTTTTGAACTTTTTATGCACGTTCGAAGCTAGATGACGTTTACAAAACCGATGGAATGCAAATGACTCTTCCCAACCTTTTCCAACTCTATTCATTGCATGCAAAATTCCCTTGTGACGATCAGATATAACACATAAGTCGTCCCTCTTAGTGACATAATGCCTTATACAATCCAAGAACCAACTCCATGTGTCGTTGCTCTCTCCCTCCACACGGCAAAGGCAAGTGGGAAAAACTGAGAATTTGCATCTATCGCCATAGCAATCATAAGTGTGCCTCTGTACTTTCCGTACAGATGTGTACCATCTATAGAAATAAGGGGACGACAGTGGGGAAAATCCTTAATGGATGGTCCGAAAGCCCAAAATATTCGCTTAAACATCACTATGGTAGGATCCATTGTCGGTTGGACTTCCCATTGCACCACTGTTCCTGGATTAGATTGCATCAATGTCTGCAGGTACCTTGGAAGCTCCTCAAAGGACTTATCCCAATCCCCAAATACTTTTGTTATAGTCTTATTTTTGCCTAACCAAGCTCTCTTACATGTTATAACAAATCCGTATTTATTTTTTACAAAATTAACGATTGACTTCGCCTTAAACGCTGGATCAACTCTGATCATATCCACAATAAGATCAGCAACAAATTCAGAAGTAAGGAGGGGATGGTCGTCACTGTAATGTGCTGAGCAATCCTGATTATGACCCTTATATCGCACAATCTTAAATGATCCCGTTGAGGTCATAACAGCTCGCATCTTCCATTCACAACCTATATCCTCCGCATTAGTGCATTGGATAATGTACTTTGAAGGCTCCGACTCAATTACACGAAAATTTCTATTGTTAGAAATAGCCCATGCTTTAACATTCTTCTTAAGGTGGTCTAAGGAGCTAAACTTTTGCCCTATCCTAAAGTCTTCATTTTCATTCATGGAGTTGTCATCGTTACAGGTCATCCATGCATTAATCAATCTTTGATCAACATCATCAATTCTAAGCCAGTCTTGAGATGGAGCACCATCTCTAATCGCTGCATCTAGAGCTTCTCTTCTTTCATCATCCTCCTCTGAATCAGAATCAATATGCTCATCCTCCTGATCTAAAGAATCAACCTCGTTCGCATTACGCCTACCCAAGTGACTCGTGGAAAAGGTGTTCATTACACCACCACCAATGCCACGTGAATGAGTTGGAGAGGTAAGCTCATCCAAGTGCTCATTAACGTAATTTGGGTTACTTAACATTTCTATGAATGTATCATGGCGTACACTAGGACCTGATTCTGAAAGTTCCATGCTAGTCATGACTTCCCTCGCATTATCCAAATTTTCAACCAATTCAACATAAACCGCCGTTCCAGGGCTTGTGATGCTGCATAAGCAAGATCACTTATGCTTTCATCATTCTTAATCGGGACTAACACATTTTTCCCAGTCACCGGATATTTCATCTCCATTTTTAACATAAAAGAGTTGCGATTACAACCAATTACATCACAGATTTTGCTATGAATCACATCAAAATTAGTATTCTGACGATGGATAAACATCACTGTATTTAATCCTCCATTATACACAACATCGGATCCAGTATAACTTACTTCCCCACCCTAATACACTATAACGGGATAATGATCCATATTCTCCAAACACAAACATGTTTTTCATGTGATTTCACATACACTTTATTGTTGATTATAAGTAAGGGAAGTGTAAATGTGAATACAAGAATTTGTCATATTAAGGTATTACAACACTTATTAGAACTTTCAATTCAAATATAAAGCTAAAAATACCATGAATATATACTAAAACCATTAAACTAACCCAACAAAGTAATAAACTTTCATTGAAGCATTTCATCAAACACTTTATATGCATACAAACCAAATCATAAAATTCAACTACAATTGTGTAAAATGTAAGCTTAAATCATGAAATCAAGAGAATGTAACAAACAATCAATGTATTTATAACTTCAAATGACAACAATAATGAACAAAATATTCAATTTGCAAATTGAAATAAATTAGGGTTTATATTAATACCTTAAATGATGATGAAAATGAACAAGTAAAGAAGGAGAATATGAGAATGTAATTGATTAATTTAGTTGAATGAGAGAAATTGTGAATATGAAGTAAATGACGATTGAAGAATTTTTTTTTTAAAGAACAACCGGCAGCAAATTGAAAAGGAAGCAAATGAAATGAAGTGAAGTAATAAGAACAGAAACTGCCGTTTTGTACAGCTACAAAACTGCCACTTCAAGTGGCGGTTTGCTTCATTTTCTTTATTTTTTTTTTTTAAAAAAATAAAATTCATCTAAACCGCTATTTCATGTAGCGGTTATATTAAAAAAAAATTTAAAACCTATCCTACATGGGACGGTAGTGGGAAATACTTTCTCATAATACCTAAAGTGGGAATTTTTTTTTTTTGGGGCAATATTATGGGAAAACATTCGAGATTTTCTTAAAATTTAAAGGATAAACTGTAACACTCGAATTTCCTCCCGTCCCTTACGGTTTTGGCTGAATTTTCGACCCCTTAACGAAACCAAAACCGTAAGGGATGGGAGAAAATTCGGATGTTACATAAACTGAAAAAGAAAAGGTAAGATACGTTTTGCTAACTTTAACATAATATTTCTTATGTCTTAAATTTACTACTCTATACAAATTAATGTAAAAACTTTTGAATTGTAATTTTGTAATTTTTGAAAAATGTAAAGAATACAGGTCTATATCTTTAATTATAAGTAACAAACTCGGAAAAATAGAAAATATAACTAGTATAATTGACAAATTTTGTAGAAATCTTAGTCAATCACGGTTATTAGTAAATAATCATAAAAAGACAAAAATAAAATTAGTAATATAATCAAAATAAAAAAGAAAAACAAAATTATAAACATGATGGACCAATAGTACAATGCCACATACCAGTGATTTACAAAGAATGTGAATCACAATTATTTACCTAGTGAAACTCTAAATTTTGTACTCAAAAAACATATTTGTAATGTTACATATCTTCTAATTAAAAGTGTTCTAAACAAACTCGACGATATAATATTTAACCCAACTTTGTAATCGAATTCAACTTTAAATAGATTTATAATTATGTAAAAATAAATATGGACACAAAATATATTTTAAATCGATTCGAAAAATCTAACCAAAAATCAATCCAAGATGGAGACAATACGTCTACTTCTAATGGAATGCCCACATATGGATGAGTAAAGTAAACAAATAGAAGTATTGTTTAGTTTGATTGTTAAGGATTGACAAGAAGTGGGTGCTTAAAGGGATCATTTCTATGGTGACTATCGACTTTCCCTTGTCTCTCTAGGCTCTAGTCCTTTCACACGATACATCTTGATATTTGATATTTTATGATCGAAATGGAATATATGCATGTAACATCCATAATATTACGATCTTATCAAGGTCTATTTTAGGAAAGTTAATATTTATCTATATAGGTGGATATAGTCAAAAACCTTTGAATAAAAAATTATACTCCTAGGATTCCTTTGAATTATTTGTTGATGAGTATGGTGGAAAATTACATATGTTTTGGATTAATTAAGTTTAATTAAATTCAATTTAGGTGTTATTAATTATATGTTTGGCTATGGTATTTTATTTATACACACTTTGATTCGTGGTCGCCTTATTTGATTTATTTTTTTATATGTTTTAATATAGCCACTATATAATATTTTTAGTTGTGCATAAAATTTATTAAAAGTTAATATAAAAGTATGTAAAAAAATAAATAAAATTACATTAACTATGTATGTTTTTGTAGGTAGGAAATATACGACAAAATTAATTAATAGATACTTGGCTATTATACGAATCTAATCACTAAAAAATCATATAGGAAATAAGTATATCATACAAATCATTTCATACTTCATCCTTTAAGTTTAGAAGATATTTGTATCAATCGTGAAGTACCCCCCTAATCATACTTTCTCAGTTTTCTGATTGCTACATTTTTATTTTTATTGTTATTTAATGTATAATTTTAATCATTAATATTTTTAATTATATATGATTAAAGATTTTAAAAAGATAAAATTTTAAAAAATATGTGCATTAAAATGAATCAAACAAATATTGCACTTAACTATATTTTACGTTAGATGTAAAATGTAATATGCAAAATAAAATCAAGTGATGAGCAATAAACAAATATGATACCCTAAATTTAGCTTTAGAAAGGATTGATAAACTACTTATATCAACAAGGTGTATCTTCTTTTCATGGGAGCCCAATTACTAAGAACTCTACACTTAAGCGTGCTTGGTGGGGAGTAATCTTAGGATAGATGACCTCTTGTTGGGAAGTTTTCCCGAGTGCGCATGAGTGAGGCCAAAGTGCGCTGAAAAGACTTGTGTTGGTATGTGAGATCAGTCCACAGTCTCCATGAATAATCAGCGACGATTCGAGGGGCCCGGATTTTTACACTATAACTACTAAAAAAACCAGAGAAGAAGTAAGTATTGAATAATAAAATTATCAATCATTTCAACTTTCAACTAGAGTTAATTTTGAGTTTGTTCATGACTTGACTAGAAATCTCATCCTTAAAAGTACATGCATACTAGAAATCTCAATTATTTGAGTTTTTAATCTTGATTTTGATTATTTGACTAGATCATATCTTTGGACTAGGATAATCAAGTATAAATAAGTGTTTAATGTTTTGTTTATTAGGACAATTAAGTATGAAGAATGGCCTGACATAACCTTTTTAAAAACTTGAATATTTTGTTTGATTTATTTGGTTTGAATTTTAATGATGTGTTTTGACTTTTGACTAGTCGTCTTGTTTTTTTCCTCTTTGTTTTTTTTTTTTTGCAATTTAAAAAATTTACAAAATTCTAATTTCCTAGCAAGTTCTTTATTTTATATATGTGAATTTTTTTTCAGTTGTTAAGATAAATTTTTTTGATAATATTACATACTTCTATGCGTTAAAAGTGAGTCATATAAATAACTTTAAAATTTATTGATAAAATAAATATATAGCAAATTAAACCCTGATTACGAACCTTAGATAATTTATTTATACATGGAAAATAGAGTGAAGCTTAAAAACCATTAATTGATCGAGTCTCATAATGACCTAAAGCCATTTTATAATTTTATGTATGGGTTTTCGATCAAATTAAAATGGCCTTGCATTCCCCCTTTAATGTTCACATCCACAATTTCACCCATCAAATTCATGTGAATGTTGCTTGATAAAATACCGAAAACAATCCTTAGTCTTTCTATAACCAAATTAGCATAATAACTTAAAATGAAATACATAATCATGACTAATGGCTTCAAACAATGCATGTGCTCAAGATCATTTGCAGAATAATTAAAAATTTGAAAAAAATAAGCAATTTAAAAAATTCAAAAAATAATCAATTTCTAAACTTTATTTCCAAAATAAGCACTTTTTTCCACAGTAAAGGTTTGGGATTGTTCGCTATTACTAACAGTGAACAAAAAAATTTGGTCAAAAAAATCAAGGTTTTTGTTCGCTGTTAGTAACAACGAACAAAGATTTTGACCTTTTTTAGCAAACTTCTTTGTTCGCTGTTATTAACAGTGAATAACTACAATACTAATTTACTTGCTTGTCCCAATTTTAGCTATTTTCTTGGGTCATGTCAATTTTACAAGATTAATTTTTAGGCTTTTAATTATTAAAAAGCTACACTTATCAACTTTTTGTAATTGAATAAAATGACCTTTAATCACAATGATTATCAACTTTTCCGAATTTTTAGGAAATAAAATATGAAAGTTAATTTTAGGTTTTTAATTAAAATAACATTAAGTCACATCATATAATTGAATAAAATCACCCTTAATCCCATGATTATTAACTTTCCAAATTTTTAGGAAATAAAACAGAAAAGTTAATTTTAGGTTTTTAATTAAAATAACTGTATGAATTACAATTTAAAATTTTTAAGCTTTTTAATTATTAATAAGCTACGGTTATCAACTTTCTGATAATTGAATAAAATTACCCTTAATCCCATTATTATCAAGTTTTCCAATTTTTTAGAAATAAAATAGGGAAGTTAATTTAGGTTTTATAAAATAGGGAAGTTAATTTAGGTTTTAATTAAAATAATATTCGGCACTTTATATAATTGAATAAAATCATCCTCACCCAAATTTTTAGGAAATAAAATAGGAAATTTAATAATTAAAAGCCTAAAAATAAGCCTTGTAAAATTGACATGGCCCAAGAAAATAGCTAAAATTGGGACAAGCAAGTGAAATTAGTTTTGTAGTTGTTCGTTGTTAATAACAGCGAACAAAGAAGTTTCGTTAAAAGATGGTCAAAAACTTTGTTTTCGTTTTTACTAACAGTGAACAAAGACTTTGACTTTTTTGACCAAATTTCTTTGTTCGCTGTTAGTAACAGCGAAACCCGAACCCGTACTCTGGGCAAAAAAAGCTTATTTTAGGAATTAAGTCTAAAAGTTGCTTATTTTTTGAATTTTTTATATTAGTTTGTTTATTCTTTTCAAATTTTCAAGAATAATTATAGTGAAATGATCGATATACTAGTAAAATGAGACGAACCAAGAAATTTAATTTAAAGGTGCAATTAGTCTATATATTAGTAAAATAATTATAGTCAAATGATCGATACACTAACAATCATTTGTGACGAATTCAACAATAGCAAATTATTGAATAAAAAAAGTTAAAATTATAATTTTAGCTTTTGAATTGAAATATTTTATTGTATTAAAAGAGAGTTTGTTAATATTAGTATTTCAAAAATTTTTGCAAATTTCTTCAAAAAATTACACAAGCAAGTAAGCAACCAATAAAGGGAGTTTATTATGTTCATAGTAGGGTTCTCCAAGGCTAGTTTGAATGTAAAATGGCCCTATGATTTTGGGCGGTGTAATTTGTGCGGTACGGCTAGTAGGTGTCATGTGGACCATTTTAGAACTATTTGAGACAAACAAGAACAATATTCAATCATTCTCAAAATCTTTTTAATAAACAAATTTTTTATGAAATCATTTCATCGTAAAAGGCATTTTTCACATAAATTAAATGGTCAAATAACACAAAATATTAATATATATAGATTTTATTTTAAAATCGTCTCACGAAGAGATAATCTCTTACAAGAGTAATTCTCACAAATCACAATCATGAATTATGACTTTAAGTCGTTTAAGTTTTAAGTTTTAACAATTGCTATAGCTACTAATATACTGGGTTTGTGATCACCAATTGCATTACTTCATGTTCATACCTCATGGTCAAATATTTGCAATGTTAAAGATTTATACATTTATCCATATACAACTTCACAAATTCTTGTAAGAGACGGTCTCACTTTGAAAATGCCTCATACTTAAGTTAAATAGTCCAATAATAAAAATTTCTAATTTAAAGGCTTCTTTTATTAAGATTGTCAACTTTGACGAATATCTTGGATAGTTGACTTACATATTAAATCAAATTATTTGTTTAAAAAAAGTGTATTAATAAATATAAATGTAGTTCGATTCACTACAAAATGTAGTAGAAAAATCGATCACCCCTCCCCCAATACACTTGATTTTGGTATTCTGAATCTTTTGGTGCTAAGCATACTACTTAGCACCGAAATCAAGTTTAGGAGTGCGGAAATCAAATCCGAGCCAGTTCACGTGGCAAAATCAGAGATCATTGTAGAGGAGTTTGATGTATGGCAATATATAACAATAATAGGCATCCAGTTTCTCTACATAAAAGGTTCCAGCAGGGTGGGAGTGTTACATCACAATTTTTACACTTACATATGGGAATGTGTCCCCTTTCATTTGGGAAACTAGAAAATAGCAAGAGATGTGAAAAACTATAGATGGTTACCAGCTCTATACTGTCACTAAAACCATATACTTGGGTCTACGCCACAATACTCGGCTTACCTCTGATACATGATTCAACAATTCACCCAGATTCATAAACGCGCACAAAAGCCAGGGACGTTCATCATGCATACTGCATAGTCTGTGCATAGCATAATATGGGGTCGATTTTGCAAGTTTTCATCCCGAACAGAAGATCCACTGCTTTTTTAGGCTATAGTTTCTGTATGATTACTGAATTAGCAAGGCCAGCTTGTTCTATTGTCTGATTCAGATCATTGAGTGGCTTGGGAGGAAAACCGACAGTCTGAAGATGGTATGTTCTGCTTCCGCCTGGCTGGGAGGCATCAATGAAGTTACGAATATCACTAATGGTGTGATGGTAGTTAAAATGGGCCACCAAGCGAGTCCCATCTGTTAACCTGAGCTGAATGGGAGTTGATGGTTGGTTCTGATCGACAACCAAGCCGGCAGATGGGGCTCGGGCTCGGGCTATAGTCAACGGAGCAGGTGCAGATTCCTCGGATACTCCAGAAGAACTACTGCTACCAAGAGTTCTTCCAACACCTTGAAAAGGAACTTTGGGTTTCTCGGGTTCCTACAAGTAAGCAGATCAACATCAGACGCATAAATGTCTAACATCTACTCCCTATGTTCCTAAACGAATCGGTTACAGAAAAAGTTACAGCAAAACACTCACAGTATACAGATTATGCTTTCTTGTAAGGTTTACATGCACAGAAGACCTCCGATCAGCAGGTTCAAGTTCTTTCGGGCACTCGGATTTTTTGATACTCTGCATTATATAACACCATAACATAAATGCAGAATCAAAATTCAAAAATCATAAGTGGAAACTAAATTTGGGACTATACCTCTAAAAATGATGCATTATCAGGGTCATCCAACCTCCTAAGTGGACCATCATTGACGGTGAATCCATTCTGCCAGAACGTAATGTTGTGGACAACTGCTTCAGGTTGCTGAGAGGCTGCTGCTACTGCCTGCACTGAAGCGAGTGTTCTAGCAGTACCATGGAAGCTTCTCGAGCTAGATGGCTGAGAGTTGTCAAACGGCTCTTCAACAGCACCCAGTTGCCTCGCTTGATTGAAAATCTCATCCACATGATTCCCCCTGGAAGGGTCTTGGACCAGCATTCCACTGCAAACGTGCGTTTTCAAGCATTAAAAATCACCCCAAGCCCTCCATCCGATATTGACAGTCAGGCGTTAGCTGACAGAAGCATAGTGCAAACTAAGGTCAATGTCTGAAGTTGTAGTATTAGACGTGTTCAACACAGACCCGACGACCATATAAATTTGAAGACTTGACGACCATATAAATTTGAAGTTATCATAAAAGAACTAGGAACTAGGAAGTTATCATACACCTTTACTATTCAACAAAAATCACTTACCCTACTCAATCTTATGAAGAATCCTCAATACAATACGTCAACAACGTTCCTCCACACAAACGGGTTATCAACCTTACACGGTTATACTTACACACATATAAAGGATAAACTGAACTATCTCCATCATTAACTGCAAGTTAGAAATCAACCTTACACCCACTTTTATTGGGACAACCCCTCAATAGAGGTGATCGTTCGTATCATCGTCTCTTTACCCAATCCCGTTTCAGTCTAAATACGTTTGGTTCCAGTATACTCGTACAGCAATCGAAGTGGCTGAAAAGTCCTTAAATCTTTGACACTTAGAAAGCCAATCCTTTCACCACCCTTTTAACAATTGTCATGGCATCCCAAATTCCATTGATTAACAATGAAAATCAAGATGCTAACATATCAAAACTAAGCAACCAATTCATGGTGAAGCAACCCTTAATGCCAAAATCCGAAACAAAAGAAGAAAATCACCTCATCATGTGCACTACAAATCAAAATGAAAGAAATAAAAGGAAATAGACACTATTCTCATTTCCAATGATCATATATATCAAATTTTGTCGCCAAGACACAAGCAAGAATCAAACAGTGCAATTCAATTATATGTAGAAGTAGCTTGTCGGACACTTTTAGGCTCTTTTTAGTTACAAATAGATGGTTTGATGGTCAATTCATATAATACTATTGTTTGGTAAACTAATTAGTTAAAGCAAGTTGCAATTAATTGATTTATCAACTGTTTAAATCAACCACGTCAATTATTCATCCGCCCTTTTCCAAAGAGCCATTGTTTTTCTCATTTCAAAGAATCCCAATTGCATAAAATCTAACCAATTCACCCTATAAAGACAGTTCTGAAACATCTCAATCCTAACCAAAAATGCTTGAAAGCAATAAAAAATCCCAAAATTATCTCATGAAAAATACTCCAAAAGATATACCAACTCATACAATAAGAATTAAAAAAGAGTTCCAAACATCCCAAACTAATAATTATATCCAAAACCTTCAACAACAAGAAATCAAAAAAAAAACAAAAAAGCAATACAAAACCACAAAATAATCACAATTACATCCAATATAGAATATGGTAATCATCAAACATGAAAAATACAATAAAGCATACCCCAAATCAAATATTAGCAACAAAAAAAAAATACATGGGTAAAACAAAAAAACGAAAAAAAGAAAAAGAAAGAACCTTTTCTCACCACCAGTGTAATCCTCTTGAGGGGCATTATCAGAGTCACTATCAGAATCAGGGGTTGAGCGACGATTCAAATCAGCAAGAGTACGAAAGCCACCAGCAGGACGACTTCCACCGCTTGTAGATCTTACTGTTTTCTTGTCTTTTGACGCCATTATTATTCAAGCACTGAGAAAATATGACAGATACTCTGCCCTCTGCCCTCTGCCCTCTGCCCTTTGTTTGTCGGAAAGTGAGAGCCAGAGAGGTGAGGTTTCCTATTGCCTATAGGGGACAGGTTACGACACTTTTTTTGTTTAGACTGTGAATTTGTAAGTAGATGTATGATTAAATTAGACACTTACTAAATATCGCCATCCTTCTTATTTTATCGTCATTTCCTTTTGTATTGCCCCTAAAATTTAAAAAATTAAAAAATTACCACTCCCTACAAATTTTTTATTTATAATAATAATAATAATAATAATAATTAATTTTTTTATATTCTTCAAAAACAATATAAATAAAATTAATAATTATAACAGTAATAATAGTAATAATAATAATAATAATAATAATAATAATAATAAAATTAAAAATAATTATTATTATTCAAAAACAAAAGAAAAAATAATAAATTGAATCGCCCGGTTCTGGGCGATTCAATTTTTTTTTCTTTATGAATAATAATTATTAATTTTAATTTTATTATTATTATTATTATTATTATTATTATTATTATTGTTATTATTATTAATTTTATTTATATTCTTTTTGAAGAATATAAAAAAGTTAATTATTATTATTGTTGTTACTGATATTATTATTATTATTATTATTATTATTATTATTATTATTATTATTATTATTAATATTATTATTATTATTATTATTATTATTATAAATAAGAAATTTGTAGGGAGTGGTAAAATTGTAATTTTTTAAAAATCAGGGGCAAATTCGTTCATTTGGAGGGGGGTGGCGATAAAATGAAAAGGGTGGCGATGTTTAAGAATTGGGTTAAATTATCACAAATTATTTGCACAATCCTTAATATCGCCACTCTTTTCATTTTATCGCCACCTCTATTATAATAAATTGTCGATATTGCATCTGGACTATAATAATAATAATAATAATAATAAAAATAAAAATAATATTTTAAAAAAATAATAAAAACAACAACAACAATAATAATAATAATAATAATAATAATATTTAAAAAAAAATTTAATCCCGCGACTTGGCCACGGCTGGGTCGCGCGCAACTCACCACTTTAATTTTTTTTTTCTTTATAATTTTTTGGTTTTGTGCAACTTAGCCACGGCTGGGTTGCGCGCGACTCACCCATTTAATTTTTATTTTTTTCTTTATAACTTTTTTAAAATATTATTATTATTGTTATTATTATTATTTTTTATTATTTTTTTAAAATATTAATTTTATTTTTATTATCATTATTATTATTATTATTATTATTATTATTATTATTATTATTATTATTGTTGTTGTTGTTGTTATTATTATTAATATTATTATTGTTATTATTAAACAATAATAATAATAATAATAATAATAACATTTTTTAAAAATTAAACAAAAAAAATAATTTAAAGGCGTGAGTCGCACGCGAGTCGCGGGTTTAATTATTTTTATTATTATTTTTTTATTTTTTATTTTTTTAAAATTTTATATTTATTATTGCTATTATTATTATTATTATTATTGTTATTATTATTTTTTTTAAATATTATTTTTATTTTTATTATCATTATTATTATTTTTATTATAATTATTATTATTATTGTTGTTATTATTATTATTATTATTTTAAGTATTGTTATTATTATTAATATTATTATTAATTTTTATCGTTTTATTAATATAAGGATACCGATAAACTAAAAAGAATGATGATGTTTAGCAACACCCATTATTTGCTGTCATCTTGAAAGTTTGCACCAAAAAATTGAAAATATTCCATTAGGCTTAATGGAATGGACCCCACGCCATGAAATTGTGCCCTTGTTGGAGAAAATATCAACACTTCCACAACTATCAACTTTAAGTAACCATGCAACAAATCATTCCGCTTCTTGTGTCTACTTCTCCTTTATGACATACTCACTACATAATGTATTTTGACACTATTTATTATTTAAGTGGGATCATGTTTGATTCATTTAATCGCATACTTTTGTAATATTAAATTCTTATAATTATTAGATGTGAATAGTTCAATATATAAATGATTAAAATAACTCATTAAATTACGTAAAAAATCAAATGTAGCAAGTATAATAAAACAGAGCAAGTATATTATGAAGTACATACATAAAAGTATAATACTAATACTTACTTCCGCCACAATTCGGTCTCTTTAACTTTGACAACTCAATTATAAGAGGAGGTAATAAATAATAGTGATTTATAAAGTTAACAACTCCTGTTATTGTGGTTGGATTTAATATGGTGTGAATTTTGTGATTTTAATTTACCTTCTTTGATTTTGCATCTCTTATTTTAAATCTTTTTTTTTTTGATTTACAAATCACTGTGATCGATTAGAATTAAGAATTTCTGCTATTATAAAATGTTTTTTCTTGTGAATAATTCAACATTGTTAAGACTTGATGTGTGTATTTCATAGAAATTATTGTTGCAACTTGGAAGTATTGTTATCAAGTATAATTTGGGGAAATTATAGCTTACTCAAGTTGTTTAAGTTGGATTGCTCAGACAATTCTTCTTTGTTAAGTAGAATTTAAATCATAGCCTAATTGCAAAAAAAAAAAAAAAAATGTGTATCACAAGGAAATTTAGCACAATGACATGAGGCATGACATAGTAGGTGACCATGCTAGATCGTGCCATGGGCTGTGTTTTTATGCCCTAGACGCGACATAACACAATAAAAAACTGAACACAACAAAATTATTAAAAAAACTGAACCGATAAATCAAGCTTCTTATAGATGTCATTAGAAAACAAGTTTTACATCAATTTCAATATTCAACCCAACACCATCACCAAACAAATCTAAGGAGTTTTGAGTGAGATGGTGCATTATACCCTTAACATTTCTATACTAGATAAGACTCTTAAACTATTAGATCGTCGAATATAGATGGTCTACCAAATATGTAATAATATTTTGGTGCGAACTAGAAAATCATGTCCATTTAATCTGGTAACTAATTCATTATGCAAGCCTAATCTTTGAACTCGATTAAATACATGTGTTTGCAAAAATATATCTAACTTTTCTTCAATGTTACACCTTCGGAAGCTTATGAAGTTCTCTACCTATTCTTGTATAGTAATCGATACAAAAAATCGAACAATCATTTCTCGCTAAATGGGCATTTGAAAGCTACCATCAACCCATCTGCAATGGTCGTTTATCACTGCGATGACTCTGATTTTGATTTCTTTGCTCTTCAATCTCAACAAGGCATTTCCTCCGAGCGATTGCGCTCTCGATATATTCTTGTAGAGGGGGGAGAGATGTTTCATTAGCATTTTTTGAGGAGTTTGATATTTGATTCCGAATAACCTGTTGCATATTTGCACGTACATTAGTATTTCTCGTAATACCGAACAGGTTACGGATTAAATGGAGGAGCAAATATGTTAAACCGCAGAGCAAGAAAAAGTGAAACTCGACATTTTACCTTTGATGCCCAACGTCTCTCTGCCTGTTGACATACGTCCCTGATATCCCTTCCAGACAAGCTGGTTTTGAGCCAAAAAAAAATAGTACATTAGAAACATTAATATAACCAAGGCAAATTGGAATAATATTACATAATTCGCTGGCTAATTTGCTTTTTAAATTCTCAATTCTCTCAAAATGACCAAAAAATAACCTAAAACCGACCATACTTCACTTTTTTCGATTCGCGATTCGCGAAGAAATTAACGGATCATGTGACACTATAGGATAATTACCCCTTGATTACTTCATTTGGGAAAAACAGATGAGCAAGAAAATAAAATTATTACCCCTTCCGTCCCCATGATTTTCTTAAACCCGCTAAAACCTACAAGGCTACAATTTATTTCTCTACTACATTAAAACCAATGATTACTCTACTAAAAGACATGACCCCACCTACATAACCCGCTCAAATTGCCACTTTCACTCTTTTCCTTGGTTTGTGTGCAGTTTCCCTTGAGTAGCAAACTCGGGGGACAGAAGGGTATAATTTTTATCATGACATAATGATTAAACTATAAATCCAATGGTCAACACTATGTTTGGATAGGTTTTAGGAGGGAATGGAAAAGCAGGGAAGGGAGAGGAATGGGAGGGAATAGTGAGAATTTCCCTTCTTTGATTAACAAAACTAGGGACATTTAACCCTCCAAGTGAAACATAATTCGCTAGTAAGCTCACCTTTTAAAATTTCGATTCGCTCAAAATGATACAAAATAGCCTAAAATCGACAAGAATTCGCTTTTTTCCATTCGCGATTCGCGAGGCGATCGACAAATTATGTGAAACTTATCCCTCCAATTCTCTTCCTTTCAAATCATTCCCCATTCGAAATAATTATTCAATCAAAGGAAAGCATCTCCCTCCAAATCCCTCCCCTTCGTTTCCCTTTAATTTCCTCCATCCAAACATAGTGTAAAATTTCCAATTCTAAAGGTCCAACTCCTAGTGCCTGAAAAAGTAGCTAGAAAAATCACTTACCCTTCGGTGACTACAGCAAACTCGGCCAATTCGGACTTGGTCAGGTGCTTTGCATACTGAGACACTATTTCTTGACGATTTTGTTCATCCGGAATTCCAAAGTATATCATTGAATCAAATCGGCTGAATATAAAATGTAAAGGTAATTAATTACGGAGCAAAGTTCAAGTTTTGACTCCATGGGTGCAAGTATGAAATGACAAAAGGTGTAAAGAAAGCTACAATTTAGTGTACCTAATCAAAGCAGGATCAATATCTTGCTTTCTGTTAGTTGCAGCAATCACCACCACCTTCTTATCTTGTTCAAAACCGTCAATCTGTACAAAAGATATGGCCATTCACAACTCTATTTCGCCAAATAATGCATATGAATATTATAGAATTCCGTCCATATGAATTCTGCTTTACCTGTCTCAATAGCACTGATAAAATTCTTCGAGTGGCTTCATGCATTTCACTATCCCGAGCAGTAGCAAAAGAATCAACCTACAAGGTTTTATAAAATGCTCATGTTAGAGAAGGATCCAAATATCTAATGCAAATTTAAATAATACAAGACGAGTGTCATAAACCCTTCCTGTGTACACGTACTAAAAAAATGTTTTCTTTCAATTGATCCACGCAGAAAAAAAAACTTAAAGGATGGTGTCAGATACCTCATCCAAAAATATGATTGCCCCATCGGGAAGCTCATTGGCAAGTGAGAAGACTTTCCCAAAGAGACGCTCACTTTCACCATAATATTTGGACATGACAACTTCCAATGGAACATACAGCAGAGGAACCCCCTAAAAGGCACAAAAAAGTAGAAGAGTTAAACAAGCCAACATAAGGTTCCTAAATAAATTCATCTATTTTAAATATCATTGATGGGCTTACCGCTTGACTAGCAATAACTCGGGCACACGAGGTTTTCCCAGTTCCTAAGCAAAGACACAAGATCGTCAAGTAAAATCCAATCTTCATCCACGCCGGCAAAAACAAGATAACTTGAAGGCATACTATTTTCAGTTATTTTAGAATGCAAACCTGGAGGGCCTTCAAAAAGCACAGCTCGGGGTCTGTTCGATTCATATTTTCGCCGGGTTCCACGGGCTATATCATCATAAATTTCTGGACTACGCAGAGCCAACAACACGGTATCCTCTATTTCCCTGTACAAGAGGTGAATAGGAAAGGAAATAGCATATATCATAAACTTCCTCCGCTCTTTTATAGTGCTTCATATTCCCAAAAAAGCTCACATATTTGAGAGAAATAAGGCAGTTTAGCAAGGAAGTATATTTCTTTGAGAGAACTACACACGATTGTATATATACCAAATCATACCGAATAGGTCGTTTGTTTTAAACTTATGTAATAATTTTCATCAGTCAGAGTCTCAGATTAAAAAATCCAATATAATGTAGCCCTCCCATCGACTTATATGCTACTCATAAACAACTAGATTTATGTATGTCATACAAGCATCAAACCTTAAATAATTGGTATAGGATGAGATCAGCCACCCTTCCTATACTCCTAATACACTTTAGAGGCATCAGTCACTCCACAATAACACCCGATTACACTAAAATGTTGTGGTGGGTGTGCAGTTTTATCATAGTAAGCAATTTTCAGTGAAGTTCATTATATCAGACCTCTTTTGTTGCTCATAGCCAGCAATGGTATCCCATGATATCTCTTCATTTGCATACGTAACCCGTGGTTCGTCAAGCCCAAATACACGTACGCCCATGGATTCTAAACTAGTAATTGATTTACTTGTAGATGGTTTTCCTGTCGTTTTGCTCTGCCCTAGCTTTTCACTAGCAATTTGCATGATAGACACCAGAGCCTCAAGCTCTGCAGGGCAGAAATGTCCTTTCTTTAAGAACTCAACCTCCTGGAAATTTACAGACAGCACAAACATCAAATAAAAGCTAAAACCACATTTACTCCCTTTAGTTAAGATAAAAATGGAAATAAAAGGCATAGAAAGTATCTATATGAAGAGTCTCAAAAGCAAAACTAAAGCCAATAATTACCGGTTTATCAGGACTTATCAATGAGCGAAATATAAGAACACAAAGATCACCGTTATTTGAAATGGTTTCTCCAGTACCGCTCCCTCCACTTTCTTGCTTTACGTTTGGTAGGCTAAGTGCGAGCTGCCAAGCTACGGTGCTGAAATTTGACACGGTGACAGAAAATCATAACAAACAAATTGAAAATATAAGTGAAAATGCTCAAAGTCTCAAACTATGAAACTACCTGTCCCAAGATTGAACTTCCATAGGTGAACCCCCATTGAGAGTTGAAGCGAGGTTTGCAATCAGTCTAGGGATTTCACAATTGGAGGGTACTTGGAACTTGATTGCGATCTACAAATTCCATAAAGAAGTAACAAAGAAGTTTCAAAATCAATTTATCCTCGAGCGCACGTTAAGGTGTTGGATGCATAAATTTACAGGGTGATATATTCACCTTCTGGCCCTTCACAGCAACTGTGAATCGGGGATAAGAACCATACTTCATGCCTTTACTTCTAATTAGATCCTCTAACTTACGTCGTTCCTTTTTTGCTATTTCTTCAAGATCATCGTAGCTTGAAGGGATTTCAGATGGCAACGGAGGCCTAGTAGGTACCTGCAAAAGGGTTTAACTGTAACGAATATTTTTTGGCCTTTTTCTCTCCCTACTTTTTGGCATTAAAACATAGGATAATCAAAAGCAAAGGAGACCTTGATACCCTTAACTGTATCTAAAATTCAGCCAATATTCAAGAAATATCGAGAAGAATCTATATTTCTCTCCAAAAACTAATAGGTGCATCACAAACCTCATTGGTATCTGCAAAAGCCACGTCTAGGATTCCAACACCAAAAACACCAGCTAGCAAGAGCGGAATGCAAAGAGATCGGGTAGAATCAGGGATAAAAAATGGAAGGCGATCTTTAAAAGCATGAAATATTTGTTGCTGGGTTCTGTAACCTGCACAGCATATACATGGTAAATGTTTGGAGGCATATGATCAAGAATTAGTCCTAAATAATAAATCGGAAGAAACAAGAGTTCAACTTGGAAATAAGAACTCAAACAAAGTAATGGGAAACAAACATGTTTTCCAAGGCAGTCCAAGATCATCAAAAGAAAGCTTTATCACCACATACACACACACATACCACATAATCAACTCGGGCAGAGTTCAGTAGGTTCATATAAAAGCCAGACCTAATAAATGACAAGCATAAAAAGCCATTATTTCCATTTTCTTGATATACAACTAGTCCCCACCCGAATGCAAACAAATAGGGCTAGCTTTACAACCATCATTGATCCACTTGAGAAACTAAAAGGAGCAATCTTTCATCTCAATTATAAAATGCTACCTTAACGAGGCATTTGGTTATTGGAAAAATGAGGGTTATAGGAATGATTTTTAGTGTTAATTTCTATGGAATGCGCTATGTCATTCTCATGGTAATTAAGACTTAATCCTTAATCATGTTCTTTTCTTCACAAAATTCCATTTTCACCTAATACCATGTTCCCAATTGGTAACGGATAAGAATAAATTTTGTAAAAGAAATATATTAGAATAAGACTAGCATGATCATAAACCTTATCAATTAATTTTTCTACCTAAATCGCATTAAAATATCATTATCATTCAAACCATTTAAATCCTCAAAAACTAAATTCATTTTATTTTCCTATTTTTTCTTTATTTTTTGCATCTTGAAGAACATAAAGGAACTAGTCCTTCGAGATCATATAGTGATGGTAAAGAATGAATAGAATAGGAGTATCCTTGCAAACAATTCATGAGTTGATTTCTTTTGGTTTGTGTAACCGATCACAATCTTATACATTATGTGGACAAGAGGAAATGGAGGGAAATAGAGGGATTATTTTTCTCTCATTTGGATACCAATAGGGCAAGTAAGGAAAATGGAGGGAAAGGACTTGGAAGAAAGACCTCCTGCACAGTTAAAACAAAAGAAATTCTTCCCAACATCGGAAAGATTTGAATGGAAAACACACTAATTGCGTGCCTTTTAGACAAAACACAAGCAGAATTAAACCTAATTTTTCTTTTCCAATTAACTAAAACAACCACCAAATTCTGCTAACTAATATGATTAGCATAACTCAAATCTTGCTTACTAAATTCCATAACCAAGCAAAGAAAGTCGATTTATTAATTCCAATCAACTTCAAGCTAAAGCAAATGGCATAAATCAACTTCAACAGTAATGGCTAAGTCTGAATTACAATACCACTGAAAATGCTCCCAACAATTTAACATTCCAATGTTCAAGTTATAAAAATAAAATTAAAGATCATCATTTTGCTTAAATTCAATAATAATTCCACCTCACAAACAAAAAGCATCTGGGTACTCGAATTTTGATATTTAAGTCCATAAATAAGAGGAAAGAATCATAAAGAATAGAACTTTAAACTTAAAGACTAACAACCCATAAAATTAAAAAGAAAATTACCATGATTGAAAGGAATTTGATTATACAGATATTGGGTTTGAGATTGAGAATGAATTGTAGGGTTTATGGGTTTAGGAGAAGAAACTGCACTGCGCCACACTTTTCTTGTTAATAATCTCCTAAATGCTCCTGCCATTTTTGAATCCTTAGTTTTTTGGCAAGGTTAAAAATCTAGGTTTTGATGTATATATTTAATTGATTAAGGATGAAATGTCTGAAATGTGGAGAATTGAATTCCAATTCGATACAGAAGTGGGGGGAAGACGGGAAGTTGCGTGAAGCATCTGATTCTGGTAGTTTCAATTCTTCTTTCTTGTGGAGATGGCCATGGAATTTATTTTTCTTTTTTTTTCATAGTGTTCCTTGGTGGTTGTCAAACTAGCTAGGTTGGTTCAATTCAATTTGTTTGGGGCATTCTCTTTGGGTTAATTTTGTTGGATTGGACTTTAAAAAAAAGGCAAACATCATTGATACATAGATCAAAATTTGTTGAATGTTGACACGAGTCTTGTATCAATTAGCGTGTAAATTATGATTAATAATTATAAATTCAATATATTTTTGATATGAAAAGAATTTACACTAGAAATCTACTCAAAAAATGTAGATTGTGACTATGAATCTATGATCATCATCTAACTTTTTCTAGACTTAAACTCGACTTTAGTTTGTCATATATTATATCCAACCAAGTTGAAACTAATCCATCATAGAACACAAAAATTTTATTTAAACTTAAAATTAACTTTCACAAACTGAATATTACCCCACGCAAACTTAACCTAAACTCAAAACCTTACATAGAGTTATTCTTAATCCAAAATGACCAATTTGAAATCAACTAAACCTTAGTTACCTTGAAATTTTATTGAGTTGATCTCAAACAAAATTGATTGAACCTGATATTGACTATTATTTTAACTTGAATCTAATTTGGATTTTACTTTACATTCAAGCACAGGAAATTTGAATATAATAGAATCCATAACTAATCTGACGTGAGGAGTAACAAACCTTAGAGTTCGACTAACATGACCTGCCTAATAGGTCGACTTTGAATTTAAAATTAAAATATAATTGCACTTGACCCAAACCCGACTTACGACTATCCATAGTCAGCCGTAAGAGCCTACCTTCGACGACAACGTCACAACATCCTTTTTGGCAGGTTTTCCATGCAGTGATCTATACCTTGTGGACATTGATTTGAGACTGAGAGTTTAAGATAAACATCAACAAATTCAGTTAATGGTAATCTATATACAACAAAGCTAAACGTCTAATTCAGTTCATCTTAGAACAGAAATTCAGATTAACTAGATTGGGCCTTTAGGCCCAAGCATATGGACTAGTTAACATACAAAACCCAAAAACCGATCTATTTCTTGAACACAAATTCAGGTTAAATGTTATAAAAAAGAAATTGGCCAATTTACGGTGCTAATTGTATGAGATGATCTCACTCTGAAATGTGTTTTATATATAAAATAAATTAGCATCTCTAGTATAAGATCATCTCGTTATAAGTAATCACTTTAATGTGCGATCATTCTAAGACTAAAAAAACGGTCATTTTAAAATTGTAAGTGATCACTTTAATATTAGTGATCAATTTAAGACTGTAAGTGTATATCGGGCTAACCCAACAAAGATGATCTTACCATAACATCGTCTCATTTAAAAATTTATGGAATTAAATAACTCAATTAATACAAATTACGAGAATATGAACTCATTGTTTTAAGCACTTCTAAGTAAAAGATGATCTCATAAGAGTAGTTAATAATAAGGTAGGGCCGGGGACGATGATAAGTAAGATAATTACAATTGTGTTATGATTGATTGAAATTGTTATGAATTAAAGAAGATAAGCTCCATTTGTTTTCTACATAAAATACAATTATGATTGTGATTATGAGGTACATTTTTTCATCACAAGACTTTCAATTTAATTTAATTTAATTTGTAATTATTGAGAGGGAAGAGGAGAAAAAACAAGAGAGCAACTGTGTTGTTTGTTTGAGACTAATCATGCTGATCTTGATATATAGTACTTCTATATTCCACAGTAGAAAGGCTCAAAGTATATAACAAAAATCATCATCTACTACATTTATTAATTAAATTAACACTTTAAATTGTTACAAAAGGGTTTTCTATGAATTTGTAATACAAATTTTTATGATTTATCATAAACATGAATTTTTTTTTTTTTTTTTTTTTTTTTTTGTATCCTACATTAAGCAAATTGAAATGAGAGTTTCTTAAATACTCATTTAGCATTATTTGTTATTTTGGTGTGCTAAGTTATTTTGCATTATTTCATTTTTATGATTGTTATTGTTTTCTATTGTTGTGTATCATTGCAATATAAATCATGCTTTAGTAAGAGTCTATTGGTGCATCAATATATAAATATATGTGTCCTTTTTAGTACAAAAAACCACATTATAAAATAATCAAATCCAGAATTAACAACCCATGACATCATGCGCCCATTAATATATACTTCTAATCCTACCAAATAATAGTACTTAGTTAATTCTATGATAATAATCATTCTGATTTGTCTCCACCAAGATATAAAAAAGACAAATAATATATTATTAAGATTAATTAAGAATTGTTAATGGCACTTTTACAGTTACAAAGTTAGGATAATTGGTGACAAACCCTTCATTTATGGTATTTAAATATGATTACAATTTTGAGATGGTTGTAAAAGTAAAGTAGGAGGAACTTCCAGGATGAGACAAGCCACATGGGGTTAGGTTGTTGTTAAACTTTAATGGGGAAAACAAATCCTTCATTGACAGCTCACTTTAGGGTTTTAAAAAACTCCTGACCCCACTCTTGAACTAGAAATATTTTTTATATTTGTACTTTTATTCTTTTTCCATCAATCTAATTTGCCTTTTTTTGTACTTTTGTTTCTGATTTTGTAGGGATCATTTTTTTTTTATTTAGTTTGAGAGTAAACATTTTTTTATTATAAAGATGGAAATGGAATTGTGTACATCATATTTGATTTTTTAAAAATTATGTTTAATTGAAACTTGATAGTCTTGTGTGAACCTATTAATAAAATCAAAGAAAATAATTAAAGTAAATTTTTAATTAAAAATGCTAATTGAAGATATATAATTGATCAAATTAGTTAATTTAGTAAATTTATTATTAAGCTTATAAAAAAAATTCCATACAAAAAAAAAGCTAATTGCAGACAAATCTTATAAGGTCTGAAACCATTTAGTAATAGATGGACCGGAGGAGTAGCTAGCCTATCCAACTTATATCTTGGTCAACTTTATTTATTTATTTCTAATTTTTAGATTTTAGATGTGAAATCACACGTAAATTATTTTTGCAATATAATTAACTTTTTTTTAATCCTACAACATAACTAATTTATTATTATAACTTATAAAGACAAGGTACACTGATACTTAAGGTAAGATAAGAGAAGAGAAATAATTACCGATGTACCAACATTAAATTTATAAAATCCTTTTCATAAATGAAAATTAATAAGTGTTAGGTAACATATATGTATATGCTATCCTTTATAATTTTTTGTTTAAAAATATTTAGAGATAAGTGGGGTAACAAAGCCCTCATTATTTATACATCTTGATCGACCTAATTTATTGATTTGCAAAGATTTGAAATCGACCTCAATGAAGTCACTAAAGTGTAGGACTTTCATTTTTCTTCTACTTAAATTATGAGTATTCTTTATTCTCTAGACATAGCCATTCGTCCAACCAAGTTATGTAAACAAATGGGAATCATAGTCATATATTCATGTCTCATATGCACTAAGTTCGTTGAAATTCGTAATGAAAGTTTTGACCCATTTCCTACAGTTTAGAAGCAACCAATACTAATACTATAAATCAAGGGTGAGTGGGACCAAATGTCGGATCATCTTAGGCAGAGCTAAACCTTATTATGAGTATATTTTCATTTTCTACATCAAACAAAAAAATTAAAGATAATTTATAATTGCATAAATAATACTTCTTCCGTTATTCAATGAAATTTTCATAAGAAATGTTTACGAGAATTAAGAAAAATGAAATATTTTAGATAGAAGATATATTATTTAATTGTATAATAAATTTGATGGAAAAAAAGTAGAGACTATATACATTTAAAAATATTAAAAGAAAGTTAGTGGAAAAAATATGGAGATCACAATACAACTAATAAAAAATGTTTTGTTAAGTTAGTGGAAAATAAGTAGGGATCATAAGAAATATAAAAATGTTAAAATGAAGTTAGTGAAAGATATGTGAGAACCAAAACATTATAAAAACATTAAAATGAAGATGAATAAAGTTATTTTAATTCAATATTTATGATATTATAAATAGAAAAAATTATTTATGGAACAACAAATAAAACACCCAAAATGACTAATGGGGACTTCTTTAAGAAATGAAGGGAGTAATATAATTTATATTACTCAAACAAATGTAAAACAAAAAACTTGAAAATCCTTGTAAAAGTTCAAAATTCAAGAACAATGTCCATTCCTTAGGGTCTAAGACCTATGTATTTAGGTCCGAGTTTGGATCTAACAAAAAAAATAAAATTTAAATGTGAATTTAGCTGAACTTGATCCATATTCGAGTCATGTTCATCTCTAATTATAAGAGATCATTACTCAAAAAGTGTCTCAAAATAAAGGACTTATATTTTTATATTATATTAATTAGTTTATTTATTTTTTTCTGGGGCTAATATGTGTATGAGGGCAAATTGGAGCCATATAGACAAAGGAGAGGGGGCCAGTTTTGAGCCCTATCAATAACAAAGTCTCAAGAAAGTGGGAAAAAAAAAGTAATTTCTAAGAAATTAAACCTGTACCTTTTATAGCAATTAGCAATATGTCATATGTGTACCATACACAAAAATAGGAAACTAAGTTGATGAAATAGTAATTTAGAGAACATTTTTCGTCTCAAACAAATAGATTATTGCAGAAATACTCCCATCTTACTATTGAGAGTCACTATTAACATTTATACGATGTGATTAAAGATATTTTTTGGGGTCATAAAATTATTATTAAATTAAATATTTTAGTTCAGATTAAATTATTTAATCTGTTTTGAAAACATCACGAATATGAATATATGGTACTCCCTCCTTTTTTTTGTCCATTTAAAGTTTGTCCACTTTAAGAGCGAAAAATTTAAATTAGATTTTTAAAGTATATATTGAAGATAAAATATATTCATGTAAAATCTTATTAGATTTGTCTTGATGTAAAGTTTTTTAATATATAATTTTTTTAAGTTTTTATGATGCGTACTTAGAAATATTAAGACATAAAATTTGCTAAAAAGTAGATGCAAAAGGTAATGTGAATAAACAAAAAGAGACGGAGAAAGTATTTGAATAGTATATCTACTATTTTACATTCTCCTTTATAAACTGGTTTTATGCTTGGTGTTTCATAATTCGTGGACCCTCACTTATTTATATATGATGGGATAATTAAGATATTAATGAGGGCCCATATTTTCAATTGTAGGAGTAATTTTGTACCCTCATTTATTATCATAATTGAATGCATTTTATTAGTAGGAGTTTTCTTGTAGTAGAATTTTAGCCAATCATTAAAATTTTTATGTTTTCACTACATAAATTTCTCATTGTTAACAATTTTTAATTTTGATACCTCCTAAAATCTAATTTGAAGTATCCGTACATATATTCTCATACAGGATAAAATTTTGTATTCCATAATATTCTATCATTATTAGCAAATATCATTAACCCTTTCTCCTATTATTGTTTAATGCTATGTTTGTATTAAAGAAAATAAGGGTAAAAGAATAAGAAGTAATAAAGAGATTACATTTCCTTTATTTTGATAATAAAATAATAAATCTATTATGACATTGAAAAGATTTGGATAAGTCCAAATTTATTCAACTTAATAAGCGCTATTTAAATAAGTTAAGATTTGTTTTCTCTAATTAATAAATTTTAGTAAAGTTTTATTTTAACTTGAATAACAACAATTTTATTCAATTTAATAACTTTAAGACTTTTTTTTGTTTTAGGGTAGGTCGAGTTTGGAAAGGGAAGGACTAGATAATAATTGAACTTGGGATCTTATCTAAATAATGCATGTGATCTTTGCTCCAACTAAAATAAGACCAATTTCTCACTTTCGAGCATTTATTCTCGCTTATTTATTTTACATTAAACAAAGACCTGAAATAAGAAAATGCTCATCAATTTGAGTAGATATTAGTATATATGTAAAATAGAAATTCGCATAAGATGTCTACAAATAAGCCCGACTAATGGATTGACTATAAGACTATAATGACTTAATATTCTCTCTAATTTAGAGTTAATGTCTTTGATGGGATTTGCAAACAAGCTACGGGTTTAGCTCCATCGTTCCTTGTTCTTGATAGAATTAGCACTCTTACGACTTCTTTTGCTGGCTTTAATTGTAATTCAGTGGGTAGGAATGAAAATACGACGGCTCACTTTGTAGCTCAATGGAATTTGAGTTTGGTGCAGAGATTTTGTTTTCATGCATATTTTTTAACAAAGTCTTATAATTGTGATTGATCTCAATATATTTTCAGGTTTTATTTAAAAAAAATTACTTATTTGTAATAAAAGTATATTTACATATACTATTATTAGCTCATCATTTAGAGACGGAGATAAGTTACGCGTCATTCACTCCGTTGGTCAAGTCAAAATACATTCTAAAGCAAAGTCAAGCAATAACTTGGAGATATAATCCTACCACTCCTAATCTCCTCCTATAACCTACTTAATACTACAAAGCCTACACTATACTAAAAACTAGTAATCTACAAATACTTTGACCACTCAATGAATATTATACCCAATTGACTTTCCATTTACCATAGCTCATAGATAGATTAACGTATTTGACTTGCCAATAATCAATAATATGAATAAGTAAGTCAATTATATAGTTGAAAATGAACGAATTACATAGCTAAAAATAAAAATAAAACAAATTCAATAAAAATAGAGCAAGTTTATAGATTGATGATAAAGAGGGCAAAAAATTCATATTTCTATAATTTCATTATTCATAATAATTATCATTAATCAAATCATAAAATTGATAACAAGTTTAACATAGCATTTTAGGCTCTATATTCAACAATAATAATGTAACTAAAACTAATATAGAGTACAATGTAAAATATACAAAATAAAAAAAAAAAATATTAAACGTCATTGTGAGCAGCAAATTACGAGAAATTCACAAAGGTCAGACGAAATCTGACTCACAAAGTCAAACTACTTACTACTACTAGATTACTGCAGTAATAATCCTACTAGTTGCAGATTTACTAGTTTAACTTAACAGTTAAAATAGAAGTTAAACCGTTAAAACTGTAGTTTTCTTACTAAAAAATCCACGCAAGCTAAACAAATGATTGTTAATTCCATTACCACCACCATTCCTGGGCCCACTTCCGCCGCCACTATCATCACCACCACCAACTCCCCCTCCGCCGCCATTTTCGTCGCTTCCACAACTCAAACTCTGTCGATATCCGATACAAACCGGAACATTCAGCTTCAAAACCCGGCCTTTACCCGAACCACCGCTACTAGCTGTGCGGTTCACTGGTCCAGTTTTCTTTACTTGCCAAACCGGACTGGTTCGACCCAAGTGAACTCCCGGTCGACCCGGACTACTGGGCCAAGACCTTCTTGATTTAGATTCACCTGAAGAATTACTCCTTGAACATGGTGCACTGCTGACTTTCCGGTTTGATTGAGCCGCTGATTTAGACCGGCCTGAATTATTTCCTGCAGACCGGCTCCTTGAAAACGGCCATATATTGATATTCAACTCGGCCGAACTACTATTAATATTACTACTACTTTTCCGATCTTTTTCTTTCTTTTTCTCAAGTTTATTCTCTGGTTTATCTTCAGTGATATTTCCCGGTTTTTTCTCACCTCGCTTAAAAATCTCTCTCCACCGTTTCGAAGCACTGAGAATCGGGTTACCTGAACCGGAGGAAGTAATCAACGCAGAAGGTTCAGACTCCGGTTCACATAAACCAGGATCCGATTCAGATGGACCGGAATCCGGTTCAGGATCGAATTCAGATCTGTGAAGACGGAGGAGATGAAGTGGGAGAAGGAACCCATCAGAGAAGAGCTCATCAGCTGAAAGAAGTGTAGTTTGTGAGTCGCATCCGAGACTCGAGAACTCAAACTCGGGCGAGTTAGCCGAGTCACTGCTACTACGCCGCCGGCGGAAGGTGGTGGGGGAAGGAGAATGAGGAGATGGAGAGAGGGTAAGAGTTCTAGAAGGAGATTCCATCATATTTAGAAAGGATGAATGAAGAGAAAAGGTAGAGAATTTGGTGGTTGAAAATTGAAATAATGGAGGAAATGAAATAAAAAGAGGGGGGGGGGGGGGGAGAGGAGTTTAATGAGGAGATGTTGAGAGAAAAGAGAGAAATAAATGAGGTGGGTGTAAGATGATGGATAAACACATGCACTAATAACCCAAGTTTCTACTTATGGAAAAACTAGAGTATAGTAGAGTATTTTATAATATTGGTGATACATTTTTTTTAACATTAAAAAAAAAAAGAAAATAAATTAGAATTAAGTATTCATTAAATTTGAAAATTTGAATGTTTTGTCAACACATGATGGGGAATTAAAGAGGAGAAGATGATGTGTCCACAATATGTGATTTAGTAAATTAATTAGTAATTATTCTTGCCAAAATTATATTATAAGTTATTTTCACCATCATATCTTCATGTATCCCGTAAATAAATATGATGATTAGAGTTTAGAGAAGGATACGCACAAAGAGAATCTGATCTCGAAAAAGACTTACAAGGAAAGTCAAAGTGCACAAGATAATACAAGACAAAAAACACGACAAGACGTACAATACAAGATAAACATTGATACTGCTAATTTGACCAAAAATATAAAAATAATAATAAAGGTCAAAACAATAAACAAGCTATATGTGACATATAGACATAGGTGATATAGGCATAGGCATAGGTGACTATCTAAAGGCAATACAAATATAACGTCTCCAACTAACTTTATCGCCACACAAGTCGTTAGTGATTGCAACTAACTTTATGTGAATTATGATACTTATTTTATTTAATGGATTTATTAATGTGGTGTTAAGTTGGAAATTTTATGTTATAATCGTCAATTAATTTAAATGTTATGAATTTCATACTTTTTTATTTTTATTTTTGAAAATGTGGACAATTTTTAAGTAAGACTAGAGGTGCTATTGAAATGATGGGTGAGAATAAGATGAAAATTTCTGAATCTCTTGTTTGGGACAAAGATGAAATTAGTGTAGTTGAGGTTTTGTTACTAAAAACAAAGTTATAAATATATTCTTAAGACTTGAAAGTTGATGAACTTAAAAAGTTGATTAATTAAGCATTAATGAAAAGTATATATTGTGATATTTTCCCTTCTAAATCACACTAATGTCCTCCTCCTCCTCCTCCTCCAATACATGAAATGATAGGGTCATGGGTTTTGGATGAGTTGAGATTATAAGTACCATTCTCATTCCGTATCATTAAAAACATGAGATTTTCCCATTATTTATCATCAAGTTTCTCTCCCATCCCTCAAATCCCTCCAAAAATCATTCTCAAAGTTTCTTATACATATTCGAGTTGTGAATTAATATCATTTTTCTTATGTTAAAGAATTGAATGTTGTAGTATTGAAAATGATTCGATGAATGTAATTTTTATTTATTTAATGTGGTTAAAATAATACTTTAAGAATTGTTAATAGTGATTGCAGAAAAACATAATTGCAAGAGAAACTAAGTGAAAGCTGAATGTAAAACATTTATACATGATTTTTATGGTTCACTATATCAATTTTATAGTTGCATCCTGAGTGCTCCAAATTAAACAAAACCTACTCTATTGACCCTTGTGTTTCTCTCTGATTTTAAATCTACTGCTAGGCGACTTGTTCAAAAACAAATTATTTACAACAATAGGTTGTTTTATCAACCAACTAATTTACCAAACATTAGCATTTAATACTTTGACTGCCAAACTTTATTTTATATCAAAATAAGTTAAAATTATCCAATAAAATATTTTGCAAAACATCCCATATGACCATATATATTGTATAACCTATTGGCACAATTAATAATAGGCTAACAAAAATAAAGTATTTTAAAATTAAACAGATAAATCAACAAATTATAATCATTATCATATATTTTCTACTAAATTTATTATCTAATAAAATAATATTTTATTGTGTATTTCATTATAATTCACACGGACACAAGAATTTTTGATATTTTTTTAAAAAAAACTTCAAATATTCAATCAATCAAGAACAAAGGGGTATGAACCTTTTGTGGATAAGAGTATTTTCCGTTCCAACAAGAAAATTCCTCACTAGTCACTACCTTTTCAATTAACTTGGCGTTGTATTACTTGGAGGCTTACACTCTGAGGATCTAACAAACTTGATACACCTGGATCTCATCTTTTTGGCCTTTATACATGGTGACTTTTTAGTAGTGATTTTCTTGAATCATAATTAGCTAATTATACCATCTTTATTGCAATAAAATAAAGTAATGCACTGCAATTTTAAGTTTTTTAAAAAGCAACAATGTTAGTATCTTAGTATCAAAAAATTAAGGTCGGCTAAATTAGTGGCGGATATAGAACAAATCAATAAAATATCGATAATATTTTTAAAAATGTCCTTAATAAGGTCTCAACTGGGCCAATACTATCATATAGCAAAACTCCTACCAACTTGACCCGTACATCTATTAATATCTCTAGGTATATGATTTTGTGTATAAGTTGAAAATTGTCGGTTAACATTATTAACTAAGAGATCCGCTCTGAGCTAAATGAATTAATTTATCAGATTTAATAGTTATTCACATAATTTAATTAGTCCAATCTATTTATCTTCCAATATCAAAGAAAGTCATAATTTACATGTTATTATTGCTTGACAAAGCCTCAAATATCTCTTCTTGAATGCAGAATTAACGCATTTATACCGTTGTTATTTTGTTATTTTTGTGTACCAATTGTGTTAAATATTCAAATCTTGGGTATATGGTTTTTTGAATTATTTCAGTATATACTTAATGTCATTGCAATTTTCCTTATATATTTAGAAATGTTAAGTCAATTGATATGCGTCACAATTGTACTCTCAAAAAATACTTTTTGTATATATAAATACATATATTAATTATAGGGATTTATAAATGTTAAAAAGGGCTTTTATTTCGTTTTCTCAAATTTATCTTAAATAATAGGATGGTGTAATACTACCAAATACAAAATAACAAAAAATGATCACAAAGCACTTGTAAGTACATTGCTCTAGAGTATATAGAATTGACTACACAATATCAATAATTCAATTTATAAGCTAGTAATATTAGCTACTATGAAATTTTTAAAAAACATGATCATAATAAACCAGGAAAAAATTAATTTAAAAAATAAAGATTAGATTAATCGAAATCAGGTGATGATCAGTCTAAGTGATGTCATATCAAATGGGCACGTTTCATGTGATCGAGGGATCATGCTCCTCACATTTCACTTTCTCTCTTTGAACCTTTTGTAATTTTATTATTGTTAAAGCGTTGACTCTTCAACTTTTTATTATTTTTTATATAAAATTATTCTTTAGACCCGTAAAAACTATAATACTATGTTTGAGAATTTTAAATTTATTTAAAAATATAAATTTAATTTAAATTTAGTATTTGACAAATAAAAGAAATTTTAAATTTGGATTTGAGTCAAATTCACTAATGTTTTAAAAGTGGATAAGGACGATTTTAGAATGACTTTCCTAACCTTGTCATTCTAAAATTCCTCTTTAATGAATTCATAATTAAAATCTACAATTTGAAATGAAATATTTGTTTTCAAACCCAACCTAATAAAATTTTTTAATTAGGTTTTGTTGCTTTTGAGTTCGATCGATTTTTTTTTCTTTGAGTTTTTATCGATTATCAATAAAGTAATTGCTCACAAATATAAATTATAATATAATTAATTTTTAAATATTTTGTAGCAAATTTTAAGCACAGCGAAAGTAGGACAATTTTTTTTATTTTGATTCTAGATAAGGTAAATATTATTTTTTTTTACCATAAGTTAATTAAAAAATCCTAAAAAATGGATTTTTCATGGCAGTTTTGACCATAATTGGTAATTCTGTGAAGATGAATAAACAAATATTTAACGATAGATAAAATAAAATAGAAAAGTGGACTTATATATATATGGATAATAAAATAGTCTTACTTTACAAATATATTCAATGATTATGATGGCTTGAGGCAAGAGGTTGAAAGTTGATATTTTACTAGACTTAATTGTATATGAAATCTTGTAAAAAAAAAAAAAGAAATGGTAGTACTAAGTTTAATTTTATCAATAATTGTCAATTTTTATTATATATTAATCATGATGTATTTTATATATAACAACGTATGTGATTAAAATAATAAAAGGATACTTTATTATTATTTTGTTATATTTGTTGTATAACGTTAAATTACAATAAGATTAAATTTCAAAAATTTTGCAGTAAATTTAAATAACAGAGAGAGCAAGTCTTACTATCAGTACCGATCACATGCAAGTAGGAAACATGAATTAGGACCATAGCAAAAAATGACTTGAAACTAATCAATGTGAAGGCAATGCCCATAAATAAGAGTCCTACGACCAAATAATTCAATACAAAAGTCATCACTATCTTCGTTGCACATGCATCCATGCATGCTAACTCATATATCGTACAGATTTTTAATTTGCTAAATTAAGCTCCAACCTTGAATATTTTTATTATATTTTATTTGGCAGGAATCCTACCTAAAATCCAACCATCATGTCTAAATATATATTGTGATTATGTAAAATCAAAATTTTGCACGGTTGGATTCTTTAAAACAAAGAATTTCACATTAAAATACACAAATTCCCCTTTAAGATTTGTTTGATTGTAAGACATTTACACATTAGCCTAAACAAACTAAACTAAATTAATTAAAGCATCTTGTTTTATACTCAAAATAATTAATATAATTGTTTAAGATTTAACACATCATTTTAAATATTAAAAATAACACTTTGAATATAAAATATTAAAATTTTTGAAATTGGGCTCTTTGATTATATATATTAAAATGCCAGAATCTCTAATTAGTTCTATGCTATTTCCATTAAAATAATTCATTTCTTTTTTCTAAACATTTTATAATCTTTAAAGATATTAATTAGAAAGATATAATATAATATAAAAAAGGGAAAAAAGGAATTGTATTTAGATTATACTTTTATTATGAAAAAAGACACCACCCAATGACTTAAGAGTATGGGTTATAAAAATTATTGTAATTTTTAAAATGAAAAAATATATAAAGGTTGGTAAGTAATTAAACATCCTACTACTCGTGGGGACTAGGAAAATAGGAGGTTATGAAGAAAATTAATAAAGAAAATAAAGGTGTAATATTTGTCAATTAGTGGTTTGTTTGGTGGCTAAATGATAAAACAATGTGTTGGCTAAAATCGACATTTTGCAATTACATAATTTGGCCTTACAATTACTTTTTATTCAATTCATTCTTTTTGGAGGTTGACATTGCTTTATTATCATAAAAAGCTAAGTGTGTGAATATAAATGTTTAAACACCCCTTTAGATCAAACCTTGGAAGTTGCCTATATTAAATAGTATTTGGATAGATGTGGTATTGTCTTAATTAATAAAATAAAATAATCATTGCCATATATTTGTGGTTTTTATTAACAATGACTATATAATATATCGGATTTTTTTTGTCGTCTTATATGAGAATGAGAATGAATTTTGGTGTAATTAATTCATTAGATGTGATGTCATACTTATGGACTATGGTAATGAAGTTCTTATTTGTGAGTAGTGGATGCATAATTATAAATCTTATTTGATAATTTTTCTAATTATATTACATTAAATTTTTATTGTTGTTTTATGTCGACAATAAAACAATTCGTTAATGTAAGATCATGAATTGACTTAGTATTTTAAGACTTTCTATTTTATTAGAAGCGGAGCAAAAATACACTAACTTATGAGGCCCTATTTATTTCACCTTTTTAAAAAAGTCGAGTCTAAAAGAAATATAACTTGACTAAATAAAAAATAATATAAATTAATGTAGCTAATATATAAGAGGGTATGTGATCCCCGCCCTCGCCCTCGCCCTCCTCCTCCTCTCAACCTACCATACCTTATAATTCTAAAAAAATATAAATGCTAGCTAAATGCAATTAGACACTTAACATTATGCCTAAAATTATCACCCTCCGCTTTCTGTTGAATACATAACATTTACTGGCTTTTGGTTGAGTTGGTTCCTTGACAGGGTATCAGAAGCCAATGTGACAAGAGATCAAAGGTTTGAATCTCAACTACCCCTCATTTAAATGGAAGTATGCACATCCACACTTCTAACCTAATGAGCTCTCGTGTGATGGACCGTGTAAGAGTATGTAATAGATCATGGGGCTTCAACCATAAGTTTAAACTTTTGATTGAGTTGGTTCCTTGACACTTTCATCTCACGATCAAGATTCGATTCATGAAACCAGTTATAGGAGTCATGAATTGAAAAGATATATAGTTATTGTTGGCATTGTTTTGAGGTGAGTATAAAGAAGGGTGGTGCAGTGGGAGGCTAAATCTTTATAGAAATTTGAGATTTATGATGGCAGAAGAAATGTATGTCCTTCTTCAACTCAATCAAATAACGACATAGGACTGTATGAGAGTAATAAGTTGCATTTGCACGCAAAGGAGTTTCTTGATTTTTGTAAATCTACAAACTAAAAGCCTTTTTCATTGTCCTAAATTCATTGATCCTAATGCCCAACTCTTCTTTCTCAAGTGTATCTAAACAATTATTCACTCCCTACTAAAGAAAATAAACCTCAAAATATTAATAGAGAAAATTAAATTGTATGAATAAGATTAATGGGTAGAGAAACAGATAAAATGTATAAATTAAAATTAAAATAACTAGTCATAACACTATCTAAAATAAAAATATTGTAAAGTTAAATTAGCGGACTAAAAAGTGCGACAATCTCTTAAAAAACAATTATTCTATTAGGTGGGGCCAAATTTTTTATTTTAATTAATATATACATCTTCAACGAAATTCATTTTACAATCTATTTAGTTAATCCATATTAAGAATTAAGATTCACATGGACATTTATTTTACAATCTATTTAGTTAATGCAAGAACTAAGATTCACATGAAACAAAGTTTAAATAGGAGAGAATTTCTAGTGAAAGTTGTTTTAGATGATATCAAAAACATTTTAAAAACTTCAAGGCAAAACCAATTTATACAAATATTTATAAATCAGCTCGTTAGATCATTTCACGGTGAGACGACCTTAAAATAAGAGAGCCATAAACGAAAAATTTCTATTATTGATTATTTAACACAAATATAAGACTTGTCTTACGATAAGACGGTTTTATAGAAACATTTGAGTTTATAAATAGGATGATTATGAAACTCGGTGGACTTTAACTTTAGTAAAAGCATTTTTTTCATTACTTACAGAAGCATTTTATTGGGTTATTTATAGAAGCATTTTTTGGATTATTTACAGAAGCATTTTTTGGATTATTTACAGAAGCATTAGATTAAATTAAATTAAATTATTTTGATGTAAAAACATATATACATTACAACTAAATAAGAGTTGATGTTTTGAAAGGTAAAGGCTAAAGTTTATATGGCAATTTTTTTTTGGATTCTTGTAGAATTTATTATCAAAGTCTTTCAAATTATAGATTAGTTTGTGCAAATATTTTGCTCAAAAGTTAAAAAAAAAAATGCATAAAGACCAAAAAAACGCCCACCGTGGGGCTCGAACCCACGACCACAAGGTTAAGAGCCTTGCGCTCTACCAACTGAGCTAGACGGGCTTATATTACTTAATTTGCATTTATTATATTTGTCGTTTAGTAACCTTCATTCTAATCAACAATCCACAAATTTGAAGGTGGATTAATGTTAGCCTTTCATCAACCTTATAAAGGCCAAAATGCATCCCTTTCAGCATTATTACACGGCCCAAATTTACTAGGCTCTGAATTAGGATTTTTTAGGTGATTTTTTAAGCATACATAATTTTGTTTTTTACTTATGATTTTCACAAATTACTGTCTCTCCGAGAAACACATTAGATATACGGATTAGATAGCTCAGTTAATACAAATTAAAGAGAAAATACGAATACGAGATTCTTGTTTTGAGATCGTCTCTTTAAAAGACAGTCTCTAACAAAAGTAACTGTAGTATTTTTTTTAAAACAATCATTTTCAATTAATAGGAAAAGTAGAGGTAGCAACAATTAAAAATTAAGGTACTCTTTATTTCATGAAAATTGCCCCATTTGTATTGCTGGAAAATTTAAGAAAAACAGGTAAATGATATTTTATGAAAAAGTGAAAAAAATGTATATGAGAAATACAATATAAGTTAAATATATAAATGAGAATTAAAAAAGAAACATGGATAATAAACTTTGGGTCTAAAATAGAATTAAGGCAAACTTAAAAAAGACAAATTAAAAAAACAGTGAAACAAAATTTTATGAGACAAATTGAGTAGTATCAACTATCAAGTTGGTTAGGATTTGTCTATTTTTCAACAAAAAATACTTATTCATTTTGATTATAATTTATAAAACAACTAGAATAGTTCCGTTACAACTTATTGAATGTAACAACCCATTTGCAATGTTCAAGTCTAAATTTATAGACCCTACTTAGCAACTTGCAAGAAATGGATAGCTCATATTATTTATTATTGAAACATAGAATTAGTCCAGATTAATAGGATTAATGGTTTTCCTAAAAGCGTCTCGTAAAATTAATTAATAGTTAGAGAATATATTTAGTTTGAAGTTAGAATCACTAATATAACGTATAAAAAGTTAAATATTTATAATTTTTTAAGTATTACATTAATTATTCCAATTTTTATCCGAATTCTAAATTAAATTTTAATTTTAATGACCCAAATCTTTATTAATTTAGACTCAACCTTAATTCGATCTTAAAATATTCAGCTCTAATTGAAAAAATATTTTTGAAAACACTCCTTTAGAATTTAGCTATATGCTTTTTTAGTTTCAAATGAATTTTCATCATTTGTTTTAATGGCTTCTTGGTGATTTTACCCCATTGTCTTGTATCAAAATGTTTCCTTTTTTTATTTTTTTGTTCCATCTGTATTCTTACAAAGATAGCGAAGAACATACCATTATATCTACTATCTACTTAAGCGTTAAGATTGATGCATAAAGAAATAAAAAAATGAAAAATTTCACATGTTAATCCTAAGATTTTGGATTTTTCACGTGGTAATCAAAATTTTTTAAAAATCCACGTGGTAACCCTGAAGTTCTACTGTGACCTTTTTGTACCAAACATTAATATCGAAGCTTGATGGTTGATGTATCCCTATTTATATAACTAATTATTACCAATTTCATCAGTTTCAACCTTTTCTCCAAAATCATAAACCCTAACTCTATCTTTTTTCATTCAAATTACATTATGGAGGTGAAATGTAATTTGAATGAAAGAAGGTAGAGTTTGAGTTTATGATTTGGGGGAAAAGGTTGAAACTGATGAAATTTATGATAGTTATACCAACCTTCAAGCTTTGACATTAAGATTTGCTAAAGTCATGGTGGAACAATTTGGCAAACATCGGGGTTACCGCGTAGATTTTAAAATGTTTTGATTATTACGTGAAAAATCCAAAACCTCAGAATTACCACGTGAATTTTTAAAAAAATTGAAAATCACAACCATTTTGGAGGAAAATGAGTAGCTATTGGAGCAAATATACGGTCAATATTTGTTTTAATACTAGTTAAATTTAGTTTTGTGGTGCGTTTGTAAAAGTTTTTTTATTTTTTCTTTGGTAGGTTTTTGACTTTGGCTTTTTATTAATCAAAAAATTAAAAAGTATTGGTAAATAACTTTTGTGTAGTTAAAATTTTGACTTTTAAAGTAAAACCAAGAATGTGTTGATAGTTTTTTCATTGACATTTGACTTTTTGACCTATTTTTTCTCTAATATATTGACGACGATCAAAAATTAATTTTTTTAAACATCTCAATAGCATCAGGCTTAAATAAATATCATATCAGCTAGCAAATTAGTCCATACATTCAATTGGACAGTCAACAATTATGCCGTATAGACTCCAAAGCAAATGCACTTTTGTTTTTGGTTGGTATTAGATTCTAAGAAAATGATTTGGGCCAAGGTGCAAAATATTTAGCAGCTTTGTTTGTGATATAGGCTAAGGACCTAAGGTTGATTTTCTATGGAAACTAGCAAAGAATACAAGTCCTATTTATAGCAGGGTCTTTCCTGAACCTTAAAGGGGCCAAGGAAAATTAGCAAAAGGTAAGAAAATTTGAATAAAATAATTTTTTTTTTTAAAAAATTCCCAAATAAACTTCGAAAAAATTTAATTTTCAAAATAAGCGTTTTCTTGTTCGAGACTAAAGTCAGCTTTTGTTCCCTGGTACTAAAAGTGAACAATCTTTCTTTTACTTTGTTCATTATTACTAAAAACGTATAAATAACGAATAAAAGAGAGACAATCATAACGTTGGAGCGACGAGAAAAAGCAACAAATGTTAGTTCACTGTTATCAACGGTGAACAACAAGTAATTTATTTTTTTATCTTTACAAACGCTATGACATTATCTCTATTTTGTTCGTTGTTAGTAATAACGAACAAAGTTAAAAAAATTTCTCTTTTTCGTTGTTAGTAACAGTGAATAAAACTTGATCTTAAGCTTGGATACGAAAATGCTTATGTCGGAATTTTTTTAAAAAAAAGTTTATTTTGTTCAGTTTTTCCTAAACTAATACTAAGGGTCTCGTTGCCTATGTGTGCTGTGTGGGTTGGTTGCTAAAATGTTCAAATTATAATTTTCGAGAGTTTTTAAGTTGAGAAGTGTATAGTTAAAAAAAAAAAAAAAAAAAAAGTGGCTACAAATTAAAAAGTTCCTACATAATCTCATACTGCCATACATCTCTCCCTTTGGTCTACTCCAAGATGAGCCAAGGAAAAATGAAGAATTGGAATCAAACATAAGAAAATATACATTAATATTCAAGCTGAGATTAAATTAATTATAGTTAAGACTATAAACTAATTAACAGAAGAAACAGATTTAGCTTACAGGTTATTGTTAATATGTAGCTTAGAAATTCTTTTACGTATATAAACTTGCAATATATGAGTAATTTGTAAGGCATGTCATTTATGCTTGCACTTCAAGTGCATCTCTATATAACTAATTTCCATTCAATTTTCCCATCAATTATTATTTCATGTACATTATTAATTAATTAACACAAAATGGTTAATCTCAAATATGCATCATTTATCTTGTTAATTGCCATTGTTTTATCCCTAACATCCACTAATTACCCAATCTCATCATCCTTCAAAACTATCATCAATAATTCATTACTCTCAAGCTCTCATCATCATCATCATCATCATCATCATCATCATCATCATCGTCATCATCATGGTCACAAAAATGATAAAAATGCAAAAGTGAATATATGTGATGATTTCCCACCTGATTTTCCTCCAGCAGATACGAATACAACATCAATATTATGTGTTGATAGTAAGGGATGTTGTAATTTTACAACGGTACAATCTGCTGTTGATGCAGCCCCAGTTCTTAGCCTAAAAAGAATCGTTATATGGATCAACTCTGGCTTGTACTAGTAAGTTTCAATTTCTCTAGCTCTTTTGATACTACTATAAATAGTAGGTGATCGTTATTTATGGAGCCAAATACATCATAGTTCTTCAATTTCTGATTATATCAGACCGTAGTAAATTAACTTATACTCTATTATTAAATCATATGCACTTTTGAAAACTTAATTAATTATGTGAAGTCGTAAATAATAGTTGTTATTAAAGCTTATCGAAAACAACCTTTATATTTATACAAGGGCAAACTTACATATATTAGGCTCACAAACTTTAACTAGATGGGAGTATATATAGGCGACCTAAGTTTTGTTTGAGAATAAGTAATTATTTTAAATTATCGATTTAATTTAATTAGGAAATCATAAATGTGGAATTTGAGAATGATTTTAAATAATAATGTTTGGAAAGTTATTTTCAAATTCTTAACTTTAACTACTTTTAAAATAATGGTGAAATAAAATAAATCCAAATTTAAAATTTCTTATTTATCAGACACTAAATTTAAGACATTTCTAAATTTCAAAATAAAATTATTGTTCTAAAACATAACATTAAATTAATATTTGCAAATGAGCTTTTTTCATGATATGGGTAAACAAAGTGGTAAAAGTTATAAGCATAACATGGTACATATATTGTATGCAATGAGTAGTGAAAAGGTGACGGTGGCAAAAAACAAGGCAAACATCACCTTCCAAGGGCAGGGATACGCCTCTACCGCCATTGTATGGAATGATACGGCCAACTCTTCACATGGCACTTTTTATAGTGGCTCAGTTCAAGTTTTTGGTTCCAACTTCATTGCTAAGAACATAAGTTTCATGGTAAGCATTTCTCATATATTTTTAAAAAATGTACTAAAAATATTGGTGTTAGCATGTCTAAGTATTGTACATGTAAGGAATCAATTCAACAAAAAGTTAAGTTGATAGTTAAGGTTCCAAGACATTTATATATTCTAACACGTACCTTCACACGAGAGCTCTTTGGATTAAAAGCATGGATGCAACACAGAACCTCCTAGCTCATACTTAGTGCAAAATATTCCACTTGAATGTGGGGTACTTTATCTCTAATACCATATTAAGAAACCAACTGAACCAAACACTTAAGCTAATAATTAAGGCTTTATGATATGTTATATATTCTAATTTTTTCGGTTCATGTATACGAGAGTTTAATAGTTAGTTATTAATTATGTGGACAGAATATAGCCCCGATGCCTAGTCCTGGTGCGGTGGGAGCACAAGCAGTGGCCATTAGAATTGGAGGTGATCAGGCTGCTTTCTGGGGTTGCGGTTTCTTTGGAGCTCAAGACACTCTTCATGATGATAGAGGCCGCCATTACTTTAAGGATTGTTACATTCAAGGTTCCATTGATTTCATTTTTGGAAATGGAAGATCATTTTATGAGGTATTGTTTTCCAAAATAAGTAAATTGTTAATTATCTATTAAGAGTTCAAGAGTAATCTAAATTTGCTAATTGATTAGTACTAAATTGTAAGAGCACACCCCTATTTTTATATATTAATACACAATGACTTCAATAATAAGACAATAAGTATATCATAATAATCAATGGGCATGATATGAGATTCTAAGTGATCATGATATGAGCCTCTAATACCATATCAAAGCAGTAATTCGATTAAAAGTTTAAATAAATAGTTAAAATTTTAAAATATGTTAAGATTACTATTACTCCTATATATCTAAGAAATTGTTATACCTTTTATTTTAGCCCGTATTTTTAACTCTGCAATATTTCTTTTTTGAATAGGTTCTTACCATATTTTTTTTATTCTTATCCATACATTTTCTCTTATTTTTCTTTCACTTTTAATCATACCAACGCAATTCGCTACTAGTTTCTATCAATTTCTTTAATACTTATGTATAATTGGAACGACCCTACTAATTATGATTAAAATGAATGGTGTATAATAGAATTGCGCAATGGTATCGATAGCAAGTCCTGTTCCAGCAGGGCAAAAATATATAAATGGAGTGGTGACAGCAAGTGGAAGAGCAAGCCAAGATGAGAATTCAGGGTTCGTATTCTACAATTGCAGCATTGGAGGCACCGGAAGAATCTGGCTTGGACGTGCATGGCGTTCGTATTCACGTGTACTTTATGCATATACTTCTATGTCTGATATTATTGCCCCTGAAGGCTGGAATGACTTTAACAACCCCAACAATGATCAGTAAGTACATACATACTCCTACTACCTACCTTTATTTCATACTTCATCCATTTTTCTAGCTATGCGTGCCGTTTTATTGCTCTTAATCCATCAACCTTCTTTTGTTTGATCTATCCGATTAATATATGTACATTTTACAAATATTATTTTTTTCAATTATTATTACTCCTCTGTTTGATGTATTTTGTATCGTTAATTTGAGAAAAATCTCACATTATAGTTCAAAAAATGTAAAATGAGTGAAAAATAGATGCATGCACAATAAGTGCATTAGATATCATATAGAACTAAATGCCATATAATATTGCCAAATAAAAGGAGTATTTCTTGCTTATTAATCCCTCCACTTTAGTGCGCACGTGAGTCCTATTTATACTCATATGAGTTATAACTAGAGTTGTAAAATGGGTTAGGGCCCATTGACTGCCCAAATCCGACCATGAAGTATGTGGAATTTAAACGGATTGGGCCTTTAATTTGCCAGGCTTTAAACGAGTCCTTTATTTACATAAATGAAACAAGTTAAAAACGGTTCTATACGAGCATTACACAGGTCATTATTTTTTTGTTTGAATTATAATAAATTAATATAGTTTTATAATAGTTAATAGGCTGATTATAATTGACAGAAGCAACTAATTAAATTATAAGACATATTACTCAAAAGAACATTCTTGTTTCAATGAAAATATTAAAGAACAAATTAATAAATGTGTTGAGCCGAGTTAGAATGGGTCAAAAGGGCCCATAGTCCATAAAATTATTTTTGATTCCAATACAATCTGGCCTAATTTTATGTGGGCCCAGTCCGATCATTTATCCTTATCCACTTATTGTAGAAAATTTGAAACAATTAAGCAAATTTAACCAAAAAAAAAAATGAACTCCGGTTAAACTTAATTCTAAAAATAAGTGTGGTTTTATGTCCGAGCCTAAGGTTAGGTATGTTCGCAGTTAATAACTGCGAACAAAAGAAATTGGTCAGAAATTGGTCAATAAAAGTGAAAATTGTTTGTTCACACTTAATAACTAAGAACAAAAGTGAGACAATGTCATAATGTTAGAAGGAACGGAGAAAACAAAAACATTGTTGTTCGCAATTAATAACCAGAAACAAACATGACTTTCACTTTTTCCGTCCCTTCTAACGTTATGACATTGTTTCCCTTTTTTTCGCAATTACCAAATGCGAATAATTTTGACCAATTTTTTTGTTCGTAGTTAATAACTGCGAACATACCTAATCTAAGGCTCGGACATAAAAACACGTATTTTTGAAATCAAGTTTACCCAAAGCTTATTTTTTAATTTTTTTTGTTAAAATTGCTTAATTGTTTCAAATTTTCCCTATTATATAGGCCTAATTGTAACAAAGGTTTTATTTTTACTGTTTATAGGATAGGTTAATTATATATCCACTTACCCGTATGCATATTCTTACTTCAAATAAAAAGATAACATCTTTGTTCTTTGCAATTATTTGTTTCTCAACTTATTTATAAGCAAAACTGGACTAAAGTATACCCATATGATTTAATTTTAAAAAAATTAATTTGACTATTTTATATTTTCAACCCAAAATTATTAATATCTTTAATTACGAATAATCAACAATATTGGTTATTGGATGTAGGACGGTGTTCTATGGGGAATACATGTGTTCAGGAGCAGGAGCAAATTCAAATGCAAGAGTAGCTTATGTACAAAAGCTTAACGATACAACAGTAGCTCCTTTCTTAAACCTTTCATACATTGAAGCAGATCAATGGTTGGAAAACTATACTACTAACCTAATTCTTCATTCCCCTACACATTCTCTAACTTATTGAAATTAATACATATTGTATAGTAATGTATTGCTCGACTATTCTTTGAGTTATGACTTGGGTGTAATTCTTCAAAAGTAGTGTTCAACAACATAAAAAAAAAAATATATTGACGCGTATAATATATGAAGTATGTAAATACTTCGATTTAAAGTTTGTTCTCGAAGTAATTCTTCGATTTAAAGTTTGTTCTCTTTGAGTTATTTCAAAATATTAAGTCATAGAAGTATAAGAAAGTCATGAGTTGTGATTTTGTCAAGGATATTTCATATATAATTTTTTTTTCATATTAAGTGTAAATGCCTTAAATGCCAAAAAGTGTCTTGACATTATCAGTAATAAGATAATGTAATGTAAACTAAGGTAAACTAAAGTTTGACGCTGCATCCTTGATTTTGGAGACTCTATACAATCGGACATCTTACACATGCCCAAAATCAACTGATCATTGTGTGTGGTTGTATGTATGTAATAACCATCACAAATATGAAACTTGAGTGCCAAACTAGCTAAGAACACTCTATCTTGCACTAATGGTGATGATAATATTGTTTATAAGTATGGAGAAATGATGTTTACTTAGGGAACCAAATCAAACATTAAAGTAGTGATATCAAAAATGTGCTAATTACATCACATGCATGCTTAATACTTTGTACTTGCTCTTACTGGTGTCTTACTACTTATGCTGTGGACTTAAAGCCTATAATTCTATCATTTATATTTGTTAAAAGGAAAAAAGAACATGTATTATCCTTTTCCTCTTTTTTGCTGTCCAAATTGTAGGGAAGAACACATAAAGCAACTTATTCTCACAAGTTGTTCTAATCCTTTGTCAAGATACTCATAATTTGTTTGATTTTTCAACTACTTCCACCAATTTCATTTCCAATAGTATCTAGTATTAATTTAACCATAAATTCTTAAATGACATGATATTATAGTATAACCATTTCTATTGAATTGACACATGTATATTTAGTATGTTAAAATAATTACTTATAATTTTAAAGTGATCAACTACAAAAATAAATTAATTATATGAATCTGTCTTATGGTGAGATGGTCTCATACAAGACAAGCTATAATTTCAATTAGGTTGATTGGTAAAGTCAAATATTCAAAAGTGCACTTTGTTAGAGTTGTACAACATGATGAACTCGCATAGCCTGTTCAAAAGGGTTAGTCTTTATTAGAGTTGTGCAACATGATGAGCTCGCAATGTAGCCTGTTCAAAAGGATTAAGCTTATAAATGTGCTAAATCTATAAAGTATATGACATATCTTGTAGTTTTAAACGAGTCAGGTCAAATAAATTGTTGACTTGCCTCAACTTATAAGACTTTTATCTACCAGACTCAATCACGCACTTAAACGAAAGTGCTTTAACTTGTATGAGTTTATCTACCAGACTTGATATTATTGTACTTCAATCAAGTATCTTATCTTAGTTTATTACAAGAAAAATCCTAATTTTGCAACAAAGTAAGAGAGGAAGTCTTGTTTCAATGGATCAACACCTAATTCTTGCCTTTAAAATTTGTATTATTAGGTAAATCAATTCATAATAATTGCATTATCTTCCCTTTTTTGGGAGGTCTTCATTTACTATATATCTTTATAATTGTGATCTTGCTAAATTTTGATATATAATGCAATTGATAATGTTGTAGCTAATTTATCAAGTACTTTAATACATGTGCTTAGTTTCTTAAAACAAGAAGCATAACCCATGTTTCATTGAATCTGAAACCACCTAATCATCCATATCTCCCCCACCCTTTCTTTGTTGCAATGCTTAATCTGACCTAATTTAAAAAGTTTGGGATTCAATAATAGGAAATTACTTTTCAACATGATTTTGACAAAAGACTAATATTTCTTTTTTTAAAAGAAAAACTCAAATTTCTTATGGTTTGGCAAATGATTGTTGACCGAAATTATAATTGTTTTGACCAGCAGCATCAGTTGATTTGGTAGCTGTTAAGCCAACTCTTACACGGATTAATATTGTTAAAAACTAATTGTTTGTTGTTCATTAGAGAAAAGGTAGGTCAAAAAGCCTAAAATTAAAAAAAAAAAAAAAAAAAAAGTTACTCATTTTTGCTTTTTGGTATTGCCGAACAAATCAACCTTTTTACTTGCAAAGTCATTTAGCCAAGTATTTTTTTTTGCTATTATACCAACCCAAAAAATGCATTTGCCAAACAGACACTTAGACTAATCTTATCTCTAAAACATTTCAAATGCCAAATGATACTCTCCAATAATCATGTAATGTAAAACCTAATAATACTCTCAATTAGCAAAAGTTATCATGTAGAAGTATATATGGTGTAGTACTTATTCTATTTTTTTATGGCCAACAAAGAGCTAGTCTAGTTTCATTACCTTGTGAAAGAACATAAGTCAATTGCAATCAATCCTAAGCTAGGATTAGGAATGATAGATTAGTACACAAGCATTTGTATTTAATCAGAAAAAAACTTAAAAACTACACAAGCATGACATGTAAAGTAAATCAAGACTAACCTTTACCATCATATTCAGCATTACTAACCTACTTAGATGAAAACTAAAAATATGGTCCCCTATTCTAGTAGCAATAGATCAAATTTTCCAGCAAAGATGCCAACTAATGTAATGGTACAAAAGTTGATTAAATCACAGTAAAAGTTAAACAAAACATCATAATCACTTCATATTATAGTACCCCAAATGCTTAATAGAGTAGTTAATATTACTATAATCAAATTTTGGTTGTAGTCTCAGCATATGTTTAATGAGGATGCAACACTGATTCTTCTTATACCTGATGCTAATTAATTTCACTTGAAATATGGGTGAATGAGATTTAAACTCATGATCCATAGGAGGTTCTGAGCATGTTTCACATTTTCGACAAGGCCTAAAAATATGGGAACTTGAATATTAAATTACGTAATAATATATGTTAAGTGTTTAAAAATACAAAGTTGTTAGAAAAATATCATATTTTTTTTGAAATTGCACAAGACCTTTAAAGAATTCGTCAATTGTTGCTTCATTTTTGTTGACATCATGTAAAGAAATCAACTGAACTAAAAGATTAAGCAAATGATTATAGCCCTAGAATATGATTTCTCATATGCCTTTGTTGATATCTTTGAATATCCCAAGGATCAAAAAATTAGCACACAATCATAATTAGCCAGACCCTACATGCCAGATTTGCTAATTAATCCACTAATTATACAATAAAAATCTTATCATACTCATCTTAGTAACATAATGCCTCACAATAAAATGCAAGGGGGGAAGAGGAGGACTAACAGGTCTAAAAACACAGGAAGGTGCAGGGTCTTATGCTGCACTAACTGTAGGAGATCAACAGAATCAAGTGTCGAAAACTCAGGGTTATCAGATCGGTATGCATCAATCACGAGCCTTGCACATTTCATGGTTCAAGAAAGATTAGATCAAATGATTAAGGAAAGCGAGAAAGATCAAGCAAGAAGATTAATGGAAGCACGAAAAAGGAAACAAAAGACAGTACTTAAAGACGCTAATACGAATACAACTGGTACCAGCAGTAGTAACAGTTATAGTATCAGTAATAGTAGCAATAGAAGGTTACTTCTGATGCTTGCTATGGAGAAATCGTCTCATGATCCGAGGGAAGATTTTAGACGGTCTATGGTGGAAGTCATATTAGCAAACCGAATCAAAGAACCGAAAGATCTTAGGTATGTATTGAAGTGTTATATTTCAATGAATTCTGTTGAGTACAGAGGAGTTATACTTGAGGTTTTCTATCAGGTTTGTTCTGATATTTTCTTTTGCTGTAAATGTCACTGATTATGTATTATGGAGTACAAATCTTCATGTCCATATTATAGCGGAGATTATTCTCATGCTTGATGGACGTAACGATCAGATTAATAGTGAACCACGTAAATCTTTGTGTTATTTCTCTTTATACATTATCGATTATTTTTCTATTATTTATTTCTCTTTATACAACGTACTTGATCCATATAAGTTGAAGTATTTTATTATCATTAACTTTAAATTACATCATATCTTTCATAGTATCAACTAAAATATACATGTATAACGATACAGCCTATAATTAGCATTCCTTATAATTAGTTGCACCAAAATTGGTGGATTCATAGCTACATATAGTATGAAATAGCATAAAGGGCAGTACTGTACTTACTCATTAGGGGACGTTAAGTGTGTTCAGGGAGACAAGAGAGAACTTCCTTCCTTAATGAAAACGAATACACTACCCGCATCGCCCCTTGAAATTCGAAGTTCTTGATCGAGGTAAGTGGTAAGTAACCACGACTCTGCGTTTTGAGAGATCTGAGAGATGTTGATCTTTAAAGGCGGTTGGTTGGAAATTGTCTTTGCAACTGACGAAGCAGTATCCTGTACTGAGTTGAACAAGCCCTTTAAAGGGGTAAGATCAATCTTTTGTCCCAGAAACTCCACATTCTCGGGTAGAACAACACTGTCAGTTATCTGGGGAGTACCAACAACACCTTCGACAAACTTGATCTGCATAAGATAGATACGTGTGATCAAATGTAAGAGAAAAATTAAGTACGAAACAAAAGCATATAAGTAGATTGCGGTAATATTACTTCGAAATAGTTTACACTGGACAACAGTCAAGAAGGGGAGGGAGGGGTTGCTAGGGTAGGCCATGACCCCCCACAACTTCAAATTTTCATTTTTGAGTATGAATTTTGACCCTCTCGACATTGCAACAAGAGCAATACAGACGTTCGATATTTATGAGTGCATAGTGAATAGAGTATTAATCTGTAACCAAAGTATACAATCTAGATTAGCTGCATGAACTGCATCGGTTTTCTAATTACTAAACAGCAAGCATCTGGACAATGTGTCTTCTTTGACGAACTCAAGCTACTTTTATCTCGGAATAATCAGAAGAAGCATTTAAAGTATACCTGAACCCTCTTGGGGCTGCGAACTTCAAAACTAGCATTGGTACTTAGAGAGGTGGTAGCCAGAGGACCAGAAAACTGTACAGAGTTCTGGACAGTAAAATTCTCCGAGTCAATACTCTGTGAAATTTCCTCCACTTTGACTAGTGGCAATCTTCCTTGAGAAAGCAGCGGGAACAAGCCAGAAAATGATGTGTACCTGAAAAATGAAATGCATAATCCAAATGTATCATCCCAAATCAACTTGCACGGAGTATTAGATTCTAAGTTGATTTTCCTTCATAAAATACATCAGCATGTATCGAAAAAAGATTGAAAACCAAGAAAATAATTTCAATCTTAGTCTTCATCATCTATTCTATACTACAGAATGAAAATCAGTAAGATCACACAATGACTTGGTCTAAGTTTCTTAATCAAATGACATCCACTGGACTGCAAGCCATTGAAGCGTGAAACGCAAAACTTTGCCCCATACTAAGTTTTGAAGTTTGTACCAAAAATGGTATGGGAACGCGGTTCAAAATACTAAATCAACTATCTCATTTTTCATTTGCATCAAGATGGAAAAAACTTGTTTTTTATTTTATAGTTGTAGTTATATTATGTTCTACTTTTGTGATATAATTTTTTTAGACTTGAATGATTTATGATTATTGTTGTGGTTATTTTTCCTACTTGGACAACATCGTTGCCGTATCTTAGCTTCTATTAGATCATATTTTGTTTCCAAAGTCTCCGACACACTAAATTGACGTTTCTCGTTTCTCATATTGTTTTTCCAATGAATCGAATTTAATTTCGAGTAATATTGATTCATCCTTGACGGTATGTAAACAGCACCATACCCTGATGATCAATTTGCTGCAACATAAATGTAGTAATGCAAAACTCACCTCAACATCAACCTTCTCCCCTTTCAAAAATAATATATTGAAGGTCGGTAATAATTGACAAATAAGTTGGAACATAACCATGTTATAAGCTTCTAGCTAGATCTATCATAACAATTTGTAGATTTTACTGGTTCATGCTAGAGAATAATTCCATTTTGTCTCAAAAAATCAAATAAATTACGACTTTTGCTAGCATCTAATGTGAGGTAAGTATACATTAACATTTGAGTCTTTCATTAAACACCCAAATCTCCTGATTTCAGTTTTTGAGAATATCGAACGTCAAAACTATTTCATCCTAGTCATCCTGGATGTTTTTGTCTTGCCCACATCCCCCTAAATCCTGAATCTTCCAGTGATCATGGTCGGTCTGCTTAATATAAAACAAAATAGATATTCTAATTATGATCCCAAATGTTGAGGGTATTTCCCAAAATAATACAAAGTGAACACAAAATTTGTTTAACTAATCAATTGTTGGGTTGTAATTCCTACATTTTGGTTTGGAATGGCACATCTATGAATTATGATATACTACAGGGTTGGTCGAACACAAAATCTAATCGCTACCATTTTGTGTTAAGGTCTAGACAGACCCAAGCCTAGATTCCTCCAAAGGTTTGCCATCTTCCTTTCCAATCCCCTAATATACTATGATTGAATGTGTCATCGATAACTTAGAAATTAGAAGAATAAACATGCTGTTTTAGGTCGGTGGATCATTTTGGGATTACTTGAAAATTATTAGCAGACAAACCAAGTAAATCCTGATATGAAATCAATCAAACATTCAATTTCAGCTACAGTTAATAAGTCCAAATCTCACAAACCGCATATCCAAACTCAAACCAAATCAAACAAAACCCTAATTTTTAAAAATAAAAAAGAAAAAACTTACGCAAGAATCCACTTTCCATTAAGAAGTGGAAGTGCATCAGTAGGAGCAGGAGTTGGATTCTTAGCTTCCAATTGAGTGATTAACTCAACGATTTCTGCTCTTGTTTCACTACTTGCTTTCAAACCTCTATCTGTACCGTAAAATGATTCCACCAATTGTTTCTTCAACTTATAAATCTCTTCGACTTCCAATGATGTCTCCTCCTCCTCTGCTACTGCCACAGCTCCACCACCATTGGAAGATGAGGTGGATTTTTCTGGACCCCACTCATCATCAGCTGCTGTTGCTTTGACTTTAAGAGTGTTGACTTCCCTTCTTGTATATGCGTTGAATCTTAATGGGGATGTTAAAAAAAGGGATGATTTTGTGGATAATTGATGGGTTTGAGAGGGAATTGTTGGAGAATTGATGGGTAGTTGGCAAAATTGGTAAATAATCGACATTTTTCTGATTAGATTAGGGGTGAAATTGATTTTTTAAACAAGAAGAGGGAAAATGAAGAAAAGTGTGGAAATATTGTATTATTAATTGATTTTGAATTGGGGAGTTTGATTTTTTTATGAATGTTTGGAGTATGAGAGGATTATGGAGTTTTATAATGGTGGATAGTTTGGACTTTTTAGCATTTGCTTGTAGGAGTGAAACTCTCAAAATATTAATCACCACCAAAATTATTATTGTGAGTACTATTTTAGCCACACATGGAAAATTATCTACTTTTAGTTATTAAAATTTGAATTTTTTTGGCCTTTTATGATTTTTCTTTAGTTTCGGTATTAAATATTTAGTTTTATCTATTATTGATGTAAAATTATAATATCATTCTGATTTAAGTGTCTCTTTATAGATTAATATTAAAAATTATTATATACATACTTTTTAATTTTGTTTAATTATTGATCTTAGCTAAAAAAAAAATTAGTTCACAAAAGACTATTACTAAGTGATTTGTTATAACATTGACTTATACTTTTGTAAAACATACCTATTCTATTCAGCCTTCTTAAAATTTAATTTTATTTCTATTTATATCCATTTTTTACAACTATCAACAAATATGGTTAGGGATGGCAATGGGTACTGAACCCGACCCGGATCCGTGGATTCGTATCCGTTTTCACGGATCTGGATCCTAAAAATATAGACCCGTCAGACTCGCACAGTCGCACTCTCGCAGACTCCCTCCCGAACTCCCTCCCTCTGCCAGCGGCCCAGCGCCATTCATCAATCATCATCCTCGAGCCTCGACAGTCGACCGGCCCAGCCTCCTCACTCCCTCCCTACTCCTCCTCAGCGCCATTGAAGGTAATGAATCCTAATTTTTTTATTTTTTTTTTTCTACAATACTTTTGATTTATGTTGAGTAGTAGATATATGTCTAATGTTGAGTTTAGGGTTGATTTATGTTGATTTATTTGAGTTTAGTGGTTGATTTATGTTGAGTTTAGTGGTTGATTTATGTTGATTTATTTGAGTTTAGTGGTTGATTTATGTTGAGTTTAGTGGTAATTTTTGATTTATGTTGAGTAGTTTCTTATTTATTTGAGTTTAGTGGTTGACTTATGTTGATTTATTTGAGTTTAGTGGTTGATTTATGTTGAGTTCAATGGTAATTTTTGATTTATGTTGAGTTTAATGGTAATTGATGACTAGTAAATTTATCACAGTGTATTGTTGAGTAAATGGATAATCAAATGTTGTCTGATTTTAAGAGGACATTGTATAAGTTCCTAACTTGTACGAGCAACTTTGAATCTTGCAGTGCTTTTGTAATATTACAACATATCTGAAACATGTCCGAAACATATGAAGCATTTCTTTAAGTTAATTGATATGATTTGCTTCTGTTTTCTAGCTTTAAATCTGGTTGAAAATCAACTCCAATAAGAAATTCGGATATTTCATGATATACCATTGAGTTTCTTCGAAATTCACCATATACCACACGAAATGTTTTAATTCACCATATACCATTGAGTTTACGTCCGTTAGCACAGAATACCATTAATGACAACTGCCGTCAGTGTGCCGTCAACACTTCCTTCCTCTAGGGTTCTCTCCATTGAATTCCTCCATTTCTCTCTCTCTCCTCATCGAGAAGGTACTAATTTCTCTTTAATTTCTGAATTTATCATCTTTCAACACAACTTTCGAATGAAACTCAGCTAAATTCAACGCGTAGTGGAAAACCATCGCTAACATCTCCAATGAATCTCACCATCATCAACCTTAATCGCTGCAACACCTCTAGCATCTTCAACAATTTGGTATGGTATGTAAAATGAATCGATCTTGTGCTTAGTGTAACTGTAAGGTTTCGCAATCAAATCACGAATTTGGGCGTAAACTTTATCAGGATACCTAGCAATTAAACCAACGGATTCTTCACCGATCAATCGAATTCCAAATTGAAATGAGAGTAAATTTGGGGATTTTCGCTTCGACATTCATTGATTGCGATTGAAATAGGAATTTGACCTGGTTTTAGGTTTACAACTGCAACTTTTAGCCATTCGGAACCTAAATCTATGCTTAAAACTGCCGATTGAGATTTGATTGGGATTAATGCAAGTATGCACAAAATTAACCCTAATTTAATCAACATTGCAGATTTTTAAGATCAATAATTTCCCCAAAAATACTATGAATTCAGAGCAACAATGGAGGATTATCTGTGGGGAAGGAAGAAAAGTTAGTAGGTGTTTAATTTTCTTGATGATAAATTCAGAAATTAAAGAGAAATTAGTACCTTCTCGATGAGGAGAGAGAGAGAAATGGAGGAATTCAATGGAGAGAACCCTAGAGGAAGGAAGTGTTGACGGTACACTGACGGCAGTTGTCATTAATGGTATTCTGTGCTAACGGACGTAAACTCAATGGTATATGGTGAATTAAAACATTTCGTGTGGTATATGGTGAATTTCGAAGAAACTCAGTGATATATCATGAAATATCCGATAAGAAATTACTTTTCACGTGGTGAGCTTATGTTCTTAGGTTCCTTGCTACACTACCACACTGTTACTACTATGGCTTTCCGAAGTCCCCTATTTTCTTGGCTCATTCAAGCAGTGAGCTCTAGTACTTTTTGCGGGATGTATTCCATTCTTCCTTTTTCTTCTTCTTCTTTATTGGATGAGGTAGTTAAGTTGAAGCATAGAGCTTCGTGCTTCATTTTGTTCAATTTCAATGTTACCATATTATTATGATACATCTCATCACATAAATCCTTCCATTGCAACTTGTGATATTTATAAGATGTTTGTGTTTACTAGTTTTGTTACGCTAAAACTTCCTCATCTAAAAACATTAGCTTCTCTTATTGCACTATTTTGCCTACATGCTCTGATATTTATAAGATGTTTGTGTTTACTAGTTTTGTTACGCTAAAACTTCCTCATCTAAACACATTAAAAAAAAATAAAAATAAAACTGGACCCGTTTTGGACCCGGATCTTGTACTGGATCCGCAGTATTCACGAATTTGGATCTGGGTCTTGCAAAATTGGACCCGCGGATCCGGATCCACATGGACCCGGTCCAGATCCGACCCGTTGCCATCCCTATATAATATGGTCTAAGGGTGTCATGTTTAAACAAAATTTGTACTTTGAATAAGCCGTAGAAAATCAACATATCTTAAGGGCCACAGTGTTTTGGCTGCTTCGATCATGTTTCTAGATGCTTCTTTTCTCTACTAATTTTGGCAAATTGAAATTGGAAAAAGTCTCTAAACTGATTCTCTGTCATTTGGGCAGAATTATTCCAGTGATTTGTACTCCTATCCGATAATGAAGAAGATGGGCCTAAACGAGGATGGATGATGGACTTACTTACTAATAACACCTTGATGTAGTAACTTAACTCCATTGAATGTTGTTGTGGCCCAACTTTAAAGTTAAGAGTCATCGTGATGTGATGATCTCATCGTGATACGTTTTTTATACATGGATTAAATAGCTCAGTTGATATAATTATTAATATATGAGTTTTTTGTTTTGATTTGTCTTATCAAAAAGATAATCTCTCAAAAGAATAGTTTTTTAATAAAGATAAATTCTTCATGAGACAGTCTCACGGTGAGACCAACTCTAATTGGTCAGCTTAACATACATTTACTGTCTAAAAGTAACCAATTATAATTTTAAAGTAATCAATTAGAAAAATAAACTAATTATATAAACTTATATCATAATAGATGGTCTCATACAAAAACTTTTGGAATAAAAAAGTATCTCAAATCCTCATTTAAAAGTCTATTTTAGACATTAAAACATACACTTCTTGAATTTGGCCTTTTTATATGTATATTTCCCAATTAGACATTCTACGGGATTTGCTCATAGAGTAAGAAGAATCCTCTATCAGCAAGTATAAAATAGGAAATTAATCTTGTTGTAAGAGTTGGATTTATACGTGGAATAAAAACGTTCAAATACTGTGTCAACCCATAATTTTAGAGTTAGAAATATTTAATGGTATCATCATTATCATTATATTCAGTGTATCTCACCTATAGAAAACTATGGTCAGAATCTGGGGAAGAAAAAACGACGGCAACTTATACCATAAAGGAAAGCGCGGCTAAAGAGTCTCCCGACTCGAGAAAGAATAAGATAAGATTCTGCAACTGATGGAACCAAGTGCGGTTAAAGCTAACTTTGCAAGTCTGCATGTTATCACACACAAGCGTGACCTTTAGACATAAGATAATTATAAATAGAATGCATATTGATAAAATAAAATAAAGTAAAAAACAATTAAAAATGAAAAAGAAAACAATAATAAAAATAATAACAACGAATAAAAGTCGAAAACAAGAACACTGACAAGCAAGCGAAGGGAGAATCAATAGTCTAAAACATGGATAAGGTGCCTCCACCTACCCTTATCCCTGGCTAAGTCCTCAGATCGGTTTAATTCATGCAAGTCAACTTTTATTTACTCATCCCAAATTCTCATGGGTCTTTCTCGACTCCTCTTACCCTCTATGATGATACTTTTTATCCTCCTCACAGGGGCGTCGAAAGTCTTTCTCTGTACATGTCCAAACCACTTCAATCTATTTTCGCGCATTTTTGCAGAAATAGGGGTAACTCCCAGTTTGTCTCTAAACTCTTGGTTCTTAATGGATATATAAAAATTAAATTAGGAAAATAAAGTTAGTTAGATAAAAGATAAAAAGATTTATCACGATATTTATGGGTAAATAAAAATCAAAGTAGGAAAACAAAATTAGCTAGATTGTGTCAACTCATCGAATTTGCATATAGTCAACTTTAATATTATATAAATGTTATTGTGTAAAAGCAAAATAACAAATTTATCACGATATTTATGATTTTTTGGCCACAATCATTTCAGATGACTCGCATTATCATCATATCAAAATATCTTCCTCATAGATGAAAGATCAGAAATTATTTTTTATCCAAATGATGAAAAATTAATTTTCAATATAAAAATGAAAAGAACCTATAATTCTCTACTAACCTACCAATATATTAGAAACAATGAATCCTAACACCGTTATGAAATTAATTTTTATTATTTATTAGTAGTGGATTAATGATCTAATGAGTAATGTATCTATATCATCTTTCTTTGTATATTATTGTGACGCTATTTTCAAGTCAAGCCATCTTAAAGAGTTGTAGGTATTTGAAAGTTTGTTTAATCCCCCTTAAGCTTGAGGAATATGTATATCTATAAATCCATCTATAAATAAATATAATTAAAATAAAATGTGTTGAAGTTATTCTTATAAAAATGCTTACAAGTAACTTAGTCATAAATTTTTCACTTTAAGATATTAATAATATCACTATCAACATTATTATCGCATTTTGTATTCTTATTAAATATTTTTTACTGATTTAAATGAATTGGATTTAACATTGTTTGATAATTCTTTAAAATAAAATGAATTAATACACAGAATCATGCAGAGCTAAAAATAAAAATAATATTTTTTGTAATATTTTCAAGTAATTTTGAAAAAATTATCATTACTGTGTATCATATAGATACTAACTACGAACTAGTTAGTTAACAATTAGCATGTCTATCAAGTATCAATCATTTAATTGTCATTAAGAAGTTAATCATAGCAAGTAAGGCTCGTCACCATTGCGTCAATAGCTTGAACTTTGGAACCACTTGTAGTTTAGGTGATCAAAGAAGAGTGTCCAGCTTTTTAAATTACTAGTAGGTAGCCTACCTAAACTTATTCATTGCATATACATGGATTAATTTATATGAGTAGTACTTTGGACTGAGAAAATTCGTTAAATAATTAATTAGTCCTTAACTAATCATCATAATAAAAAAAATAAAGATTCAAATTACAAAAATAAACCATCTTGGGTCAATTTTATAATGCTCCTAACAACTATAATGAATAGTGATATGCATAAGGATGATTTTTGACACCTAAAATAAATCTAATCAGAGCTGATTGTTCATAAATTGAAAAATAAAGGGCCTTAGTATAATAGTTCATATGCAAATTCTTAATTGAAATAGTCTCTTGTGAAACTATTTTTATTAGACTGACTAATTTAATGTACTTTTTGTATGTTATAGTGATCATTTACAATTTTAAAATGATCAATTATAATAATGAGCTAATTATATAAGTCCGTCTCACGAAAATTTGTAATTTATATTAGTTTTTCTTTAAGTTAATAACTTATTTTTGGCTCTAAAATTTTCTTTTAAAAAATAATAATAATTTTACAGATTTTACTCCCCTCTTGAAATACACTATATAATGTGATGGCTAAAACATTTTTTGGCCGTAAACAATATTTTTTTAAAACTTAGTATTTCCTTTTTTGGAGTAGTAAATATATATAGTAATAATTATATTTTATATTACAAAAACTATAATTCATTTATAGGCAAGGAAAATTTAGGTTAAAATCTATTTGGATCATATTGTGGGTTATTTCATTGAAAACTTTATCAATATAATTTTATAATATACAAAACAACAAAATGACAATCGATTTAATCCCACATAAATATCAAAATATGTATTTAAAACTCATTTTATATTAATATCCTGACTTCTGATAATTTAGGTTCTAGATTATATTATGGGTCATTTAATTAAAAAGTTTATCAATATTTAATTTTATGACATACAAAACAAGAAAACCACAATTAATTTGAAACCGTATAAATGCCAAAATATGTACTTAACTTACTCTATATTAATATCCTAAATAGTAATAATTTTTTTTTCTAAATAGAGAAATTTGATTCTTTTGGGAGAAGTGGTTTGACATTATCGTGAACCCCACTAATATAAATTATTGGGTCTAAATAATGAATGACCTTAAATTACTTTTCTGTTATTATTTTTTGAGATGATAGTTATGGATAACTTAATTTTAAATAAATAATTTATAGAACACAAGGCATCTCAAAAAAGAGTGAAATAAGACAAAAACTTCCAAAGCTGTCAAAATGTAGAAAGGTTTTACATAATAGAATGTGATAACTCATAACACATGGTCTTTTTTTTTTAATTATTGTGATTGTGACAAATAAATATGGACATACATTTGGCCACCAATTGTTTATTTTATTTAAGTATTAACTATTTGGCAAATGTAAAATCCATTTTGTTTAGACTTGAATGAAGTACTCTTAAATATTATTCCTTCAAAATATGATTAAAATACTCTATTATATTAAGTATTTATATTAAAAGTAACCTAAAATTCGAAATCATGGCCGGAGTAATATTTCTGAATTAATTATAATTGTTGATATTGGAGTAATATTTTTGAGCTGTTTATTTATATGAGTCATGATGTCTTATACATATTGAGTTTATCAACAGCGAATTGACATTTAGATTTATTGCCACTTAAATAAATTATAGTGGATCTAGTAAAAAATCAATGTGAGTATAAATTTGTAGTATACTCTTTCCGTTTCTTTTTTTCTTCTCATTACAATTTTTGTATAGTTTTCAAAGTAAATTTTGAGACTCGATATTTCTAAATACGCATCATCAAAACTTATAAAAAATATATAATAAAAAAAGTAAACATTAAGACGAACTTAATGGGATCTCACATGGATATATTTTATCATCTACATATGTCTTAAAAATCTTAATTAAATTTCTTTCTCCAAAATAGAATATTCTAAACGGGAAGAACATTCGTAAACGAAGGAAGTATTTAGGAAAAATGAAAATCCAACGCAATAAATTAGAAGTTTTTGGAGCAACTAGCTTTTTCATTTATTTATTTTTTTTTGTTGGTTTTTGATTTTTGTCTTCTTAATTGGTTGAATGTCTAAAAAAGTGTTTAATAAATAACGTTTAGTCAATTTATTTTATCTTTTACCTACTTTTTGTAATAACCAACCACAATTCAACAATTAACTTTTTGCGAATACTTTTATAATAGTTAACTTAGGTGTGTCTGAATCAAATACGTTTTGTGGGATGATAGGATCTAAAGTCTTATTAAAGCTTTAGCCCATATTAGATCGAATTTCACAAATGTAGTCTTGATTCAACCGGTTAGACCCAACTCAGACCAATGCAACACAATTTTTTTAAGATTGTTCAAAATTAATTAGTTATTTATTATTTGTCAATTTATGAAAATTTAACCATCAAATTCATATTAAATCAGGTTAAAATTATTCCAAACCTTTTACAAAAATCACAATAAATACAATATAGATGATTTTAAAAAGGCGAGAAAAAATATACTTTTATAGAATAAAATAAGTGAATAAATAAACATAATAAAGTAAATATACGCATAAGATAAAAATAATAATAATAATCATATATCTATAATCTATCAAAACACTATTGCTAATTTGAAACATACCATTACCATGCCAATATAATTCGTCATGCTACCCACCCCTTTTCCACTTTACATCACTATCCTATTTCTTTTCTTATTTTGGAATATGTTAATTTCTAATTATTGTAATTTAATAATAGAAAATCTCAAATGGTAGGATCGAACTTTTATGAAACGTCAGTGGTACTGGTAACACATTTGTAAGATTTTTCCACATGGTAGCATCCAGTTTATGCCTTATCTAACTGTCGTAGTATTTTCCGTTAAATTATTGTCAATTTCCGTTTAATTTTCCATTTTGACGTTTTCACCCTTATTAAATGTTGGTTCTTGTCTTTATAGTTTGCCTTAAATCATTTTTATACTCTTAAATGTTTAATTCATCATTTTGATGTTTTATTTACAGTTTAATTCATCAACGCTTTCAAATATTTAGGGCAAATTATAAAGACAAGAACCAATACTTAATAAGGGTAGAAACTTCAAAATGGTAATTTAAATGGAAATTGACAAGAATTTAACGGAAAATAACAGTTAGATAAGACTTAAACTGAATGTTACCATGTAGAAAAATCTTAAATAATGCTACTAATGGAATTTTCTTTTAATAATTTTTGATCTCCTTTTTTTTCTAATTTCTAATTTGTCTTTTCCTCGCTTCAATGTCCTCAATAATAAATCCTCACAACCGAAGAAGCTGCCATACCCAACCAAATTCCATCTTCCCAAACTTCTTCTTCCCCTACTTCTTTGACTTCCCTCTTTCTCTCTCTACATTTTGGGACCCACCTCCATTTTTCATTCTTTCTTCATCAATTAATGTCTACCCATTTCAGCAATTACTGCATCTAATTATACTGATCTATAAATTGCGGAATCCTTAATATTCTCACGAGCTTTTCGTGTGAGCATGTCCTACTCATATTCAATCAGAATTTATTAAATTCTTTCATTTTCAGTTTTTTTCTATCTATTGAAACTTTTACGATCTAGTGAGAATGAGTGCAGCAGTTACTAGTAGTCCAGCGAATCAAGACCGTTCGTTACTTCTACACCCAAATCAAGGATCTTCAAATCAGAGAAGAATCAGAACCCTACTTGATCTATTAACAATTGAGAAAATGGACAGTGTAGATCGCACGATGAGAAGTGGAGAAACAGGTAATAACGATAACAATATTAGCCGGTGGAAAATGCTCCGGGAACGGCTAGGATTAAAAGCCATCGGTTGTTGTGGTGTTGCCACATGGCGGTTAGATAATTCATCACAGCCGGAGGATGAAAGCGGCGTCGTAATAGATGAGGTTGGGACACGCCAGCAAGAGGAAGAAGTGGGTCCTAGTGAAGGGATGAATTTGGCTGATGCGTTGGCAGCGGAGAGGCAATTCCGTGCGGGAGAGAGTACGGGAAGTTACCGTGTGGATGAGGGTAGTGCTAATACGACACCGTCAAGGGTGTCGTTGATGAGATTACTGGAGGAGACAGCGGATGGCTGTGATTTAGAGAAAGAAAGATCAAAGGGTGGAGATCAAGAAGAGGAGGGAAGTGATAGCATGTGCTGCGTGTGCATGGGAAGGAAAAAAGGTGCTGCGTTTATACCATGTGGACATACGTATTGTAGGGTGTGTTCTAGGGAACTTTGGCTCAACCGAGGTTCTTGTCCCCTTTGTAATCGTCAAATTCTCGAGATCCTCGATATTTTTTGATCTCGAGTTTAGGTCATATTTGATTTGTCTTTTTAAATTTGTTACATTCGTATTAGATGTTCTCAATATGATTATTGTCTCGAGATAATTTCATCCCGAATCAAAAAAAGATTTAAATGTGTCTAATGTGAACATGATGTACAAAAATTGTGGGTTTGGATTCGTGGCGAGGTTTATGTACGTTCTTATATACGTGAGGTGGTAGCAAACAATTAGACTCCGGAGATTTATCATCGTTGGAAGAATATGATTTACTGATATGGAAAGCAAAGTAAGGTGGGTGGTCGTATCAACTTTAATTAGTGTCACTTTCTTTTGCATTTGTTAGATTCTTGGGTCTAGGATCTGTGATGTGGAAATCATATGTGATCAGTGCTTTGTTTGAAAATATGTGTACAAATTTTACCATCATATTCTCTGCATAAACAGCTTTTTTTTTCACTTTTAACACTTTTATTTGTGAAAGGGAAAGTAAATCATCTTGAAATATATTTAATTTTGTCCGATTTTTGTAGTTAATGACCTCAAATTTCGAAAATTATATGCCCCTAAATCTCTAAATCTTTAAGTCTTTTAAGTTTGTTATAATTGAGAATTAAGTCTTATTTCAGTTGTAGTAAATATTATTTTTTCTTATAAAATTCTAAATAGAAGTAAGGGCTATTGGGAGCTTAAGTTATGTGGGTTTTAAACAAAATCAGGCCTTAAATTGGTTGAATTTTAATTGGGCCCTTATTTACATGAAGGACAAGGACTAACAACAATCTCTATTAGGGGCCTTAAGCAAGCCTTTGTCATTTTTTTCATAAATTATGATATGATATGATAAATGTCTATAATAGTCAATATACTCGATACTCAATAGTCTTAATATAATTAATAAAAGGAAATAATTAAATTGAAAGGCATTTTATTTCATTTGACATGTTTATTTCAGTGAAAATTTAAAAGAATAAAATGGTAAATGGGTCCAGATGGAATGGAGCAACCCGAGAAAGCTGGGTCAATTTGAGTCTGTTTTAGTCAGGTCTAACCCGACTCTTACTTATATTGAGCTCCACCCCAACTCTTAGCCGAACTATTGCATTTTTTTTTTGAATAATATCTGATTCATTAATTAAGAGTCATACGACATCTATATCAGAGATAAAAATTAATAAATGCATAACAACTTTAACCAAAAACAATTCAAATTAACAAAACTACAATCGTTGTGTATGAGATCAGACAATTCTGAATATCCTCTTTCACATCGCTGTTTGATACAGCTGAACTATTGCATAAGTCTAATTCTAAGTTTGATTCATACTTAATGCTGTTTTTTTTTCTCACTCTATCCAATAATAATAAATTCGTTTGTCATACTTAAAATATTGATTTAGAAGTTTTTTGAGATGAAGGTCAAAAATAGCCTCCTTATTAGACTGAAGGCGCGAACAAATGGTATCTCTCCACCAATAATAATAAACTATAAATAAATTGCAAGAGTAGTAGCGATGCGTTAAAATGTACTGACGCGACGAGCTTGATATGCGGAAGGTCGGCGATTCCAAAATGGACCGGAGACAGTTCGGCAACGCTCAGAACCAGACATGTACATATTATAGACAAAGGTGAGAGAAGCTTGGACGTGGACGTCAGGTATATCCAGCAAAGACGTATTGGTGTCAAACATCAAAGTAGGGAGCCCAGAGAGAGTGTAGTGACCGATTTGAATCATGTGGCCGTTAACGAAAGCGTTGTGAGCGCCCGATTCAGGAATCCACTCTGGTTGAGTGAACATTGTTGTCTCATTGACGTTGATTTTGCAACGGACAGCTCTTGCAGTAGAAACATTGGGGGAACATACCGCACATTCTTCTAAGGACGAAGAATTCTTCCAAAATTGGCAGTAACGTGCCATCATGGTAGAAACGGTTGAAAACTAGTTTGATTGAGCGGTAAATTTGAGGAAGGTAGACCAGGAAAGATCGACTTGATCTTCAGCTCCATTAAGGTTTGGAGGGACGTTGGCAGTCAAAAGGCCGAGGGCGGTGGATTGCCAGAGTCGTAGGTCACCAGCATAAACTATGGAAGCGCCAGGGAAGGTAAGGAGAAGTCGTTCTCCAGGTTCTTGAGGGTTGCAGGGTTGATCGAAGAGGGTAGCAAGGTGGCGAGGTCCATCAACATCGCGAGCAAAAGAGAAATCGTTCACGCCATCACGAGCTGCAGCGGCGCATACAGATTAGAGTCTCGATATGTAGACACTGAGGTTTGGTAGGTGGTGGTTAAAGTCAATGAGGCTGAAGGAGGTGTCATTGGACCAATCAGGATTGAGAGGTATAACAGGAGTGACACAGCCAAACCAGCCGATGTCGTCGGGGGTAAAGCAAGCAAGGTTGCAGTAGTAGCTGACTAGGGGACCAGGGATCCATAAACTTGACAGGGGATAGAGGCCGCTGAACTCTTGGAGCAAACATACAGCTCGGATCGGGGAGAGAAGAAACCAGATATCAGCATAGATCCCATAGTCTAAATTTAGAACAACATCCCAAAGAAGATTTGGGAGAAGATCGGGGAGAGAAGGAACCCAACCCATACAATTATTAATCCGGCAACGGGTGGAAGCCATTATGGAGTCCATCTCGTTAACGCAAGTCATTAAGACTGCAACATTGGTGACAAAAGTGGATATGGCAGGATACTTAAGCCTTTGAAAAGGGTAACTAGCAGCAGGAGAGAAAGTAGCAGTCTCTAAAGCGAGGTCACTCGAGGGGCGGGTGACAGAAGCAGAAGGTCGGACAGCGAACCATTGGGTTGGGGCTTGAGCAATAGAGCGTTCAAGAGAAGCTTCAGCTTGGCGTTCAGAAGCCAAATTTCTTTGTTCATCGAGGAAACCAGGAGGTGGTTGATCTCGAAGTGGTGGAATAGGGGGAGGAGCAACATTCCCTATGTTAGGAACTTGCGAGTTTGAGGGGAGAGCCATGGTAATTGAAAGAGGGTGGTCTTCTTAGGGAAGAGAAATAAAAGCCTGGAAAAAGCAACTAAACAGGGGTCTATTATTTTATGAGCGGCATATACTGGGTAGGATCATGATGATGATGAAATAAATTGCAAATTGTAAATCAGTCCTAAATTCTGATATGTTATAATTTTAAGGATTATTTGCAAAGAAACACCTTTTAAAACCCTTTTTTGTAAAGAAACACCTTTTATAATTTTTTTTTTGTAAAAAAACACCTTTTAATAGACTTTTTTTTTAAAAAACACCTTAAATCAGTTTCTGTTGACTTTTGTCAACTTTCCGGCGTTGACTTTTATTTTTATTTTTATTATTAATATTATTTTTTTAAAGAATTTTTATTTTTATTATTATTTAAAAAAATTAAATAATAATAATAATAATAATAATAATAATAATAAAAATAAAAACAAAAATAAAAAAATTAATAATTTTTTTTAAAATTTTTTAAAAAAAATTTTTTATTATTTTTTTTTATTATTATTTTTTTATTTTTCCTTTTGTTTTTATTTTTATTTTGTTTTTACTTTTTATTATTATTATTATTATTATTATTATTATTATTATTATTATTATTATTATTATTATTATTATTATTATTATTTTTAATTTTAGTTTTATTATTATTATTATTATTATTATTATTATTATTATTATTATTATTATTATTATTATTATTATTTATTATTATTATTATTATTGTTATTTTATATTTTTTATACTTTTTATTTTTATTATTATTATTATTTTTTTTAAATTTTTTAAAAATTTTTTTTAAATTTTTGTTTTTATTTTTATTTTTTTATTATTAATATTAATTTTTTTTTAATTTTAATTTTTATTATTATTTTTAAAAAAAATTTTATAAAAAATTAATAGTAATAATAATAATAATAATAATAAAAATAAAAATAAAAATAAAAATAAAACAAAAATAAAAAAATAATAATAATAAAAATTAAAAATAAAATAAAAATAAAAACAAAAGGAATAAAAAAAAATAATAATAAAAAAATTTTTAAAAAGATTTTTAAAAAAATTATTACTTTTTTTATTTTTGTTTTTATTTTTATTATTATTATTATTATTATTATTATTATTATTATTATTATTTATTTTTTTTAAATAATAATAAAAATAAAAATTTTTAAAAATAATACTATTAACAATAAAAATAAAAATAAAAATAAAAATAAAAATAAAAGTCAACGCCGAAAAGTTGACAAATGGCATAGTCAATGCCGGAAAGTTGACAAAAGTCACCGGAAACTGATTTAAGGTGTTTTTTTTAAAAAAAAGTCTCTTAAAAGGTGTTTTTTTACAAAAAAAAAATTATAAAAGTTGTTTCTTTACAAAAAAGGGGTTTTAAAAGGTGTTTCTTTGCAAATAATCATAATTTTAATGGTTTATTTAGATTTTCGGGATCATTGATTTGCGAATTAATGGTAACAATTAATAAGAGGTTAAATGAAAGTAATAATGATTAATTTTGGGGGAATTTGAATTCGAAAGGTCATAGGGAGTGTTAATCCTTTCATATGGCAATGGCAATGCTAGGGTGTTTGCAACAATTATGATGGTGAATGATTAATGAGATTGAAACATGATTAAGGAAAATATAAATGATATTAAAGGAGAAAATTATTTTTAATTATTAATTAATTTTTTGATTTTAAAAAAGGCTAAATAATACTCGGTTAACACGAGGTTATTAACTACAATTGTATAAAGTGT